>NC_064632.1:222282769-222897926 GCF_023864275.1 Schistocerca cancellata | reverse complement strand
TCTGGAACCGTGAGACCGCTACGGTCGCAGGTTCGAATCCTGCGACGGGCATGGATGTGTGTGTTGTCCTTAGGTTAGTTAGGTTTAAGTAGTTCTAAGTTCTAGGGGACTGATGACCACAGCTGTTAAGTCCCATAGTGCTCAGAGCCATTTGAACCATTTTTTGAAATCAAATTCGATTATAATTGCATAGAGTTTTCTAAATTTGCACAGGAAGATAAAAAATTGAAGACTTCTGCAGCTTCTTAACTATTTAGGGTACACTTAATATACATGTGCAGATTTCTTGAATTTTATTCTGATAATATTCGTGTATTTTATGTGACGAGCAAAACAGTTGATTCGTTTAGATTAAATTAGATTTATTTTTCATTCCATAAAATCACAGATGACGGGAGTCTCGTATCTGTAGAACAAGTCAGGAAACATAACACAACAGACATATTTGGAAAACTTGAGAGTAATACTTATTTCTGAATTTAAACCACAAATGAGTCTTATTACACGCTTTTGCACTTTGAACCTTTCTCTGACTTTGAGGAGTTACCCAAAAATATGTTACTGTATTCCTAATATAGTTCGGTAAGCAAAACATGCCAGTTTTTTAATGTTTACATCACTGTTGCCACTTTTCCAAGAAAATGTTGGCCAGAAAGTGGTCATGTCCCTTAAAACTGTAATAAAATGTTGGTCGCCCTGGTATCCAGGGATATGACAGAAACGATCATTTGAAGCAAAAAAATTCACAAGGACATATGCCCTATTCCAAATTGTTTCCGAGGTAAAACACACTTAATGTACGTTCTTCAATACTTTGTCAGGTTTGCACACATACAACAGCTAGTAGGCATTACAACAAGCTCTTTCAACTCTCGAATCGACATATGAGCATATAGCTGGTGACCCTGCCGTACGATTTCTGTATAATAACCATTACAGTGTGAAATTTGAGCGTATGCTTTCTTCTTCAAGCGTGTCGCTACTTCAACTTGCTCCTACCCATCATACGAACAGTAGTCACACTCTCATAGATATATTTGCAACGAAATCCCCAGAGTAACTGGTACCTGTCAAATATTTGCACCTGGCATGTGTGCTTGTTAGATATTTTTCATGACGTACTACAATGTCGCAGAAAGGAAATACAACTGACTACGTATCGAGAATTAAAGCGCACACTTGCACTGATTCACAAAAGTTCTCAAAGGTCGTGGGACGTCTTCTGTTCTCTTTGTGGACATAAATAAAAAACTTCTTGGATTTATAATAAACGTACTCAATTATATCACTAGTACGCTCTCCTAAATAGCGGAAAAGTATGAAGGAAACCAGCACCTTGGCTAGCTGAAGAACTAAAAGAACACATGAATCTCAGAGACGCTCTACATCGGACGTACTAACTCTGCCCCACAGTAACAATCATATTGAACAGATGGAGAAGCGGAATAGAATCATTCAAGCTCTGAGAAATGCAAAACTCAGACATGCCCATGCATTAACCGATAACAGAAATAGACCAGTTGTTCAACAGAAAAACCTGCGTGGTGTTGGTATAGGCAAAGTAAAAGTTGCAGCTGATCCTGTTGCCCTCGCGAAAGAACTGATCCGGTACTTCACCTTACCTATAACCACAATTATACTACAAACGGAACAGAGACTCATTTATTACTTCATGGGGGTAAACGTCTGTAGCCGAGAAAAAATATAGCGGAAAATGTTGCTTACAATACCATTTGGACACGATGGCATCACCGTCAAACTGACGGAAACAGGGAGGAGGTAAGCCAGTACCAAAACAGGACGTCGTAGGCTACGAATGTCGCTTCTCAATAGCGTTTTCGCGAAAAGAGCGTTGTCCGATTGTAGTTCACGTAACACTAGGATTTCGATTGGACCTACTGCTACCAACTCCAGCATTACGTTATTGGTTTTTAGAAAAAGCCATCTATTATAATAAAGTGAATGTTACAGCAACAGAAGAGTCACTGCTATGAAGTGTGCGAGCCAGCTTATAAAACGACATTACTAGATTTGCTCATCTGTTTGAGACCCAAAATAGGTGGGGAATATAATCATTCTGCGCCCTATCTTAAACTTGTGATCCGTAAACAAATTACCCCCCGCAGCGTCTTTTAAGAGGCGAATAACTCATACAAGGACTATGGACATTTTTCCAGCAAGATGTCAGATTTACCACCTTAGAAGATACCGAGAAGAAAGATTTAGTAATACCCTTGCTACAGGCTTCTCCTCTCGGCAGCATCAGGGTCTGAACTTGACTCCGATATCAGCTGATTCATGCTGCCTCTTCAGTGACTATATCATAGACAAAGTGTTGTCTGAGTTCTAACGATGTACGTGAATTATGGGAGAGATCTATTCATGGTAAAAATTTGAAACGGTTTACTCCTCATGATCTTATCGTAAACCAGTACAAATAAGGCGTATTTTTTATACTAAATAATGCATTTATTGTTAATAAGACTGCATTGGCAAATCCAGAAGCGCGCAGATGTATAATGAAAATTATTTTAGCGCGTTTTCAGTCTGAAACTGCTATATTAGTGCTGATAGCTTCTGGTTTTTCCCCAGCATTGAAAGACGAAATGTTAGGCTGAGAAATATCTCGAATCACGGCATAAAGCCAATAAACCAAAAACCACGAAGGACACAAAGAAAATGTCTGGAACAACGGCTAAAATGTAGGACCCAGCATCCCCACAATCTGATGGATCCTTGAGACGTAATCACGAACGAATATGTTCACCTGGATTTGGCGTACCTGAAGAAATTTATAGATCCTCTTCATCTCCGAATAGGAGCCATTATCATGGCTAGAGAAAGTGTGCCTGGTGTTGACCAATTTTTGTCTCATGTGCTTATGGTCTTTCTAGATGTTAGGGCATTGCATGCAGAAATAAATAAATTTTTGTAATTCACTTACGGAAAATGCCGGCATGGTTCCTTTCTCAACGTAAGCTTGTGCTGATTCTCTAACGAGCTCGTCGTGAAACCCATCATCACCTTCTTCTTTCGAAGCAGTAACTTACATAACGTCCTTGGGCTGTTTCTTTCTTTTCCAAATTGAATCGATCTGTGCTGGTTTCTCTATTTATGAATCGTCAGATACAGCTTTTGTCGTTTTTGAACGATCCGCGATTTTCTCAGGGGAGATTCGTTTATCATTGCATATATCCGTCTTTTTTTTCCAAACGTATTGACCAACTGGGATCACGTTGACAACTTCAGTTCCTCTTCTTCCTTTGTTGTTGTTTCCTATTTTTCCACAGTCCCTCATTGTTCCCCATGAAGCGTCTTCCTTTTTTCTGTCCATGTCGTTCCCGATTTTTTATTTCTTCTGCTTTGAAAGCCTTCCACATTTAGTATTTTGTTTTTAAAACTGTTTCTTTTTGCTGTTTCTGATTCTTTGATGTTGTTAATTTCTAGATATATCCTTCCTTCTGTAATCCATACCATTGTCGATTTCTTCATCCAGAAATATAGGAATATTTGTTTTGTTAGTCTATCTCCATCCATTCGGTTGAGTTGCCCGAAAATGGTTAATATTCGTTTGGCCATCACTTCAGATATTTTCTCTATATTTTTGTAGATCTACCCATTACTTATTATTTTTCAACTATCTGCAGTTTTTATTGCACCCATTATTTTTCTAATGATCCTTCTTTCCAGTACCTCTAGTTTGTTCATCTTATAGTTCATCGTTAGGCTTTCAGATCTATATAAACATTCTGGTCGAACCACTGTGGTGTAGTGTTTTAGTTGTTTTTCTAGATATACATTTCTTGTTGTAACTATTTTTGGTCAGACCATATGCTTTTTCCATTTTGTTAATCCTTACATCTATTGCAGATTTTTCTAGTCCATTTTGTTGTATAGTTTCTCCAAGATATTTAAATTTATTTACTCTCCCTATATTTTACCTATTTGTGTTTCTTTGAATTTTCGTGGATTTCTTATATTTGTCATGAATTTTGTTTTTCAGCTGAAATTTTGAGACCTGTTCTGTTTACTATTTTTGCCAGAAGGTTTATTTGAATAACTGCTTCTGTCAGGTTTTCTGAAAGTATTGCAAAATCGTCCTCAAACGCCAAGCAGTTTACCTTAATTCGATTTGTTTTCCTTCCCATAGTTATTGGTTCAGTTTTGTGATTTTTTAGCTCCGAATTTCAGATCCTTACAATCTTTTCTAGAACACAATTAAGCAGTAAAGGTGATAAACCATAACCTTGTCTAACACCAGTTTTTAATTTCAAATGGCTGAGATACTTCTCCCATAAATTTGATTTTAGATATTGTACCTGTTAGTGTTTCACGAATTATATTTGCTAATTTTGATTTAACACCAAATTTCTAATGACCTTATCTATTGTTCCTCTGTCCACACAATCAAATGCTTTCTTGAAATCAATGAATGACACTATTATTGATTTGCTGGTTAACATTCTATGGCGAATTATTGACTTTAAGTTAAGAATATGTTCTGCACAGGACCTTCCCTTTCGAAAACCACCCTGATATTCTCCCAGTTGTTTGCCTAAAGTATCTACCACTCTGTTCAGGAGAATTTTTGATAATATTTCGTATGCCACTGACAAAAGTGACACTCCGCTGTAATTATTGACTTTTTTTTCTCTCCCATTTTATGTAGAGGATTAATGCTGTTTTCCATTCAACTGGAATCTTTTCAGTTTTCCAAAAGTTCTCAAAAAGCAGCTGAAGATCCTTTATGATTTTTGGTTGTGACCACTTCAGCAATTCTACTGTTATGGAGTCTTCACCACTTGCTTTATTGTTTTTGTGTGTTTTGATGACTTCATGAATTTCTAACTCTGTAGGTGGGAAATCTTCCTTCGTATTTTGAGGTGTCACTGGAAATTCTAATTTATCTGTTGGAACTGGACAGTTTAACAGCTTTGCAAAACATTTTGCTAAAATTTCACAGTTTTCTTTGTTATTTAATCTCGTTTTGCCATTTTCATCTTTGAAGCAGGTACTTGGTGCCTGATATCCTTTAAGTATGTGTTTAAAAGTTTGGTAAAAATTTCTAGTATTATTTTTAGTGAAATTTTCTTCTATTTCAATAAGCGGAGCATTTTCAAAGTTTCTTTTGATTATCCGGATTATTTTGTATGTTTCTTTTCTTTGTTGCCTGAATTGTTCAAGATCTTCGTCTTTTTTCGAATATCTCCATTTTCTCCATTTTTGAGCTGTTTGTATTAGTGCTTCTTCACACTCCTCATTCAACCATGCCTTCTTTTTATTCTTGACCACTCCTCAAGTTTTCTCTGCTGCTTGAGTTATTTGCATCTGGACTTCACGCCAATCACCTTCTTTACTTTTCTCAATTTATTCTCTAAATTTTTCTTTATTTTCTTTTGTAATATTAGCTGTAGTGGTGTTGTATCTGATCATTTTCTTGGTCGCCTTTTTTGTTTTAGATGGGAGAAATTTTATTTTAATCTTATAGACATAATGATCTGAATCGAATTCCCCATTTCTAACTACTTTAACATCCTTATTTTCCGTGATATAGCTTTTCGATATAGCTACGTTATCCAGTTGAAATTCTCCTAGGTTCGGATTTGGATATCACCAAGTTTTGGCTTTTCTTGTATGTTTGCGGAAATGTGTGGACATGGATTTTTAACTGGAACATTTTACTCATATTGATCAGTCTTCCACCATTTCTGTTTGTTCTTGAATGTGCTGGATATTCACCTACAATAGTCCTAAATTTCTTTTCCCTCCCAATTTGTGCATGGAAGTCACCGAGAAGTATTTTAACGCCCTTTTTAGGTATGATAGAAATTTCAGATTCTAAAAGATTCCAGAACTGATTTACTTTCTTCCGATTTCTTCTGTTGTCAGCATTTCTAGGTCATGACAATTTATGAGGGTGTAACTTTTATTATTGTATTTTATTGTTGACATGGGTCGATCTAAATTCTGTTACACTGTCTATGTTTTCTTTGTTTACATAAAATGCTGTTCCAAACCTTGGTCTGTTTTCCATTATTCTCACTGCTGGTTTCCCTTTATAAATTCTATAATGTTGTGTATCAACTACATTCTCATCTAAGAATCGTGTTTTCTGGAGTGCTATAACTTGTATATCGTTCTTCTGCAGAAATAATTCTAATTCCTTTTGTTTCCCAATTTTCAGAAGAGAATTTACATTTAATGTTCCAGAGTAGTACTTCTTCTTGAAATGAAACTTGGAAGGCTTTTCAATATATTCCATCTCTTCTTCACCGCAAATGTTTTGCACTCCTCAGAATCCTAGGTCCCATTGAATTATATGATGTAATGGTGTATTCCTCATCAGAGTTACCACCTGGGGTAGAGCATCCATTGTGCGAACTTTCGATTTTGCGACTTGAAGCTGTAAATCGTAAAGAGTAGGGAATCCAAAGTCATCCCTGAATTCCCAAGGTAAGGCCAGATTGTTAGCCTGTAATATTACTTATTCAATCGCCACTAACATGTGGAACAGACGCTGTCGGGGTGCCGCCACTAACATGTGGAACGGTCGTGCCCATTTTGGCCTTCGACAAGAGGCTGCCTCTTCCGACAGCTCCGCCGTACCGAAGTCCATCTTATCCGCCTTCGCTGCCGTTGTTGTCTTCACCGTATCCCTGGCAAGGGGCCTTCACGAGGTACTATTACCCGGGCCAGGTGAACCAAGGTTTTTTTTTTTTTTAACGGGGTGTTACTCCTCCCCCTCCTTACTCAACCGGGCTTGGGACCAGCTATGGCGGAATTTTATCCGTCATTACTATTTATTTATCTTTGTTTATAATTATGAGATCATTCGCCTTGTCTTTGATGCAAGAATAAGTGCACTACAGAAAGCTGGTCGTTTTGATATATTTCTTCATTCACTATAAATACAAAATGAATGAAACCAAATGTTCTGAAATATAAAAATAGTCTCATGAAACAAATTATTGCATGGATTCAAATTTTGTCGACAACATGGAAAAAACGCAGAGAAGAGATGTTTCGATATAAATTTTGATACATGTATCTTTCGTATACAATTGACTTTGGACTTGTGCTCGCGCCGTTGCGGCGTCCGTGTAATTAAAAGTTGGTTATCGGTTGTAAAAGAAGTCAAACATATTTTACTCTTACTTTTCAAAGTGGTGATAGTCGAAGTGTTTGAAAATAGAGATTGATATTTTGTGAAAATTATAGTTGTGAAACCTTGGTCAGTTATACACGTGTGTAAAACGGAGAGGTCAATGGAATAAGTCGTCAAGTTATCGGAAAGAAAACAGTGTTTCAGCAGTAAAATCGAAAACTGCGGACCCGAGCAGTGGAATGTTGTTAGAACATATTATTGCTGCCCTTGAAGTACTCAAAACTTAATAAGGTAAGTAATGAAACATTTCATTCTGCCATTGCTACACCATCAAAATATGTATATCGTTGCTGAAAAAAGTGGTATTTTACTCGAAGCGCATTGTATACTTTATTTTCATGCTTGTGATAGTTGGTAGCTTTGGAAGTAGCATAACCCAACACAAGGTGATTCAAATGAATCCTCTCGGCATTCCTCATCAACGCGTCGACTGCTCTATGGCTTCCGGCGGCTACAGCAGAACCGCGCGCCTAACTCCGTGGGACTGCCTGGCCTGGTGGTGAAACATACGTCTCTAAAGCCGTCCTCACACGGGACGAGGCAGCTAACGTTGACGTGGACGCAGACAAGACATCCGCCCTTAAGAGAGACAGCGCTGTCGGAACACGGGACGAGCTGGTTAACATGATTTGCGCTTTCAGCGCTCTCCAGCGGCCGTTACTGGCATTATTTGGCTCACAAACCACACAGTTACTTTACGAAAATGGACGCAAGTAAACAGATGCGTTAATTCTGTTAGCGATTGTCGCAGAAGAGCGGAGAAAATCACCAAGAAATGTCTGGCTTCAAACGTGAACTGCTGTCAGAGTAACACTATATAATGCTGTACAGCTATCTGAGATGCATATTAGTAGAAGTTATTCGTTAGCTCAGTTGAAATTTTATCCCATTTTCGGTTTTAAATTGAATATAGTTAAGGTATAGTGGCTCATTTCAGTATGCATATGGATAATATCCATATTCTCGATGTTTCATTGACTACCAACAATCTGAAATAACGTAATTCACATAGCTTTCAAGATCAAGATTCGTTTCTTAATTTCATTTGAATGGAAGAGGAAATATTTTCAAAGCTGCTTACCATGACCGAAAAAGATATTTACCGGTGAGATACATGAAGCAGCGCATAAAATCAAGAGATAAGTATATATATTTTACATAAGGTTTCATAATAACAAAAGTTCCAATGTGTCACTTCCTTGTACTTTCTGACATAGACTGACAGTTACATTTAGACTTCTGCTCGCTCTCGAAAAATTCCAGCCGTTGGTGTTTGCAACAGGAATTGCTGCAAATACATTATTTATAGTAAATAACATCGACTACTGCTGGTAATACTTCTATTAAGTTAGTAAGAAAGGCACAAAATATTTTAGGAAACAAAAATGTAGCAGGGGTGCACGTGAACCAGCGACCTTTCTCTTCACACTTCTGATGATGATGATGGTTAGTGTTTAACGTCCCGTCGACAACGAGGTCATTAGAGACGGAGCGCAAGCTCGGTTTAGGGAAGGATTGGGAAGGAAATCGGCCGTGCCCTTTCAAAGGAACCATCCCGGCATTTGCCTGAAACGATTTAGGGAAATCACGGAAAACCTAAATCAGGATGGCCGGAGACGGGATTGAACCGTCGTCCTCCCGAATGCGAGTCCAGTGTGCTAACCACTGCGCCACCTCGCTCAGTCTTCACACTTCTGGAAGCTACCAAGTAAGCTACGGCTTCGACAAGACAGCCAAGCTTCCGTATGTGCCATAAACTGAGTAAAGACTGTATTTGCAAATGTCGTTACTTGGTAGTTAACTACGATGAACTGCATCAGAAGGACGCACATTTGGTAGCTGAGTATTGTGCCGTGACGCTATAATGATATAATTTCATAGTACACATGTTATAATACTGTAAACATGAAATAAAGGAATCCTTTATCTATCGATATGTAGTTTCTTGTCATTGTATTATACACTTAAGCAACAAAGACTCTTGTGTAGGCATGCTTATTCGAATACAGAGATATGTGAAAAGGTAGAATACGGCGCTGCGGTCGGCGACACCTATATAAGGCAACAAGTATCTGGCGCAGTTGTTAGATGGGTTACTGCTGCTGCAATGGAAGGTTATCAAGATTTAAGTGACTCCGAAGTGGTGTTATGCTCTTATGGCTCTACCAGGCTTTAATCCAGTCCAGTCTGCATTATGGGAGCTTGGCTTATGGTTCAGCGTCCCCTTCGGCATTGCGGGTGCTGGACACAATCCTTCACAGCGGGATACGCCTTGCCACTGGTACTTACTTGTGGAGGCAGGTGTCCCTCCACTGCAGATACGGCGCCAACGTTTACTGGCCGCTTAGCCTGCCCATGTTTTTAGCTTTCCAGGGCATCCAAATTATCGTCTCCTGTTCCCGCCGTCGGTCGTCCGTCTCCCAGATCGTCGGCCCCGGTCGGGTAGTACGATCGCGGTCCGCGTCAGAGAGCTTCTCTCTGGGCTTGGGGTTCTCCCTCTTCCGCCTCCTTTCAGGGCCGCTTTGCGTACACCACCGTGGTGTGTGCCCCGCCCTTGCCTTCGGCTCGAATTGGCACAGGGCCCGAAGAACTCAGTCCCTCCGGAAGCCTTCCGCCGCCGCTTTTATTCCATCATAGCCATGTATCAGGGCTCTGGCGTTGTTTACACTGACGGTTGGATGGTTGCTGGTCGTGTCGGTTATGCTCTAACTCTAGGGGACCACTACGAACAGCGTTCATTGCCGGCTGGCTGCAGCGTTTTCACTGCTGAGCTGGTCGCCATCTTTTATGCCCTAGAGTATATCCGCTCCTGCTCACGTGAGTCCTTCGTTATCTGTAGCGACTCCCTGAGCGGTTTACGAGCTGTCGACCAGTGTTTCCCTCGCTCCCGTCTGGTGATGGCTGTGCAGGAGTCCCTGCATACTCTTGCCCGTTGCGGCCGCTCTGTGGTCCTTTTGTGGACCCCAGGCCACGTTGGGATACCCGGCAATGAACATGTGGACCGCCAGTGAACCAGATCTGGAGGTAGGCCTCCCGGAGACTGATTTGCGGGCAGTCTTACGCCGCGCAGTTCTCTCGCTTTGGCACACTGAATGGCACAATCTGCCCACGCCAAACCAACTTCGTCCTATCAAAGCGACGACGGGTGTGTGGCGGTCATCCATGCGCATTGGCCACACCCGGCTGACGCACAGTTATTTACTGCGTCGGGAGGACCCTCCTGTATGTCGGTGCGGGGCGGCTTTGACAGTGGCCCACATTGTGTTGGCCTGTCCCCTTTTAGCTGTGGTCAGGCAGACATTTGCGCTGCCTGATACGCTCCCTTGCCCTTTTAACAGATGACACTGCGATGACAGGCTTAGTTTTGCGTTTTATTCGGGCAGGGGGCTTTTATAACTTAATCTAAGTGTTTGTCCTTTTTTGTGTTGAGTCTGCCATTTAGCCTACGGTTTTAGACTGAGTTTTTAATATGTTTCTCGGTGGTTGGCTTTTCCTTTTTTTGTCTCTATGGTCGGCCAACCACTGTCACACTCTGTGTGATTTTAATTCGTTTTGTCTGATCTCTGTCTGAGTCTTTCTTATCCTGTGTCATCTGCCGTCTTTTCTGTTGTTCGTTTTTTATTCTCTGTGGGTGTTTTTTAGTTTTTGGAAAAAGGGACCGATGACCGTAGCAGTCTGGTCCCTTTAATCCCCCAAACCGACCAACCAACTCTCCACGAGGCAAAAGTGTGACATGGAAGATTCTTCATTCCACACGCCTCAGTGTAGTAGAACTCGGAATTCCACGCTGTGACGTCACCAACTCCACGTCCACGTGCGTTTTCGAGTCTTGTGAGACGGCGGCTTAAGCGTGCGGCAGTCAACGTGTTAAGTGAGTTCGAGAATCCGCTGAGAGTCGAAATCGGGCTGGCGGGACTGTGCGTTGCCCGAGCCGCCAGCTTAAGCTGCAGAGTGTCGCAGCAGCGCTCAAATGTGGAGAAGGCGCCAGTCGGCGGTGGCGATCCCGGATGCGCTCCGCCCGCTGCGCTCGCGAGCCGCCACTGGCGGACGGCGGTGCGCGCGCTCGGGCCTGGCCGCGGCGGCTAGGCGGCTACGGCTATCCCATTACCCGCCGTCGCGCTCCATTAGGCGGCCCTCGGGCGCAAACAAATGTCTAAATATTTAAATTGGACGCTCGTGTCCGCGGACGTGTGCGGCCGTGTGTTTATTTTACGAAACATTAACCCCCCTTTTTGTGATCGGCGCGCACGTTTCTCCGTCTGTGCGTCACGACGGCGCGGGGTCGCTGGCCGCGCCCGCACCTGCCGCCGCGCCGGGCCGTCGCGCCGCCCCGCCTCGCGGCTCGGCCTCTTCCGGCCGCCGGTCTCGCTGCCGCTGCCGCTGCCGGGCCTCGTACGTGTGCGGCCGACACCGACTCAAAGGAAGGCCAGGCCTCGGCGCTTGTTCGTGGCGTCACGTCAGCTAGGCCCAGCGAACGCCAGGTCTGTTGCAGGCGCACTCATAATGGCGGTGTCTCCCTCCCTGACACAGGAATGTTCTGGCTCTGGCTGTATCTAAAAGAAGGCGTTCACCAGGGATAGATCTCTACCTGATCTGATGGCCAGCATACAGGTAAACGTTGCTTAGATTGCACCGGAACTGCTGTGAGCAATTGCAGATCAAGTCGTTTTACAGATGCAGCATCCGTCGACGTATTCCGTGCTCATATTGAACAAACTCTGTAAGCGGCGTTTAGGAATAAAATCAACGTTATGCGTTTCTCACTTGTTTGATCTTTGCTGCCCTCGTCCCGTTCCTATTCCATTACGTAGGGAAACTTCTGTACCTCTTTCTTGCATTCATAGTGCCAGATGTGCACCTGGTGGCCAAAATAGGAACTAATTTTTTTCCACACTAACGCATTAACACATCTACCCTGTTTCGTTGCCATACGATAATTACAACCCACACTGGACTTCCATGAGTAGCACTTTAATTATAACCATCTGGTGCAAGCAGTCTATATGTAACAATTACTTTTCGGTCACAGTCTGTGGCTTTATGAATGGGCGAATATCATAATGGTATAAGTAGCGTAGAGTTTATTGTGAGAAAAACGACCTTATATAAAGTCACAGGTTATACAAAATCAAACAAAAGATTGTTGAGGGACATGTATATGATAAGTATCTGAAGGTCCTTGGTATAAGGCGTTATAGTTTAAAGTACCCATAAACTTCACATGTACCATTATGGTTTCAAAATGTCTTCATAAAATGTCACTTACTATGCATTTAAAGAATAAACTGTTTTCTCTTACTCACTTTCATGCACTTCATCACTATCACAGTTGTCAGGGTAGCATTCTTCATCGCCTGGCTGTGCAGTATACTGCGGAAAGATGATGCTTACCTGTGACACGACCACAAGGGCGACCCTGACGTCCTGGTTGGTTTTCTGGTGAGCTCTGAATCGGTGTTAGACTCTTGTAGATGTTGTGGTACACTGCAGGAATAAACAGTAACGACGACGTTAAGTCATCAGTTTTTGCTTGCATTAAACATACTATTCCATGTGGAAATAGTGGCACTGAATAGTGACACTGAATACTTTGAAAGGTAGAACTACTCATTTCTGATCGAGAGTTCGTCAGTAATTGAGAGCCTAAATCGCGATTCTTTGGAGCGTCCGCCATGTTGTTGCTTGTACCGTCCTGGCACTGCCTATCGATTGTCATTCGATAAATGTAGTTATACAACATGCCGACATATGGCACCTGGATCTTTGTGCCACTGACAAGTATCCATTGTTTCGTGGTCGAAAGTGCACTTCATTCAGTTTTGCAAAAAATGTCACTTACACCTTACGGTTTTCACTCGTACATATCGTATTCCTATGTGAGAATGCTTACATAGATACGTTTTAATTTAACCTGTTTCCTGTCTGCTTAATGATTCACCGTATAGGTATCCAAACATGGAAAAAAGAAATGGCACGCTTTATGTTACTGTATCGTATTCGAAATGGAATTAGACCTACTGGCATCTACGATTCTTTTATCATAAAAATGTACACATTTTAACTTATATCCTAGCCTTACTCCTTCCAAATAATGTTAATAGCATATGGTAACGTGACAACTCATCTTTTCGCCATATTTTGTGACATATCTTTTGCTTTTGTTACTGCAGCAGGCTAAATAACAGAAGTATACTAATCGTGAAGTCAGAAATATTAGATATATGTGAATGATCAGTTTAGTACGATATATCAGTTTTAACGTGGTAAATGTTTATTTTTCGTTTTCTTACTTTGAAAATATTATTTCAATCTTAAATACGAGAACAGGGATACTTTACAGACAAGCTCAACTGATAAATAAGATCAGAATTTTACGTTTATTGCTCTAGGACAGGTTGAATTTTTTTGTCACTTCAAATCGGTATACACGCCGTAATGGAGTTCCAGTGGAGCCCAAACATATACTGGACTTTCCTGTAAAAAAAATTATTAGTGTCACCGTCATTTGATCCCTGTCAGTCAGTACAATTGAAACAAATCTCAGCTACTTCAGGCGTCGACCTTTTCCTATTATATGTTACAATGAAGAAGGAAACACGATCCAGCTTATGAAGTAAGTGACTACTAATGCTGTACATCGGTATTTGGTGGTTCCATGCTACTGCTTAAAATGGTAAAGAAGTCGACCCAGAATATTTTACGATTAAGTGATAATGTAGTCCGTCAGCAATTGCAATTCACTGGTGGTTCGACGATAGCCCCTGTTACAACCAATCTGCCCTTCAGTCTCTCGCGAACATTTAAGGCAACTCCACGAAATGCTTCCCAAAACAAATAATGTAAATTAATCTCAATAAAAACTGTTTTGCAAAGACAAAACTAATACCCGCTGATAATCAGTGGGCGCCCTCTCCTACTACAGTCTATTCCAAATTCCGTTATTAATTAAATTTAATTTGTTCTGGATAAAATGATCTGTCTTTGACCATTCGCGGTTTTCTACACACCTACCACAAAAGTCGAATTCAGTTCATAGGCAGGTTCGTAAATGAACAGAATAAATACTGCTCAACGAAACATTGTAAATTTCACAATCGTGGGCACTTCATTAACCTGGCCTGACAACTGCACTTCCGATTTTAAGTAATAGTCTAAAGTTGACGGACCCTTAAGGTCCCCTTCTATATAGTCAGCTCTGGACCAATTTTTCCCCAAGTCTTCCCTTGGAGACTACCTTTGTGTAACAGCCGTTCAGCCCACATTGAAGCTCGGAAACCATTAAAAAATCGACATACGAACAGCGCTACTAGTACTTTTAACGAATAAATGTGTTGTAGCAGAACATTATCGGAGAAGCGTATAGCACTCTGCTTAGTGCCCCTAATCTATCCTTTGCCACCACGGAGATTCTACCCTCGGCATCAGCATCTTACGGCGTCTTCGTCCTTTTTTTTTGTTAATCTAAAACATATTTTGTCCCAAATTTTACATTACATAAACAACAAATTCGTCATATAAAAAGAATTTTATACGTCCTTATCCGCCTACTGTTGATCTGCGAGTGAAGTTGGGCGACGGTTTCCCTCGTGGCACTAGTCACACAAATAATGGCGCGTCACAGAGTCCATCACTTGTTCTCGGCTGGCAGGCGTAAGCGTGAAGGTTTAAGATGCTTGTTGTTGGTGCACAGTGCGGTGTTCCTTCCTTGTGGTGGTCAGGCGTGGTTGACCGCAACCTTACCGACGATTATGCCCGGCCCAAGTTCTCATTCAGTATAACATCGGGCCACTCACACGTATGAATGCCCCACAAATCTGGATATTGCACGATTCGACCAGCCAGCCAACTCGAGACTCTCTTTCAAGCTTTGCAACGTGCTGATGATGCAGACGTAGAAGAATACGCGGCGTCTCCGTCTCCTTCACAGTGGTCACTCAACATCTGCCGCTGTTCACACTCGTTACGTGCCCTACCAGGCCTACACTAATGCCCTCTGGTGGCCATTCTACCTGTCACAGAATTACTACTAATCGTTTGCATACCAGCCGGTGTTGTGAACGCGAACGAAGTTAATCGATATCTGACCATGTCTTCTGTTGCTTCACTTTTTTGGTCAGGTAGGGTATGAAGTAGCAACTTGCTAAGCGCAGCGCTGTCTGTGTTCTTCGTCCTTGTAAACAATAGTCTAGCAGAGTTGCGAATGCTTTGCGCCAGAATTTTAAGTCTCCATATTCAGAACATTATACTGTATTTATTCAGAAAAGCTTCATTGTGAACAGTGGCGTATGCTATGTCACTATACAACTCTCTTCAGAAGCAGTCGAACGTCCTTACAAGAAAGTGACCAATTCGTGTATATACAGGGTGGTCGGAAATAGTGTGAAAAGCTTGTGAAGGTATTGGAAGAATGGTTGTGTTAAGAAACAACTGTTAAGAAAAAAAATCGATGTGTTGCGCCGTTTCAGAGTTAATTAACTTTTAAGTTAGCCAATTAGTGTGTTACGTGCGTAAATTCAAGCGGACTGCCAAATACGGTGTCGCGAAACGTGTTATTCGTTTGGTTCGCTAAAACAGAACAAGAGAGCTATACAGAAACTGGGCATGGGACAGTAGTAAGAATCTCGTGCGCTATCATCCACGCTATGAGAACATGTGACACTAATTATATCTGGCAGATCACTTGAATTTGCGCCCGGCCTTACTGGCTAACTTCGATGCTAATTAAGTCGGGAACGGCGCAACGTTTCAATTTTTTTCTTAACAGTTGTGTAACGTAGTGGTTTTAATATCCCGGTAGAGAACTGCGCATGAAGCTCAGTGAGACACGTGATAATTACGAACAGCTTCTATCTAATTTTGTTGATAGTATAAAAAAGTTGAAAAGTCGTAGAACGTGATCTACATCATAAAAGTGATGAAAGAATTTATGTCGAAAATGTTGTGGTTCCATTTTCAAGCCAAGAACATTATAAACATTCTGAAAACAAGTGGGCAGATTATCTTCGTGTTCCTGCGTCGCGGAAGGTATTTCTTTCAGTTAGCTTTCATGCAACGCAACGAAAATGCTGTTTGTGTCCAGGAAGTGTTTTGAGTGCATCTTTCTTTCTAGGAATTCATGTTTTATGAGTAGAGGCGCTTCACTCCCACGGTGCTTCCATCGCAAGAACTGTATATGAGTCACTTAAATGTCGTACGTTGCTATCTGAAACTATGTGAATTCGTCTGAAATGGTACTGTCATATCCCCTTAATTGATATTAATGTTAAGGATTACACACGTTATTGCCGGGCAATATGAAGCTAAGTTACAGCTCTGGGCTTACGTGCTCCCGCAGTTTGTGTTCTGTAAATATACCGCAGTAACTGGCTTGTGGGCACTTATGACTGAAGTAATCTTGGGTGGGGATCTGTACTTCCACAATCTGTAGTTGTCTCATTGACCAACTGAGGTTAACGTACCCTAGAGGGATAAAGCGAAACATTATTCAAATTTACTCAAAATCAGCTGTAGCCGTATAATGAAGCCTGCTCGAAGTTCCAAGTAGAATCTGTCCCCCGCTAGCACCTTTGACCTCAATGACTGTATTGTATTGTATGGAACCGGGGACCTAGAAACAACGGAGAGGCTGCGTACCCGCCGTAGCCCTCAGTGGTTCACAACCCCACAACAGGTTACAGCAGTTCACTCACCCCACAGCCGCCCCACACCGAACCCAGGGTTATTGTGCGGTTCGGCCCCCAGTGGAAACCCCCTCCCCCCTCCGGGAACGTCTTACACCTGACGAGTGCAGAATAATTATGGTGAACGCGTACGAGGAGAAAGTGTTTGCGCAGCAATCGCCGACATAGTGTAACTGGGGCGGAATAAGGGGAATCAGCCCGCATTCGCCGAGGCAGATGAAAACCGCCTTAAAAACCATTCGTAGAGTGGCCGGTATACCGGGGACCGGCAGGCCTTTCCCTCCTGTAAAGCAGTGCGTTAGACACCACGGCAAATCGGGCAGTCCAACCTCAATGATACTTGATGCCACGGAGAATGACCATTACATTGACAGAAAAGTTTAGATCTGTGTACGATTGTTTGAGTGCTTGCATATTTTGCGTCCTGCCTTTAGTTCTCCACATTTCCCTTTTTTTCCTCCTTCAGAGTAACGCCGAGATGTTTCCTCGGCACAGGTAGCAATACTCCCTATGACATTGTTGTCCTCCAGAACATGTGACCTGAATTAACAATGTAAATGTCGGTGGGGGCTTAAACTTTTCTTTAGTTTAATTTCTGACATCGAAGAAACCTCAGAAACAGCCTTAGATGAATGTATTCTTGAGGTTTTCCCATCCAGTTGTGACTTCACACTCTCAAGAGACGCGGTAATACTTTCGAATTATTTAGAAAAAAGGAATGGAGCATTTGGAGCTAAAAATTAATTCAGAAACTTGCACGTAA
This sequence comes from Schistocerca cancellata, assembly GCF_023864275.1. Lineage (NCBI taxonomy): Eukaryota > Metazoa > Arthropoda > Insecta > Orthoptera > Acrididae > Schistocerca > Schistocerca cancellata. The sequence continues at coordinate 222,880,318 of NC_064632.1, read as the reverse complement.
ATTTTATGTTTTGATACGCAGATAATGATGATACTGAGGAGATATTTTTGGCTGAGTTTTGCGAGTCGATACCTAGTTGTATTAAGAAATTACTATCTATCGCTAAGATGGCAGTTTCTGTTATAATCGAGTGTTTTTCGGAACTTGAACACTGTCGTGCGCTGCAAGTTGCAGTTCGCCCTTACGAGATGCCAGTGCTTACCGACTCGGAACTGTCTTTACAGAACTGCTGCATGAGACGCAGTTAATTTGATCATAAAAAGTAATGGTAGTTTTATTTGCCAACTGTTTATTTGCAGAACCGAGATTTTAAATATCACCGAAAGAGAGCAGTAGGTCTCACCTTTTTTTCTGTGTGTATGAAGAATTTAACACGCGCTTCTACAATAGCCACGCTCATCTTTAGGGCTACATGGACCAATAGTTTTAGGGGCTACCCTGTAACATTACCCTCGAGTGCTCAAGCCTCACAAATTTAGGCAAGGCTGCCGGTTTTTAACGAGCAAACCCTTTAAGCATCTTGTTACTTTCTCGTCGACAGTTTGATCAATAAATGTTACTGTGATAACTCGACTGTGGCTGTACGTTGTAGTCATCCATGCTGACACTCATATAATGCTAAAAGTCCTGCAGCCGCAATACCATCATTTAACCGACGCTTTCTCTCGTTTGCCGTAATTTCTCGTATTTTTCAGGATTTATTGTGTAAGAGTTTCTGTACGTTGACGAATGTGTGACTGCCAGTCCGGTAAACTGTGCAAATTGAACGATTTAAGCACCCTTTGCCACACACATTTCAGTTGGCTAGATGAACATCTTGTATCTGACGGTTGCATTCAATATGTTTCTAGCAGGAGCAAACTGGGCTTTGGGAGGGCGTTACACAGTGATCTTTGAATCGCAAGTTTTACACATGTCTTACATAATCATCCACCCATCACTCCAAGATACCTCCCCAGCTGAAGTAGTCCGGCTGTGACTTGTTAGGATTTAGTTTAAGATCCACTTTTGTGCCCAACTTGATGCTGCGTGAAGGATGTCGGCACATAACTGTGGTACCGTAGCATACACATGCCACGAGAGTTTTGTGTCGAATGTACCACCGAGATAAATCTGATGATGGTCAATGGGAGGAAGGAAGTTATTTGAGAAGCTTGTGAAATATAATTGTGATATTCACAGCACTTTTTTTGAGTCGTCAGTCTTTTGATTGGTGTAATGGTACCCGCTATAAAATCTTCTCTTGTACCAATCTCTTCATCTTGGAGTGGCACTTGCACCCTGCGTCCTCAGTTATTTTTTAGGTGTCCTCTCTGTCTTCCCCACACTGCCCTACTGTCTACAGCTCCCTCTAGGACCAAGCCAGTTATTCCCTGCTGTCTTACTACATGGCCTTACATGCTGTCCCTTCTTGTCGGTGTTTTCCATACATTCCTTTCTTCGCCGAGTCATCATTCTTATCTTATCAGTCCATTTAATTTACTACATCCTTCTGTAGCAACAAGTCTCAAACGCTTCGAATCTCTTCTTTTCCGGTTTTCTCACAGCTCAAAATTAAATATCACACAGTTTTGTGCTTCAAAGGTACAGTCCCAAGAATTTATTCCTCGAATTAAGGCCTATGTTTGGTACTTCTTTTAGTCAGGAATGCTCTCTTATACTGTGCTTTTTGTGTCCTCGTTACTTCTTCCGTCTTGTGTTAACAGAATTCCTTCAGGTCTTCTAAGTCGTGGTCTCCAATTTTGACGTTAAGTTTATCGCTAAACTCATTTCTGTTAGTCCTCGTTAATTTAGTCTTTCTTCGGTTTTCTCTGAAGTCATGTCTTATACTTCTTACATAGTTCATCCCATTCACTGGGGCCTGTAATTCTTTGGTGAATTTTATCATTTATGTCCTCTCAGTTTGAATGTAAATCCTACCCTTCAATCTTTCCGTTATTTCAGTCTTGGTTCAAAAATGGTTCAAATGGCTCTGAGCACTTCTGAGGTCATCAGTCGCCTAGAACTTAGAACTAATCACACCTAACTAACCTAAGGACATCACACACATCCATGCCCGAGGCAGGATTCGAACCTGCGACCGTAGCGGTCGCTCGGCTCCAGACTGTAGCGCCTAGAACCGCACGGCCACCCCGGCCGGCTATTTCAATCTTAGCCTCTTCGATGTATACAGGATAAATCAGGATGAAACGTACATGCTTTGAGAGGATGATAGTATTAGAGATTCTGAATAAAATCCGTCATATGAACATGTGTCCTGTTCTAACAGTTTCCGAGGAAACTAATGACGACGATTGGGATTAGAACAAATGCAGTGATAATAAATGAAACGTTAGGACCTTATGATTTGTGTACATTTCCTCACAAAAGATTTGCAAAAAATCATCTGTCAACTGCAATACATTTTGCAAGTGTTGTAGACAGCTGCTGTGTTGCTGATCTAAGCTCATTCGTTTGGTTCTTTATCTGAGCACACACTTGTAAAATATGAGCGAGAAGCTCCTCCTTTCTGTAGAATCTGCGCTTACAGACTTCGCTCGTAAGACAACCTCACAAAAAGTAACGTAATGGAGTGTCATCGGCTAAACTCGGCGACCAAGAAATAACCCCAAGACACGTTTCAATGAGATACTGTGTCACCATGCTTAAGTGAAATGCGCATTGAAGTGGTCAGTTAAGACAACACTACGTAGCCACACGTCGCTTTGGTTGTATTCACATGTGAGTGCTGGTAAAGAAGGACATGCGACTGACGCCTGGGATTTTCAAACATCTAAATCTCGGATACGGTCAAGAAAAGGGCAAACCTGTATGTTCATTTGAAGTTTTTTGTTCAGAGTCACCAATACTATCACCCCTCAAAGCATGGTATCTTTCCTGCACTTCCTTCTTGGTCACTCATTCTTATTATTTGCTTGCCGATTCCTGTACATAATGTACATTACCTGTCGTTCCCTATTGCTTATACGTATTATACTGGGATTGTGTAAAATCTAGCACCATTTTCCATCGGTGAACGCTTTTTCTGGATCGACAGATCCTAGGAACGCCTCTTGGCTTTCTTAAGTGTTGCTTTCCTTGCTTCCATATCAGTCGCAATAGAATTAATTCCCTTACCTCTCTGGAAGCGAAACTGATCATCATCTAACTGATCTTCAGCTTTCTTTCCCATTCTTCAGTATGAGAAGGTTGTCAGCAGCTTGGATGCAAACGAAATGTGTGTGAAATCTTATGGGACTTAACTGCTAACGTCATCAGTCCCTAAGCTTACACACTACTTAACCTAAATTATCCTAAGGACAAACACACACACCCATGCCCGAGGGAAGACTCGAACCTCCGCCGGGACCAGCAGCGCAGGCCATGACTGCAGCGCCTTAGACAGCTCGGCTAATTCCAGGCGGCAGCTTCGATGCGTGAGCTGTGAAGTTGATTATGCGATAGTTCTCGTACTTAACTACCCTTGCAATCCTCACGATAATGTGAATCACACTTTTCCGAAAACGTGATGAAAGTCTCCAGACTCGTAAATTCTACAAATCAACTTGAGTAGTTGTTTAGTTGCCACTTCTCCTAATAATTTTAGGAATTCTGAGGGAAAGTTACCTGTCCGTTCAGCTCTATTTGACCGCAAGGCTTTGTTAGACTCTGACTTCTGAATCACCTGTCTCTTCCATCCCTTTTCTTCTTCTATCACGTCATCAGTCGGTTTTCCCACTCGTGGAGGCCTTACGTGCTCTCTTTTCACATATCCCCTCTTTTCTCTGCGTTTAACAGTGGAACTGCCATTGCATTCTGAACGTCGATGCCCTTAGTTTTTTATTTCACCGAAGACTGTTTTTGACTTTTCTGTATGCTAAATCGCTGCTTCCAACGACCATTTTCTTTTATTTCTTTACATTTTTTCTTCAGTTATTTCGCCTCAACTAACCCTGCACTTTCTGTTTATTTCATTCCTAACAAGGGAACCTCCCCATCGCACTCCCCTCAGATTTAGTTATAATTTGGCACAGTGGATAGGCCTTGAAAAATTGAACACACATCAATCGAGAAAACAGGAAGAAGTTGTGTGGAACTATGAGAAAATAAGCAAAATATACAAACTGAGTAGTTAATGAGCAACATACGCAACATCGAGGACACTGTGGGCACAGGGGCGCCGTGGTCCCGTGGTTAACGTGAGCAGCTGCGGAAGAAGAGGTCCTTGGTTCAAGTCTTCCCTCCATTAAAAAGTGGAAATTTTTATTTTCAGTTAATTATCAGAGTTCAGACACTCACACATAATCAATTTCGCTCTCCAAAATTCCAGGACATGTTCAGATTTGCTTGGACATATGCAGGATTTGACGGTCTACACACGGAAAAATGTGAAAACGTTAAAAACATGTTTTGACAGAGCACAGAGAAAACTGTGCGACTGTGAAACTGTTGCATTCATTTCTTGCAGTTTATGTGACACATTCTTATGTTTTCATCACTTTTTTGGGAGTGATTATCACATCCACAAGAAAACCTAAATCGAGCAAGGTAGAAGAATATTTTTACCCATTTGCAAAGTGTGCAAGTTAGGTGGGTCGACAACATATTCCTGTCAAGTGACGCTCATGCCGTCACCAGTGTCGTATAGAATATATCAGATGTGTTTTCCTGGATCAAATGTTTTCGGTTCCCATTGGAGAGGCACGTCCTTTCGTCTACTAATCGCACGGTTTTGCGGTGCGGTCGCAAAACACAGACGCTAAACTTATTACAGTAAACAGAGACGTCAATGAACGAACGGACAGATCATAACTTGCAAAAATAAAGCAAGTAAACTTTTCGCTCGAGAGTAGACTTGAACCGAGGTCCTCTCGCTCCGCACCTGCTCACGCTAACCACGGGACCACGGCGCTCCTGTGCCCACAGTATCCTTGATGTTGCCTATGTTGCCCATGGACTACTCAGTTTGTATATTTTGCTTATTTTTTCATAGTTCCACACAACTTCTTCCTGTTCTCTCGACTGATCTGTGTTCAGTTTTTCAAGGCCTATCCACTGTGCCAAATTATAACTAAATCTGAGGGGGGTGCGATGGGGAGGTTCCCTTGTAAGTAACTTATTCTGCTTCTTTCGTATCTTGCCGTGAACATTTTTGTACTTCTTTCTTCCGTCGACGGTTAGATATTTCTTATGTTAACTAAGAGTTCATCGTAATTAATTTCCATGTAATTATATCCATTATAACAAAGGGGGTCTATTTCCTGGCTAGATGTCGAATTTTCAAAAGTGAGATTTCAGAGTCAGTGCTTTTAAATGCCTTGCTGAAATCAAACAATATTAAAAGTGGAATCTTTGCGTCGGCCCACGATATTTTTTAAATCGTCAGCTGTTGCTGTGCTGTGGTATTTAAGGAAAGAGGATTACTAAAATAATGCAATAAATGGAGGCATATGCTTCTTATCTCATAGGAGGGAAATATAAATATTACGCACCTGAGTCTAGTGTACACAAAAGACAATTCGACTCTTCCCATACTTAACACATGAAGCCCACGTAAAGCGTCGTTGTTGGCGAAAGGGCTGTTGTTACAGGCCCGTAAAATTAGAGGATGGGTTGAGCTCATGAAAATAGCAAGACCTGTGTTCTATTACTCGCCCTGGTTCCATGCTTTCTGTGTTCATAATGCGCATTGTCGCACGGTCTTCAAACGGACCCGCCTGTCGTTCCTGGAGAGGCTGTTAAGACGTCCGTGGTGCCACAGCCGCCCACAGAATCCATTGAAGGAAGGCGCGCATAACGGAACGACGCGCTTTTACGTTGCGGGATACAGCGCACCACCAACAGGCACAATACTGCTCTGGCGCGCAACTCGAAGCGGCTGCATTCTCCTAATGTGCAATTACTATTCCTGCAGACCACCACTGTGATAGTTAATCTGCACACTGGGTGGCATTCGTCCAATATTTGGTACGTGTGTGAATGGCGGAGTAGTCCGTTTGATGTAACCCGGTTCAAATGTGTGTGAAATCTTATGGGACCTAACTGCTAAGGTCATCGGTCCCTAAGCTTACAGGCTACTTAACCTAAAGTATCCTAAGGACAGTGCCCGAGGGAGGACTCGAACCTCCGCCGGGATCAGCCGCACAGTCCATGGCTGCAGCGCCTAAACCGCTCGGCTAATCCCGCTCGGCGATGTAAGCTGGTCTCGCCCAGATTGGCAAAAGGGTACGGACAGCTCTTCTGCAGAGATCAGCACGCATTCTGCAAGAACTGACCGTTTGAAACTGTGACTGAACAATTTGTTAAAAACGTCCAGTAAACTGTAAGTAGTAAAGCCCGCATTGTTGGTTGATCTTCGGAGACCTTCCGATACATTGTCTCACCATGCTTCCAGCATATTAGGAAAAGTGTGCTACTGGACTGAAGACTTCCTACAATGGAGCATTTGTAAGGAGATCCCTAACAGCTGTAATGGGCTGGGCGCGGCATCTTCGCGCGCCTTCCTCAACCAACGACGTAACACGATTTTGTAAACATTTCTGTGACAATGTCTCAGTGTGGTCACCGCTGTATAGACGGTTATTATCTTCTCCTGCAGCTATTAGCGCTTCAGAGTTGGAAGCTAACGACAGCGCTGCTAGCCTTCAGGGAACTTCTTATGCAAACGTAGGATACAAGGTGTGAGAATGTTGTACGGCCGGCCGTACTTTTCGGCACTCCTTCCTTGCACGAAGGGGAGAAGAAAACATCGAATTTGTATATATAAAACTCACTGACTCACACACACACACACACACACACACACACACTCATCATCGCCCAGCCCAAATTGCTAAGGACGGAACTTGAAGTTTGAGGAGGTTTTGATCTTATACGTCAGGCATCATTGACGAAGGTAATTTTCGAAATTCCACACCTGACAGTGTGAGATAAGAGATGAAAGGTTTTTTGAAGATGTGTCGCTATTAAGGCAGTTTTGAAGCTAGAACTATGAAAATTATTATTTGGTTATCGGTCAGAAATGAAAAAATACGTGTTTGGCATTTTTGGAAATTCGACCCCCAAGTGGATGAAATAGTGGGTTAGAGTTTTCTTTTAAAATAATGCATTATTACACAACTAAAAAAGCAGTTTTAAAGCTACAGCTATGAAAACTGGTATTTAATTACTCGGTTGGAAATAAAAAACACATGTTCCAGTTAATTTTTTTAATTCAATCCCTCAGGTGTGAAATAAGGGACTGAGGCAATTTTGAAACTAGAACTACGAAAACTGGAATTTGGTTTCTCGGTCATAAATAAATAATATGTCGTTCAGCATTTGCGGAAATTAAACCTCTAAGGGGGTGAAACAGTCGACGAAAAGTTCTATGCAAATATTTCATTATGAGGGCATTTTTAAAGCTAAATCTATGAAAATTGGTAATTGGCTTCTCTATTAGAAATAAAGAAATATATTTTAGCGAATGAAAGTTTCTTTGGAAATGTCACCACAACTACTCGAAAGGCAGAATGAACAAAAACTTCTGACTCCAGCTGCCAGAATCACTTTTTGTTCAGAGGTACGTTGGGAAAAAATCCCTAATTAACGGGTAAAATTTAGAAGGTGTTGCAACTGGTGACCTAAACCAGAGAACAGTCGCACGATAAATCGGCTTTGTCTGAATTGCATAGGAAAAGGAACAGGCCTTTAATACATTAATTTTTCAATAGGACTAATCTAAGTTCATAAAATTATTTTTGTTGTACCTACTACGCAAACGCGAGTGAAGCGGTGGGTGCTAAGCTAGGAATATATTTAATTTGCGTGTTAGAATTAATTTTCCACGACTCTTACAGTACATCACTAACACTTTCACGACGGAACCCAAGTACCACTCGTACAAAGGCAGCTGACCTGGTGGACGGCGCCCGAGTCCTACTCGTGTAGTGCGCAAAACGTGCGCTTTCCTTCCTCTATTCGAAAACCCGTAGACAGCACAAGGAAGAGTCTCTATATTGTGCTACCTTATAGTGTTCTAATTCTGACACATCTGTAGCAGGTTACAGTGGCTTGTATCTTACTGCTCCGTGCTGCGTTCATACTACTTACGCCTGCCAGTAAGATACAAAAAGAAAAAAACGTTTCGAAAGGAAACGTCGTGGTGGTATCCAGATTGTCATGTAGCTCATTTTACGTGTTGAGTGTTTCAAAACCTGCCACATTTAGGCAAATTATGTGTGAGAACGGTGTGCACAAATTCTTTATCAGAATAAAAACATGGTTCACTACAACTGTTTTTATATCTGCTGATTTTATTGTCTCATAATCCATCTTTTACGAATATTTAAAGCAGGTTTCATTGCTCCAAGTGCCACATCACACGAATTTTTTGCATGTACATTTACAATTCGGTGACTGTCAGAGAAAATGTTAAAGGCAACCGTACAGTTGCTCCAGCCACAGTGACTGAGCCCCGTCTTGAAAGACACAGAAACGAAACACAAAACCCACATAAAAACAATATTATCGACGGAATAATAAATATCAAGAGACAAGAAATATAATTATATCAAAAAACGAGAGAGAGAGAAGAAAATGTAATCTCTTTCTCTTAAATTTTATACACATAATAAATAATTGTTTTTTCAACTTGTAGAATAATTTTGTACAACGATGAAATTTTACAAGTTATAAAAAATTAATCCTTTTTTTATATGCAGTGTTTCGCCAGTTTTCATTTAGCTCCATTAACGTTCAATATCCGCTTTATTCTGTACGCCAAAAATATACCTCGTTTGTCGTTTTTTAAGTCTGTAGCTCGACACATCCGCTGTCATTGGTTCCTCTTAGTTCACACATTGTTTGTTAGAAGGCATTCATGTCCAGGTCTCTGGCCAGCCGTGCGAAAAAAAAAATTCCCTTCTTTGCATGTGATGAAAGAAAACATTCTGTAAGTTTCCGCTCCTATCGCATCTGCCCTGCACTAAGAAGCAAATTAGACTGTCCTCTCTTTAATACAGAGTAGCGTTGTTCAAGCTGTAAACAAATACTTGTGAAGGTATCCAGAAAAACGAAAATGAAGTTAAAATCATCACTGTAAAGAACAAGCACAGATGCAGTGTCACAACTACTCAGTCAGTGAGAACTATGCCCGTGAAAGGCGAACGCCGCGCGGGATTAACCGAGCGGTCTAGGGCGCTGCAGTCATGGACTATGCGGCTGGTCCTGGCGGAGGTTCGAGTCCTCCCTCGGGCATGGGTGTGTGTGTGTGTGTTTGTTCGTAGGATAATTTAGGTTAAGTAGTGTGTAAGCTTAGGGACCGATGACCTTAGCAGTTAAGTCCCATACGATTTCACACGCATTTGAACATTTGATCAAACGCGGTCGTTGGAGTCCCTTTCGGCTCAAACATTAAATCAATGTGGACGTTTGATACTAGCGTCGAGTCCGCTGTAAGCTTTCCCGTATGGCCTGTAGAAATGTATTACTTGCAGCTAAAATTCCTGGATACGTATGTTGCCTGACTCGTTTGTGCAAATCCTTAGGAATTCTGAAAGCCCCGTTCAATAACGTCCTGTAAACATTTACTTTGAATTTCATCGGAAAATTTACTCCTCGGAAGGGATTTGTAGGGTCATCGGACGGTTGTCCCGATATTTATTTTTCCAATATTTTGGTTGAACTTCAGTGTGCTACTGCAGGACCAGATGTATGGAATTTTATTTTGCCCCTGTAACTGTAAGCTACATATGATGCTATCGGACAATCAGAGAGAAAAAAAGACACGAATATCCATGCAGATATCAAAACCATAATTGTAACGTGCTCGATTGGTCCTCCAAAGGACTATTCGTAGATAAGTTCTCTTGTATACTTGTTGCTGGGTAGTTGCACCTTCGTGGAAGGCTTCTTCCTTGCACCGGTCTTTACGTTGATATCTTTAGTAGAAGCTGGATTTCAACGAGATCTCAAATCAGCGCAGTTTTTGTGGCTCTGACTTTAGCTTAGGACACTGTGTGGAGTGAGGAATTGTTGTCGAAGTGTATTGATATCGTCCCATGTCAAAAGCTGCTGTCTCTAGTGAACAACTTGCTCTCTGACGGGCGCTTTAAGGTGTTTCTGAATGAACTAGCTAGCAGATGGAGGACTCTTCAGTAATGGTCTGCTTCAGGGATCAGTTGTGCACCTTCCCCGTCCACCACGTCCCCCACCCACACCCATGCAACCCATGTCAGGGAACGTACTGTTTCCGTGCTGCAGGCGTTTGAAAACATGTTTGCTAGGTAGGTATGCAACATTGTAGTCTTGGAGGGGTGTAGGGGGTCCTTACGTTGGATCGGCTGATGTCATTTGAGGTTTGTCCTATTTTCCTGACCAGTTTCGAGCCACATCCACGTGTCTGTGAATGTTAGAGCAACATGATTGAGTACATGTGTGGCGAAGTTCATTGTAATGGAAGAGGTGCTTGTCGCCTTCATCAAGATCATTATCCACAACGTCCGATTCCATCGCATGCCCATTTCTCCACAGTTATGCCACGGCTTCGAGAAGGGGGTACCTTCACCGTCAGCCGGGATTGTGATGCTCCAAGGACACGCCGCAAACCCGAATTGGAAGAGGCCGTACTGCATCACACTGAAGAGAACCCTTCAAAGAGTACACGAGAAATTGCGCGTCCAATAACTGTTACTCCCAGCACCGTCTGGTATGTTTTGCCTGATCAACAACTACATCCACACCATCTCCAAACGATACAGTCACTAATGCCAGACGATTTTCCACCGCACATTGAGTTCTGTACACGGTATCTGTGTCGCTGCATCACCGAGCCTATAGTATTTCACGGCGTATTCTCTTTTCAGTTGAATGTGAATTTACTTGGGATTGCGATCTCAATTCTCTAGACCGCTATGATTGGGTAGACGAAAATCCACGTTCCACTTATGTCCAGGGATTCCAAAACAGATTTCGTATCACTGTGTAGGCAGATATTCTGGATGGTCATGTGACTGGACTGTACGTGTTTCAACCCAAGCTCACGGGCCCCACCTACTTGACCTTCCTACAACAAGTATTGGGCGTGGTGTTGGATGCTGTGCCACTGAACGTCCGTTAAGACACTTGGTTCCAGCATGACGACGCATCCACAAAATTTTCACGTCAGGCATGGAAACATCTAGACCAATGGTTCGGACACATTTATAGGCCGAGGTGGTCCAATCGCAGGGCCTTCACAATCACCGGATTTGATTCCACTAGATACTTTCCTCTGGAGTACAATATATGCGCCGAAGTTGATAGTCGCCACAAAGATCCTTATTTGCAGTGGATCAGAATGCTAACTCTCATTTGAAAAGGACAAAAACGGCTTAAGTTTACCTGTAAAAAAAGTGTTTGTGAAAACTGACTATGATTCTTTTATGTTTCTTTGGTTATTAATGAGTGGAACTGCAAAACATGTGATGTACTGGTTCACGGCTAATAAAGTACATGTAAAAGTGATCGCATTACCAACAGTTTTCAAACGATTGTAGCACAGTAGTACGGAAATGGTTCCAGTTGAAAATATTATTAGTCTACTCAGACCCCATATATATTACAATTACACAATATACAGTGCCTAACAAAAAAGTAACACACCTAGAAGGGGTGACGTACACCCCCTGGCATGGATGCTTGCACTGATCTGGTTGGGAAGAGAGTCATGTTTGGTTGGTTAATTGATTTGGGGGAGGGGCCAAACAGTAAGGTCATCGGTCCCATCGAATTAGGGGAAGGAAATCGGCCGTGCCCTTTCAAAGGGACCGTCCCGGCCTTTGCCTGAAGCGATTTAGGGAACTCACGGAGAACCTAAATCAGGATGGCCGGACGGGGGTTTGAACCTTCGTCCTCGCGAATGCTAGTCCAGTGTGTTAACCACTGCACCACCTCGTTCGTAAGGGTGTCATGAGTCAATTCCTCTCCTAAGAGAAGCTGTCCTACAAATGTAGCAACTGGTCCTAAATATCCTGGATATTGGCGCTGATACAGAGTTGACATCTGAACTGGTCCCACACATATCTATCCTTAACAGATCTAGGGACCGTGCTGGCACTGGGAGTGCCTCAGCATCAGGCAAACATTTTCTTAGACGCGTGCCATGTGTGGGAGAGTATTGTGCCGTTTAAAAATGGCCCCACAAAGCTGTCACATGAGAGGTAACGTATAAGGATGCAGGATGTCCGTGCCGTTCCGTTGTACCGTCGCGAGTTCCCTCAGTCAGTAGCAGCCGTGACCTGGAATCATACCCAATGGCTCCCCACACAATGACGCCAGGAGTTACAACGCTGTGCCTGTCCGGAAACTTGGAGGAATGGGACTTCTCCCCAGACTGCCGTTATCCACCCAGATGATGGACGTCCAGGGTAGTGCAGAACCGCAATTCATTGCTGAACACTATGTGACGCCATTCATCTGCAGTCAGTTCTTCCCGATCACGACACCGCTCCAAACGCCGCCGCTTTGTGTTGTGATGTTAATGGCAGTCGACGCATGGTGTGGTAACTCCCTAGTATGGCTGTATTAGTCCTCGACTGTTCCCTTAAAACATATTCTGGCACCGAGCGAGGTGGCGCAGCGGTTGGCACGCTGGACTTGCATTTGGGAGGATGACGGTTCAAGCCCGCGTCCGACCATCCTGATTTAGGTTTTCTGTGATTTCCGTAAATCGCGTCCAGGCAAATGCCGGGATGGTTCCTTTGAAAGGGCACGGCCGACTTCCTTCCCTGTCTTTCCCTAATCCGATGAGACCAATGACCTCCACCAAACAACCCCAGTCCACTTGTTCTCGCTGTTTTCCTCAAATTTACTCTCCTTAATTTTGCACTGTCGGTCAGATTAGTATATATATAAAATAATAATCTTTCTCGACATTTTTCTTCACTCCACGATGCAACACTGATGTTACTCTCATGTCGAACGAAGCTCATTAGTGTATAAGAAAAAAAAAAAAAGAAAACGAAAAAAAGTTAAAGTTTTTCCTGAATCAGTGTAATTTCATCATATGCGATAATCTTAAAATGAACAAGAGCCCAGAAATGCTGCAGCAATGAGAATTTTTGAAAGATCGTCCAATAGAAATGGGAAAAACTTTTCGTTACGACGATACGGCTGAATACTTTAAAACAGCTGTTTTGTCACTTAACTCTGTAAAAAGTTGAATTCTTGATACGGCGTATAGCATAAAAAAGAAACGAAACAATTTAATTGGGAACTTTCGGTATTATTATTCACGTATGGATGAGAGTCATTTCCAGACTTGCTGCAAATTGAAACAATAATACAAGGAAGTTATGTTTTCAAGATTTTATCAATTATTGGTGAAGCCTTCAATGAGTTTCATACTCTTTTTAAAGATTTTTTAAAAATCTCTCTAGTCCAGTAATAATTAATCTTGCAAGTGTCAGAAGTGATCTTCAAGAAAAATTGTGCAGTTTAAAAACGATCTGTTCATCCTGTCCAGAAAAGAAATACATTCTGCAATTTTTGAAGTCATACCATAAGATCACCTCGAAAATTCGCAGACTCTAAGTAACGAAAAGTCATCCAAACGACTGCTTCTACGATTCCGCTAAATTTCAGTTATGTGATAAATCACACACTCTAAATGCTGTCTGTTCAGCTAAACACTTAGGGTTACAATTAAGAACAACTTAAAATGGAGCGAGCACATAGATAATGTTCTGCGAAAAGCAATCCAAATACTGTGATTTAGTGCCAGAACACTTAAAAAAATACAACAAGCCTTCGAAAGAGAGTGCTTACACGACGCTTGTCCGATTTCTTCTGGTGTACTGCTGTACAGTGTGGGATCCGCTTAATTTAAGATTGACGGAGGACATGGAAAAAGTTCAAAGAAGGGCAGTTCGTTTTGTATTATTTCAAAATAGGGGAGTGAGTGCCACGGACATGATACACGAATTGGGGTGGCAATCATTGAAACAAAGGCGTATTTTGTTGCAGCGGGAGCATTTCGTGAAATTTTAATCACCAACTTCCTTCTGAAAGCGTGGAAATATTTTGTTGGCACCCAATTACATTGAGAGAAACTATCATCATAATAAAGGAACTCAGAGCTCGCACAGAACAGCCGCCCCCCCCCCCCCCCCCCCCACACACACACACACAAACACCAAGATTTAAGGGTTTGTTTTCCCCGCACAGGGAATGGAACGGTAGAGAAGTAATGTGAAAGTGGTCCGATGAATCCTCTGCCAGGCAGTCGCAGCTAGAGACTCGCAGATCGTCATGTAGTCGTCGATACATTTATGAAAGTACTTTTTTTCAATGAATTACATTAAATCTGCCCAGCATGATGCAGTATCCAATGACTCGTTGGAACATCAGTTTATTTTCGCTACAACGCAAATTGAAAAAGATATTGCAGAACTTGTCAAGAACAAGTTAAATAAAAAAAAAAAAACAGATGTTTAAATAACTCATTAATATAACCACAGGAGACTGAGATAAATAACTAACTATGAATGAAAGTTTTTGTTGGTCATATCTTATATGTGTTATGACGTTTATTTATAAGGAGAAAGTAGGGCTTAGGATCCACAATGATTGACAGTCGTCGCTGCAGTTGGTCGGTTTGACTGTGACGCGGCCACGACGGCAATGCACGAGTCGAGTTGGAGTGAGAATCACTTGCTGGAGGGGTGTCGGTGTTTGTTCTCTGGTCCTGATTGTGATTTCTCATCCGAGTACGTGGGATCTGCGTGTCCTTCACAGAGATGAGACCGCAGGTCTAATGCACTCCCGTGGTCGTTTTGCCTGTCACAGAGAATAGCAACTTAAGTCATTTACCTACCCACCGATGATGTGTGTGTGTGTGTGTGTGTGTGTGTGTGTGTGTGTGTGTGTACGATATAACACTAATGTCCGACCATGTCTTCTGGTTAACTCACTTATTTTGTCAGACATTATATATCAGAACCACGTATTCCCAAAAATCTGTTATAGTTACAGACAGAACAAATTTTTTGTAGAATTCCACAAGTGTAATAACAAAAGTCCCGTGTGCAAGCTCTGTTTCGGGGTAAAGGAACTCGCTCCCCCACCACCCACCGCTACCGGCGCCGACTAGTCGGAACACAAAGATTTACAAGTCTCGCGCTGCGGCAAATGAAATTTAATTAATAACAGGAGCCACCGCGGCATTTGATGGAGCCTTTTCGACATTTCCCGGGTAGCCGGGCGCAGCGTTAGCACGAAATCACGCCGTTTTAATTTCGCCCGCGTCATACGTTTTGTTTTCTGCGCGGACGCACAGTGTAAACGATTCGTCGGCGCTGTACAGTTTATCCCGGAAACTGCAGTGGTAGCCAGCCTGCCGCGCGCGCTGCCTGGCCTCAACTTAATTAAAAACTTGTCAGCGTTTCGTTAAAAGTGCCCGTTTTTATGTTGACGCGATTGTTGTCTCGGGCGGTCATGACTTAACGAGACAGCGCCCTGTTTGCACCCATCCTCTGACATCTGCGGAATTGTTACTTCCCGCTTGTTCACTAGTTTCGCTTTATAACCATGCCACTTCCTAACACTCGTCAAATAAAGTGATATCGTTAAACGAACCAAAGCAGTGTTGTCCAACACACTGCCTTTTTCTGTTGTCATCCAGTGACATGGACACGTCAGAGCACACCGTGTTTTCACACACTCATCACAGTGTAAATGTTAACTGTAAAAGTCCTCGTCCTACGCAAGAACTTACGACGTTCTACGCTTTCATGAACTGCACTACCGGATAAAAATGATCGTATTTAGTGGCACCAGGGCGCAATATGTGTACACTGAGGGGTTGTAGTGTTGGTGACTCACTTGTCCCGATCATCGGCGATCAGATAGCGCTCTGCAGGCCTTTCTATACACCCTGTGTTTTGACTCTGCAGCCAGTAATTGTGCTGAGTTTAGAAGTGAACAGTGTTTGCAACACTCCTTCTATGATACAACCATGTCCCACCGACAAGTACGTACCCTGAATGAGAATTATATATTAATACCTTCAGCTGCTGACGGCGTTGATATATATCAACGGGGACAGGTGAAAATGTGTGCCCCGACCCGGACTCGAACCCGGGATCTCCTGCTTACATGGCAGACACTCCATCCATCTGAGCCTCCGAGGGCACAGAGGATAGTGCGACTGCAGGGACTATCTCGCGCACGCCTCCCGGGAGACCCACATTCTCACCTTATATGTCCACACACTACATTCGTAGTGTTCCTACCCAACACACTCATTACTCGTGGAAGACCTTCTTATCAAGTCCCGTAAGAGTTCGGGTAGTATGTGTGCATCCGCACAGAAGAAGAAGGTAATGGCCGGTATTGCCAGAACTATACACTTATATGGATATGGTTCTTTCGGACATGTCCGAAAGAACAGACACGAACAGACACCATATAGATATCGTTCTTTCGGACATGTCCGAAAGAACAGACACCATATCCATTTAAGTATACAGTATGTACTCTTGTTCGACAGCTTTAGCTATTTGAGTGGGGGCGCCATTGCTGGCCTGCTGAAAGCAGGTTGAACTTTCTACGTGTTCGTTGCCCATGCCGGCCGCTGTGGTCGAGCGATTCTAGGAGCTCCAGTCCGGCACTGCGCTGCTGCTATGGTCGCAGGTTCGAATTCTGCCTCGGGCATGGATGTGTGTGATGTCCTTAGGTTAGTTAGGTTTAAGTAGTTCTAAGTCTAGGGGGCTGATGACCTCAGATGTTAAGTCCCATAGCGCTTAGAGCTATTTGAACCATTTGAACCATTCTTTGCCCATGTTGGGCTCAATATATCGGTGGTGTGTCGCTGCTTTCCGTGGAACATTGCTACATCCGTAGAGCATGTTGTGGACAGCCATTTAGTGCAGACGCACGTCAATATCGACACATTCGAGGGCAGGAGTGACAAAGCGAACATCATCCAGGGAAGGAATCTGGGCACAGCGGATACCATAAGGGACCGCCTGCTTATAGCAGGACTATGATCGCGCGTGCCTCTGGTGAGACTTACCAGTGACAACACGTCACTGCCAAGCAAGTCAACACTGGTGTCGTGAACGATTCAACTGGAGAGTGGATTGACGCTCTGTTGTCTTCCGTATTTTGTTATAGAATATTTTGTTTATAGTTTCGCATACTGACTGATATATGATAATTTTATCTTCTATGTCATTGTCCATGTCATAGCTTATTGGAGGCTGCTCAACTAGTGTATTATCCGTTATTGTTTTTGGCATGTGACGTTTCTTCCAAGATGACCCGTGATTTTAGTTTTTTTTGTTGAAATTCGAAAGTATATTCTTTTTTACCTAATTAATGTAATTTATAGATTGCTCTTTGAATTTCATCTTCCCCTTTCTACGAAATGGTAACATTATCTGCGTACATAGGGAAATTATCATATTTATTTGTAGTAATCTGCATACCTGAATTTACTTCCGGTCTCCAGTTTTCAATCAGATTATTTACGTATGCATTAATTAAGGTCGGTTATAGGCTACAATCTTCTCTCAGTCCGTTATTGGTAGTGATGGTTCAAATGGGTCTAAGCACTAGGGGACGTAACATCTGAGGTCATCAGTCCCCTAGACTTAGAACTACTTAAACCTAACTAACCTACGGACATCACACACATCCGTGCTCGAAGCAGGATTCGAACCTGCGACCATAGCAGCAGCGCGGTTCCGGACTGAAGCGCCTAGAACCGCTCGGCCACAGCGGCTGGCATTGTTAGTGATTTCATCAGTTTTATTATTATCAACTTTTATTATTATTTTGTGTCCATGTATAAGCTTTTTTTAGCTTCACGATGTCTATAATATCGAACTTCAATCATTATGTCCCATAGTTTCTTACTATTCACAATGTCAGAAGCTTTTTCTAAACCAGTAAAAGCTGTATTTGTCTCTAAATTGAACTGAAGTCGTTTCTCTAAAATTCAGTCTATGGTAAATACATTTTCACTGCATGAACGGCCTTGCCGGAATCCACATTGTTCTTCTAATGGCAAGGTCTCTGTTATGGTTCTTAAGCGATCACTGATTACTTTTGAAATTATTTCATAGGCTGCGTTTAGGAGGCTAATCCTCTATAACTTTTACAAATGTTTCTTTGACGGTTTCTCAAAACTGATTATCAGTTCCGATATTTTCACAGAGTTTGCGATTTTGCAGCAGTGCCAACATTCATTAAATAGATGTAATAATCTAAAATCGCAAAACGGACCAGTATATTATAAAAGTTTCGTATTAATAGCGTGTGGAACATATGCGTTCCTGTTTTTTTGTAGTTTTTAAAAGTAATTGCAGTTATTCTGTTGTGGCTAAATCCACCGCACTTATATGTCACGTGAACTCCTCCTCCTGCTTCAGTTATGAATCTTTCCTTTATCACAATTTTTTAATAAAATTATTGATATTCGTTATGTTATGAACAAGTTTGGTGCACTGGTATAAATGTGCTCAAAAGTACTGTTCTGTTCATTGAAAGTACCAACTCCATGCTGGTAATAAAAAATATCCGACGCGCTTCGGCGTATCGTTCTAATGTGTAACACAGCAAGGAAAATGATTGTATACTGCATCTTTGCACATACGCTGTGTGATTTACACCGTATAAACGAAGATTGCAATGTTGAGCTTGTCTAAAAAAATCCTTAGTAAAAAAAACACCTATAAAAGAGTCACATATGAAGAAACGTACGTACGATAGTGAACTGAATGCTGTTCGTTTCATGAGAATACAAATGGAACTGTAAAATAGCCATTTTAGGCTTCTTATAGTAATTACACATTGTACCTAATTGACATGTAGCTTCGTTCTAATTGTTTGCACGTGCTTTGTTTCGAAATACATACTTATCCTAGAAATTACTTGCCAGTCGTATACCCCTCACTGAATGAACTAAGAACGCTGGTTGGCATTTAGCGCTCACCTGAAAGTCACGTGCCTCCCACGTTTCTTCTCACTACAAACGACAGAACGACACGAGCAAGTGGGTAGGCGCGAGGGGCTGCCACTCTCACAGAATAGAAGTATGGGAGAGCTTTGTACATTCGAAGCCTTTCCAGACCTACGCCCTGTAAAAGGTGTTTAATACACGATAATTAATTTCTAGAGATCCACTTCAGTTGTACTAATATTTATTCAAACCACGATCGGTTTCGGAATTTCAGAATCCCATCTTCGGATTTATGAAATTATTGCATTTGGAAACAGTAACATGTGGTCGGGCCAGTCAGTGCAAGAGCTCCAGATCACTGCACACTGTCGGAAACTGTTCGCCTGCTACCTACCTGTCTTGTGCGACTTGACGAACTGTTGAGATGTGCAAAATAATGAATTTAAGACTTCATTCGACTTTGCATATTCAGAAGTGCTGCTTTACGTCGTTTTTTGCCAAACACTGTTGAACATCGCAAAAAAATGGAAAAATCAAAGTGTTCGGATACTTTTGAGCGCCCCGTAAAGTGCTTTGAAATAATGAAAGTTACACTCTTTACTCAATTTTTTTTGTATTAATGTGACCAAGAAAGCTTCACACGTTTGGATACTTTTGAGCATCCTAAAAAAATACATGGAAATACTGCAAATCACATAAGTTTTCGGTTAAATATGTTGTAAAAAATTTCAGATCATTAATACCTTTGAGATCCTGTAAAGTAATGTGTGTGTGTGTGTGTGTGTGTGTGTGTGTGTGCGTGCGTGCAGATACGCGCGCTCGCGTGTGCGTGTGTTATATATGCGTATCAAAAAAATTCATACCGTACTGGTATTGGTCTAAAAAAAATCTTGCACTATGAGTGGCTGAAAAACGTTTCTCACCATCTGCCATCTTTGACTTTTTAAATCACCGCCACCTGTGAGCTTTATTTTATAAAATTCACCCTGTCCATGCCTTGATGACATTATGTGTTCAATGTCACTGGTGTCGTCATATGTGCACGTGTCAATGTCATTCACGACGTCGTATGTTCACAGTCAATGGCCCCATGTGGCGTCATCATGACGCATCATCTCATCGTTCCTTGGATTGTTAAGTGGTGACCTGCTTGCATTCCAAAGTGAATCAAAAACCCCCTAATTAAATTAGCAATATTAGCGTTACTTGAATGTTTCTTTTAACCAATGTAACTGATGTGCCGTTTGTTCCATTTTTTATTGTCTCAGCATCTTCTTTACTCTAAGCCAGAAAGATAAGAAACACAACATTATTGTCTGTTAGGTATTTACTTTTATTTGGGATCTGAGCTTTGCGCCCAATTGCTTTGTATTGTTTGCTGGTCATTCACCTACCACAACACTTTGCATAAGCTCGCTCTCTACCTTATACGCTCCTCCTCTTAACACGATCATGTGCTTCCACACTGATTTGTTCTTCGTCTGGTGCATATCTAGTTAAAACTTATTTCGCGGTGAAGAAATTCGTTGTGGACAATACTCTGTTTTCTACAAAAGATCGCTGAGCATGCAAGATTCCAATTCTATTCAAACCAGTCATCCGTTGGGCTGCGTCGCCCATTCATTCGCTGCCCTTGAGCTTCTTGCTGCCTGCATTGTTAGCGCTGCACAGATGCTATAGGATGGTAAAGCTCAAGGTGAAGCGGGGTCAGGCGCAACGCCTTCAGCGAGGCCTGCCTTGGCGTCGCCTCACCGACTCCACAGTGGCCGGGTCGTCATCCTTCAAACGGCCTGCTGTGGAGGTTTCGTCATGTCCTCGCCCATTACTCTTACGTTCGCTGATGCTGAGCGTTATGGTCGTCTGTATCCCCTCCCCTCTCACTACCATCCAGCGAATGTGTTGCAGTTGCTGCTGCGTTTTGCATCTCAATAGCCTGACTTGTCGATATTCCCTGTCCCTGTGCTGTAGACTTCCACTTCTGCACCGCATTGTTCTTTTCTTATTGCGAGCGTCCACTCCTACATTATCTTGGAGCACTGCGTAAACGCCTGCTCGTAACACGATCCATTTTGTTCGAAATGTATCTATATTAACGAAAGCTGTCATCATTTCGGCGGCTGATATGGCGATTTCGGCACCACACTACTTACTTGACATGGTCCTTTTGGAGTGGTGTGCCGTTTCCTTCCTCCGATCTTAGAATTGCCTTATCGAACCACTTGCAGTTGCGCCTACAGTTCAACATGGGCTCCGAACCATGGCGCAACTTGGAATTTCAAACATTAACAAATTATCCTCAGACGTGGCATCTCCTGGATTTGTAGTCTAGCACTTACCTACAGAGTCAGTGAGTTCCAGTTTCCGTTCTCAAATTCTCCAAATGGCTCTGAGCACTATGGGACTTAACATCTGAGGTCATCAGTCCCCTAGAACTTAGAACTACTTAAACCTAAATAACCTAAGGACATCACACACAGCCATGCCCGAGGCAGGATTCGAACCTGCGACCGTAGCGGTCGCGCGGTTCCACACTGAAGCGCCTAGAACCGCTCGGTCACACCGGCCGGCCACGAACAAAAACTCAGCTACAGTTCCTTTAAAATACAATATTGTCCCTTGTATTGTATTTGGAATTACTGAGTGGCCAGTTTACAAAACTTAGTGACACCTAAGTGAGGTATACCAGTCCTTCAGCACGTCAGCGAAACAAGTGACACACAGAAAGATACTCCCGGCGTCTCAAGCTTCAGTGAGCGATTCCATGCTCTGTATTTAGTCGTGTTGCATCTTGTCGAGATATTCTCCAGAAATATCATCGTCTTCATACTGCCCGTCACATACGTCCGTTCGCATTCCTTGCTAGCCACATTCCTACCGCACCGCTTCCGTGACGCAACACACAATTATTGCAAAGTGCTACAATGCTCTATTGACCAATTGCGAAGCAAGTGTTGTTTGCAAATATTCTCTTATATAAATGTTTTCATTGCTTTACTATACTGAAGTGACATGTAGACATGTTAAACAAATTCTGAATATGACAGTTTGTACAGACTTAAACTTACGCAATGGAAGTTATTAAAGTTAGATAAACGGCCAACAGATCACTAAAGTCTTGACAAGTCACATATACATATAGCCAGTGTAAGAGACAGAGAACGAAAGGGAAATAATATTATTTGTGTGTATAGTCGCAGTGTTACAGGTAGTAACCTTGCTAGCTGCGTGATTTACGGTGCTTCTTTGTGTCTGTTATGCGACTGGGTGACTGTTGTTTCGCCTCTACGTCAGCACTGGAAACCTATGTCTCATCAGCACCCTGTGTTCTGTTTAGTCAGCATTCTCTTTCCGCAGGGTAAAGAGAAACAAACAAAAAGGACGCAGTCATCCGTTGAGCTTCATGGTTTCCAGAGAGTTTTGCAAACCAAAGAGCATAGAACTTTTGACACCGTAATCGTTTACTCATGATCTCATGCAAAACTCTCGGACGAAAACGCGGAAAGCTGTCCAACTGTTGACATATCGTAAAATGTCAATTTTTACGATAATTTTGAACTTGTTTTGTTGGAGAACGAGAAGCAGTGTGTCATTCTCGTTATCGCAGGCGTAGCTCACTGAGCTGCTGCGTGAGTCAGTCTAGCAACTGTTCCTACCCTTCTCTTGGCGGATGTCTTTTCGGTCATAACACTCGTGAGTTAATCTAAGAGAGAAGTCGCATGCACCAACTGTCAGGGAAGTGAGAAAACTTTTGCTCTGTGTGTTGTCCTATTTTAACTTTTTTGTATTGTGTTTTCCGAGGCGGAGATTGAGAACTAAACTAGCATAAACGAGCTTGGAAAACTGCCTAAACACCACCCTCAGGCTGGCCGGCGTACCAGACCAACGGTCGAGCATCCGCCGCGTGGATGCTGTCCGGATTTGCCTCACCTCCGTGTCTCTGAAGTTAGCGCGCAGTCTCTACTAAGAGTGTCGCCTGGACGGGCTTTCGGACTTTTGGTTGTTCTTTTGAACAATTAATTGTCACTGATACACGCAAAGCTCATAAGGTGAGAGACTGGGGTTATTGAATAAAGAAGTTTTAATTTCAGGAAATAGTAACTAAAATTTCCAAATTTCATACTGATTTTAATTAAAGATGTTTTTGATCTTATGTTAATTCGCGAAATTACTTCAGTTTTCATTTTGTGATATTCTCCAGATCTTAGTATTAGGTTTACTCACATGTCATAAAACCATTAAATTCAACAATTGAACTACCCTTTGAATGGAAGATTCTGAAAATGAGAAGAAGACGGCCACTCAGTCACGATGCAAAGCAACGAAACGCAGTAGTTGCGACATTTGACTCGTACTTGACGGGTATGTGGTTCATATACCCATCCGGCAGTCTTCATTTCGAGGTTGGGTGATTCGCCAAAATCACATCTGATGAATACGAGTGTAGTTTCTTCGAAATGGTGTGGGATGTTTACTTCGTTATCGTTGTTATAACACTGATGGTGCTTCGTCTCTAGTGAGCAAATTTCAAGGGACATTAGACACTCTCCTTAATCCTTCCAAGACAGTTGACTAATGCCGTGGTAGTGTCATCCTTCAACAGATTCGTCCCACAGAGTTTCACTACCCAATACTTGCCCCGTATAGAAATGTTGGATCCCCTGGGGTCTACCGATGGAGGTGGCGCAGTGGTTAGCACACTGGACTCCCATTCGGGAGGACGACAGTTCAATCCCGCGTCCGGCCATCCTGGTTTAGGTTATCCGTGATTTCCCTAAATCGCTCCAGGCAAATGCCGGGATGGTTCCTGTGAAAGGCCACGGCCGACTTCCTTCCCCCAAACAACCCAATCCAACCCTTTTGGTCTGACATAGCCTTTGCCTTGCTTGCAAGCTAACGTTTACTGCAATTAGTCGCAATCTGCTAAGCAGAAACTGTTGAGTGGCCACCCTTCTGTGAAGTTTCGCATTTTGGTTCAAATGGCTCTGAGCACTATGGGACTTAACTTCTAAGGTCATTAGTCCCCTAGAAACTTAGAGCTACTTAAACCTAACTAAACTAAGGACATCACACACATCCATGCCCGAGGCAGGATTCGAACCTTCGACCGTAGCGGTCACGCGGTTCCAGACTGTAGCGCCTTTAACCGCTTGGCCACACCGTCCGGCTTCGCATTTTGATTTGTGGGTATAGTATAACAGTAATTCAAGTAATATTTACTGTTGCACCCGACGCCTGATACTTAAAGTATTTTATTAATTACTTACGTGCATTTCCATTAGATTTTACTTTTGACATTTAGGATTTTATGTGTCGTTTATGGCGAAATCGTTAGCGACAGTCCACTAATCAGCTGGAGAATTTTGGGACAGTGAAGGAACAACGAAGTGATTTCGGAAAATCTGTCAGTACGTGTAACCTGGAATTCTAAACCTGCTCCAGTATCTTTTCGGAAATCTATCAGTACTGTTATACTGAGATTTTAACCCTGCTCCAGTGGCTTAATCGTAGCGTCGAAAATGGCTCTAAGCATTATGGGACTTAACATCTGAGGTCATCAGTCCCCTAGACTTAGAACTACTTAAACCTAAGTAACCTAATAACACCACACACATCCATGCCCCAGGCAGGATTCGAACCTGCGACCGTAGCAGCAGCGCGATTCCGGACTGAAGTGCCTAGAACCGCTCGGTCACAACGGGCAGGCCGTAGCGTCGACATAGTCGGTTATACATCCAACTGTAGTGTGAAGATTAGCTTGTACAGAGATGTTTAAAGTAACAGCAGTTACAGGAATACACCCGTATATGAAAATCATCCAGCAAAAATAAGATCCGGATGCGTCCAGAGATGGCATAAGTAGTCGGACCAAGTGATCGTCATACTACTGAAACTAAACCAAACTCCGGCCTGAACAGGCCATGAAGGCCCGACATACCGACCGGCCGCCGTGGCACCCTTAGCGCACAGGTGTCACTGGATGCGGATATGGAGGGGCATATGGTCAGCACACCGCTCTCCCGGACGTTTGTCTGTTTACGAGACACTTCTCGACCAAGTAGATCCTCAGTTTCCCTCGCAATGACGAGTGCACCCCCACATGCCAACAGCGCTCGGCAGACCGGATGGTCACCCTTCCGAGTGCTAGCCCAGCCGTGCAGTGCTTAATTTCGGTGATCCGACGGGAACCGGTGTTACACCACTGCGGCAAGGCCGCTGGCATCTCCATGTTACTAACGATATAAATACAATATAAAAACTGCCTGGCCATCGACTAGAGCCCTCTGTGTTTGCCAGTGAGGAACGCACGTGCCGTACAAGTAATTTTGTTGACGAATACCATATTGACATGGAAAAAATCGTCACTTGAAATCGGAACGCTACGGGCAATGCTCACTGTTTGTTTAATATAGGCAGTTGTGAAAACTTCCATGAAATCCTAAAACAAACCCTAGAACTAACCAAAAAGTTCTATTCATGTGAGAAATAAGTTTTTAAAAATAAATTAATACTCCAGTATTTTACCTTTCTTTCTTACTTTCAGCGCAACAGACATAATCAGTCTCTTATCTCTTATCTTATCCCACATCCACAACAATGTCCCGTACTGTCTTCTCATGAAATTGGCAGCCTTATCTTAGACCACACACCATACAGTCTCATCTTGTGCCAAATGACGTTCATCTGTTCCCTCTTTTGTGTCGGGAAAGCTTTTTTACAGCTGTGCTGAAGTACAGACAACAGTGACTTCATAGATCTAGACGTTGACGGCAGACTCCAATGACACAGACATGCGAATAATGGCGTACCGGTACGATCAATAAGGGTGTTGGACGTAAACGTAGAAATACGACGAGAAATTGATGCTTGATCATAAACGCGAGTGCTAACCAATTCTCCAGGTTGCGCTGTTTATTTGACCACGAACGGCAGTTGCACAATGTCACCAATACGTTGCAAGTATCATTGATGGTCGGAACAAAGTTCTTTGTAATTCTGAGTGCATTAGATCGGAGTTGAGTAACTTTCGAACATTGCGCAAGTTGTTGGCACCCATGTGGTGGGTGCTTCCGTAACCATGGCTGCTGAAATATTTGGTGTTTCAAGAGGCAACGTATCGCAGATTTATACCGCATACAGGGAGAGCGACAAAAAATAATCCACTACAGTACAAGGCTGACGAAAGTGTATTTTGAGTGATCGTGAGAGCGATCGTTCAAGAGGGTCGTGACGGAAAACAAGAGTAAGGCAGCTGCAATAGCACTCGCGAACCCTGTCAGCACCAACACAACACGAAGGGAGTCCTATAAGCAGGACTTGCAGGGCAAGCTGAAATTCTACATCAACTCATCAGCGATGCAAAAGCGCGTAACAGGAAAACGTGGTGCCGATGCCATAAAACATGGACGTTGGAGAAATGGAAGAATGTCATTTTGTCGGACGAATCTTGTTTCGCATTATTTCCAAGTTCTGGCGGCATTTACATCCTAAGAGTGAAACATGGGAGATGGTCGACGATGATTTGGGCAGCCATATCGTGGTATTACAAGGGATCCGTGGTTCTGCAATGTCTGATCAGGTCCATCCCATGGTACAATGTTTGTTCCCCAATGGTGGTGCTGTGTTTCAAGACGAAAAGGCCCTTGTTCACACGGCTTTCATCGTCCAGGACTGATTTTCTGTGCCCGAGGATGAATTCTCGTGTCCCCAACACAGTCACCAGATTTCAATATTGTGGTTTACTTTGGAGAGAAAGGTGCGTGATCGCTGCAACTATTTTGCCAGAAGAATGGTATAAGATTCCCTTGAACACCTTGCAGGACCTGTATTCATCCATTCCGAGACAACTGGAAGCTATTTTGAATACTAACGGTTTTCCTACTTTCCTACACTATATTAGGCGTGAGGCGTGGTAAGGTTGTTTTTTTTTTCTTTTTGTTTTGCTGTTTCCATATTTTTGTCCGATCCCTGTACCTTAATAACGATTGGGAGGGAGAAGTGAATCTCTGAAAACATTGGGATAAATATTTCTTTCTTCTTGAAATTTTTCTTTTCTTTATCGGCCATAGTAACTCGCGTTCTGCACTGACTCTTTTTAAATCAGTGTTTTTGGTTCGTGATACTGTCACGTTGTATATGTTTTTATGTTGGCTGAAGCTCTGTACGGCAAGTACATGAACCCTGCCGACACGTCCCGTCTGACTAAGTCGCGGACACGTCCGTGGGTAATAAACGCAGAATAATAAACGCAGATTCCTAGCGGCCCACAACAAAAGCGTAACGGTATCTTCCTTCATGAAGGCACATACGGATGCGGCTGCCATTGTCTCGTGGACGGCCGAGTGCCAGGGGCAGGAGCTGGTACCGGTCTTGAAGTGTCGTAAACTTAGCTGGTGCTAGTAATAGTGATTCAGACACGCACAATGGGCTATATGCTTGAATGCCCGATAGGTATCCAGAAGTTAGCAGCGGGCAGTGGACGAGCGCGCGCTTCACAACACCTCCAACCGACCAAACTGTAAGTGTAACAAGTTCTAAATACAAGCGCGTATTCCATAATTCTGGAGATACAGCTTGCACTCGAATTTTTGCAGTAAATGGTTGCAACTAAAGCGGGAAATCGCGGTTCGATTCCCGGTCCTGCACAAATCTTCATAGTCGTCATTCTCTTACACAGCTGATGGTTGTTCGTATTCGCAACTGCGAATACATTTTATGTATGTATATGTATATATTCCCGGCTCATACTGCTGATGAACGTTTGTTGTATGTATATGTATATATTCCCGGCTTATACTGCTGATGAACGTTTCTCGGGGCGAAGATGTGTAGTATGACACTTCCCGAAACGTCGCGAGATGATAACGCTACCACCCGGCTGGAGACCCGAGAAACCTTCATCAACATTTTATGTAATTAGTATGAATAACTCGTTTAAAGCACAGCTCGCACTTTTCACACGCGATACATTCAAACCGTGGGCAAAGGGCAACATTTTATAATACATTTCTTAACTTCCGGAAAACATTCGAAACTGTACCACAGTAAACCACCAAAGGTCCGAGATTACGGAATAGGATCTCAGATATATTTAAACACTTTTCGAATAATATAATCCAGGGCTTCCCAACCTTGTCAGCTGGCGGACCCCTTCTTCAGTCAAAAATCCATGGCGGATCCCTAGTCAGTCAAGAGCACAGTAACTTTAAATTTCAGAGCGAAAGCCATGGGAACTGAAAGCTTCTTAATGTAAGTGCCATGTTCCCAATGACCCCCCCCCCCCCCCACACACACACCAAGTATCAATACTCTTTGGTTTAGAGATGAATGAAAACAACTTAAAGGTCAAAAATCGACTTATGAAATAGGTGGTGCACTGACAAAGCAAGTTTAACATTTAATTATGCCTGGGGCCGCATATTCGCCAACGAGCGCTCTGATTGGTTACCAAAGCTCGCTCCGCGCATGCGTAAAAGGTTTCAGCGCATCTAGCGCCGTGAGCCGGCGCACAAACGACCACCATATTGTTGCGAAACAGTCGATCAGAGAAGCCGCATTCTCCGCCACTAAACTGTGTATGCGTTCTCACTTAGGAACCGCAAAGGCTGCTTGGCAATACGAGCTGAAGTACACATTTTTTTCACATGAAAAAAAGTGATGAGTTTGTTCACATTTTTATTCAATAATTTTATTCATTATTTTAAGCGATTTGGTGAAAGGTGGCTGCGGACCGCGTAGAAAGAGCCGGCGGACCCCTAAGGGGTCCGCGGACCACACGTTGGGAAGCCCTGATTATAATCCAATATGTTCAAATGGCTCTGAGCTCTATGGGACTTAACATCTGAGGTCATCAGTCCCCTAGAACTTAGAACCACTTAAACCTAACTAACCTAAGGACATCACACACATCCATGCCCGAGGCAGGATTCGAACCTGCGACCGTAGCGGTCACGCGGTTCCAGACTGAAGCGCCTAGAACCGCACGGCCACACCGGCCGGCTCCAATATGTTGTCCTGGATGGTGGGGTTTCATCAGGAACAGCAGTACCCCACGGAATTGCGAAAAGTTTGTTCCAGGTCTAAATGTACATAAACAATCTGTCGGATAGGGTGGACTGCAGTCTGAGACTGTTTGTTGATGCTGATAATTGTATAAGTAGAAGTGTCGTCGTTGAGCGAGTGTAGGGAGATGGCGTGCACACAGTTTCTGTTTGGTGTGGTGCATGGCAACTGACGAGCGAGGTGGAACAGTGGTTAGCACACTGGACTCGCATTCGGGAGCACTACGGTTGAAACCCCCTTCCGGCCATCGTGATTTAGATTTTCCGTGATTTGTGTCAATCGCTTCAGGCAAATGGCAAATGCCGAGTTGGTTCCTTTGAAAGGGCACATACGATTATCTTCACAATCCCTCCCAAATCTGATGCGACCGCTGACCTCGCTGTTTAGTCCCCTCCCTCAAATCAGCCAACCACCATGGCAGCTGTATAAACGAACACTAATGTCAATTTGTCGTTCCTGTAATTTTCAAATGCAGTATAAATGGTGTGCTACTTAACTTAGCCCTTTCGACTCAATATCTTGTCTTAAATAACGTGGACAAGAAAAATATACACATTGTCTAGTACCAGTAATGACATTGCCAAGAAACAACAGCTCGTTGTCTGAACTGGTTTTCCTAGTGAGCGTTAATGGGAAGCGTGATACTTCGAGTGAACTAGAAAAATAAGTTTAACTGCGTTACTCTGATTAAATTTATGTAGTTATTTAAGTAGTAGGAGTGAATGCACGGAATTTCTGCTATTACAACTGCAGTCGCTGGCCAGTCAAGTGTTTCTTTTAGATCTTGCTATTGGTTGACATTAGAAGCAGACGCTATATTCGGATTTCACCAAGAGCGCCCATACCCTGGGTTCAAACTCCCCCTCCCCCCCCACCCCTTCCACACACTCCAAACTCTCGCGGAAAGGAGAAAATATAGTGTATATTCAAGTGCTTTTCTTTCAAGGAAAATGATTTAAAATTTGTTAGTACGCAGGTTTGTAACAGGGTCGGAACTGCAACGTTTTTTAGGTGCTTACAAGTCGCCATTCGTCTTCAAAAATATGAAAAATACTCCATACCTACATGTCTTGCCTCTCCCCCCTCCCCAATTTGACAGCTGTTGAGAGTGAGTCTCATTGACATGTTTACTTTTATTGTATTGTTGATGTACGTACGTCACAGCAGCGACACTTTTTATGCAGTTGTTCTGCTGGGCTTTTCACACGCAACAGAGAAGCGGTTCATGATTAGATATTTACTAGTAATGGATATAAATGCTTACATCTATATCTACATCTACACATACGATCAGCAAGCGACTTCATGGTGTGCTGTGTGCTGCGAATGGTACTTTGTGTAACCTGCTCGCTCCCCTCCCCTCTTCCCCCCCCCTCTTCCCCCGCCCCCGCCATTCCTGTTTCCTGTTCCAGCAGCGAATTGTCTGCGCGAAGAACTATTGTTGGTAAGCCACCGTGGGACCTCGAACCCCAAAAATTTTACCTTCGTGACCTTTCTACGTGCTATACCGAGGCGGAATTGATTGACTCTTCCTGGGAAGATACGCTTTCGGAATTTTAATAGTCGACTACCCCGTGATGCACAACGTCAGGCTTGTAGCATCTGCCAGCGCGGTTGGATGAGGACCTCCGTGACGCTTTTATGCTTACTAAATGAAGCTGTGATGAAACGCGCTGCTCTTCTTTAGGTCTTCCATTTGTCAGTCCTAACCGATAAGCTTTCCTGACTGGATTGCGATACTCTAATATCAGTCGGAAGGAGTATTTTGTAGGATACTTCCTTCGTTTTTGGACTACACTTCCTGCTGATTGTTCCAATGAATAAATGGCAGCTACCCACTCTGCAGGTGATTTTATGTCATTGGTCCACTTTCAGTCGTTCGGTACGCCTATTCCCAAATATTTAATGGACGTGGCTTCCTCCCAATGATTTTTCGGCAATCGTGTAATCTTACAGTAACGCTCTTGCCGCATATTTATGAACAATGTGTTACGCACATTTATGCTGAGGGTTAAATGCCGTCCTTGCACCAAGTGCTGATCCTCTGCAGGTCTTCCTTCACTACGGAACCACTTTCTGGTGTAGCAACTTCTCTGTATACAACAGCATCAGCTGCGAACGGCCACATGGAGCATCCGATGTTATCCGCTAGAAAATTTATATACCGTATATTTAGGTGGGAGTGTCTTTTAATGCCGGCCGCTGTGGCCGGGCGGTTCTAGGCGCTTCAGTCCGGAATCGCGGTGCTGCTACCGTCGCAGGTTCGAATCCTGCCTCGGGAATGGATGTGTGTGATGTCCTTAGGTTAGTTAGGTTTAAGTAGTTCTAAGTCTAGGGGACTGATGACCTCCGATGTTAAGTCCCATAGTGTTTGGAGCCATTTGAACCATTTATCTGCTCATGCTTTGAGCATGTGACAATATTATTTCGAGTGTTTCATCATGGATGGGGAATATTATTGAAGGCTGACTTACGAATATTTTTGGGTTTAGGTTGTGCAATTCTTAAATGAAAACACCGTTTTAAAAAATTATTTACGCACCTTATTAAATAACTTGTTGTACTCGGTCATTAAAAAGCAACTCAGTGCTTTTTTCCGCATAAGTAAGGAATTACTGACAGGTATGAAAATTACCGAACTATCAGTTTAATAAGTCATGGTTGCAAAAATACTAACACGAATTGTTTGCAGAAGAATGGAAAAACTGGTAGAAGCAGACCTCGGGGAAGATCAGTTTGGATTTCGGAGAAACGTAGGAACACGCGAGGCAATATTGAATGTACGACTTCTCTTAGAACATTGGTTAAGGAAAGGCAAGTCTACGTTTATAGCACTTGTAGGCTTAGAGAAAGCTTTTGACAATGTTGTCTGGAATATTCTCTTTGAAATTCTGAAGGTAGCAGGAGGCCAAAGGCTATTTACAACTTGTGTGGGAACCAGACGGCAGTTACGGCATGGAAACGGAAACAGTGGTTGACAAGGGAGTGAGGCACGATTGTAGCCTATCCCAGATCTTATTCAGTCTGTACAATGAGCAAGTAGTAAAGGAAACCCAAAGAAAACTTTCAAGTAGGAATTAAAGTTTAGGGAAAAGAAATAAAAACCTCGAGATCAGAGACAGCAAAAGACTTGGTAGAGCAGTTGAACGGAGTGGACAGTCTCTAGAAACGATGATATAAGATGAACATCAACAAAAGCAAGGTAAGGATAATGGACTGTAGTCGATTTACATGGAGCGTTGTTGAATTATTTTAGGAAACTAGGCGCTTAAAGTAGTTACTGAGTTTCTCTATGTGGGCAGCAAAATAACTGGTTATGGTCGAAGTAGAGTGGATATAAACTGTAGACTGGCAATAGCAAGAAAAGCGTTTCTGAAGAATAGAAATTTATTAACCTCGAATATAAATTTAAGTATTACGAAGTCTATACTAAAAGTATTTGTTTGGAGTGTAGCCATGTATCGAAGGGAAATAGTGGTACGAGTCCATATTTGTTCATTCTGAGATACAGAGTCCTAAAGTTAAAAGTAGTATATACTTGAATATTTGTGGTATCTCAACTGCCGATTTTTCAGCGCTCCTTTACCTTTAGGACTCTGTATCTCGGAATGAACAAAAATGGACTTGTACCACTCTTGAAATAAGCCCATCATACTAAAACCACATACGTCAGCCTTGTTTAGTACGAAAGCTATCTTGTAGCAGTTAATCGAGGCACAAGAACTGAAATTCTCTGAACTGTGTAACCATAAACAAGAAAGAAGTCGCACAACGCTAGGATTCTGCGATAGTAAGAGAAATTCTATCCACATCTGCATGTGCCTTGTTCCCAGCTATATATCTCTGATGTTCGTCCATATTCGCGAGAATTAAAGTTTGGTGTCCGGTGTAACAATACACTTTTTTGATGAAACAAGCCACTATATATTTTATTGTTTCCTTGCAATAAAAACGTCACAAATTTTTCGCCAAATCGACGATTTCCATTCTTTTCTCGCATTATTGTGTCGTCAGCTCTCTTTACCTTACACGAAATTAACTCCATAGTGTTCAATTTATTATGTATCAGTAGTGTTAGCTCCGATGCATTCTTTAGCTGGTCACTCAAGCGCTACAAATCGTTAACCAGAAACTTCACTACTCGCTTCTCGCAGGTACGGAACGTGTTTTAAATGTCCATCTACAGGGCCCTAAGCTATGCTACGGGGAAGGGCGAGATGCAGAAAGGGAAACAGCTTGTTCACTTCTCTGTGACTACAGTCTTAGGAGACGGGAGTGAGAAGGGAGTATGCACTTTCCGCGTATGTCGACAGGAGTTTGGAAAGCAAAGCAGATTTGTTACATTAGGATGATGCACTGGGAGGAGGGGTGAGGGAGGAGTAACGGCAGGTCCTGCAGTGTAGTGGAAACTAGGCCTGATTACTTCCGCTCTCTTGCACTCGCACTGCACAAGACTCGAGTCATACTCTTCATACTAATAATGAAAAAAGAGGCAGAATGAAATTACAATGAAGAAGCAAAGAAACTGGTACACGTGCCTCATATCGTGTAGGGCCCCCGCGAGCTCGCAGAAGTGCCGCAACACGACGTAGCATGGACCTGACTAATACCTGAAGTAGTGCTGGAGTGACTTGTCACTCCGAATCCATAAATCCTTGACACTACGAGGGGGTGGAGATCTCTTCTGAACAGCGCGTTGCAAGGGGTCCCAGATATGCTCAATAATGTTCGTGTCTGGGGTGTTTGGTGGCAAACGGAAGTCTTTAAACTCAGAACAATGTTCCTGGAGCCACTCTATAAATTCTGGACGTGTGAGGAGTCGCATGTACTGTCGGAATTGCCTAAGTCCGTCGGAATGCACAATGGACATGAATGGATGCAGGTGATGAGACAGGTTGCTGACGCATGTGTCACCTGTCAGAGTCTTATGTAGACGTATCAGGTGTCCCATATCACTCCAACTGCACACGCTGTAACCTTACATAAGGTGTCAATCGTGGTAAAAGTGTAAGTAGGCTGTTTAGGTTTTTATGTTGGTAACGTCACGTAGCGCTCTGTATGAAAATCACTGGCTGTGCTGTGTGCAGTGTGTGGCTGGTTGGCATTGTTGGAATATTCGCTATTGTAGTGTTGGGCAGTTGGATGTGAACAGCGCGTAGCGTTGCGCAGTTGGAGGTGAGCCCCCAGCAGTGGTGACGGTTGGAAGAGAGATGGCGGAGTTTTGAGAGCGGACGATCTGGACTTGCGTCCGTCAGAAAAACGAAATTTGTAAGACTGGATGTCACATATATATATATATATATATATATATATATATATATATATATAATGACTTTTCAGCACTATTAAGGTAAATACATTGTTTGTTCTCTATCAAAATCTTTCATTTGCTAACTATGCTTATCAGTAGTTAGTGCCGTCAGTAGTTAGAATCTTTTATGTAGCTGGCAGTATTGGCGCTCGCTGTATTGCAATAGTTCGAGTAACGAAGATTTTTGTGAGGTAAGTGATTCATGACAGGAATAGGTTATTGTTAGTGATTATTGAAAGTCAGATTGCATTGCGCTAAAAAATATTGTGTGTCAGTTTAGTGTTGATCAGAATAAGTAAAAGAGAAATGTCTGAGTACTTTCAGTTTTGCTCAGCTGTTCGAAAATCAAATAACGTAGAAGTTTACTAGCACCGTCATTCATAATTTTTGAAAGGGGACGTTTCAAAAGTAAGAAATGCTCCGAGAGTAATTTAACAGCGAAGTTTTGATTCCGAGAAATGCGTAGTGTCATGTTGTGTTAGTAGAGTAACAGCAAGTGTTAATTCGTGACGTCACGCTGAATAAAAAATTTTTTTTATGTATCGAAACGTTTTGTATGTACCCCAATTGTAATATTTGTGGTTTTTAATTTGATTATTTATTAGAAGAGCTATTGAAGTAATTGTATATGATATGAGTAAAAAAACGTATGACTATTATATCGTATTCACAGTGATATAATAGTGATTTGACATAGATTTGACAATGAAGAAGCATATTTTTTCTTTGATAAAGACAGAAATGTTAGCACTCTTATCAAGTTACTCTGGTGCGCAATAAGTGAATTTCGTATTTTGGTCCTGTGGCGACGTCATTTATCCACTGCGCCAAAAACAGCGGCTGAAAGCCGCAGCTGATAGATATTTATCTTTGCCGTAGTCGGCTTGGTTACGAGTTGTTTATTCTTGTTAAATTTTGATCTGTGCTTGGAAAATAAAATGTTTTCTCATCTCATGAAAAAGCTGTTACTTCATAAAATATAAAGGCTCCCATAGTGGTGACCCCGAAAAATCGTAGCAGAAGCATAAAGAAAATATACATACCGACGAGAATAATTAATTCTGAGACAAAAGCATGGAGCTGTGGAATCAAGATTGAAGACTACAGTCTGTTCGACCAAGGATCGCGGTCCACGCCCTTTAATTCGCCACAAAACGGAACGACAGATGTTAACGCAAAAGATGGGAGTACCTACGCGCGACACGGAAATGTTAAGCTTTCCGCGTTCTGGCCGACGCGCCCCCAGCTGAATGCATATTTCGGCAGCGTGGGGTGTGTAACAACATTGATAAATTTAATATAGTGGTTTCACATCTAAATTTAGAAGTGATAGAGCAAGTAGAAGAAACCTTGTCGCAACAAAATTACTTTGTGCTAAAGGAAGCTCTCATACAGCATTATACGTTGTCACCAGATTTGCGACTACAAAAAATTTTCGCTTACGAAGATTTGGGCGGCAAGACTCCGTCGCAAGTACTCAAAGCCTTACGTACATTAGCCGGCCCGGAACTCCTACCTGAAGAGTCTTTACGTCTAATATGGCTTCGTAAACTTCCTGCCAACATCCGTGCCGTCATTGCAGCAGAAACAGACTTACCATTGCAAGTCTTACCAAAAAAGGCAGACACCATCGCAAACACCTTAACCGAAGTTTCTGCGTGTTCCGAATTCAACTACAGCCAGGATAGTGGCCCAACAACGTGTAGTGTGATGGAATCTGACGTCGGTGAGCCAGGAACATGCAATAATACTTCCCAACAGCAGTGCTCATCGACCGAACCCACCATACAGCAACTGGCAGCACAAGTGGCAAAACTCAACGTGCAAGTAACTTCACACCACCAGCAGCTACGAAGTCGCAGTTGGAAAAGACGAAGAAATGCTATCTAACAGGATTTGACAGATCAATGGTGCTGGTACCACAGACGCTTCGGTAACACTGCCCGTCAATGTATTCAACCCTGCAGCTACCCAAACTTAAGAGGCGGGCGTTAAAGGGCGCTAACGTTCGTCAACAACACAACAACAACATAGGCGCTCGAGTCATAGCGTGATTCAAAGAGGTGGAAACGCCACAGTATCTGCAGTCAACCAATCACACCGATTGTTCGTGTTGGTCCTCTCTTCAGGTGAGAAGTTTCTGATTGACACAGGTTCAGAAGTCAGTGTTTATCCAAGAAAGAGAGGTGATATACTCACGACAACAACGCAACATGTGCTGACTGCGGCCAACAATTCCAGAGTATCTACCTATGGTGAGAATCAGTTGGCATTACATCTGAATTCCAACTTCCATCCAAAATGGACTTTTGTGGTTGCTGATGTGCCGAGTCCTATAATTGGAGCGGACTTTTTACGGAACTACCGACTTATGCCCGACCTGGTTAACCGTCGTTTGGTGACAGTTCCCACAGAAGGGATATTGCCTACTGCGTCTTCCGCGTCGGTTCAAGTGCAGTGCGATGTGCCCGTGTCTTTCCGCACGAAGATTTCCGGCTCCGCTACCGCGCCATCCGCGTCGGGATATTGTGATACGATTTCGTACCCGCAACTAAGCGGGGCGCACACGTGTGCGTCACGCAAGAAGACACCCGACAGTCGTAACGATTTGTATACTGTGGGCAATATCAGAGCACTGTCGGAGGAATTACTTTTTCGTAAACTGCTTCAAGACTTTCCAGCACTTACCGAACCCGTCAATGCAACCAGGAAATGCAGACACGATACTCAACACCACATCAGCACGACACAAGGTCAACCCGTTGCCTTCCGCCCGCGGCGTCTGCCTCCAGAGAAGCTGCTCGCGGCGCGAGCTGAGTTCGACAGACTTCTAAAAACAGGTATTATAAGGAAGTCCGATAGTTCATGGGCATCTCCAATTCACATGGTCCGTAAAAAAAGACAATTCATGGAGAGTTTGTGAAGACTACAGGGCGCTCAATGCCCTCACAATTCCCGACCGCTACCCAGTACCCAATGTGACTGATTTTAACAGTACGATTAGCAATGCCAAAATATTTAGTGTGATTGATTGCGCCAAAGCATTTTCCCAGATTCCCATGGCTCCATCTGACATTAAAAAAAACAGCAGTTATCACACCATTCGGTTTGTTTGAGTACAATTTTATGCCATTTGGCCTCAGAAACGCTGCCCAAACATGGCAAAGATTCATGCATGAGGTGCTTCGAGAATTACCATTCGTATTTTGTTATATGGACGACATTTTAGTATTCTCTGGTTCTGTATATCAGCATGTCGAACATCTGCGGCAGCTTTTCCGCCGTCTGACAGAGTATGGAATAATTATTAACGAAACAAAGTACATGTTTGGAAAACGCGAGGTTAAGTTCCTGGGATATTTGGTTTCAGCAGCAGGCCTGTCACCTTTGCCTGAGCGGATTGAAACAGTACAACAGATGCCCCTTCCCACAACTTACAAAGGACTTCGCAGATTTTTAGGCATGCTCAACTATTACAGACGTCACTTACCTAAATTAGCTGCCGCCCAAGAGCCACTCACAACGTTACTTGCAGGTAAAACTACATCAGGAAATAGTAAAATTCCATGGAGTCCAGATGCTGAAGCAGCTTTCCATGACTTAAAGAAATGTCTTTCTCGGGCAACACTACTGGGACATCCAAGATTGAGCGCTCCTTTAGCGCTAATGGTTGATGCGAGCCAAACAGCAATGGGTGCAGCGCTACAGCAAGAAGTTGATGGCAGATGGCAGCCGCTCGCATTTTTCTCTAAAAACCTGACTCGACAGCAGCAAAAATGGAGTGCTATTGACTGTGAGTTGCTTGCTATTTACTTAGCCATAAAGCATTTTCGTACGCCTGTCGAAGGGAGGCACTTTGCAATTTTTACCGATCACAAGCCGTTAGTAGCTATATTTCAACGAGACACAGACACCACGTCAGTGCAGGCAAGTCGAGTACATTGCACGGTTCACAACTGACGTGCGTCACATTTCAGGAAAAGACAACCTGGTCGCAGATTGCCTGTCTAGGAATTGTGCCAGTTTAAATTCAATTCGTTGGACCGAGTTAGCGTCTAAAGAACGAGAAGATGCTTTCTTGCGCCGTCTAATAGAGGAACAGAGAACTACGCTGCAGCTCAGACGTGTGTCTGTCCCAAATGTTCCAGACGGAATTTGGTGTGATGTAGCAAAAGGAAAGGAGCGACCTTACATACCAGAACAATATCGTCGCGAGATTTATAGTGCACTACATAACCTATCACATCCAGGAGTACGAGCTACAGCCAAGTAAGTTTCCTCCAAAGTAGTGTGGCCTGGAATAGAAAAAGATTGTCGTGCATGGGCGCGTGCATGCCTAACATGCCAGCGTAATAAAATCAGCAGACTTGTCTTTGCACCTGTTGCTGACTTCCCGACGCCATCTGCAAGATTTTCACATATACATGGCCGCGGTGGCTGTGCGGTTCTAGGCGCTCCAGTCCGGAGCCGCGCTGCTGCTACGGTCGCAGGTTCGAATCCTGCTTCGGGCATGGGTGTGTGTGATGTCCTTAGGTTAGTTAGGTTTAAGTAGTTCTAAGTTCTAGGGGACTGATGACCACAGCAGTTGAGTCCCATAGTGCTCAGAGCCATTTAAACCACATATACATGTGGACATTGTGGGCCCGCTATCATGCTCTTCAGAACAACGCTATTTGCTCACAATCATTGATCGTTTTACCAGGTGGCCAGAAGTAATTGTAGTACAAGACATTTCTGCGGAGTCGGTTGCAAAAGCACTGTTGCATTTATGGTTCTCCAGGTTTGGCGTTCCGCAAAACATAACAACAGATCGCGGAAGGCAGTTTGAAAGCCCACTTTTCAATGAACTTTTACTACTGTGCGGGTGCAACCACCTATGCACCACAAGCTATCATCCATCTAGTAATGGAATGGTGGAACGACTACACCGCACGCTCAAAGCTGCATTAATGTGTAGTTCCACGTCATGGCCTGAAGCACTACCGCTGGTCCTACTCGGATTGAGAACGGCCGTGAAGGAGGACTTACAATACTCTTCCGCAGAATTGGTTTATGGCGAGCAATTGAGGGTTCCTGGAGAATTTATCGTTCCAGCATCTACACAGCCGTTCGCCCCTGAGCTATGCACGCAATTCGCGAGACAACTCAGCGTTAGAATGAGAAACATCAAACCCACTAACCCTGTCAGACATGGAGACCGGAGAGTGTTTGTACATAAAGACCTGAAAGCAACGTCGCACGTGTGGCTTAGGGATGATACGGTGCGCCCGCCGCTTGTTTCGCCTTACTCTGGACCATACAGGGTAATCACAAGAGGAAGGCACAGCTTCAAAATCGATAAGGATGGTGAAGAAGAGACAGTCTCAATTGAGCGGCTTAAACCTGCTTACACCGAAGAGGGTACACTCCTTCCTCGGTCTGCAAAATCACCCTCAAACGTGGAGGCCAAAGAAACAGCAGATAGTCTCGCCGAGCCCTCGGTTTCAGAAGAGGACAACGAAGCAGCAAGTGCAGAACAGGAGAAGCCATTGCCTGCACCAGATGTTTTCACGAGAGCTGGTAGAAAAATCAAGTGCAAGTTCCCCCACATACCTGGTGCACCCGGGTTCATAAGGAGGGGGGCTGATGTGGCGACGTCATTTATCCACTGCGCCAAAAACAGCGGCTGAAAGCTGCAACTGATAGATATTTATCTTTGCCGTAGTCGGCTTGGTTACGAATTGTTTATTCTTGTTAGTTTTTGATCTGTGCTTGGAAAATAAAATGTTCATCTCATGAAAAAGCTGTTACTTCATAAAATATAAAGGCTCCCATAGTCCTAATTGATTGCGTAGAAGGCAATTCTAATTAATTATTGAATCCTTTGAGTGGTAAAAGGAAGAGAGAGAGAGAGGGAAACAAAAAGGAATACGCTAGCTGTCCAAATAAAGGTCACATCTTGCGGACTTCATCAGCGAGGCGCGATATATATTACAAGGGATCGCGCTACAGCATCAATGTAGACTTCGCTTAAAACGAAGAATTATTACCGACAATAATTAGATCGGAAGTTGTTTTGAGGAAGAATATGATTCTGAACTGACTTCTAATTAACTATTACGAAAGATAATCAATTCGCGAGAGAAAAGACAAATTTCGGGAATTAGATTTGATTGTATGGCTGCATAGCAACGTATCAACAGCCTTGGGTTACGTGTAGCAGGAACGGAGTTATAAGTTGAAAATCCCATACACACACAAGTGAACACTATAAAAACTGGCTTTAATTATGATTGACTTCCGAATTAATGTATTTTTTTTCCCAATCGGGACCTCAATAAGCTACAGTTACATGAAAAGAGAATTCATGTGTTGCGTCTCGTTTCAGTAGACGACCAACTATAGAAACTACAATTTCTCATCGATGTTATCACTTTCGTCAAAACAGTGACACTTATTATTTTTCGTTTCCTGCCGTACTCGAACGAACGGTGTAAATTGGAAGTTCTTAATGTTGTGTTGTATATCATGATTTCGAAAAGATCATAAGATGTTCCCCTTCCCCACTTCCTCGAACATACGACCCTGAGAATTTGCCGTGCGTGTAGTGAAGAAAGAAGAGAGAACCTAACAAACCACAACCACTACCTTCGACGACGACGACGAAGGAGACAAGGGGAAGAGAGGATACAACGCCCCACACTATTACAGAGCCTTTAGCAAACCCTCGCTGACATGCAGGGTCCACGGATTCGTGGGGTTGTCTTCATACCCTTACACGTCCAGCCAATCGATACAATTTGAAACTATACTCGTCCGACCAGGTAACATCTTCCCAGTCATCAACAGACCCGTGTCGGTGTTGACGGGGCCAGGCGAGGCAGAAAACTTTGTGTCTTTGAGTCATGAAGGGTCCACGAGTGGGCCTTCGGCTCCGGAAGTCCATATCGATGATTTCGTTGAAATTCCACATCGATGATTTCGTTGAATGATTCGGGCGCTGACACTTGTTGATGGTCCAGCATTGAAATCTGCAGCAATTTGCGGTAAGGTTGCACTTCAGTCACGTTGAACGTTTCTCTTCAGTGGTCGTCGGTCCCGTTTTTGCAGTATCTTTTTCCGGCCGCATTGATGTCGGAGATTTGATGTTTTACCGGATACCTGATATTCAGGGTACACTCGTGTAGGGTGACCAGACGTGCGGATTAATCCGGACATGTCGTCCGTTTTAGCTCTATGTCCGGGGCCCTGGCGGATTTTTACAGTGTCCGGCTTTTTCGCAAAGTTGAGCGTAATACAGTTAAATTTAGAATTGGTCCCGTTCTATTGCTATTTTCTTAAATACTTTAACTATTAGCACAGCCTTCGTGATAAATACGCACGAAGGCGGTGTTACTAGGTGGTACCAGGATCGTCGATGTTATCGTTGATCGACCTATAAACGAATGCAAATATCGATTATTTAAAATTTTCGTTTCGTATCTTCGCTTTGTATTGGCGTAGTGCACGAGTGATTTGTGAGTGTAATTTTTAACCGAGTGAGTTACGTAAAATATTTGGCTATGCCTAAATGAGTGAAGACAAAACTAAATACCTGGTTACTACTAGAATGCCAACAGCAATACATCAGGAAATGTCAAGAGTTGGAGACATGCATTTTGAAAAAGTGAACACATTTAAGTATCTAGGCGTGAACTTCACTTCGAGAAATGAGATTGAATCCGAACTGAAGAAGAAATTACGGGCGGGAAATGCGTGCTACGTCTACTGAATAGATTACTTTCATCGCGGATATTGTCTAGGAATTTAAAGATTAGAATATACAAAACTATTATTCTACCAGTTATGCTGTATGGGTGTGAGACTTGGTCTCTCACTGTGCAAAATGAAAAGCCGTTTCGAGTATTTGAAAACAAAATTTTGCGGAAAATTTTCGGAGCAAAAAGGGATGACATTAGCGGGGAGTGGCGAAAACTGCATAACGGAGAGGTTCACGAACTCTATTCAAGCCCTGACATAATCAGTATTGTTAAATCACGTAGGCTGCGATGGGCGGGTCACGTAGCGCGAATGGATGAGGGCAGGGCAGCGCGCAGAGTACTGGTAGGGCACCTAGAAGGAACACTTCCTGTGGGGAGACCGAGGCGTAGATGGGAGGACAATGTGAAGGTTGATTTGAGAAGCCTAGGTATTGAAGGTGAATTGAAGGAAATAGCCCAAGACAGAGACAGATGGCGAAAATATGTTGCTGCGGTAATGGATTCTCGAGTCCGGTATGACCAATGAGTAAGTAAGTAAGTAAGTAAATGAAAGTGCGCATTTTCTGATGTACTTTCCTGCAAATATCCGGCTTTCAAGAAAGGGAGAAATGAATTTGAAGTGGAATGTAAGATATGTGGAGCTGGAACGTACGTCTCAGTGGCCAATAAAGGTAAGAAATAACTCGACAGATTAACTGTCATGGTTTTTTTACATTGTTTCATAGTCATTCAATTTATTTGTATTCGAAAGGTTGAAGTACAGTTTACATGTCGTCAGCTGCTGCTTGAATTGTAGATGTTGGTAGCGGTGGGTCGAATGAAGGGAGATGAATGGTCTTACGTTTTCGCTTTGTAAACAATTCCGTGTTGTTGACATAACAAAACAATTGAAGCCACACTGTCACTAAAATCAATGTTTTTAATTTTTTTTATATTGCTCAGTTAACGACCACCTGACGATCAGTAACAATTAACTACTAGTTTTACCGGTAATTCCCGGCAGTCACGTAACTTGTCCAAAGCTGACGGGTGGTATCCTCATCTGCAGTTGACCCGTTTGATGTGTCCTCTTTTTTACTTCCTTTGTCGTCCTTTTCGAAGCTGTTTGTCCTCCTTTTTAAACAATTACATGTGGTCACCCTACACTCGTGAAATGTTACTTCGGGAAAATTCGGATTTCATCGCTACTTCGGAGATACTGTGTCCCATCGCTCGTGCGCCGACTATAATACCGCGTTCAAACTCACTTAAATCTTGATGATCTGCCATTGTAGCAGTAGTAATCGTTCTAAGAACTGCGCCAGGTAGTTATGTTATACAGGGTGTTACAAAAAGGTACGGCCAAACTTTCAGGAAACATTCCTCACAGACAAAGAAAGAAAATATGTTATGTGGACATGTGTCCGGAAACGCTTACTTTCCATGTTAGAGCTTATTTTATTACTTCTCTTCAAATCACATTAATCATGGAATGGAAACACACAACAACAGAACGTACCAGCGTGACTTCAAACACTTTGTTACAGGAAATGTTCAAAATGTCCTCCGTTAGCGAGGATACATGCATCCACCCTCCGTCGCATGGAATCCCTGATGCGCTGATGCAGCCCTGGAGAATGGCGTATTGTATCACAGCCGTCCACAATACGAGCACGAAGAGTCTCTACATTTGGTACCGGGGTTGCGTAGACAAGAGCATTGAAATGCCCCCATAAATGAAAGTCAAGAGGGTTGAGGTCAGGAGAGCGTGGAGGCCACGGAATTGGTCCGCCTCTACCAATCCATCGGTCACCGAATCTGTTGCTGAGAAGCGTACGAACACTTCGACTGAAATGTGCAGGAACTCCATCGTGCATGAACCACATGTTGTGTCGTACTTGTAAAGGCACATGTTCTAGCACCACAGGTAGAGTATCCCGTATGAAATCATGATAACGTGCTCCATTGAGCGTAGGTGGAAGAACGAAACTAAAATGAGCTCTAACATGGAAATTAAGCATTTCCGGACACATGTCCACATAACATCTTTTCTTTATTTGTGTGTGAGGAATGTTTCCTGAAAGTTTGGCCGTACCTTTTTGTAACACCCTGTATAGGCGCTGCCGGCCGCAGCGTCGTATTCTGCCTGTTTACATATCTCTGTATTTGTATACGCATGCCTATAGCAGTTTCTTTTAGCGTTTCAGTGCTTAACACAAAATTTCAGGTGGTGTCTGGCCCTTCAGAACGAGCCGCCCCAGTTGCACAGACAGATGCCGTACCTGTTACACACCGCGGACGCGACTGCAGCAGCAGCCGCTCCTCGTGGCACGGGCCCGCTCGTCGCGCTATCGTTTGATCTCGCCTGCAGAGCGAGGCGCGGCCCGCGGAACAGAGGATCGTTTAGCGCCGGCCGATCCCCATCTGGCGCGCCGCTGCGGCCGGCGCGATAATTTAAGTGCATACGGCGTTAATCGCGGAAAATATAATTAGGGGAGGGGGCGGGGGCGGCGGCGGTAGCGGTAGCGGTAGCGGAACGCCGCCGACAGCCGCGGCCCGCCTCGTGAGGTGTAAATACTTAGGGAAGGACCGCGGCAAGGTCGGCCGTAACTGATCGAGGTCTCACGTTTCTGCGGCCGGCTACGCGTTCCGGTAGATTGGACA
The DNA here is from genome assembly GCF_023864275.1 of Schistocerca cancellata. Classification (NCBI taxonomy): domain Eukaryota; kingdom Metazoa; phylum Arthropoda; class Insecta; order Orthoptera; family Acrididae; genus Schistocerca; species Schistocerca cancellata. Next base: position 222,835,665 of record NC_064632.1, on the reverse strand, counting down.
CAGCGCCATTATCGTCCCGCGGCGTGTTTCTCCCGTTACTTTGTGATTAAGTCACCTTATAACTTCAATTTAGTCTCTATCCGCGAATCTCACCCCCCCCCCCCCTATTTTCTGCCTCATTATAGACTGCATCAGTACGGGCTTTTTAAAAGACTCGTTACTATGTTTAATAGCGGATACAACGAGATTTGCGGTATTCCTGTCACGTCCTGTATTAAGCATAACTCTGTTACCTGTAATATTGATCGAGGATTCCGATTTTATCGGACGTTAGCTGATCGTTTTGAGCAATGCGGTATTCGGACATTAAATTCTCCGGTCGAAGCCCTACAAAGTTGCCGCACGTATATGCACGGCGTCTTGTTTACATCTTCGGAATGCCTTTAAGGAGGGGTACGACGTCAAACGGGCCGACTTGGAGCAGGAGGGGCATCACAGGACATTTTAGTTTCCAGTGTCTATACTTTTACAAATAAATTCGTAAGACTTTGTCAGCATCACCAAGGATTCAGGATTCACACTCATTGCAGTGGAAGTTCGAAAACATAACAAATACATTTTTTTTACGTATGAAATTTCATCATTTTTTACACTGCATTTGTTGCTATAGGTACACTTTTCTTCATAAGTTAGACAGATTCTTCGATGAATTTTCCACAGCATACGTACCGTACTTACAGGTGTGTGAAACTCTAGAATTTATTAAATTTATGAAAAAACGAATGAGCTGTTATATTTTAAACATCATGTTTAGAAAAAACACAAATTTTATATTTAATTACCTCAATTTTTACCACAGTTTTTAATAGATATGGAAAAATGTAGAGTTTCATACAGCTTCAATGAATGGTTTGCATGCTGTGCAAAATTCATCGAAGAATCTCTCTTACTTATGAAGAAAAGTGTACCTATAGCAACAAATGCTGCCATTAGTAAGTGAAAAAAATGATGAAATTCCACATGTAAAAAAATTATTTCGTTATGTTTTCGAACTTCCACTGCTAAGAGTGTGAATTCTGAATCCTTCCTGGTCATGCTGATAATGTTTTATAAATTTATTTGTAGAAGTATAGACAGTCGAAATTGAAATGTCCTGTGGTGCCTCTCCTGCTCCAAGTCGGGCCGTTTGATGTCCTACCCCCCTTAACAAAAACTGTAATGTATGAAACTTTCATTCTTCAGCATACTGTTTTCAGTGCGAAGGCGTAACAAAATAATTACAGGCTGCGTCTTTTGGATGAATGCGTTATTAATTTTTCGCATTTGAGTTTTATTTACTTGTGTGGTTCGCGACATATTATCAGTTCGCGTTTAACAGCTGGTGTACTTGCTACAACCATCACAACTGCACCTAATGGAGCCTGACATTTGTCGTATCGCACTTCACCTGGATCCCGTTGCTTTGGCTCTTCGTATAATCTTAAAATATGAATGTAAATCTACCAAGCGTGCAAATGGTTGTTGTGCTACTAATTCTGACACACCGATCGTATAAAAGTTGCACTAGGAACGCCTCTTGCGCCCTCTCAGCTTAGTGCCCCAAACTCCTGCTTGTGTCGCTTGGGCCTTAAACCGGCCCTGGTGAAACGCATTTACCTGCAAGTTCTCAAACGGGAAATATACAGGGTGGCAGTTATTGAACTATATGACAAATAAAACGCTAATTAGTTACAAACAACGGCGTTATTCAACATGTAAACGTCACTTCAGATATTCGAATTTATGTTATGACATGTTCAATACTTTCAACACAATCATCGGCGATGATGTGGCGCAGACGAATATCGACATTCTGCATGACCTGCTGAAGTATCGGAACATCAGTCTTCCTGAATGCCTGTTTTCTGCTCAGCAGTGGTTTTGGCGTTATTGCTGTACACCTTGTCTCTCATGTAGCCCCACAAAAAGCGTTGCATTGGTTAAGATCCGGAGAATACGGCGGCCAATCGAGGCCCATGCCAGTGGCCTCTGGCTACCTAGAGCCAGAATGCGGTCCCCAAACTGCTCCTCTAGGACATCACCCTCCTGCTTCGATGGGGTCGAGCTCCGTCTTGCATGAACCACATCTTGTCGAAATCAGGATCACTTTCGATAATGGAGATGAAATCGTCTTCCAAATCCTTCACGTTATTTACACGTCAAGTTCCGTAGGTCCAAATAGAGGAGCAAATCTCCATGCTCATGGAACGTGTCAGTACATGAAATTACAACATAAAAGTAAAAAGTAAAACAGATAATAATAAAATGTTTATGAACCCGAAAAAAGTCAGTCCATAAGTTTAAGTAAACGCAATCAACAATACAGCAAGAATCAGCTTAATCTTTCAAGGAACAGAATAGAAGGAGTAACCCACGAGGTAAACTCGTCAGTTTCGATTTGAAAGCGCGTGAATGACTGCTAAGATGTTCGACTTCGAGTGGTAGCTTATTGAAAACGGATGCAGCAGTATACTGCACACCTTTCTGCACGCGAGTTTAAGGAAGTCCGATCCAAATGCAGGTTTGATTTCTGCCGAGTATTTACTGAGTGAAAGCTGTTTATTCTTGGGAATACGCTAATATTGTTAACAAGAAATGATAGTAAGGAATATATATACTGAGAGGCCAATTTCAGAATACCCAGACTCGTGAACAGGGGTCGACAAGAGGTTCGTGAACTTACACCAATTATTGCCCGAACCGCCCGTTTCTGAGCCAAAAATATCCTTTTAGAATGGGAAGAGTTACCCAAAATTTAATATCATACGACATAAGCGAATGAAAATAAGCAAAGTAGACTAATTTTCGTTTCGAACGATCACTCACCTCAGATACCGTTCTAATACTAAAAATGGCAGCGTTAAGTCTTTGAACAAGATCCTGAACGTGGGCTTTCCACGACAGTTTACTATCTATCTCAAAACCTAGAAATTTGAACTGTTCAGTTTCACTAATCATATGCCCATTCTGTGAAATTAAAACGTCAGGTTTCGTTGAATTGTGTGTTAGTAACTGTAAAAACTAAGTCTTTCTGTGATTTAGCGTTAGTTTATTTTCTACAAGCCATGAACTTAAGTCACTGCACTGTTTGAAACCAGGCCATTGTTGTACACAACATCGTTTACTACCAAGCTAGTGTCATCAGCATACAGAAATATTTTAGAGTTAACCGTAATACTAGAGGGCATATCATTTATATAAATAAGGAACAGGAGTGGCCCCAACACTGATCCCTGGGGCACCCCCCCCCCCCACTTGACCGTACCCCGGTCAGACCCCACATCACAGCCATTCTCAGCAATGTGAATAATGACCTTTTGCTGTCTGTTGCTAAAGTAAGAGCTGAGCCAATTGTGAGCTACTCCCCGTATTATGTAATGGTCCAACTTCTGGAGCAATATTTTGTGATCAACACAATCAAATGCCTTATTTATATAAAAAAATATTCCCAGTGTTCGAAACCTTTTCTTTAACCCATCCAATACCTCACAGAGAAAAGAAAATATAGCATTTTCAGTAGTTAAACAATTTCTAAAGCCGAACTGTACATTTGATAGCAAATCGTGTGATATAAAACCCTTTTACGAACTGAAGGCCCATCTAGTAATGAAGAATGAATAAAAATATTGTCTATGGCTGTGCCACTGTTCCCCTATACCCTGTTTGGAAAAGACAGTATCTACATCAGATCATATGAGTTTAGGAGATCTACCAACATCCTTTTCCTTGCACCATCATATACAAAATTTGTATTGGAGTCACTACATATAACTAATTTCTGGTACTTCCTACAAAGTGAATCAAGAACCTTCTCTAGCTTGAGCAGAAAGGCTGTGAAGTCAAAGTTAGGGGTCCAATAAGCAACAATAGTTAGAAGTTTAGTTTCACTAAATTCAACTGCCCCTGCACACCATCCAAATATAAGTTCAGTGCAGTGCCGTGATACGTGTATGGACTCAAATGGAATACTGTTTTCTACGTACATTGCCACTCCCCCACCCTGCAAGGAAATCCTAGAAAAACAGCCAGTTAATCTGTATCCTGGTAAAGGAAGCCTCTGAATTGTCAAATTATTTAAGTGATTCTCCGATGTACCAATAATTTCAGAGTCAACATAAGCAGTTCACTAACTTTATCTCTAATACCTCTTATATTTTGATGAAATATGCTTATTCCTTCTCTGTTTGGAAACATACTTTCTCTGAAGGTGAGCCCCTAGTTAGAGGGAATTCCTTTAAGCAGGTATTCCTGTCATCTGACTTCAGTCTAAAAAAAGGTGCGGCACTAACACCAACCACTACAAGAAATTTTCCATCAGTAATCCCACCACAACCCACTACTGTGTCACCTATAAGCTTTGCCAGCCTCTCCCTCCCATACTTATTGAGGTGCAGGGCATGCCTAATGAAACCCAATCTACTGATAGACCCAACTGGCACCACTGAAATGTGACCCATGCCCTCTGCCACCAGCGCCCTCTCCAACCCCAAGTTAACGCGCCTAACGGCCGCATTAAGATGAGGCCAATCATGACACTGAAACAGTTGGACGAAATGCAGATTAGTGCCTCCAGTTTGAGTAGCTATCTTTACCAGGTGACCACTTACATCATATTCCCCGTCCCTATCAAGACTGTCCCTACACCACCCACTATCACTACCTGATCCTCCTTTGTAAAATTCCTACGTAACTCCCCTGTGCTGTCAGCCACCTGAGCCAACCCTTCACTAGCCTTCACAGTGCTGGTGACCTGGTACCCACTCCCCAACACTTTCTGCAATTGCTTGCCCACACCTCTAGCGTGCGAACTGCTTAGCAGCAGAACCTTCTTCTTTCTTTTAGACATTGTAACTGACCTAGGCCCCCTAACTGCTGAGGACTGCTGCATGTTCCCTACATCTGCAGCTACAAGAGGCTCCTCTCCACTGACAGTTGGTCAAATCTATTGCATATACGCAAAGTATAACTGCCTGAATACCTCCTCCTCCTAGCTGCCTTCTTGCCAACTGTCAGTTCCCATTACCAACACCCTTCACCCTCCTCAACCTACCTAGTTCCTCCTTTGCGCGTTGTAACTGCACCTGAACGGCACAGATCTTACGCTCCTGCTCCTCTATCAACTTATTTCTACTGCAGATTCTGCATTCCCAGGAGAGGATCTTGCTAGAATGTCCACTTGCTTCCCCACTGCATTTCGTCCAATGAAAATACTTTGAACAAATCCCACACCGTAACCCACTACTCACAAACCTACGACAGAGCCCACACTTCTCACTCATGGTAAATTTTTTCTGTTACTGAAAAAAAACTATGCTTCTACCTTACCTAAGTTCAGTTACACCAGTAGAACTATTTATAGAACTACAATAGCGGTCAAGAAATTCTCTGTCTACTAAGAAAGCAACTACTACACCACAGATAATACCAATACGAACAAAACTTCACTAAATTATTAGCTAAAACCAAAAATTGAAACGGTCATTGAAACACTCAACGAAGTTAAAACACTGAATGAAAATTTTACTGAAATATTTCACTAAAAACAATAAGAAACGTCAGCTGAAAACTAAAGCTCGAAATTTGCTAAACTACTTCAAGGCACAGAAAACTCTAAAAAACACAGCGAGCGGACGTTTCCAAAAGTTTAGTAAACCGTAATTTCGCCACAAACAGCACCAAACACCACTGAAAACTATTAAATTTAATTACTGTATAACCGTGCATACATAACTTTGTGAGAACTTAGCTTTATAACCGCTACAGCAGCAACTGCACGCCGCAAAATGTAAACACACTACGTAGGCGTGAAGCTTGGACGAACGACGTAAGCTCACTCACCTGCTGTCTGTTACCACAGATTGCACTTGATTGGCCACATTTTTATTGTTGATGCAGAACGTGTGAGGGGCCTAGTTATACTCGGCCGTATGAAGGCAGAACACACACTTCCCAAGATCGTCCACGTACCCAGTGTCTTTAAACACGTCCTCGTCCCAGTGCAGAAGTAGGACTCAGCTTGTAGACTTGTGTTTCTTGACGTGAGGCGAGTGGGAAAAGGCTCTCTATCCTACTAAATGAATGTTCGAATGTGGTCAGAGATGCCAATGGCTTTTATTCACTGCAAACAACTGTCATAATATACGCCTACAGTGTCACATGTAAAACAGTTCAACTACGTAACAATTACTGTCCTTGATCGTAGAATACTTTGTAGAAATCACAATCACATATCAAAACAAACTTCCTATATACACTTCTTCGCTCTACATTCCTCGCCAAGTTGTTCATTTACATAATTACATAGGCAGCGCGCAGCTACAAAGTTAATCTTGCGCTGCCCCCCCCCCCCCCCCCCGCCCCCCTCCACCACCTAGAACCGTACTCTACAGCCGCTCGACACAGACCTATGTTTCATTCAGCTCTCTAAACGCGCCTGATCAGTGCGAATTGTGGCGTGAGACGATGGCACATGAAGTGCTTCGTCTGCACTTCTTAATACTAAAGTTGTTACAGAAGATTACTTATGAAAAGAATCTGAATGTAATGTACAAGAGTTCACTCTTGAGAGGATCGCCAGTGTTATTGCCAACAAAATCTTAGCCGTATTTAAAGAACTATTAATAAATGAAAATACGTCTTCACTTCACTCCACCTCTTACGTCATACATCAGCTAATATTTTCCTTTTCAATTGCAAAGTGAAACTTTGTAGTGCATATTATGACTGTCAGAGCCAGAAATATTACAAGCTGGATCTCGAAAATGTGGGAGTGTGAATTCCTAAGGGACCAAACTGCTGAGGTCATCGGTCCCTAGACTTACACACTACTTAAGCTAACGTATGCTAAGAACAACACACACACCCATGCCCGAGGGAGGACTCGAACCTCCGGCGAGAGAGGCCGCGCAATCCGAGACATGGCGCCTCAAACCGTGCGGCCACTCTGCGCGACAAGCTGGATCTCGAACCGACTACGAATTTCGACATTAATCATGTTGTTGTTTTTGTTGAAGATGATGATGATGATGATAGAATCGAGATGGTTAAACGCAGTGCCGGCAGGGCTAGCCGAGCTTCGTGTCTCTTCCGACAAGTGGATTATGCCTCATATCGTCAGTCTGTAACAGAGGAGAGATTTGTCAGTGCATTGGCATACAGACTGATGGTCAAGAAATATACGCTAACACCTCTGTTGTTGACGACCAAATACGACCACTTCCAGGATTTGAGCTGACTATGATATTATTATAGTTCGGATGTCAATCATGCAGAGCATACATATAATTTAATTCACTCGGATAGATCTTGTTTTATACCACAGCACTTTCAATTCCTATTCATTACAAGTGAAACACGACACAAGAGGGAAATGCTACCATCTCAGTCGCCATTATGACACACGAGTAAGGCACAGGACTGATTATGAACGGAGTCGGGGGCATAATATATTCACTGGCATGTTGCGTTAAGTTATTAAATCAACACTGAATACCACCTACACATTAAATGAGACGCGAGGTTTTCAAATCTTTGAAGAACTGTTTCCTGTTACAACGCCAAAAATTTAATTTACAGTCATTCTGGACCAAGTGTTGAATAAGCTACATGTGCTCAGTAGAATGCGTACGGCATAAATGATGACGATTCGTCAGTCTGAAGGAGGCAGCAATGTCTGCAGCTCCTCAGTACTTTTAAGAAGGCTATCCTTTGAGCCAGAACATGATTCACCTTGTCCTTCCCATTCATGTCATACTCGTCCATAATCTCATCAGTACATCCCAAAAGCGAAACTACGTGTTATTTACACTATACTGTTAATTATTTTGTACAGTCTCCACATCTTGGAAACGGAAAAATAAAGACCTTCAGACAAAGAATGCAAGAGTGTCGTTTCCAAAGTTCATTAGTGGGAGTAAAATTCTTGCTTGTGTTTTTCCTTAGCTATTTCCAGAGCGGCCGTGCATGGAGTACAAAATGCAGGCTAAACACGGATGACAGGACTAAGGGCTGCCGAAAGAGTAAATCTCACCTACATCAACAAACGCTGCCATAGATATGAACAGAACATGTCATTTGTGATTCGTATCGATAACTCGCCGACTTAAAGGTGGCATGCGAAAGTGACAAACGTTTGGATGTTAACATATAATGGAAATAGACTGTGTCTCCAGAACGGAGTAGTGAATGAAGCTTCTTACAGTTGGCGTACCGTTACATATCTCGTTTCGACACAGAACGGGATGTCGTAGTATTTAAAGCTCGAGTTAAAGCGGTGGCTCATAACCTTCCTGAGACCATTACCCCGTGTGTAATCAGATATTAGCTGTTACCCCGCCCCTCCCCTACCGTCATGAACATTAGTGTCTAACTAAACTTTAGAATGAAGAAGAATTTCCTTTCAACACTTTTATTTTTAAAATGAGGAAAGATAAATGATATTTAGTTTTTGTAGGTGTTTCATTAAACTACGAACTAATGTCCCAATGAGACAATTGGCACTGCTTATTTCTAGCGATCTTTTGTATATTGTGATGGAACGATTGTCAGTGCATCGCGAGTGCTGCGTACAACTCCTTCTCAGAGAAAAAAGCTAACTATCGACGCTGAGGGTACACATTTGTTGCAAAACATGCTTCGTCTACACCACTCTTCTCCCTAGCGACAGCCATACATTGTGCAGCCGTTTAAATTCGACCAAGAGAAACTGTGTGCACTAAACTTAATGTTCGTAAATCACTTGCTTGATTGGAAGACTTCAGGCTGCCAGTGCTTTGTGTCTGACCACTGCCACTAACAATTACAGTGATACAGAGGTGTAGTACGTATCACATAGTTACTGTGCTGTTGCGAATCAGTTCGTTTACTGTTGCAAAGTGAATAACTAAGCAATTTTTGGTCCATTGGGAAGAAGGCATTCTTTTGAAACGTTTAGTCATATCTGAGGTACATGTCGCAATTTTACCGTCAAAGATGCAAGGTACAAAGTATGTGTGTAGTGGTTGGACTATGTCAGGAAGATGATGTTCATACATTTGTTTCACTCGCTGGTTATGTCCACCACATTTTATCACGCGCTAATGCTGTATTTTAAAAAATGTAGTTACTGGTAGCTTATGTAATCACTAGCACAGTCTTATAGTGATAATAGTAGTGATTTAAAAAAAAATTAGTTCCGTAACCGAAACGCAAGCAAACCATTTAGTTTCTACCCCTCAGAAAATATCATTTTACCACTCAGGGGGTAATTACCCCTAGGTTAGGTACCACTGCATTTGAGAAAAGCGAGCCTCGAATCCCCGTACGGACATCCACATTTAGGTTCCTCACGTCTTTTTTACAAGGGAAGGCCACGACGTTGGGATCACAAATGTACTTCAAACTTTGTACACCTTTAGTAGTCCATTAAAAAAACATAATGTGGAAGTAGTAAGGTGCACTACTCCCAGAAAATCGCAAGAGTACTTTTGCGCGTCTGTTATGTAACTGATGTCTCTGTGCGAAGGTGCCGTCCGTAAGGAGTAATTATGACCGAGTAGTTAGCATTCGCGCTCTGGAAGAGGGTCATGGATGAGGTGACGCTTCGAATTCCGCTAAACCTTATTTCGTAGTCTATTTTTTTTTCATCACTGGTCACATTATTTAATTTATGACACTGGAGAGGTAATATAATGAAAAAAAAAACACGTGCATTTTCATTAAACTGTTATGAATTTCGTATGTTATTTGACTATTTACAATTTGTAATTAATTTTTCGAGGACGAGAGACACGCTTGGAAAGCCCAAGCCAAACCTCGATAAATGAGTTCGCTCCTAATGACCTAGTCGTCGTGGTTTTAATCCTTGAGGGCCGGGGTGACCGAGCGGTTCTAGGCGCTACAGTCTGGAACCGCGCGACCGCTACGGTCGCAGGTTCGAATCCTGCCTCGGGCATGGATGTGTATGATGTCCTTGGGTTAGTTGGGTTTAAGTAGTTCTAAGTTCTAGGGGACTAATGACCTCAGAAGTTAAGTCCCATAGTGCTCAGAGTCATTTGAACCATTTTTGTTAATCCTTCAAATAGCATCAGACTTGTCTTCGGACTGAACAACAACAACAACAACATGAACGATAGGAATGAGATCATTACAAAGATCAAGAAAGAGATAGACGGACCAGAAATACCGGAGGAAAGAAGAAGGAGAGAGGGAAAAGTGTAGCAGTAGGGCCTGTGCGGGATCGTGCATATTTTAAGAACTGCAGCAGCGGCGCTGTCACACAGGGACAGGAGAGCTCGGTAATTCGGGCGGAACCGTTTGAAGTGGCGAGGGCGCGGCCGAGTGGAGCCGACAGGCGGCGTACCGCGGCGCCGCTATGGCCGCGATGGCTATCGTATCGCCGGCTCGCCATCTAGACGGCGACGCGACGCGCTAATTTACTGCGTTCGCTGCCCCCGCACCGACACGTGTCTTCTCGCAGCCTAACTGTAGCCAGTGTGCCGCTATGCCGCACGCTGACCGTACGAAACGCTTGTCTTCCGGTCTGACCACGCGGGACAATACCAGGTCCATTCTTTTTACAACTCTTGGCTTCGCGCCGATCTACTCACATTAGTCATATTACACTTGCGAGAAGTTGATTTACAGAGCTGTACCTAGAATCGTGTAGCGACGGCCTGGCGCAGTGATAGGGTACGACACACGGAAAGGGTTGAAGGGCCAATCTGATCCATAACCGCTCAACCGCCAGCCACCACTCGCGGCGAATAGTCCCAGTCGGGCACACCCCACTGTATGGGCCCCACGTGTGCTCACGAGGACTGACATCTGGTGAACTGGCAAGAGCCGGCCGATGTGGCCGAGCCGTTCTAGGCGCTTCAGTTTGGAACCGCGCGACCGCTACGGTCGCAGGTTGGAAACCTGCCTTGGGCATGGATGTGTGTGACATCCTTAGGTTGGTTATGTTTAAGTAGTTCTAAGTTCTAGGGAACTCATGACCTCAAATGTTAAGTCCCATAGTGCTCAGAGCCATTTGAACCATTTTGAACCTGGCAAGAAGGGAGAATCTCATGTCCGTAGACTGTTTTCCTCAATTATTTCGCCATTTCCTGAGCTGAGAAGATACATCATATGCTGAAGCGTGAAAGAAACTGATATAGACACGCGTATTCAAATTCAGAGATATGTAAACAGACAGAATAACGCGCTGCGGTCGTAAGCGCCTATATAAGACAACAAGTGTCTGTCGCAGTTGTTAGATAGATTATTGATGCTACAATGGTAGGTTATCAAGATTTAAGTGAGTTTGAACGCAGTGTTATAGTCGGCGCACGAGCGATGGGGCACAGCATCTCCTAGGTAGTGATGAAGTGAGGATTTTCCCGTACGAGCATTTCACGAGTGTACCGTGAATATCAAGAATCTGGTAAAACAGCAAATCTCCGACATCGCTGCGGCCGGAAAAAGATCCTGCAGGAACGGGATCAACGACGACTCTTGACAATCGTTCAGCGTAACAGATGTGCAACTCTTCCACAAATTTCTGCAGATTTCAGTGAACAGGTGTCAGCGTGCGAAACATTCAACGAAACTTCGTGGTTGTGGGCTTTCGGAGCCGAAGCCCACTCCGTACCCTTGATGATTGCACGACACAAAGCTTTACGCCTCGCCTGGGCCGGTCAACTACGACATTGGACTGTTGATGACTGGAAACATGTTGCCTGGTCGGACGAGTCTCGTTTCAAATTGTATCCGCGGATGGACGTGTACGGGTATGGAGACAACCTCATGAATCCGTTGACCCTGCATGTCAGCAGGGGGCGGTTCAAGCTGGTGGAGGCTCTGTAATGATGTGGGGCGTGTGAAATTAGAGTGATATGGGACCCCTGATACGTCTAGACACGACTCTGACAGGTGAGACGTACGTAAGCGTCCTGTCCGATCTCCTGCAGCCATTCATGTCCATTGTGCATTCCGACGGACTTGGGCAGACCCGGCAGGACAATGTGACACCTCACACGTCCAGAATTGCTACAGAGTGGCTCCAGAAATACTCTTCTTAGTTTAAACACTTCCACTGGCCACCAATCTCCCCAGATATGAACTTTATTGAACATATCTGGGATCTTTTGCAACGTGCTGTTCACAAGAGATCTCCACCCCATCGTACTCTTACAGATTTATGGACAGCCCAGCAGGATTCATCGTGTCAATTCCTTCCAGCTCTACTTCGGACATTATTCGAGTCCATACTACGTCATGGTGCGGCACTTATGCGTGCTTGTCGGGGGCCCTACACAATATTAGGCAGGTGTACCAGTTTCTTTGGCTCTTCAGTGTATAACAGAAAATACGGCTCACCTGCAAGGAACCATAGGCGAACTAACAGATGTGCAGTGTATCTGAGAATTCCCCATAACCCCTTAAGAAAACGACAGGAAACGTGTGACGCCATTACGCAATGAATGAGGAGCCTCCAACGAAATCCATTCCAAAAGAGATGCTTAATTTCAAGTACTGCCACCAACAATGTATAACCACACCCACAAAAAATTCAGCATTAAGACCTATGTTTATGGATGAATTGTCTTATAACTACATGTAGCAGGAAACAGCTTAATTGGCCCAATTTGCAAGTGCCATGTCTCCCTGTAGGGTGCTATTTTCTGATGAATGTCCGATTCCTTGCAGTTCACACAGGAGGAGGATGGTTCTCTGGTTTAAGGAAAATTTCCATTTCGTACAAGAGTTAGAAGGCAACTCTCTTCATCATATGGGCCCGGATGTCATCACAGTAGGTGTTCGGACCTTACCACGGCGAACTACTCATTATGGGGAACAGTGAAGTCGCATGTGGACCAACGCCGATACAACAGTGCTGAAGAATTACGCGAAAGTGTTGACGAAGCCTTTCGAAGAAAAAAAAAAAAAAAACTCCTGAGACATTTCTAAGATATGAAGTAAGACATGGAGACGCAGAGAGATGTGTGTAAGGCACGGCGGTGTACTTACAGATACTCTGGGTACATAGTTTTTACATGTACATGCTCCAGTATACTGTATAATGCACTGTTTTGACATAGGAGTAAGAGGACTTCTCGAACAGTGGACTTGATTGGAGAATGGGTTCCTGTATCGTTCGTCTCTGAGAGGCGATGGCAAATGTATCGGGTGGTCTGTCTCATCTCATGTCATGTGCACAGCGCCCAGATCTCCACCACCTGCACCACTGATGCGCTGTTAGCACGCTGGATACATGGCCTCATGTTTTCTATGTTCCTGCGCGCTACTCTCAGCACTGACCGTCACAAACCGATACAGACACCTTTTCCATGGTTCGCGAGTCCATTGCCATTGTTCCTGCACCCTCATCAGTCTGTGTGTCCTCCGATGAGCAGCGGTAGGAGGAATACGTGTGGGGCAGTGATTTTTACATCTGTGTTCTGGGTGACATGGCTACTCACTCATTGTTTCCGTCTAACATCGAATTGTCAAGTTTGGTGCTGTGGCCTGTTTATGCGCTGTTACAATTGGCTTTGGCCGACGACGATCACTGCCATCATCACCACAGTAGGAGATACAGATGGTGTTGGGTTTCCCCAAATTGAGATAGGGTCTTGCACCTATGATACTGCGAGTGCAACATAAAATTCCCAGTCCTTACACGACCACGAAGATCTTCCTAAAGTGGCTAACGCCAACGATGTAGCCGCGATCAAGTGTGGTAATTTCTATCAACTAAAACACCTTTTGCAAGCTACAGATGAATGTATTTAATCGTTAAGACGCGTTTCATCTTAATTAACAAGGCATCATCATTGGGTGTCGTGGAATGTTACATTACGTTCGTTTAAAGATTTTAGATTAATAATATTCACAAATAAATTTTAACGTACAATACAGGGGTACTTACTTACGTAAGTGTCATTTCTGGACGACGGTGCTACATTCGCTCATTTGGTGACAGGCAGTAGCTCTTTTTCAGTTCTTTTCCGTGTTTTCAGCATGTTGAAATGTGTGTGTGTGAATTCGTAAGGGACCAAACTGCTGAGGTCATCGGTCCCTAGACTTACACACTACTTATGCTACGAACAACACACACACACACCCATGCCCGAGGGAGGGCTCGAACCTCCGCTGGGAGGGGCGCGCAATCCGTGAAATGACGCCTCAAACCATGCGGCCACTCCGCGCGGCAGCATGTTGAAGACAGAAATTTCTGTGATCCACTAAACTCTTTATTTATACTGTGGCTGAAATTATAAATTCACCGTAATTGGTGCCACTTTAACAGTAAACATAATTTCATGTGTTACTCTTGGTGTCCGGTGTGCCATTTGTCTGTAAAGTGGCGCCAACATTACCGATTTTATGTGCCCTCTTTTTGTCTCTGTGTTCATGTGTGTCCGAACGCGCTCGCTTGTGTGTGTGTGTGTGTGTGTGTGTGTGTGTGTGTGTGTGTGTGCGCTTATTGTAGCTGGCTTTTAACTTATTTCCCTTAAGTGCTCTATCGGGCAACTATAAGAGAGAAAAAGATGAAAATAATTTATATAATAACAGCCAGCTGCTAGCTTTGCAAGTAAACTGTTACACCAGCGGAAAAACGCTCCTATCGGAGCACAAAAAAAGGCGAATGTGCTCCTGTTTAAAAGGCTCTGAAAAGTGAGGAACCAGCTGCTTCATCATACCTTCCTCAGCAGCTTTAAAAGTTTTCCCAAATATTTTCGCATGAGAAAATATTCGCGCTCAATTTAACATGCAACTCGCCTCTCACTCAGACCATCTCCCCTAACTGTAACTCGCTCACATCCACTAGTCCATCGCTGTAAATAGCTCACAGCTCACACCCATCCACTCCCACTTGCTCATTCTCACTCACTTATTCAGCCCAGCTCACCATCATTCTCTCTTCGCGTCTCTCTGACTGTCATTGTCTCGTGTCTCACAGCCACTGTATCCTTCGTTCTGTCTTACTACTACTCCTCTCTCCTCTCGGCTTCACTGTCTCCCTCTTGTTCTCTCTTACTGTTACTATCTCATTCATTCATTCCCACTACTGCTGTCTCTTCCCACAGTCACTATCGCTCTCTCCTTCGTCTCTCATTATCATTGGCTCACATCCACTTCCACTCTCTCCGTCTCTTTATTCCTCTCCCACTGACATTCTCTCCTTTACTCTTTTCTTGGCACTGTTTTGTCACTGTCATCTGTGTTCTACTGCCACTGAGTCCATTCCTCTGACACTGCCATTGTCTCCTTCGCTATTTGTGTACCACAACCACTGTCCGCCATCTTCCATTATTTTTTACTTGTCCTTCTGTTTCCTACGCCAATGCCTACTCCTCTCTCAGCATAAAAAAGCGCAAATATGTTCGCATCACAAAAATTGTGTGAAAATTTTTAAAGATGCTGATGAACGTAGAATGTGCCAGCTGGGACCCCACTTTTCAGACAGAGTCTTTTAAACAGGAGCATATTCGCCTTTTTGTGCTCCGATGGTAGAGTTTTCTAGCTGGTTTCCTTCTTTTCCCTGCCACAGCAGGGCATGTCATTCATATGATAAATATTTTTATGGTTCAGTAAAATTTAGATAGATAGTTACTTATGTAAAATTGAAATAACGCAAAACTAATTGTACACCTCAAACCGGGTTTGCGTATACCAAAGTTTTGCATTTTCTTCAGTACTACAACATGGAGTTCCCAGAACCCATCTGATGAAAACGGAGTCACTTTACACATTATTTCTCTGTGCTACGTCACGTTATCAGCTTTTTCGCCCAACCTAGGATTTTACGCGCGTATGTTACGTATACATGTTGGGTAACTCTGAACCTCTGTATTTCGGAAACCGATAAAAATCAAATGTTTAAGGTTGTTCGAGATAAAGATCTTAGGAATACATTGTAAAAATTTCAGCTATTTTCTGTGCATAGCCGTCGTGGAATTGTCGGCTCGGTTTTGATACGAGAAGTGATGAAAACGTCTTATTTTGGTTTTTTTTCTAAGAACCGTCTATGAACTAATGATGCCTCCATAGCCTTGTAAAGCCCACTGTAGACCACATCAAACGCAAAAAGAACTAAATTATTTGATCCATTTGCCTAAGCAAGAGAAAGTGCGTAATATTCATGCGTTGAACCTGCATTGTACGATAGTGACATTAAGACGATGCTTTTGTTGCGTATAGCAAATGGTCCCTAGTCCAAGGGCTAACAAAAACACTTGACCTTCCTTTTCCATCACCAATAGAACCCGAGGTATGAGCCCCGGCAGATTCCCGTTTTTCTGCGCGGCGTTTTGGAACACATCAGGTAAGCGCATGCTGTCGCATGCGAACCGATACATAAGTGCAAAAAAGAGACTACTGTTAAGTGACCAGATAGCCATGATCAGTAGTCAGTGTATACACCAACTGATAACAGATTAGACAAAAATCTCAACAGGTAATCTTAAATCTCATTCCTCTCCTTAATAACCCCCCTCCCCTCAAAAAAAGGCCACACCCACCCACTTATTTCCACCCAGCTGCCTCCAAAAGTACACCATATTCCACACAACCATATCTTAACGCCGGCCGCGGTGGTCTAGCGGTTCTGGCGCTGCAGTCCGGAGCCGCGGGACTGCTACGGTCGCAGGTTCGAATCCTGCCTCGGGCATGGGTGTGTGTGATGTCCTTAGGTTAGTTAGGTTTAAGTAGTTCTAAGTTCTAGGGGACTTATGACCTAAGATGTTCAGTCCCATAGTGCTCAGAGCCATTTGAACCATATCTTAACCTACACGTATTCACCTCCACCTCTGATCGGTATGAAAATAAACACACACACGAACACACACACACACAGACGTGCGCATAGTGTTTAATGGGTATGTACTATGTCAGATGGTTGGTGAGAATTGTGAAGGTCCGGCAGTTGTGCTGTTTGCTTGCATGAGAAACCCTTAAGAGCAGTTGACTTAGTTGAAAATGGGCATCTTCGTGGGCCTGGATGTGGCCAGCCAACAATGGACCGAATGGGAACATGAGGAACGACACGCATGATCAAGGGTTGTCCTCCAGTGCACCGAGTTCGTCGTAAATTTTTCACATCAGCACCTGCCAACCCGGCACAAGTAACGAACTCGCGACAACATACGGTGCCGTCCTGCACCACAGGATGGAGACCATTAGTAGCTAGACGATTTAACCGCCATGGCTGCCTTTGGAGTGATGCCGTACTTGTGAACCACGGACTGCTGATAAGTGTATTCACATCGTTTTCAGCGATAAATTTCGGTTCTGTACTACATCGGATGAACATTGTCTGCGATTATGGCTATTACGAGGGGAGAGTATATTTGTGTTAATGTACTGAAGAGACATAATTGAGTTATCCACAGTGTCTTTGTGTGGGGAGGACCAGGTATGAATTGAGTTCGCCTCGGGTAGTGATTTGGGGATCCCGAAGTCACAGTAGTACGTGAAAGATATCATGAGTCCTTCGTGTTGTATCTTTACTGGGGCTTATGTCGATACCAGCTTTAAGGAGGACAATGTTCGCCCTCAAAAAACACTTGTATCTGTGAAGTATCAGTTTCAGGAATTCTTCCTCTGTAGCCTGAAATTATTTTTTAAACGAAGATAATTCGGTTCATTCTCCAATGACAGGAATGAACGAATTTTGAGCACCCGGGTTGTCTGTTCCCAGAATGAAATTTTCACTCTGCAGCAAGAGTGTGCGCTAATACGAAACGTCTTGGCAAATTAAAAGGCAAAGGTCCCGATTTCGGTGTCTCGGTCCGGCACACAGTTTTAATCTGCCAAGAAGTTTGAGGTTGTCTGTTTCTTTACGCGTATACTTCGCTAGTACACATCACGTGACATCGTTCGTACGCTTTGAAGATGTCCTAAAATAATGCGAATTACCAGTCTATGATCTCAGGCTTTCGCTCCAAACGCATACTCTCGTACATTTCTTTGGGACCTTTGCCTTAAAACAAAAGATGTGCGCTTTAAGGGATCTCCCTCAGGCAGGTAGTCGGTCTTTCAGTTGGGCGATAGTTTAAAGCGACATCGTAATTGGTAGTAATATCGTTGAAGTTAAAACTGAAGATATTTAAGCCAAGGTAACGTTTCAGTTATTGAAGGAAAAGTATAACCACTACCATTTTCATATTCTGCTAATTTTTGCTACCCATTTTGTCTCTAAATTACAAAACTCGTGCCTGAAAGTCGCGTTGCAAACGTTCTGGTCTATTCGGTTCCGCATGGTGGGTGGGTGCTGGTCCATGCTTAACGCGTATGTGAATAGCGTCACTACTGTTCATTACCAGACGTATGTCAAATCGTCACCCAAGTGGGAGGGCCCTTTTAACTCGGAGTGGAAACTCGTAAATGTTGCCATTATTGTCGGATGACGGTCATTTGCTGCCAGTAAATTTCCAAATAATCTGTTGCCAGACCGTCGTGATTAATGTGTTCTTTACGTTTCTGCTGGCTATTTAAGGCGTTATTTTCGCCGGACTAAAGTGCGTAATGTCTGGAAGTCAGGTACTAATGTCTGTCGTTCGAGTTGAGGCTACTCCTGTATGGGTTTATACGTGTGGCTCTGGCGTGCAAGAGGTTTTCATAAACGTTATATTTAATCATAACGCTCGACGTGCTTGGAAATTTCCGTTATTCTTTACAACGGGTATTTATAATAACCACCACCATCACGGTCTCAGGAATTTTAACCTTTTTCAGAGACGAATAGAGTTCAAGGCAATGTATGCTTTTATTGTGTCTCAGAGGAAAGTCACACGAGAAAATTGAAGTAGTGAATCACAAACTTTAATATAAGGAGTATTTTATGTGCCGTTGGTAGTTCTACAGATTTTGTTCTCCGCCCGGCAGTGAGGGACTTTACTTCTTATGCCAAAAACGCATTTATTTTGCATCGTAGTCCTTCTCACGACCGCCAGCGTTTGCAAGTGTGTAGATACCATGTCTGGCCGTTTAACTAGCTAGTTTACCGCGAGTCCCAAACAGTGCATTCAAATGCCGACCTTTGTCAGAATATGACCCATGGAATGTAAAGTGCCTACTGTCGTTCAGTCATCGTATGGAGACTGACTATGTAAAAGCTTTTGTGGTCCCCTAACTTATTTGTTTTAACTGTTGGAAAATCTCAAACACCAGTCACTACAAAATAAATTCACGTTCTGCTTGCTTCTCTATCGCGCATGTATTTCCCTTCCGTTGTATAGGTTCCATGTTAGATTTTTTTACTGCAGCATACAATTTTAACAGAGCTCACAATACGAATTAGCTTTCATCATTTCGTCTTGTATGTCTTCTCTGCGTTTCCCTTGATAAGTGACGTCATGAGCATTGTCCTGCACGGCAAGGTTTTGTGGCCTGAAGCGAATCTCTGAGGTGGGACGGCGTTTCCATGGAATATCTGCCCCGACCAGTAGGTGTCTCCATACAGGAATCCAGGTTCCCTTCGCACCTGCCTTGCAGATACGCTGTGTCCACTTTCGCACTTATTACGAGCGCAAAAGAAACAAAATTTCCGCAGAGTGTGCGACTCAAAACAAACTCTTACTTACTGAAATAACAAAATGCTTGCTCAGGTCACGACTATCCTTCGTTGGTCCTCAGGGCACAAAAGCAGAGTGTCTTGCTCTTTTACTGATTCCACATCCGAATTGCATTTCCGATAGGTCTGCAATATACCTACCTGCATATAACTTCTCCCACAAGTAGCTGACAGGCGTGACAAGGCTTGAGCAACTCCTCTATTCTGCATAAACAGCATATACTAGCCTCGAGCAGGACCTTCGAAGATTGTACAGTATAAGGGCTGAAGACTGCAGGGCGAGCCGAGGAAAATGCTTGCCACAAGGATCCTTGTGGCCTGTGAGTTACTTCGGAGTTTTCACTGAGATGTCGCCAGTTTTTGACGCTCATACGCTGTGCTGATCCAAATGTCACTCAGACGCCATCGGGGAACGTACCACGTTTCACGTTATCGCTCATTTCGAGTTGTTACAGCAGTCTATGCTCGCTCGCTAATCTTATGTGCCATTTCCCCCATTGTGTTTGTCCAGATTTATGAGGGGACGTCAGTTTCGATTGTAGTTATGGACTGGTTACATTTGCATGTCATGGTTGTTGAAAATTAAGAGGAAAGATAACAGCAGAAGAAAAAAGGAGAATCAGTGC
This sequence comes from Schistocerca cancellata, assembly GCF_023864275.1. NCBI lineage: Eukaryota > Metazoa > Arthropoda > Insecta > Orthoptera > Acrididae > Schistocerca > Schistocerca cancellata. The sequence goes on along the minus strand of NC_064632.1, from coordinate 222,815,523 downwards.
TATGCAGAACTGCTGGGAACCGTGTTTCATAACCGTTAAATGGAAACTGAGAATGCGAGATATTTGAGATGATTAATGCTGCAGGCTTACGTGACATATCAAGCACGAATAAGGCACGATTCATTATCGTGGAGAAATTAATAGCAGATTTAATATGTCATGGACAATTGCAGTTTCTGTGTTTTACACTGTTATTAAAGTTCCTGAACAAAATTAAGGTTTTATGGACAACAAAGAAATCGGCTTGATTACACAATTTAGGATGAATGTGGAAGGCTGAAAATAATAATATTGCTAGATCTATGTTTATAATAAAGTAAGTATTTCATAAAAATATATTTCATGTTATTACCGTTAAATATTAAACTTAGGTTTTAGCAGTTTGCTGTACAGGTCTCAGGTATTAAGCTGCTAGGAGCTTTAGATGAAATGGTATAAGAATATTTGAGAAATGCCTAACCCCGTGTAGATAAAAGTCGGAGTATCGGAGTATAACATTTACAGTTTTCTGAACTCAAAAGAAAAAAAAGATCTGAAATTTTTCCGTCAGTTGCATATAGGTATCTTCATTCGTACAAAGGCAATTTGAGAACCCGTTTCTATCGTTTAAACGCAGCTCAGTCAACAGATTTAAGCAACTACAGAACTTGCGTTGATAGTTGAAACGTAATGTGATGTGTCTACGCTACCAGTTTAACGTCATACACTTGAAACCACCGGTACCACGTCGTGCACATTCTTGATCTTGTCGCCGAGCGAGCTGACACAAAGATTAAGGAGTGCACTCGCATCTAGAGGAGAGGGTGCGGGGCCTGCTCAAGTGACACACAAGTGACGTGTCATCTGGCACTCCCCCCTCCTTCCCTCCCTCCCTTACACACTAATTGCTGCTTTTTGTGCTTTTTGTGATATCTTGAAAACTTAATATACGAGGGTAATCCCAAAAGTAAGGTCTCATATTTTTTATAAGTACATAGACCTGTTTATTTCCACAGCGGTTTACATCAGTTTACACCTTGAACATTTAGCTATTTTTCGACATAATCACCATTTCTGTCGATGCATTTTTGTAGACGCTGTGGCAGTTTTTGTATGCCAATGTCATAGCAGCTCGCCGCCATGCTGTTCAGAAAATTCTGAACCTCTTCTTTCACCTCGTCTTCGGAGCTGAATCACTTTCCGGCCAAATGTTCTTCAAACCTAGGGAGCAGGTGACAGTCAGTGGGCGCCAAGTCTGGACTACCGGGTGGGTTGCTGATTATGTTCCACTGGAACTGTTGCAGGAGAGCAACGGTTTGCCGAGCGATGTGTGGGCGAGCGTTGTCATGGAGACTGTGTACGCCCTTGCTCAACATTCCTCTTCTCCGGTTCTGAATTGCCCGTTTGAGTTTTTTCAGAGTCTCACAGCACCTGTCAGTGTTAATTGTGGTCCCAGTGATTCAGCTCCGACGACGAGGTGACTTTCTGAACAGCATGGCGGCGAGCTGGTATGACATGGGCATACAAAAACTGCCACAGCGTCTACAAAAATGCATCGACAGAAATGGTGATTATGTCGACAAATAGCTAAATGTTCAAGCTGTAAACTGACGTAAACCGCTGTAGAAATAAACAGGTCTCTGTACTTATAAAAAATACTCCTTACTTTTGGGATTACCCTCGTAAATCTAGTGAGCAAGTTTTCGATAGTAATTGTGGTACAACGTGTTCAGCAATTTTGCACTTAGTGGCTTCTGGTGCTTCTCTCAACTTGGAGACTCAGATGGCTCCTTGGATCTTAGAACTCATCAAGATTTAGGGAACGTCATGTTCAAGAAGATTAGTTGCTGGATGAGCCATAAAGTGGTAAGTGTGCGTGATATGTGCGTTCGAAACTGGGAATAAGTGAAATTTCTGTTCATACAGCAGAACGTCTTGATGAATATTGTGTCTGAAAGAGGGGCCCCGGGCGTGAGGGGGACGACACATTCAGAGGGAGGGGGCACGGTCTTTGTAAAATTTAACTAGCTGAACATGCAGAATCAAACCCAGCAGTGCCAACGGATTTTCCATAACGCGCATTGCAACAGTATCAAGGCACTGTCAATGTCGTGTACACCGGGACCATCACAAAAAGAATTTTTAAATGCAGATTTCGTTACTTGTCTGTGGTATGCCCGCGATGCACATTTTGTTATTGGGTTACACGAATTCGTTGGTGTATGAAACCCCAGAGCAAAGTGAAGAGGAACTAACCGATAAGCTCGTAGTTGCCAGCCACACTGAAAATCAGAAAACGGGATCATGTGAGTGTATAGTAAATTTTTATGCTCGACCGCAAAGCATACAGAGAGACGGACAAGATTTCCTATCAGTTTGAGTGGTTGATTTAAAGAGTAAGTCGTATGTGTCAATGAAAAACTAAATTCACTTGCGGCCATTAGTTCCTATCTCAAACTATTCAGTTTAGGATCCTATACAGCCTATATAGTTTCGACTCCACACGTCTGGAACAAACTGTTTATTACCCGTTGTTTGTCACCCAAGAGAAGGTTAGAACAAGGGTTACATGCATTGAATTAAATCTCTAATTCGGCATAAAAAACGAACAACGACAGCCTCATTAAAGACGGAATCAAAAAATATTCCTCAGCTCAGCAAACGCCATTATCGTAGTAACCGTGAAGATATAATTAAAAAAGAACCTCTCTAAGTGGCGTTGAGACAACTTCTGTTTTCATTTTCTTCCATGACTGTTACAATTATGCGAGAAACAATAATGAATTACCTTCTGCCAGAAACATTACAATGATCTTTCCGGATAGCAATAAACACGAGAAATTCAACTAAATCATACATTATCGCCTGTCTTGTTAGCACCCCTATTTATTCAGAACTCAGTCACAGCTATATATCCCGTTCTCAAGTCATAAGCAGGCTGAATGCACAAAACTGCCGCTGTAAATCGCTCAGTAACGCCATGTTCCAAAAATCTTCCGCGCAATATGCACAGAGGTAACGCAGTAAAACGATGACCCGAGAATTCAAATCGCGGAATTGTACGAGAATATTGAAGAATTGTAGAAAGTGAATGTACTTATGGAAATGACACATTAATTTCTTAGAGAATGAAACATTGTATTACACGGTATGAACCAACACATCCAATTTCGAAAAAATACGAAACTATTAACTCGTCTCTGCTATTATTACCCCTCTCCCCCCCCCCCCCCCCCCAACACAATCCCTGCCCCCTCTGTTACTAGATAAAGCACGTCCGGCTTCTTAACGTCAGACTTGCTGTCATAGCTTGGCTTTTGTTAGGGTTTAGTCCGTCTCGGTAGCCGAGTGGCGAGCAAAGGGGGATACCGTTTGGAGGAAGCTGGTTCGATTCCTGCTACTGCCAAGGATGTTTCTTTGGTGGGAAGGCTGCTGAGGGTGCATACAGCCTCATGATGTCAACTAATCGGCCACTTGAATGTATAGTGGTTTGGGAGAGAGATAATGTGAATTGTTCGGAGCTGACGTAGTTATGCTGATGCACATCTAGCCGCACCAGAAATTGTAAGTCTGGAAGTGCCGGCAGGAGTGGATGCGTGCGGGTTAAGAAACGTTGTCGTAGTTCTGGAATGTTGACTGAAGATTAAATACTTTGAGTTTTGCTGTACGGCTTGATGTTTAGATTTTCTCCCCAACGATGTACAACAATCCCGGCGCTGCTGCGTCGGCTATTCTCTCTTCGTGTTGACTCCTTCTCCGAAAAGGTCCATTTACAAATGCAAGTCCTCGTCGCATCGGGATGTGGAGATTACGACGTAAGTCGGTAGGAGAATGAAAACTTGCGACTTCCGTGTATTATAACTTTTAACCAACACAACATTCGGAAAGTGCAAGTACATAAGCCTGTATCGCATCAGTTCAAAAGACCGACAGTCACCGAGATCAGTGAAAATAAAATTGTACATAACAAATTGATAGGATAGCTTTCAGTTTTCTGTCAGCTTACTCAGATATAATCATACGTCCCTACGATATCTTTTCCGCACGGGTACGACGCGAATAAGATTCTTTACAAATATTTATTTATATGTGTACCCATTTAAAGAACCTATACAATTAAAGGGTAGCGGTTCCAGGGGCTGTAAAGTGGGAAAAACAGTCGGGAGAACGGTGTGCTAACTACAAGCCCCTCCATACTGCATCCGCATGACGTCAAGTGGCGGAGGATGACACGGCGGCCAGTCGACATCGCGCGGCCCTTCAAGGACTCTGGACAGTTTACTTGATTCACATTTTAAAATAGATTTTACTTCTTTTCCAGCAGTAATTTACAGTATCGATTTTCTTATGATCCAATGTTATTTCTCTCAGGTTTTACTAAATCCACGTTTCCATCATGCTTTTCACCAATTATATCATGTTTATCTGTGAAGCAGTGCATTTACACCGCTGTATCAGTAGTTCTAGCGTTATTTTCGCTGTGCGCGACACGCAAAATATGCGGAACAGAAGCGATTGATAACTGAACCCTATTGTCCTCCCCAGAGGTCCACTGTTGGTATTCAGAATGGAAGCTGTCCATTGACCAATTACGAACTTGTCTTCGCATTTTAATATGATACTTTGCTGTGTCTTGCTTTGGTCTTCTCCTGTGGTGCATGAAGAGTGCTGGGCTAGAGTCGTAAGATCGTATTTTATTCTCAGCTGTCAAGATTTAAACGTCCACCCGCTTATCCCTGAGAACATGGGAGCGTCTGACTTTTCTGATGTAGGAGTATATCAGCTCCACTTCGGTTTGTGTGATCTGTTCTCTAGCTTACACCATTTAGTAAATAAGTATACTCATCGCTGGGCCGTTCGTAAACCGAGCTGAGACGGACTGTTTGCTCAGGTGCAGGGCCGTTGTCATTGCATTGTTTCGGTCATTTACCATAAGTTGAGTCGTGCTGCGGTACGGGAAGGAAATCCAAACAAAGGTGCTGCTCGGCGTTCCTCAGAACCTCTCCACTGCCAGGGACACCAGACTGGCAGTAACTCTTTGTGAGTTCTGGAGGCATCTACTTGGAGGTATGATTTGTCCCTTTTGCGAGTCACATTTTTATCCAGTTTCATAAACTTTTAAAGGGTGCGTCGAGGATTCTTTTAACCTGTTCGTTTCTGACAAGTATTTTTAACGTTTAAGTAGCGACCCTATTTACTCACAGTTTCTAAACAAATCCAGGGATTAATAGCCAAAGAAGAATATGTCATTGTGCCGATACGTTGAATGACCGCACTTGCTTCTGAGAACCCCTTTACAGAGCTGGTAGCGAGACAGTTATACCAACTCCCTTGACGACATTTTTAGCGCAGCAGTCTTCTGTGAAGTGTGGTGATATGAATCATCACGACTGGTAAGCTTACTTAGGTAATAACGTCTTGCTCGGAATGATTGTTTTTATCCTGCAAATACGCTTCTTTGGTTTGCCACCGGATCGTATTGTGTAACTCGCAGAGTATTTCATCGATGCAACTGCCAGACGATGAGGTGGTGTAGCTGCTGTTGTCACTGCTGCAAGGCACGTGTTTCGCTTTTGTCCAAATTTTCCCTTACATCTGTCGCTACTGATGGTGTGCCTCCTTATTTAGTCTCTTTTACTAATTTTTTTAGGTATCCTTAAATAGCTGAGTCCCCGCCAGGCCACCAAATGCTCTGTGCGGTAGTTGCAGCGCGTCGGTCGGTCTTGCGGTCGCTTATTGCACTCGACAGAACTTCGCACGTCTGCACATTTGACACATTTAATGCGATTTCGACAATGTGCCCACGTTGCAGCTACTATCGGAAGAACAGCAATCTACTGTATACTTGTGTAATTTTTTTGCCAGTCTGGGTGAGTTTTCTTATATCAAGAAATATTGGAGATGGTAACTTTGAATGTAACAATACAGCAGCGTCACCACGGACTCTAGTTTTATCTTAATAACGATCGCATAGTTTTCCGAATCTACAGTATGGATTATATTACGCAAGGCACCGGACAATGCATTGCACAGGATTCCACATAACAATATTAAATTTTGACTGCCTGTCCACCTTAGTACACGCCTTATTCCTCTTCTCATATTCTCGCAGCTCCTGCATGAAATATGCGTTTTTTTTTTTCGAATATCGGTTCCCTAAATTTACCCTGCAGGGATTCCCGGGAACAAGTTGTCTTCTTCCAGATATTCTCTTTCAAATTCCCTGAGAATCTTTGTTACACTTTAGTATGGGGTGTACTGACTTGTTACGATTCTAACAGCGCGTGTGAAACGGTCTGAAAGCTTCTGTATACCTACTTGACACGGACTCCAATCCCTGGACCAAATCCACTACCATTTCCTAGCATCCTCCTATCGAATGAACCTCCATTCGCCGATTTCGCATGTTGTGAGGTCACTATATCTTCTTTACCGAGATTCCCAGTTTCCAACGACCAAACGATCAGTGGATGAAGGCATTGTGGATAGGGGCGAAATGATCGGCTACTTGTCTCATCATACAACAAGACTGCCTAGTGCCATAATGCATGGAACCAATCCCTGTGATGCCAGTTCGTCACGCCGAGCAGAACTGAAGGGCAATTTTTGAGGCCCAGCAATTTGTGCTTCAGCCTTATGTGAGTGGTAGCACCTGGTCGATGCTCATGCTGGCACCACTGCCGTCTGCATACTCTGCAGCTAGTATATACTCCGTGACCAGCCACATGACCAGATCTAAACCCACTCCATAAATTTTGGTCTGGCTATCAACACTCCATTTCTACATATAAGCTGTGCGCACGTTGCTAGTTCCTGACATGGGATATCGCATGAGACCACCACAGTCTAATATACAGGGTGTTCATTTTAACTGAAGACATTGAAATATCTCGAAAACTACCGATTGGATCATAAAAAATTATAATTCCAATTTGTTCGTCTCTCAGGGGACCAGGGGACATCCAATGGTACCAAACTCGCAAACTCGATCCCCCATCCCAACTCGTGCATGGATTGGGAGGGGCGGGGGGTGTAGCTTTGAACTCTTCAATGGGAACCCCGCTTTTTCATTGCAGGTCACGATTGTACGGTAGAAGCAACGTATGTTTTGTCTGAAGCATTTTCTTCGTTTCGCCATACGTGGCACTGTAATCGGAGAGAGAGAAAGAGGTACGAATTGTAATTTACGACATGCTGCTCAATGGCCCTTGAATATCCAATAGCACGAGGGACCCTAGCTCCATTCTGCGTGGGTAGGACGGGCCAGTATTTCATAACTGATAATTACAAACCCCATTCGGGACGTTGTATTCCTCCGCCATATCGAGCAGCGGAATACTCGACGTTCCACTGTGGCCGTGGCTCGAGACGAACGCTTCTCTACTTATCTAATGAGAGTACGTGTTCAAACTTAGTACATTCAACTTCAATACACTTAGTGATCAGCTTTTCAAATGAGTGTACACAGGACAGGAGCATACCTGCGTGAATATCAGCACAGGCGTTTCCGATGCGGTCAACCGTGTCTTCACGGCCTGTTGGCACACCTTATGTTTTAAATATCCCCACAGAAAGAAATCCGATTCTCTGCCAGTGTAAACACGGTCTAATAGCTCCCATGCTTTAATTGCATAATGCGCTGGGCAATGGTGATGCTGAAACCACGTACGTTGTAGAACGTTCAGGGCAACATCCTGTAGGGCAACATCCTGTGCCAAAGACGTTCGATATTTGCGTCTATGCGATGTGCCGTCAATAAAATAGGGACCAAACTGTTTGTTCCCCTTGATGCCGCATCATACACTCCTCGAAATTGAAATAAGAACACCGTGAATTCATTGTCCCAGGAAGGGGAAACTTTATTGACACATTCCTGGGGTCAGATACATCACATGATCACACTGACAGAACCACAGGCGCATAGACACAGGCAACAGAGCATGCACAATGTCGGCACTAGTACAGTGTATATCCACCTTTCGCAGCAATGCAGGCTGCTATTCTCCCATGGAGACGATCGTAGAGATGCTGGATGTAGTCCTGTGGAACGGCTTGCCATGCCATTTCCACCTGGCGCCTCAGTTGGACCAGCGTTCGTGCTGGACGTGCAGACCGCGTGAGACGACGCTTCATCCAGTCCCAAACATGCTCAATGGGGGACAGATCCGGAGATCTTGCTGGCCAGGGTAGTTGACTTACACCTTCTAGAGCACGTCGGGTGGCACGGGATACATGCGGACGTGCATTGTCCTGTTGGAACAGCAAGTTCCCTTGCCGGTCTAGGAATGGTAGAACGATGGGTTCGATGACGGTTTGGATGTACCGTGCACTATTCAGTGTCCCCTCGACGATCACCAGTGGTGTACGGCCAGTGTAGGAGATCGCTCCCCACACCATGATGCCGGGTGTTGGCCCTGTGTGCCTCGGTCGTATGCAGTCCTGATTGTGGCGCTCACCTGCACGGCGCCAAACACGCATACGACCATCATTGGCACCAAGGCAGAAGCGACTCTCATCGCTGAAGACGACACGTCTCCATTCGTCCCTCCATTCACGCCTGTCGCGACACCACTGGAGGCGGGCTGCACGATGTTGGGGCGTGAGCGGAAGACGGCCTAACGGTGTGCGGGACCGTAGCCCAGCTTCATGGAGACGGTTGCGAATGGTCCTCGCCGATACCCCAGGAGCAACAGTGTCCCTAATTTGCTGGGAAGTGGCGGTGCGGTCCCCTACGGCACTGCGTAGGATCCTACGGTCTTGGCGTGCATCCGTGCGTCGCTGCGGTCCGGTCCCAGGTCGACGGGCACGTGCACCTTCCGCCGACCACTGGCGACAACATCGATGCACTGTGGAGACCTCACGCCCCACGTGTTGAGCAATTCGGCGGTACGTCCACCCGGCCTCCCGCATGCCCACTATACGCCCTCGCTCAAAGTCCGTCAACTGCACATACGGTTCACGTCCACGCTGTCGCGGCATGCTACCAGTGTTAAAGACTGCGATGGAGCTCCGTATGCCACGGCAAACTGGCTGACACTGACGGCGGCGGTGCACAAATGCTGCGCAGCTAGCGCCATTCGACGGCCAACACCGCGGTTCCTGGTGTGTCCGCTGTGCCGTGCGTGTGGTCATTGCTTGTACAGCCCTCTCGCAGTGTCCGGAGCAAGTATGGTAGGTCTGACACACCGGTGTCAATGTGTTCTTTTTTCCGTTTCCAAGAGTGTACATTGACCGACCAAGGATGCTGACGGTCAGCGTGCCCTAACCAGTGGGGACTGTTACACTCCAGTAATACGTCTTGTGCCTGTCAACGCTACTATGGTTTGTGAATATAGAGTCATCGGAAAATAGTATCTCGGCAAAGAACGTGGGGGCCGTCTGCATTTGTTGACTAGCCCTTTCACAGAACACTGCCCGGTTATGGAAATCGGCACCACGAATTTCTTGATGCAGTGACACGTGGTATGGATGATGCAGTATTGTGACATTACTATCTACTGATATACCGGAATTGCGCTGTAATTGCCGGGCGCTTATCCGTGGGCTGTGGTGCACTGCCGCTACTATAGCTCTTTCGTTACCTTCTCCTGTAACATGTTTTCTCTGTTTCCTTTTGCAGATCTGTTCACTGCCATCAGACACAGAGGCATTCACAACCTACAGTACAACTGCTGACCTTCGAATCGCAAACCCTTCTGTTCTGTATTATCAGTATAGGTAATGATACAACGGTAACACTGACCTGGAAAGGTTAGACATGTGTCACAAAAATCATTACAGTTGTCCCGAGAGTTAGTTTTTGTATCCGCATATTTCAGTAAAGGTGTAGTCTCTTAAGTTCTTGCGCAGTGATTTTACTTTGGCACAAGAGGAAAATTCTTCCAACGTCTTTTTATGTTTACGATGTTGTACCTCTTTTCTTGACCGTGTCGCCTGAATTTAAAGTACCTAATGAACTTTTCTGCTAACCATTGCTCAATGAGAAGGACCGAACTTAATTTTCTTTCATTTGCAATTGTATTCTTACTATAAGTACAGCTGCGATACATTCCAGTTGATGCATTTATCACTTCTGTGAGTGCATTTTTTTATTATTTAGAAATAACGTATGGTGTAACAACATCACCAGCGCTCAGGGAAAAATGCTCAAATAATGCAATATAGAATTCATAATACTTGACGGAGTAACACATTTTTAATGTGCTTCCGTCTGCAGTGTAAGGTATTGTCTCACAATAATTATTCTTTGACACGGAACGTTTATGCCCAAGCCACAGAAACTTTTATGTTGTATAAAAGTAAAAGTTAGGATAAACATCACCCTACAGTAGGTGTCTACAGTTAAACGATATATTATACTTCCTTTATTCAGAAAAAGTTCGTCAACAATGCGTACAACGTATCGCAAAATGAAAGTGTTTTTATGCAAAGTTTGTACGTGATGGAGAAAATTAAGGATTCTAGTCTGATAACTACAAAAGAGCACGTAAGTTTCAGATGAGTGTCTCAGTAGTGTTACGCACGAAGAAATTGACATTGCAAGTAAAACGCATTATTGTGGCCAAGATAGACACGAAGCCCACACCTACTACCGTAGTACAAGTTTATATGCCAACTAGCTCTGCAGATGATGAAGAAATTGATGAAATGTATGATGAGGTAAAAGAAATTATTCAGGCAGTGAAGGGAGACGAAAATTTAATACACATGGGTGACTGGAATTCGAGAGTACGAAAAGGGAGAGAAGGAAACATAGTAAGTGAATATGGATTAGGGGAAAGAAATGGAAGAGGAACCCGTCTGGTAGAATTTTGCACAGAGCATAACTTAATCATAGCTAACACTTGGTTCAAGAATCATAAAAGAAGGCTGAACACATGGAAGAATCCTGGAGATACTAGAAGGTATCAGATAGATTAATAATGGTAAGACAGAGATTTAGGAACCGGGTATTAAAATGTAAGACATTTCCAGAGGCAGATGTGGACTCTGACCACAATCTATTGGTTATGAGCTGTAGATTAAAACTGACGAAAGTGCAAAAAGGTGGGAATTTAAGGAGATGGGACCTGGACGCTCAGATAAAACCAGAGGTTGTACGGAGTTTCAGGGAGAGCATAAGGGAACAATTAGCAGAAATGGGGGAAAAATACAGTAGAAGAAGAATGGGTAGCTCTGAGCGATGAAGTAGTGAAGGCAGCAGAGGATCAAGTAGGTAAAAAGACGAGGTCTAGTAGAAATCCTTGGGTAACAGAAGAAATATTAAATTTAATTGATGAAAGGAGAAAATATAAGAATGCAGTAAATGAAACAGGCAAAAAGGAATACAAACGTCTCAAAAATGAAATCGACAGAAAGTTCAAAATGGCTAAGCGGGGATGGCTAGAGGACAAATGTAAGGATGTAGAGGCTTATCTCACTAGGGGTAAGATAGATACTGCCTACAGGAAAATTAAAGAGACCTTTGGAGAAAAGAGAACCACTTGTATGAATATCAAGAGCTCAGATGAAACCCAGTTCTAAGCAAAGAAGGGAAAGCAGAAAGGTGGAAGGAGTATGTAGAGGGTCTATACAAGGGCGACGTACTTGAGGACAATATTCTGGAAATGGAAGAGAATGTAGATGAAGATGATATGGGAGATATGATACTGCGTGAAGAGTTTGACAGAGCACTGAAAGACTTAAGTCGAAACAAGGCCCCCGGAGTAGACAACATTCCATTAGAACTACTGACAGCCTTGGGAGAAACAGTCCTGACAAATCTATACCATCTGGTGAGCAAGATGTATGAGACAGGCGAAATACCCTCAGACATCAAGAAGAATATAATAATTCCAATCGCAAAGAAAGAAGGTGTTGACAGATGTGAAAATTACCGAACAATCAGTTTAATAAGCCACTGCTGCAAAATACTAACGCGAATTCTTTACAGACGAATGGAAAAACTGGTAGAAGCCAACCTTGGGGAAGATCAGTTTGGATTCCGTAGAAATATTGGAACACGTGAGGCAATACTGACTCTACGACTTATCTTAGAGGAAAGATTAAGGGAAGCCAAACCTACGTTTCTAGCATTTGCAGACTTAGAGAAAGCTTTTGACAATGTTGACTGGAATACACTCTTTCAAATTCTAAAGGTGGCAGGGGTAAAATACAGGGAGCGAAAGGCTATTTACAATTTGTAGAGAAACCAGATGGCAGTTATAAGAGTCGAGGGACATGAAAGGGAAGCAGCGGTTGGGAAGGGAGTGAGACAGGGTTGTAGCATCTCCCCGATGTTATTCAAATCTGTATATTGAGCAAGCAGTAAAGGAAACAAAAGAAAAATTCGGAGTAGGTATTAAAACCCATGGAGAAGGAATAAAAACTTTGAGGTTCGCCGATGACATTGTAATTCTGTCAGAGACAGCAAAGGACTTGGAAGAGCAGTTGAACGGAATGGACAGTGTTTTGAAAGGAGGATATAAGATGAACATCAACAAAAGCAAAACGAGGATAACAGAATGTAGTCGAATTAAGTCGGGGTGAGGCTGAGGGAATTAGATTAGGAAATGAGACACTCAAAGTGGTAAATGAGTTTTGCTATTTGGGGAGCAAAATAACTGATGATGGTCGAAGTAGAGAGGATATAAAATGTCGACTGGCAATGGCAAGGAAAGCGTTTCTGAAGAAGAGAAATTTGTTAACATCGAGTATAGATTTAAGCGTCAGGCAGTCGTTTCTGAAAGTATTTGTATGGAGTATAGCCATGTATGGAAGTGAAACATGGACGATAAATAGTTTGGACAAGAAGAGAATAGAAGCTTTCGAAATGTGGTGCTACAGAAGAATGCTGAAGATTAGATGGGTAGATCACATAACTAATGAGGAAGTATTGAATAGGATTGGGGAGAAGAGGAATTTGTGGCACAACTTGACAAGAAGAAGGGATCGGTTGGTAGGACATGTTCTGAGGCATCAAGGGATCACAAATTTAGCATTGGAGGGCAGCGTGGAGGGTAAAAATCGTAGAGGGAGACCAAGAGATGAATACATTAAGCAGATTCAGAAGGATGTTGGTTGCAGTAAGTACTGGGAGATGAAGAAGCTTGCACAGGATAGAGTAGCATGGAGAGCTGCATCAAACCAGTCTCAGGACTGAAGACCACAACAACAACAAGTAAAAGGGACATTAAAATCTGATCTTCCAACTTCCTTCTATTACAACTAAACAAAATTTCATACTTAGAACTTACTATTTTTTAACCATTAGCTACATTTATTTAAAGGAAACATCTAACAGTTTTGGAATGTAAAAACAATAAAATAATAATTTCGTTATTCTCTTACCTTTGGAGATGTCCCTATACGACCATAATTAACTTACATCGGTCGGTTTTGAGGTCTTCTTTACACTTACTAGAGCTGAGACGTTGCAAGATCTTATAGAATAATTAGCCGAGAAGCGATAATAAAGTGTTTATTCAGCGATAATAGAATCCTTTTATATCACTAGCCATAATGTTTCGTTGCCATTTACAGAACAAAATCATAAGGTGATCGAGCTCTTTTGGAAATGGGAACGCTCATTCTCCCTTAACAGTTTTTGTTATATTTAATTCTGTACAGCAAATAAATAATATTAACAATTAATGTTGCACGTGAACGGAAGTCAGTGAATAAGTAACAGTGCTTTAAATTTTTAGGCGTAGATATTAATGAAAATTTGAACTGCAACTTCTCAGGTAGCTAAAAGCAGTAAACTTTACTCTTCTCTTAATTCCTTGTTTTTGAAACAAAGAAGTCAGGAAGATGACGTATTTCCACTCATTGTCTTATGACACAATTTCCAGGTGTAAATCACCACTTACAAGAAAATACTGACTGCAGAAAATGGAACAGTGAGAGTAATAATATCGGTTGTTCAACCACAGTTATACTGTAGGTGCCTCATCAAGAACTTAAGCATTTTAACTGCACGTTCACAAAGTAATTCCTCACTAATGAATTTCGCCATAAATAATCCATCGCAATTTGTGTACAGTATTCTGTACTGTTACAACAATAGATTAAAAGGATACCTTCGTTATTCATTATTAAAGCTTTCAGAGCTTTGACTGTGCAGCCACAAAAATCTTTAATCATTTGCTCAATAACATTCCTGGTAGGTAACTAGGTGAAAGTAACTTTCCTTGAGCAACGCCTTCTGTTCTACAGGCGAATGTTTAATTAAACGCCGGTCGGAGTGGCCGAGCGGTTCTGGGCGCTACAGTCTGGAACCGGCGACTGCTACGGTCGCAGGTTCGAATCCTGCTTCGGGCATGGATGTGTGTGATGTCCTTAGGTTAGTTAGGTATAAGTAGTTCTAAGTTCTAGGGGACTGATGACCTCAGAAGTTAAGTCCCATAGTGCTCAGAGCCATTTGAACCAATCTATTTGCGTTGTGATTTATGGATGTTTCAGGGAAACAACAGGCGAGGTAGGCAGCGAATTGTTCAGATATAAACTGTTGGTGTTCTTTCGTTAAATGCTTTTCTATTAAAAGCAGTAAACTTTACTCTTCTCTTAATTCCTTGTTTTTGAAACAAAGAAGTCAGGAAGATGACGTATTTCCACTCATTGTCTTATGACACAATTTCCAGGTGTTAATCACCACTTAGAAGAAAATACTGACTGCAGAAAATGGAACAGTGAGAGTAATAATATCGGTTGTTCAACCACAGTTATACTGTAGGCGCCTCATCAAGAACTTAAGCATTTTAACTGCACGTTCACAAAGTAATCCCTCACTAATGAATTTCGCCATAAATAATCCATCGCAATTTGTGTACAGTATTCTGTACTGTTACAACAATAGATTAAAAGGATACCTTCGTTATTCATTATTAAAGCTTTCAGAGCTTTGACTGTGCAGCCACAAAAATCTTTAATCATTTGCTCAATAACATTCCTGGTAGGTAACTAGGTGAAAGTAACTTTCCTTGAGCAACGCCTTCTGTTCTACAGGCGAATGTTTAATTAAACGCCGGCCGGAGTGGCCGAGCGGTTCTGGGCGCTACAGTCTGGAACCGCGCGACTGCTACGGTCGCAGGTTCGAATCCTGCTTCGGGCATGGATGTGTGTGATGTCCTTAGGTTAGTTAGGTATAAGTAGTTCTAAGTTCTAGGGGACTGATGACCTCAGAAGTTATGTCCCATAACGCTCAGAGCCGTTTGAACCATTTTTTTAAATTAAACACTGGTAACGCGAAGTATGTAGTACAGCAGACAAATATGTTTCACTTTTAGCATGGGTAACGACAAGCACTAATATATTTATCTGATTATATTTAAGCTTGACACGCAGGTAAATCACGCATACGAAGTGTGTGAGAAAAATAATGAGACTTATTTTTTATCTACCATTTTTTTTTTTTTTTACACAAACATATCGTCTCCTTCAAAGTATTTCTATTCGGTAGCTATACATCGGCTGAGTCGTCGTTCGCAGTCTTGGTGGCAGTGCTGAAAGGCTTAAACTGTTATGGCCTTTAAAATGTTGATCACATTATGCAGAGTTCCAAAATGACGCCCTTCTAAGACATTTTAATTTTGGAAAAGAAAGAAGGTCACTATGATTCGTATCAGGTGCGTAGGGGGCCTGTGGAACAAGAGGAATGCCTTTTGAGGTCAAAAGTTTAGTGATGGAAATGACCGTGTGATACGGGACAATGTCATCCACTTGTCTGCAGTCTCCAGCCTCTCTCGATTCACCCTTTTTCTCAGACTTTGAAGGACATCTTTGTTCAACACTTAGTTGACAATTTGACCTGGAGGAACGAATTTTCACAAGAGAGCGCAAACTTTCGTCGTTTTCATCGGTTTTAGAAGCTGAATCAAGGTCTTCCTGAGCGAGGTTGACCTTTCACGTGTTTTTGACCTTCCAAAAATAACTTTGCCAGCAAGAATCTTGTTATCTTGATACGGGATGTTCCCCTTGTTCTGTTGATAGAGAATGTTCTCCTCAGGCCCATTTCAAATTTTCCAAGGTCACTTTCGCAGATTTGCGAAGTTTAACACGAATCTCGATGGCATAACGTTTCTTTAAATTCCATTGTCCCATTTTACTAACACACAACAATAACACATCTTTACTGTCGGCGCTCTCAAAATCACGTGAGGGCTGTACGGAGCTGTACCTCGGACTGCGGCTGTGGACGAGACCAACACATCGGTCTACCCAAGCAGAGCAAAACAGCGTTGCCAGACCGCTTGCGGCGTTGTCAGTCTCATTTCTTTTTCCACACACCACGTACACAGCGCGTTTCAAACTCTCTCCTTCCGCACCATTTCGAAAGAAATTGTGCTGATAAGCTGTTGTTGTTATGGTCTTCACTGCGCAAACTGATTTGGTGCAGCACTCCACAGTACTATATAGTTTGAAAGTATGTGTAAGAAATTAAGTATAAAATGTAAATTTGTGATTTTTGCAGGCCTGTAATTCGTATTTGCTCAAAGCGCACAGTTATGTACATAGGATCGAATCTGAATGCGTCATGGCCTCCTGGATCTTGGTAATAAACACTGCGCAGCCAAATATGGATCCTGCTATTTGTGTTGGAAAAGTGCGGTAGTAATTTGAAGGCGCGCTTCGTTTCAAGGTGACGTGTGACGCTAATGTGGATTCGAATCGATCAAGAAACAAACCGATGGTGAGGTAACTCCAAAATAGATTGATCATGCTACCCTGTTCGGTACTGAACGAAATAGGGCAGCAATTGAGGCAGTGCACTTATCCTCTAGAGCTGTACCGCTGGGACACCCTTTCCTGTCATCCTGATGTCGCTGGTTTCCTGAAATCACTTCAAGCAAATAGCGAGATTTTTGCCAATATTTGGTCATGGCTACTTCCATGACTCGTCCTACTACGTCTAGGTTGATGCTCCATTTCAAATGACCTGGACGTCGATTAGAAGTTAAGCTATAAATTTCGTCCTCCGACTTTCCTATTTCGACTCGGTTGCAAAATGTGACAATGGGTGACTTTTTTTTCTTCTGGAATCAAAGGAAGAAGAAACTTTACGAGATTTCGCTTGGCGCATCAGTAGTCTTCGGTCATTAGGGTACTCTCAGCCGTTGTAGCGGTCTGTTGGAAAGGAAAGGCGTTCGGCGTAATACGCGTGTTAGTGTAATTTAAGCATTCAGTACGCAGTGGATCACACTGCACAAATTGGTATGCCTACCTGCCGGCGGTTATTCATTGCTGTTACAGTTTTGTAACCATATGTTTCGCAGTATTCCGCGACTCGTGGAGATGAGTAGTTGATTTATGAGAACCATCCCATCGGAGTATCACGCAATTAATACGCCCTTCACAGATTTATATCAAATTACACTGTAATACGTTAGCGGAGGCAGAGAACGCCTTGTGTCAGAAGACATGGCCAACATCTGTGAATAATCTCGACAAAGTTAGTCTGTTGAGTTTGCTTCTACTCTGCGTGGAGAGAGAGAGCGAGAGAGAGAGAGAGAGAGAGTGAGTGAGTGTGTGTGGGGGGGGGGGGGGGGTTCGCAGTACTGGGAACTGGACGTGAGCAAGGGAGGGAGCGGCATAAGGTTCATTAAGGAAGAGAAACAGGGGTCGAATTAATTGTGAGATGACAGGTTTAATACGACATTAGTGTGTAACGTAGCAAAAACCTTAACAGCCTGCGAAGCGCTGTGGTTCGAGATTCTGCGTTGAAACCTTACATGACTGTCACGTGTGGAAATCGTATTTAATTTAATAACGCGTAACCAGGAGTGGCATGTACTCTTTAGTTTCCATTTATCAACAGATCTGTCAGCATTTACAAAGAACAAATTAACGATCTTGTTATAAGAGCGACAGTTTCGACAACTAAAAGCTACGTAGAGGTCTGTCGTGTTAGCCGAATTCGTGTAACATTTATATTCGCCTTTGACGAAGTTCTGTCCAGTCTGGGACTAAGCGATGCACACGGTGCTTACGCCAAGAGTTGTTATCATTTTGTTAGAGACATAATTTTTAATTTCGTTTCCGTATAAAAGTCTAACGTCTTGTTTGCAGAAGTACGTGCAACGTTACAGAACTACCTTCTTACATTACTCATTTTGTAGGTGCACAGAAACGACGAGATTTATTGCGCAGCGGGAAAATAGCCGTAGTCTAGGGATATAATTTCGAAGCAGGATATTTGTTCCTGCATTTTTTTTTTGAAAGGGTTGTATGTACGTTGCTGTATCACCGTTAGCTTTTTCGCATGTGAGTAATAGGTTGGTATTGAGCTCTGGGAAAGAAAGTTATTTTGGAAGCGTGCTATTTCCATTTTTCAACTGTTTTAAACGACAATATTTTTAATAACCTCGTTAACCATACAATACGCTGCTCACTGATTTACCAAACTGAGGAAAACAATTTCCATAGGGTTAAGTGCGTTACCTCATCTAACCACAACAGCTATTTTAATTTTTCCCTTTAATTTCCGTAAAAATCATCAACCATCACGTTCGTACGTTTTTTTGCACCCTGCGTTTTCAGAATGCTTTCATTTTCTATCCGTGTTGTTGTTTCCTTTATTTCGTCGATAATGCTGGATAATTCTTACGCGTTCTTAAATAGACCTACTAAGTTTTATTACTTCGTTCTTAAAATACGAATAGTTCCACCCTGTTGCTTCCGGTACTTAAAAGTTGTTTATTTCAAGATTTGTTTCCTTCGTATGTTACAAGCTATAGATGATTTTGCTAGAAAAATGCTGAAATATTTACTTGATATACTTATACTCAGTCATCTTGTCAATTTGCCCATAAACGTTCTTCATATCTTTTTATCGTACTCGCTTGAGTCTCCATATACTTTTCTTTGTTTCTCATGACTTCTCTTTTTCGAGGCATCTCTAACTTACAGTGCACCATAATATTTTTATAGTTTTTTGTAGCGTGTTTTCCTGTGTAGCTTATAACGCATTCTTAAGCATTTACGCTCTGCCTGCTGTAGTGTAGTGTCAGATTGTTGTACTTCTGGAAGACATTCCTCTTTCCATGTCCCCTGTACCTCCTTCAATCATTTCCGTCATGCACGTACAGTCTGGAATCGGTGTGCCGATCAGCAAAATGGTCGTACACTCGTGAAATGGTCGTACGGGAAAATCCCGACTCCATCGCTACTTCGGAGATGCTGTGTACCATCGCTCGTGCGCCGAGTATAACACCACGTTCAAACTCAGTTAAATCTTGATGACCTGCTATTCTAGCAGCAGTAACCGATCTAGCAACTGTACTGGACGCTTGTCGTCTTATATAGGCGTTGCCGACCGCAGCGCCACATTCTGTCTGTTTACATATATTTGTATTTGAATACACTTGCCTATGCCAGTTTCTTTGGCGCTTCAGTGTATGTCCTACATTAGACTTTTTTTCGGTTTCATTGACTGGCTTTGTTACACCGCCGGCTTAGCAGGCACTTCATGTTTGTATAAATTTTACGTAAGAGTTTATGAATTTTAACAGCGTAAAAAATGAATTACCTCGTTTATTCTTCAGGCTTTCTGACTACGAGACTACTGTGTTTGTGAGGCTAAATTTTGATCTAATCGTCAACGTAATTAATTTTAGCGTAATGTGTACAAAAATCGTTTTTCGTTCCTTACCTTCACGGGCACGTTTACATCAATAATGTTAACGAAATAGCCGACTATGCTAGTGGCGTAATAGCCCAGTCTGAAGAATCCAAAAAAAGGCTGAATATCTGGAATAGTTCGTGTAGTCGGAAATTTTTGTAGAATGGTAGGAGGGAGTGCAACGGAATCCTGAATGGTGAGGGATGAGTGTGTCTTGCAGGTGCGTTTGCAGGTCACTTCTGTACGTTTTTCTTGAATAACCCGATACCCGACGCCTGCATCGAAAACGTATCCCCGTACGAAATTTAACTACATTAAATTTCTTACCAAAAGGCCCTGTTCATTTATCTGTGGGAGTAAAAGTTTGCGTTTAGCGGTTGAGAGAATGAGAAAATCTCGCGTGAGGATTTGAAAGCCAGATACTGAATTGGAGGTTGCGTAAAACGACATCGGTAGGGCCAGCTCAATCGCCCTGTGTAATATAAAAACGCCCTTTAACCTTTAGTCGAGATCTGTGTGTCTTTTTCTTCTTTTTTGAAGCGGCGTACCAATGAAATTCTTTTTAATTTCAGGTGTAGCATTTACTGCTTTCTCCTTCAGGTTATTTATCAGAAAATATTCGTCTCAATCTTTTTCATTTATTTGGGAGTTTAGTTTACTACGCCAACTTTCGACAGTATTCATGGTCGTGTGCCGCTGGTTTGGTATACTCGGATTTCCATCCATTAACTGATGACTGCGAATTTTACAACCTTTTCTCAACTGGCATTTTTTACGTTATTACCATCAACGTTTCATCAATACCGTGTGCTGAAAGATGTGCCCCTGCAGCGTACATACCGCAAAACAGTCGGACATCTTGTCTCTCTTTGTATCCATCGCTAACGCCAGTTTTTGTGTTTTTGACGCAAACATCGACTGAAATAAAAATTGCAACCGGAATGTAGTGTTTCAGCGAATGCGTTTTCCTAGCTTTAAATGTAGCCATTTCAAAGTATAGTACTGGAGTTTTCGGTGACCACCCCGGCATGTTTTCAAACCAGAAAAATGTCTTACTTCTGTATTTAGATCTTCGTCTGGGAAAAAAGCAAATAAAACGGAAAATACCTTCGGCTTTTCTTTTGTGCCACCGGGAATCTCACTGATTGGAGAAGAACCGTCTTCAGTGATGATTCCCGCTTCGAACTCAGCCCAGATGACCATCGAAAACGTGTTTGGAGAGCCCCCGGCAGCGGTGGGATAACAACCTGACTGTTCTGCGGACCGATAACTGGGAGTGACCGCAAAGGGACCGCTTTGGTTGTCATCCGCGGTACCCTTACGGCACAATCGATATTGTACGCCCTGATTTATAGCCCTTCATGTTGAGCTACCTGAGCTTACATTTCGGCAAGACAATGCCCGCCCGCACGCGGCTTGAGTTTCTTCTGCTTGTGTTTCGTAGTTGCCAAGTCCTACCTTTGCCAGAAACGTCGCCGGATCTGTTCCCAATTGAGAAAAAAAAATGGCTCTGAGCACTATGGGACTTAACAACTGTGGTCGTCAGTCCCCTAGAACTTAGAACTACTTAAACCTAACTAACCTAAGGACATCACACACATCCATGCCCGAGGCAGGATTCGAACCTGCGACCGTAGCAGTCGCACGGTTCCGGACTGCGCGCCTAGAACCACGAGACCACCGCGGCCAGCCCCAATTGAGAACTTTTGTAGTATTATGGGCAGGACTTTCCAATCATCTCGGGATTTTGAGGATCTAAGTCGCCAATTAGACAGAATTTGGCAAGATATCTCTGAGGAACATATACAACAGCTCTGTTAACTTTTAGTGCCAAGCTAAATAACTGCTTGTATGAGGGCCAGAGATAGACCAACACGTGAATGACTTTCTCAATTTGTGCAGCTCTTTGTCTCGAATAAATAATCCAATTTTTCTGAAACTGTAATCATTTGTTCGTCTGTACATGTACATCACATCTAACGATTTTTCTTCTGTTCGGATAATTCCTTCGTGGTGCTTCGCTTTCTTTTATCTGATCCTGTATTAACAACATACTTTTTAAACAGATACTGATGTGTAAGTGGGATCCAGAACCTGAAATTATCTTTTTGCGGAGCCTTAGCAACATCAAATTTCGTTAATTGCTGTCGATTTTCTCACAACACACTTTTTGAAGAGATATTGTTGTGTAAGTAAGGTCCTGAAAATGAAATTAATGACTATGACATTCAGCGGAGAAAGTGACATCTACCAATACGGCGCAAATTTTTCGGTTAAATTGAGTGGAAACATTTGTGGACTGTTAGTAAAAATGGTTCAAATGGCTCTGAGCACTATGGGATTTAACATCTGAGGTCATCAGTCCCCTAGAACTTAGAACTACTTAAACCTAACTAAGCCACGGACATCACACACATCCATGCCCGAGGCAGGATTCGAACCTGCGACCATAGCGGTCGCGCGGTTCCAGACTGAAGCGCCTAGAACCGCTTGGCCACACCGGCCGGCACTCTGTTAGAAGAAATCGTTAGTAGCAATACTGTATTTTCTTTCAGTAACTTCGTAGATTACAGTATTTTCAGTAGATGGGCGTACAGAACCAACCCCGCCCCCCCCCCCCCTCCCTCCCCCACACACACACACCGCCGCCAGATATTTGCGACGATTAACCTGTGCTTCATGCTTCCATAAAGGCAGCAGCCACTCACGTAGGTAATGATCATCACTTGACTGTTGTTAAAGGCGCTGCAGTCTGGAACCGCAAGACCGCTACGGTCGCAGGTTCGAATCCTGCCTAGGGCATGGATGTTTGTGATGTCCTTAGGTTAGTTAAGTTTAACTAGTTCTAAGTTCTAGGGGACTAATGACCTCAGCAGTTGAGTCCCATAGTGCTCAGAGCCATTTGAACCATTACTTGACTGTTGTTAATAGTAGAAGCTGAAATCGTTTTGTGTATTGACGTGTTCAATAAATATCCTAGCTCCAGCAATTAGGTAGTCTTAACACAAAGATAAACTCATAACAGCGAAGTACAAAACAGTAACACCGTAGACAGCAATAGCAACCTCACATAGTGCTGTTGGTGAGGTAACTTTGGATGCAACGGAAAACAAATGACTACCGACGAAGGCTTCCACAAGGGTTAAACATACAGCATGCACGAAAAATCTATAGAAATGTGTCAAAACGTGTACCTATTCTAAAGGTGCATTAAACTCGTGAAAGGAACTTGAAACAGAGTCGCAAGGAAAACAGTACCATGTGAGCCACGCTATCGCTAAGCATAATTTAAAGAAAAGTGGCAGTTTCCTGCTGTTTCAGCTGATGGGCTACGTTATTTGCTGCGAGGGCGAGGCCTATAGGCCTCGCTGATCGCCAAATGGTTTTTAGGAGACCTTTGTTAACAATGTGTAGCAAACAATATGTGTTAGCAGTATTGTGACACAAGTTCTTAATACTGCACTGGACCGAGCTAGGCGACGCAGTGGTTAGCACACTAGACTCGCATTCGGGAGGACGACGGTTCAATCCCGCATCCGGCCATCCTGATTTAGGTTTTCCGTGATTTCCCTAAATCGTTCCTTTTACAGGGCACGGCCGACTTCCTCCCCCACCCTCCCTCATCCGATGAAGCCGATGACCTCGCTGTGGATAGCTCAATCGGTAGAGCACTTAGCTGCAAAAGACAATTGTGCCAGATTCGAGTCTCTAGCAACAAGTTTCAAATCAGCATATACTGCGCTGCTGAGTGAAAATCCGTTCTGGAAATAAATATATGCTTTCCTTGCCGAATCAAGTTCACTCAACGTCCCCAGGTGACATTCAGTCTCGTGCTGGACATTGGTTACAATATTTTGACTCATCAATGTGTTTTGGAAGCCAATAAATAACCATAGGTAGCTGCATAAGTCTGCAAGATGTGTGTAAATTGAGCACTTTTACTAAATAATAATAGTTTAAACATGGCTTAATAATTACGTGGAATTTGTCGAATGTAATCTTTAAGTCTTCATTTATTCGAAAATGTCAGTGATGTGGTATTTGCAACATTTTAATTCTTTCGCACATAATTATAAACAGTATTATTATTTTAATTCAGAACTGCTAGCAGGTAATCTTTCTCAGAGACACTGCGTATTGCGGAGACCCTGGCGTATGTGCTAAGGATAAATCACCACTGAATGTAACGTGTCTTATTGCTTACAACCCCATATGTTGTCCGCCCCCGATAGCTGAGTGGTCAGCGCGACCCAATGTCAATCCTAAGGGCCCGGGTTCGATTCCCGGCGGGGTCGGAGATTTTCTCCGCGCAGGGTCTGGGTGTTGTGTTGTCCTAATCACCATCGTTTCATCCCCATCGACGCACAAGTCTCCGAAATGGCGTCAAATCGAAAGACTTGCACCCGGCGAACGTTGTACCCGACGGGAGGCCCTAGTCACACGACATTTACATTTACCCCATATGTTGTGTCCTCTAGCTCATAACGCACCTGGTAACAGCTGCGGCCATCCTAGCTAGTATAGTTACCGTCTTCCTGTCCGGGGGCGGCGGCGGCAGTGGTTTGATAGTCTGCTAACGCCTGCCTGTAGACGTGTCTCATCTAGGCGTGTGTTGTGGCCAGAGTCCATTCTGACGCTTTACGACCCCTTCCCGGTTGTGTCGCCACCGGTCGTAATCCTAGCTGTGTGTGTGTGTGTGTGTGTGTGTGTGTGTGTGTGTGTAGCAGAGAAGGGCTCGGAGAGTGAAGTGCCCAGCAACGCCCGATGGCGGGACACTGTCCCAAGGGTTAGAGCTGGGACGTGTAGGGGATAAATCAGGAGCGTTTACCTTTGACTCTCGCAAGAATATAAGACAACCAGAGAAATTTCTATGAGTGAAATCCGTCTCTCTCTCTCTCTCTCTCTCTCTCTCTCTCTCTCTCTCTCTCTCTATCACACACACACACACACACACACACACACACCACTTCCAAGTGCGATGTTTCAAATTAACTGTTGTTTCGACGTCTCCTCCGAAGTATGCTTTGAATATCTTCGTTTCGTGGAAAATTCAGCAACCCTCAACTTTCAGTATGGCATTTGTAGAGATTTTCTGTAATGGCTTGACACTGACAGAGGGGAAGAACCGGTCATCTCAACAGCTTTTACACTCGCCCGTAAACTCGTCGTCGCAGCGTCACATACTCGTAGCCACGAAGTGCAACGAGGCAGGACCCGGCCGGTACCGAGCCCGGTATTTGTGCTTTACATGTCCGAAAGAACAGATACCATCTTCATTTATAGTTAAGGTTCAAATGACTCTGAGCACTATGGGACTTAACATCTGAGGTCATCAGTCCCCTAGAACTTAGAACTACTTAAACCTAACTAACCTAAGGACACCACACACATCCATGACCGAGGCAGGATCCGAACCTCCGACCGTAGCGGTCGCGCGGTTCTAGACTGAAGCGCCTAGAACCGCTCGGCCACAACGGCCGGCTATAGTTAAGGCTAACCGGCCGTTGACTTTCTTCCTCTGTGCTGGATGGACACGCATTGCCCGAAGTCTTACGGGACTCTGTAAGATTGTCTGCCGCGAGTAATGAGTGTAATGGGCAGGGGCACTACGAATGTAGTGTGTGGACATTAAATTCGGAATGTGCGTCTCACGGGGAGCGTGCAAGGGATAAAACCCTGCAGTCGCACTATCCTCTGTGCCCTCGGTGGTTCAGATGGATAGAGCGTCTGCCATGTAAGCAGGAGATTCCGGGTTCGAGTCTCGGTCAGGGCACACATTTTCAACTGTCCCCGCTGATGTATATCAACGCCTGTCGACAGCTTAGGGTCTCGATTTAATTATCATTTCATTCTAAGAGAGCTGCATAGTCACCGATGGTATCTGTTCTTTCTGACATGTCCGAAAGAACAGATACCATTTCCATATATGGCATAACCTTGGTTACGCCACCTGTTGAAGACGCTCACCACAGTATTCCTCGAACACCCGACAGCTAGTGCAGTTTTTCGACATTCTTGTGTCGAGCCTCTGGGCCGTCACAATCTGCCCTCGGTCAGACTCAACCAAATCGCGCGCCTTCCCCATTCTACTCGTATATATGGACATCAAGCTCACTGATACTACATGCACCGTGCGTGTTTTGGACTAGCAGTCATTCCTCACCAGGTGACGCTACTATCACCTGGGGGTTTACGTCGATATTAGGTCGGTGGTCACAATGTTCTGGCTAATCAATGTCTTGAGGTGTCTCATGAGGAATGCTCATTATTCGGGGGTATGACAGCTTCGAATAGCAAAAGAGTGCTGCATGAACACTTGTTCAGTAAAAGAGATGTGTTTCACATGAGCGCAGGTGAGCAAGTCCCCATACTTCTTACTGTAGGCACTCTAGAGCACATGGTGCTGGACAATTTTCTTGTTGTTTTGTTCCATAGTACTGTAACGGTACCACCGAACACCTTAAACGGCAATCGGTGCTAACGTTATACCTCTGCGAGGAATTTTTGAAAGTTGTGACAGTGAGATAACCTAATGGAAACAGAACAATCAAACTGTGATTCGTTTCCGAAACACTCCAGCAGAGTATAACTAACAGTAAACAGGTGGGTCAGGAACAGTCGTTCTTCCGGCTCAAAAGCAAGTTGTAACATTACATATTAAAACCGGTCGCCAGCCTAACTAGGCATACTTGTGTCAAGCAAAATGATAAAGCAGAAGACACTGCTAAGACTAACCTAACTTTCCTTGACGCACACACTAAACTCTTTCCTTGTATCACTTCATACTGCAACACAGTAACCTAACCTTGCAGATAAATGCGTTACTAACAAACCAATCGCCATTGAAATAGTGAACAGTAACATATGCCTCTCAACAAAACGTACCTTATATGAACTAGGTGCAACAGTGTATAAAAGCAATTACCGACACACATGAAATTAGTAGCAATACTGGGCAGGGAAAAGCTTGAAAAGATTCTGAATTCAAACCATAACTTCATTGCTTAGTATAGGGTCTCTATGCCTGTGCATGAATCAACTTGCATTAGAGTAGATAACACGGTAAACAGTTCTTTCTTGAACTCGGCATGAAGCTACTAAATAGAATGCAAGTCTTATGAGGACCCTTAAACTTTCATAGTTTGCAGAACCGTGCTCATTAACAAAACTACACCAGTATGTATGAGAAATGGTAAGTGTTCTTATCATTGATTATTAATTAAGTAAAGCACAACAAACTATAGCTCTTCAAATAATAAAAGTGCTTTCATAAGCAGTCTTTTGACCTGCTCAAAAGTATAACTGGCTGTGCAAATGGCAATACAACATTCAATTCAAGTTCAATCACTTTTTCGTAATAAATTACGACACTTGGAATTAAAATCTCTAGGATAGGATTCCTGTCCAGGTTGTAAATTGGGGTAGTCACGAGTGTAAGATAGAGTTTTTACCAACACCACATTTACTATTAAAATCAACCAAATTTCACAACTACCTGGTCAATTTTCAGAGTACCAAATAAAAACGATTTAGTGACACTGGTGGCGTAATTTGCAGTGTCTCTTGACGTGGCGGCGATACAGCCATGGTAGTACTGTGGCCTCAGCCTATTACTGATCTTGTTGACGTCGAAATAATATTTTTATAGGTCCAAAAACCGTGCCATGATAATGGCATTACCAAATGCAGCATCCGAGGTCCATAAATACTGCTCTTAAGCTCTTCTGGCCTCAAAAGTCCAGGAATAAGAGCCACAATGATCCGCTACTGCTAGCGTGGTGTTAACCACAGCACTGCTCACCCCAGACTCCTTACCCGTCGCAAAGGACGAGTTGCCACTTGTGCGCGAACCGCACCTTTTCCATTCAGCCAGGCTACTTTCGTAGCTATGGGGCTTCCCCATATCTTTTACATTCAACCCTATGTTCCCTAACTATAGACGAAGTCCATTACATAACAATCATTTCAGTAGTTATTTAAATTCACAAGCATAATGTGAACAACATCGTTCAAAAATTCACATAACTGAAACATCTATAGATAGTCAAAGAATTTCCATGACAGATACAACATTATACACACGCAATACTACAAAATAGTTCAAAAATAGGTGTTACAGTACCATCCCTCAAAACACGAAAGCAAAGAGTGTGCAATAGAAACGATTTGTTTCACAGCATCGAAGATGAAAAACTGCCCATAGTTCATTTTAGAGCCCATCGTTAATACACTTTTTTGTTTAGAATGATCTTTCATTTCATATCCCTGAATATTGACCATTCCTCCTGGTACACCATTTATACAGGGCGATTCAAAATTACTTCGATAAACTTCTTGACGAGCAAGATGAAGATAGGAACCCGTGTCCGGGAACGTCATTCAACGAATCTACTGAGCATCGAAATTGTGGGCTCCGGCGCCAGGAATGATAATGATGGAGAAGGATAAATGCATCAACTTGAGTTAAGGGAGCGTGGTCCGGAACCGACCGAATCGAAAGTTATAAACGAAAATCGTTCTAGTACCTCTGACAGTGAAACACGTGTACCGGTACTGTCAAGATTGTAAGGTAGGCAGCTTTCTGCGGTGGTAATATGGACCAAAACAAGTAAAAAGCCTAGTAAAAGTCGGCTCTGAAATGTATACCTTAAGAACTATGGGGATTTGTGCAATAGTGGAGACGTGTTTCTCAGAAGCGAAGATGAACACATGCTCATAGCTGCTCAGGGATGTACTCGTATTTTAGAACCCGTGTTTACTCGACTTTTTGTTCTTGGTTTGGTCCCTTCTACCAGCTCTGAAAGTTGTCCACCGCACAGTCTTAGGAACAACAGGGCCGGTACATGTGTTCCTCTGCCAGTGCTACCAGAACACCTTCGCTTATAACTTTCGACTGGTTCGTTTGCGGACCAGGGCCCCTTACCTCAAACTGATACCATCCTTCTCTATCATACCTGAAAGTTTGTATCATCATCACAGAAACACCCTGTACGTACATATACAGGCGCTGGCGCCTATGACTTCGACACTCGTTGAACGACGTTTCCGCACATGGGTTCATATCCCCATTTTGTTCCTTAAGAGACGCTCTACATCCCATCGAAGCTCGTCTATGTAATTTTCGAATACCTTATATCAAGACACAAATGGGTTAGTGATCTTTAGCTGCTAGTCAGCATTGATTTACATCAATGGGGAGGTTGAAAATATGTGCCAGACTGGGATTCGAACCCGAGTCCCTGCTTACTAGGCAAATGCTCTGATCAATAAGCCATCCTGACTGAGTGGTCATCGTAGCTGCTCGGACTACCCTAGCACGCCTCCTGTCAGACCCAAATTCTCAACTTATCTACACACTACTGAGGTAGTGCCCCTGCCTATTATACTCATTACTGCCCGAAAGAACAGACACCACATACACAATTAAGGCGACGGTGCCCAGTGTTCCCTTCACTGCAAATGCACACCACTCTCGAATCCTGACGAGAATCGGCGCCATGCCGCTTGTAATGAGGCTAATCAACAGGGGCACTACATCAGTAGTGTGTAGTGTAAGTTGAGAATTTGGGTCTGACGGGAGGCGTGCTTGGGTAGTCCGTGCAGTTGCGATGACTACTGTGTCCGGATAAGTTAGTGCACAGGGCATCTGCCTAGTAAACAGGAACCCGTATTCGAACCCCGGTCTGGCGCAAATTTTCAACTTTGACCATTGACGTTAGTCAATGCTCAGTAGCAGCTAAATGTCATTAATTCCTTTGTCTCTTCATTAATAACGGCTGCAGGATCAAAATGGTGTCCGTTCATTTGGACGTATGTATACATATTGTTGGGAATGCTGGTGGATGGCGTAGGTTATCTTCACTCAGAAATATTCCCAACGATTAGTAGCAAAATGATATTTAATATATATGAAGAAGTACTCAAATGATGTTTCTTCCTGTGAATGTCCAGCACAATTAACGTTTGAAATTATTAGAAGTGCTCTAGAATATTAATGTCCCGTCACTGTACCTCTGATTGATCCGCACGTAGACCCAGGGCTGGCCTACGACGCTTACCAAGCCTGAGTCTCGGAGACGACGGACGAACGTTGCAGCATGTAGATTCGGCGGTTAACGGGAGGCCGTACACGACTCGGTGCACTGAAGAGAACCGTATTTCAGTGCTCCGGTATCTAATGAGGCACTGGCCAATCGCTATCCACACACGTGATGCCCGTGGGTTGGCGGCTGCGGCTCCTTGTGGACCTCGGTATAGTTCGTACTAACAACCCGTACAGCTGCTGCGCTACGGGTGTTTCGAGAGCGGCTTGTCGATTGTGGTGCGGTACTCTCTGGAGTCGTGAGCACTATATAGCCCTGAAAAAACTCTACCATCTGGTGAGCAAGATGTATGAGACAGGCGAAATACCCTCAGACTTCAAGAAGAATATAATAATTCCAATCCCAAAGAAAGCAGGTGTTGACAGATGTGAAAATTACCTAACAATCAGTTTAATAAGTCACAGCTGCAAAATACTAACGCGAATCCTGTACAAACGAATGGAAAGACTGGTAGAAGCCGACCTCGGGGAAGATCAGTTTGGACTCCGTAGAAATGTTGGGACACGTGAAGCAATACTGACCCTACGACTTATCTTAGAAGCTAGATTAAGGAAAGGCAAACCTACGTTTCTAGCATTTGTAGACTTAGAGAAAGCTTTTCACAATGTTGACTGGCATACCCTCTTTCAAATTCTGAAGGTGGCAGGGGTAAAATACAGGGAGCGAAAGGCTATTTACAATTTGTACAGAAACCAGATGGCAGTTATAAGAGTCCAGGGGCATGAAAGGGAAGCAGTGGTTGGGAAGGGAGTCAGACAGGGTTGTAGCCTCTCCCCGATGCTATTCAATCTGTATATTGAGCAAGCAGTAAAGGAAACAAAAGAAAAGTTCGGAGTAGGTATTAAAATCCATGGAGAAGAAATAGAAACTTTGAGGTTCGCCGATGACATTGTAATTCTGTCAGAGACAGCAAAGGACTTGGAAGAGCAGTTGAACGGAATGGACAGTGTCTTGAAAGGAGCGTATAAGATGAACATCAACAAAAGCAAAACGAGGATAATGGAATGTAGTCGAATTAAGTCAGGTGACGCTGAGGGAATTAGATTAGGAAATGAGACGCTTAAAGTAGTAAAGGAGTTTTGCTGTTTGGGGAGCAAAATAACTAATGATGGTCGAAGTAGAGACGATATAAAATGTAGCCTGGCAATAGCAAGGAAAGCGTTTCTGAAGAAGAGAAATTTGTTAACATCGAGTATAGATTTAAGTGTCAGGCAGTCGTTTCTGAAAGTATTTGTATGGAGTGTAGCCATGTATAGAAGTGAAACATGGGCGATAAATAGTTTAGACAAGAAGCGAATAGAAGCTTTCGAAATGTGGTGCTATAGAAGAGTGCTGAAGATTAGATGGGTAGATCAATATATTGTTGTGGTCTAATGTCACTGGATCCTTGAAAGTGGAAAGTGTACAGAGAGATACAGTTCCGAATATGGAAATGTTACACAACTGTCTATAAACACAGACAACCGTTCCACACTGCAGATCTTCTTGTGACTGGTCGGTGTGTGCAGAAAACATATGAGAAAAGTGTATCCGTGTTGATAAAAAACATTGTTTGTTACAACGAAACTCAATTTTTTTGTGATCTTCAGGGAGCTTTTATTCTTCACACCCACCCACACACACACACACACACACACATATATATATATATATATATATATATATATATATATATATATGTGTGTGTGTGTGTGTGTGTGTGTGTGTGTGTGGGTGTGTGGGTGGGTGTGTGGGTGGGTGTGAAGAATAAAAGCTCCCTGAAGAGTCCACACACACACACATATATATATATATATATATATATATATATATATGTGTGTGTGTGTGTGTGTGTGTGTGTCTGTGTGTGTGAAGAATAAAAGCTCCCTGAAGATCACGAAAAAATTGAGTTTCGTTGCAACAAACAATGTGTTTTATCAACATGTATACACTTTTCTCATATGTTTTCTGCACACACCGACCAGTCACAAGAAGATCTGGAGTGTGGAACGGTTGTCTGTGTTTATAGACAGTTGTGTAACATTTCCATATTCGGAACTGTATCTCTCTGTACACTTTCCACTTTCAAGGATCTAGTAACATTAAATTTCCTGACGACTTGTTTGTATTCCTGCAGCTTCTTGATTTATAGGATGGAAATGCCTAACATTTAATAAACAATTTAAGGTACTGAAAGAACGTTTTTAAACTTGAATATAGATAAAACAGTAACTGTTGTATTGAATCGTTAGGGCAGCAACGGTAAGCTTTTCCTCTACTGATATAATGAAGCAACTGCCGTTAGGGATGAAAAGACGTATTTTTACAACATTTGCAGGCCCTTGAATTGACGTTAGTAATATGTAGCTTCTTGATGTTGGCACTGAAATATTTCGCAAAAATTCGAAGATTGATATCCAGTGCCACTAAAATATTGGCGTCACCTTTAATATATTTGCTTGTAATTTTGCGAAATTTGTAATTGCCACCGTTCTTTTACTAAGTAGTGAGACAATTTCTAGAATACTACGGTAGAGGACAGGTATAAGAATTAGTATACACAGCAATCGTAATGCCGAAAATTTTGGTACATTGTATTCAACCGTTTCTGGATATTGGGATTTTATGTACGACCTCTTTTAGTGTGGGCTACTCCAATATGTCATACGCGAACCAAGACTCGAAATGATTCTTGTCAATGATAATATGCTAAGAAATGGTTATTTTTATATGTGGTTAATACTCTTTACCTTGCGAGGCATTGAACCCGTTACATCTCTTTCAAATGGAAGATACGTTTATATAAGATATTCGATGAATCTTGATAGGCATTGTTGGAATGAAACGTGTCTTCGTATTGGCCCATACTTCGCGTCAAATCGTCACACCTCATCATAACCCATTCTTCTATTAAGTCATATGAAAACTTAAGTAAGTGTTTTCGTTTTTCTTTTAAACACCAAATTTCATCGCAACTGAATCGTCTCTAACTATTTTTCACAATTACGTTGCATTTCCAGTGAACATGTTTTCATATTCCAACGAGTTTTACGTGAGAGTAATAATACTTACACAACTGGAAATCTGCACGTCATCCGGTTCAGGACAATAGGGACTGATTTGCCTCCTGCTGTTCCACAGTCACTCGAATTATTTCTCTTGTACCTCCAGTGCCTGATAATTTATCTTCGGCACCGCGTCCCAAGGCAGAGATGCTGAATAATGTTCTGGTTGATTAGTGATCATAAACAGAACTATTAAGTTCCGGTGTCGCGTACAGTTACGACTTTCAAGAGAGCAACGTCTTGTATTACCCTGTTTTCCTGCAACTGTCTTCGTCAGTTCCTAGTGTGCACGCAAGACGTAGATGTGTAGGCGACTTAAAAAAACATCTGTGCTTGGCGTCACTCTGTGCCCTATTTGCTTACCTTTACAGTTTAGTAAAAAATAACAAAGAAACCAAGAAATAAAGAAAAGATGGTAGACGACTATCAGTATACTGTCTGCAACGAGAAGATCCGAACTTCACGTCGACAACACGTCCAGGAAGCACTGAGGAGACTGTTAGTGCTCGCGAAATCTGCACGTGGCTTTGTTTTCGAGCGATGCCCTTGTGCAAAGAGATAGGCAGATATTGTAAAATTGTTACGAACAGTACGAATACTTACGGACAGCGTGCAATATATGGAATAACAGGCGAGAGATCCGCTAGATAATCGAAATGAGCGTAATGAGCCAAAAGAGATGAATATATTGAATATTTTAAGCTAAGTTCATTTCATTAACAGGTTGAAAATATTTGTGGATAGCAATCTTACAGGACTGAAGCAGGACTAAAGCAGAAGCCAACGAATGTGGTGTAAGAAATTGTGGGTAGGCTTGCCTTGTATCTTTTTACACCGGAGATCCACGCGTCGATTCTTCCTCGTATCAAAGTTGTGAACTGCGTTATCTTTAAATTTCTGATCACTTGTAACATTGAATTGTGAATGCAATTCTTAATTTTCTTGAGAGTGCCCATCCTTCTTTCAAAAGAAGCTGTTTCTAACAGGGAATGTAAGAATCCGTTTATAAACTTTGTTATTTCGTTATAAATATTTTGAAGACCATTGCCCATTATGAATTTAAAAAGGTTTGTAGGTGGTAAATATTTATGTTTGTCAATGCAAACGTTTCAGAAGTCAATTTTCAGTCGTTTTTTGTTGAAGTGTAGGTAAATTGTGAGAAGGTGGTTCAGTTTCATTGTTGGGAAATTTGATTTATACTTTCCAAACTTATTCTTATCAAGCAACTCTATAAACAGAAATTCCGAAGATCTACAAAATGCATTTCCATTCTACTATTGTGTTGTATAATATCACATAAGGTAAAACCTTAAGAGACTGAATTCCTGCTCAGTAAAGCTTATATCGCTGTGAAATTTCTTTTACAGTTTTCAAACATGATGTCACAGTTTTTTCTCCTGAAATCATATAGTTTAAAAAATTGGTGGTCTATTTGATTTCAGCATTCTACATAATAATATGACATGCAGTTTTGTGCTGAAGATGTGCATAGAGATGGTCAAAGTACACAAATATTTCGTTGTAAAGGCAAAGCAGGAAAAGGAATTAAACTTTATTAATAATGCTAAACAACCCACAACCATTGTTGCCACAAGCACTGTTGAACGAGTCTGCATCCTAATCTCCATTATCTGGTGTTGTTTTGGAAATTGTCTTTTAAGTCATGATATTTACTCGTAAGATATATTGTCTGAACAGCTCGTCAGTTGAAGTTCCAGCGTGTAGTATGTGTCCGAGGCAACCTGAATCCGAATTTTCTGAGTTGTGTCCTCTTTGAGGTCTTGCTAGAAATGAATGGAATGCTACAACACTGTAAATGAAGAGCCTAATTGCTTTGAAATTTTTAGAACAATGTAACAGCATTCGATTAAGTTTATGAGCATAACAGTGAAAAAATGTAGTTCGTAGACATTTTTGTTCAACAAAATTTTGGACACCTCCACATTTACCTGCTGTCATTGAGGCTCCATCATATGTTTGGCTCAACATTTTGTCAGTAACTCTCGAAACATCAAATGCATTGAGTACAATTTCTCATTACCTCTGAGCAGTTTTGTCACTAGAAATATTGTGAAAACCAATAAGACCTTCTACGAGACCATCTTGTGTACAAAACCTAAGAATAATACTCATTTGTGACCTACAAGAAACGTCTAGAGTTTCATCTGCTTGCATTCGAATAAACTCATGTAACTGTAACCCTTTTTTATGCCATCATTAATAATACTGGTAATCATTTCAGTTAATTCATTCTGAATTGTGCTCGATATTCCTCTGAACCTAGAAGAGCTCAGGAAGTAATCACGAATAAACTGTTCCTGTCTAGAGACAAGTTCCAATAATTTGAGGTAATTCCATTTTGTGTCTGAACTTTTGTCTTCAGTGTGTCCTCTGAATGCGAGCTCATGCTTGTACAAGAAGCAAACAACATCTGTAAGTCTCTCGATTACGAATCTGTTTTGTTTCAGAATCGCATTATGTTTTATGGCTAGAAGTGGAGGATCATTTAAAAACTGAATGTCCAGTGCGTCCGTAACCCAACAACTGAAAACTCCTGATTCTGAAGGTGCGTTCTTGAATTCCGGCGTTTATGTGCCTTTGTGCGAAGTTTTTTTGTCACACATACTGCGAAGAAACTGATGTCCATTCTTTTTCAGTCTCAGTCTCACTAAACGCAATACACGTGTAAAAATAAAATTCATTTCTTACATAGCAACGTGTAAGCCAAGAGTCGTTTTTATACCAAGAAAATTGAAATTTTCTGATTTGTTCGCATCAGCTATTTAAATGTCTAAGTAGGGTCTGAATCGCATATCTTTATAAGCGCACATTGTTTCGTTAAGCCCAGCGTGAAAATGGTTTTGTCATCTAATTCTCAAAATAAAGACACAAGTGTTCCCACTGCGCAAGCCATAATATAATCTGTTAATCACTTGTACTCACGAATTATACTGCTACGAGGGTAATCCCAAAAGTAAGGTCTCCTATTTTTTTTGTAAGTACAGAGCTGTATTTGTGTGGCAGTTGGTCACACTGTTATGAAGAGTGGTTCACGCGCTGTGTGTAACCAAGCGCACGCCGCGCTGAGGCGCTCAATCTTGGCTTGGCAGCCGTTGAGAATGGAGTTCCCGTTGGATGTTACCGCCAAGTGCTAATTGCGCGCAGTTATTCGGTTTTTGAACGCAAAGGGCACTGCGCCGATTGAAATCCATCGCCAATTGACGGAAGTGTATGGTGAGTCTTGCATGGATGTCAAAAATGTTCGTAAGTGATATAGAGAGTTTGCAGCTGGTCGGACCGAAATTTACGACGAACAACGAAGGAGCGGGAGACCGTCAATTTCTGAGGAGGCAGTGTTGAAGGTTGAGCAAAGCATACGTGAAGATCGGTGGATCACCCTGAATGATCTCTGCACGTTGGTTCCTGAGGTTTCCCGATGCACCGCCCACAGAATTTTAACGGAAACATTGAACTACCGGAAGGTGTGCGCATGCTGACTGAGGACCACATGCGGCACCGAGTTGATGTTTCCGACACATTTCTTCACCGCCTTGCAGCCTAACAGGACAACTTTTTGGACTCAATTATCACGGGTGACGAAACCTGGGTTTACCACTTTACACCTGAGAAGAGGTTCATAACTTTCTGAACAGCATGGCGGCGAGCTAGCATGACATGGGCATACAAAAACTGCCACAGCGTCTATAAAAATGCATCGACAGAAATGGTGATTATGTCGAAAAACAGCTAAATGTTCTATCTGTAAACTGATGTAAATCATTGTAGAAACAAAAAGGTCTATGTACTTATAAAAAATAGGAGACCTTACTTTCGGGATTACCCTCGTAAAAATCTTTTTTATATCAGGGCTTAACAGCACGCGAAATAACACACAATTCCAAAACTGAGGGAAGCCTCAGTGCCACGCTCGTACGACACACGTGACTGGCTGTTGCTCTGCCGACTGCCACATGGAAACAAGAGGCTACGTCTAGAAGCTGCCAGTTAATTGTTTAACTGGATAGGGTGCATAACGCAGACAACTCTCAACACACGGGTGGATGGAATGGAACTGTAGTAAAATACAAAAGAAACTTGTGCTGTTTTCCACGCCTTGTTACATTCTAACTCTAATTGTACGTTTTCTTCAAAATTTTCGGTGGGCTCTGCCTGAAAGGCCTCTGAAGAGCTTCGACACTGCGGGACTGTACAACTCACTGTTAACTTGTTAACTGACACAGTACAAGCATCCGTGAATTGTGGTTGACTGAATTTAAATTTAATGATTGTCGTCGTCAATTATTGCCACGATTAGGTCCGGAGTATTCCTTAAAAAAATTATCCGGATGAACAGGAGATCTGGATTAATAAGGATCGGGTACACGCGTTTCCGCTATATTTTCAATGAGCTTTTCTGTGGTCATTTCCGGTGGGGTTCTCCTCTTGCTACCTGCAACGGTTGTTCGCTGGAGCTCGGGAATCCGTGATCCGTTCATCAGAGGCTTTCTTCGTTCTTGGTGAAGCTATTGTCTTGTTTGTGTAATTATATAGCTTTCTATAGCCAAAGAACCCGAGACACAAGCCACAGGCAGTTTGTCAACAGGTGGCCACAAAAGCCTTAACGGTTTTGAAGTTCATTTTCTTTGTGTATTAGGACAAGAAGCTGGGTGCACGAAAATCACTGCTTTTCGTGGCACTAGGGCAGCTGGACGAAGCTAAAGCATTAGAGCAGGGCGTGCAGCTTGTGCGGGCCGCGGATAGCGATCCATCGTCATAATCCTTTAAAATGAATGGTAATGACAGAAGCTAGGGCCGAGAATTCTCAAATCGTATAAGCGTCAGGTACTGTATATTTTCTACAAAACAATATTATAGTACCGTGGAGAAAGAATTTAAACATTGAGATGAAAGTGAAAGAAAAAAATGACAACGATCGACAGACAGGATTCATTATTTTGAACATCAAGAAGCACTTTGTGTTAAATTTTCAGGCAAGGAGCACTTGAAGAAATTGGTGGTACGAATACTAAAATTTCTGAAGTCGCACTCATTATTCCATTTTCAGTTGTAACACTTTTCACCGGAAAAAAACGAAGAGTATGGAGACTTCATGTATTACTGCAAAGTCTGTCGGTTAAGTTAAGGGGCATGCCTGGAACGATCTTTCCATTTAAATCTTGCTATTGTTGAATGTATTTAGGAGAAGGTACTGCAGGAACGAAAATTAGAACATCGGGAATGGATTGCAGACTTCGTATTTTAAGTTGACTTGATTGCACCTTGCACACAGTAAGACATTCCGAGGCAACTTCTTTCCAATTTGATGGGGATGCACTTAAAAATAAAATCGCTTTGTAGACGGGACACATTCTCACAAAGACAAACCAATTCCATAAGCTTACAGGCGTTAAAGAAAGCCCGAGATCTGAAGAATTCATTCTAACTTTTCAAAAATTACAACGATATTTTTATAGAGTTTTTGAGGACACTGTCAATCTTACATCTGTTTTCGAGCTGTTTTCAAGACCAGTTGCGTTTCAGTTGAAAGCGCCCCCCTCCGTGCATGTGTAGGTGTAGCTGACTGACCTGCAAGGTAATTCCAGTTTTAATTGCAAATCATCTTACGTTAGGACTGTCCACGACGTCTATATTGATTTTCTAAGGTAAGGTTTCCAAGTCTTCATAATACGTTGCAAAAGTGCTGCAATATTTCGATCGACTTTTTGTGTGAAAGCTTTTTTCGATTATGGAAGTAAATAAATCACCAGTACGTGGTAACTTGAGTGCGAAACTCTGTGAAATTTTCTGCGTCTGTCCGTATACCGACACTTTGTACTAGATAAAAATTATATTGTATTATGTCTTCAGTGCGTGAAAAATAATTAATAAATATTGAAAAATTGTTTTCTTTGTGATCTGTGTTGTTGAGAAATGTGAAGTGTAAAACGAAGTCGTATGCAGTACTACTGTACTGGTCGGCCGCGGTGGCCAAGCGATTCTAGGCGTTTCAGTGCGGAACCGCGCGACTGCTACGGTCGCAGGTTCGAATTCTGCCTCGGGCATGGATGTGTGATGTCCTTTGGTTAGTTAGGTTTAACTAGTTCTAAGTTCTAGGGGACTGATGACCACAGATGTAAAGTCCCTTAGTGCTCAGAGCCATTTGAACTACTATACTGCGATTAAAATTCGGCGGCCGGCCGGAGTGGCCGTGCGGTTCTAGGCGCTACAGTCTGGAACCGGGCGGCCGCTACGGTCGCAGGTTCGAATCCTGCCTCGGGCATGGATGTGTGTGATGTCCTTAGGATAGTTAGGTTTAATTAGCTCTAAGTTCTAGGCGACTGATGACCGCAGAAGTTAAGTCGCATAGTGCTCAAGGCAAAAATTCGGCGCGTACGCTGTTTTCCCCTCTTCCCCATCCTCACCGTGGCATGGCGCTGGTGGAAATCTGAAGCGAGGCTGAGCGCTTTGTCACTCGGGCCTGGGCACGTACGACGAGCCGAATTCTTGGCCAACCCTGCATTAGAGTGTAAAAGCTTTGCCAAATGGGAGACATATTGTGCCTGAGACTAAAATTATCTCGTATGAACCGCCTTCAGGGAGGGAAGAAATTGCGTCTACCACTAACTATAAAACTGTGCCTAGTGAAGCACTTTGTATGGGCTCTTCCACAAGATAGATCCTGCTTTAAGTACCTTCCTATGAAATTTCTTGTCATCAGTGAAGAAACACTGAAAGCTGGAATTTTTGTTGCTCCTCAAGTTGACGAACTGATGAAGGTTGATGAATTCGGGCATAGAATGAATGGTACATAAAAAGATGCACGGTGAAGCATTAATTTTTTTTTCTCTGGATTCTTCTCGGTGAATTAGTACTGTGATAATGTATAAGAAGAGAAAATAATTTCACTTATAAGAAAAGGAACTATTTTGTGAAAAACATTACTTGCTCAATATCCAAAGAATCTGTTTGATAAGTCGATAGTTCAAGAAACGTATAGGTAGTGAATGTGAAGCCACTGAGAGAAGTTGTCTGTCCTCCTCTAGTTAACTTGCCTCTTTTTCTTGGGAGCTCAAGCTGAAGGGATGTAATTCGTGTGGTTCTTACAAGTTTTGTGGATAAATGCTATTTATATCTATGTACATGGTATCGACTCTTTCCTTGTCTCTTTATGTTTTATTCTATTTGCGTTGCCAGCCGGAGTGGCCGAGCGGTTCTAGGCGCTACAGTCTGGAACCGCTCGACCGCTACGGTCGCAGGTTCGAATCCTGTCTCGGGCATGGATGTGTGTGATATCCTTAGGTTAGTTAGGTTTAAGTAGTTCTAAGTTCTAGGGGACTGATGACCTCAGAAGTTAAGTCCCATAGTGCTCAGAACCATTTGAACCAATGTATTTGCGTTGTGATTTATGGATGTTTCAGGGAAACAACAGGCGAGGTAGGCAGCGAATTGTTCAGATATAAACTGTTGATGTTCTTTCGTTAAATGCTTTTCTATTAACAGCCAAAGCCCTTGAGATATTTAATTCCATCATTTTCCTGCTGTATGCAATATTTTACTGCTAGAATTAC
Source organism: Schistocerca cancellata (assembly GCF_023864275.1). Taxonomy (NCBI): domain Eukaryota; kingdom Metazoa; phylum Arthropoda; class Insecta; order Orthoptera; family Acrididae; genus Schistocerca; species Schistocerca cancellata. Next base: position 222,775,232 of record NC_064632.1, on the reverse strand, counting down.
GCGGATCTGAGCGGTTAGTTTCCGAACAACGACGCCTGCCAACCTACTCATTGGCATGATATAAAGCGAAAGACTGAAAAAAAACTACGGAGATAGGCTACATTAAGGTAATCTGGTCATCAGAATCATAGAAAATTGGATGTGTTGCAATCCAGCGTGCCGTTTACGCACAAACTAACCATAACCGATGTCGCTCGACTACATGTCACGGCTGTGATACTTTATTGAGCTGCGTCATTTATAGGTTGTTAAATTAATTAGATTTCCGAAATGTATACAGTAATTCTCTCATTGCAAGACAGTAGGCAACGTCACAATCGTCGTCTTTCAGATCTGTTACCAAAATATTTTTAGGAAATAAAACATATCTAACATACAAGATCATTGTCAAAAGCATGTCAGAAAATTTCAAGACGTTGGATTGTAATATTAGTGTAAAAATTCTCTTCCTCACTGAAAATATTAACTACTACTGTGAAAATTTGGGAGATTGTAGTGAAGAGCAAAGACAAAGCCGTCAGCAGGACATTAAGGAGATGGGGAAGTAGTGCTAGGGAAGTTGGAACGAAAGTATGATGGCCAACTATTATTGGATTTTTAAGAGGAACAGTAAAGATGGAGGTAGTGCGAGGAAATCAAAAAAGAGAAAGTTGGAGAATTTATCGTAAAAATGTACTCCACCGTTGCCAAGAGAACAGTTTGTTGTATTTCTAGTCCGTGCCTATTAAATAAAAAAATTATAAAAATACAGACTGTTTGAAATTTTGTTTTAATATTTGTGCATCAGTTGCTGAAATCCGCAAAATATGAGATTTTCAGATAAATCCTGATATCAGAGAACACAATCTAAGTAATTTCCGGAATCAGCAGTACAAATGGCGTGTAGAAAATCTGTTTTTGAGAAATCAGGTTTGTGTTATCATTCGCAGTATCTATTCTCGTCGAGTCACACCTGAGAAGTTCTGTTTACAAAAACTCAGAAAGGCTTCGTTGAAAAAAAAGGTCATACGATGCTAAAGATACAATACTGTTACGCCGTAATTTCTTCTAATTTGATTGGAAATTCCAAGTAGACGTTTAGGCTTTTATCAGGTCCGTAAAGACAAATGTTTGAGAGCTCTTTGTAGTTATTGCAAGGAGCTAAGAGTGTTCCGCGGTTTTTATGTTGTTTTGAAGAGTGCCATGCTGAAGGTACTTGCGAGAATTTCTGCGGGGTATGTGTGTCAAGAGCGGAATGGAGGAGGGATTGAGCACCGCAGAAGCCCCGAAACAGACGCCTGAGCGGCGCGCCAAGCCCTGCAGGCTAATGCGCGAGTTATTCGCTGAAGATATTAACGCTAACGAGAGCTTATCAAGAATGGAGCTCTTTTAATTACAAGCCATTAAACCAGAGCTTCGAGAGAGTTCTTGACGCAATTAATGCCGCCTTAAGAGACTGTTGTAAGGCCCTTCTTTCTACTGCGCCCGCTTTTCTTTCTCTGCGTTTCGTTTCGCTATATGCATTCAGGTTCTGAGCACAATTGAGTTCTCGCGCGATCAGTGCTCGACACAAGAACCGCGGAACTCCAGCTCCGCTTACCATTAGCCCGCCCGATGACTTGTTCTGCTACTCGGAAGTTTACAATTACCCTCTGCTGCTCTTGAGGATTTGCCAGTCACTGTTGCCGATTCACCAGTTATTCACTCTGTCCGGGAGAAGACATAGCGGACTTTAGATATGAGGAATGCCGTGTCCCGATCTCTCATGCATTCGCCAGTCTTCCTTCGATACCCGTCTCTCCCGCAAGACACGCGCTCTAACGGTAGCCGCATCTTTTCTTCTGGTTCGTGATTAGCCAGCGAATGCTTCGGTGTTTCATTTAAAAAGTGTGGTATTCCGTGCTAGTGCAGGAACACGAGTTGGCTTTTATACGTTCCACTCACAACGGCAACGTGTAGCGTCGTTTGCAATGTCGGCTCGTCACAGTGGTAGTTAATGTGTCTAGGGGGTTCACTATCAGCCACCAAGTTCCCCACATTACATTTATTTCTATAACTGAAACCGATATTAACTGCACGGCACGTACACAACACGAACGACGGAGCCAAATAACGGCGCCGTTTTGCGGATGTCGCGCAGTTTGGTTAGTCGGAAATTTACTTTCTTAAGTAAGGGTCATGTCTCGATGTTTTGCTACGATGTGGGCCATGCAATGACTTGAAAATGATACCTTTTCTCATGCCGAATATTTACTTGATATCTAGTATACATTTCTGTTTCAGTGTTAATGTTTCTGTTGCCAAAGATGATTAAACAAATTGCTAAAACAAACTTATAAAAAACGGCAGTTAAAAAGTAACTTTTAAGAAATACATTCTAAACTTTTAAGAAATACGTTCTACACATTGAAGGATTACTTGCATAACAAAGAGTAGGGGTTTGGTAAAAGATATTATACAGATAAATAATAATAACTAAACGCTTGCTAATCCGGCTATTCCTTGCACATACGCGTGCAGGATTAGCGGAAGTGCTGGATTATTGAGAATTTCAACCTAGTGTAATCGCATAGTGCTTATATATTATTAAATTCAAAGATACATTCATTTTCTTAGAAAATTTAGTTCAAATGGCTCTGAGCACTATGGGACTTAACGTCAGACGTCCTCAGTCCCCTAGAACTTAGAACTACTTACACCTAACTAACCTAAGGACATCACACACATCCATGCCCGAGGCAGGATTCGAACCTGCCACCGTAGCGGTCGCGCGGTTCCTGACTGAAGCGCCTAGAACCGCTCGGCCGCTGCGGCCGGTAGAAAACTTAGTCCTTGAGTTTCATCTCATACAGTAGTGTCACTCATTATGAAACATGTCCCAGATTTTTAGTTGTCGGTATGATGATACGCGACAGCAGTATGGTTTAACACAACGGCTTTACAAGCATAATATCGGTACTGCAAGTTTCTGATTGTTGTATAATATACTTCATGCTTGCAGCTTTTCGCAGCGTTAGCACTAGCTGTGTGAGATGTCTTCAGATTCTCTCCTCCTATGTCCTCATCTTCATCACTTCCATCATTACTTTCCAGTACGCTTCTAATTCTCTCTTCGTCTGTTAAAATTTATCATAAACAGTTACTCGTGCAACATTGTACTCACCAGCAATAGCGTCCTGTGAGGGATCTCAGTTCAACTTACTTCTAATTTAGAGTTTCTGCTTGAGGTCTAGCATAACGCGTTTCCCTTTTTTAATCTATGATACTGAACCGTAAGGAAAGCCACTATTTCAAACATGTATAACATTGATTAACACTCTAATTGAGTAACAACATTGTTGCACTCGAGGGGACATTGTTGTTTGCCTCATTTCTGCTTCAGCGATAGAGCCTGGATGTGGACTGGGTTAATGAGTATCGAATTTCACACGTGTAGTACCACAGCACAGATGTGAGCAGGTGAAGGTTGTTGAATAATATGTAATTGCCCGGAAGAACATACGTTTCACGGCTCCAGCAGCTTATTGCCTGTTCTTACTCTTTGATCGGTCCCTATGTGCCTGCACTCAACAGATAGGTAACACGGACAGAATGAGTGAAGGGGACAAAATGAATTTCTTTGCTATGGCTCTCATACTTTAGGCGATCAGTCTCCCCCACGAAAAGAACTGCCCTCTTTAAAATTCACTTTTTGTGGAAGAAAAAAAAGGGAGGCAATGAATATAAAAGTTTGCATACTAAAGCCCTCGCTAGCTATTATGTTTCCGTTACGTGAGCCATCGACTCTGCTTAATCTGCACATAACTGGTCGTTCGTAGGACCGTTCGTAGAGGCCGTGCTAAATTTCTGGATGGCGAGAAAGCTTTTAGATTTTATCGTGCCGTCGACAATGAGGTCATTAGAGACAGAACACAAGCTCGGCTTAAAGAAGGATGAGGAAGGAAATCGGCCGTGCCCTTCTAAAGGAACTATCAAGGCATTTGGTGTTTGCCGTAAGCAATTTAGGGCTATCACGGAAAGTCTAAGTCAAGACAGCCCGACGGGGATTTTAACCTTAGTTCTCCAGAAAGCGAGTCCGCTGTGCTGAATACTATGCTACGCTGATGGGTTGTTATAATATTTAGCCGGCCGCTGTGGCCGAGCTGTTCTAGGCGCTTCACTCCGGAACTGCGTTGCTGCTACGGTCGCAGGTTCGAATCCTGCCTCGGGCATGGATGTGTGTGATGTCCTTAGATTAGTTAGATTTAAGTAGTTCTAAATCTAGGGAACTGATGACCTCAGACGTCCCATAGTGCTTAGAGCCATTTGAACCATTTATAATTTGTATCTCACATTGTATCGTAAACATGTACTTCATTCTGATTCCGTGGCGCTCTGTGTCGGTGCAGTAGCAAAAAGACAATCCTCGTATAATTCTGTACGTATCGAGGTGTAATCACTGTCTCTCATACACGATACGAAAGAATGGCAGATGGTTCAAATGGCTCTGAGCACTATGGGACTCAACTGCTGTGGTCATAAGTCCCCTAGAACTTAGAACTACTTAAACCTAACTAACCTAAGGACAGCACACAACACCCAGCCATCACGAGGCAGAGAAAATCCCTGACCCCGCCGGGAATCGAACCCGGGAACCCGGGCGTGGGAAGCGAGAACGCTACCGCACGACCACGAGATGCGGGCGAATGGCAGATGAAATCAACTTCTTCATGTCCTTGAAACACAGCGTACGTTTTTCTTATATCCTTCTGAAGCTGTTTCAAGGTCTGTAATATACTACCACAAAAAAAAAAAAAAAAAAAAAAAAAAAAAAAATAAAAATAAAAATAAAAATAAATAAATAAATAAATAAAAAATAAAATAAAAATAAAAAATAAAAAAATACGCCTTTCGTTCTATGTTCTGCAAGAAGTGGAGATGTACATTCCTACCAAACTTAACGCGGTCACTTTCTTTTATATTTTTACTTGTTTTAGCCTTTATGGTACCATTGCAGCGACTACGAAAACTTCGTGTTGTGTTACCGGTCGTTTTCTTGTTCCATTGTAGTAGTGTTCGAAACAACGTCAAGAGATTTGAGAGCCTCACTACTCTTCACTATTATCAAATACGATCATCACTGGTCAGTCTGGCAGCCTTTACCTCTTAGCAGGGTGCTTTCATGATGATGATGATGATGATGATGATGATGATGATGATGATATCAACGTATAGAGATGTTGAAGGGGAAGTGTATCACGAGGAACCCATTCGGTAACGACTGAGTCGAACTTCACGAAACCAGTTGTGTTATTGGTTAAATGTGCCAATGAAATGTGAGAACCTACGAATCCTTTCTTTTTAAAAAGTAAATAATTAGTTTATTATGTACGTAGCTTCTAACATTGTAGAGTAGGCAACTCGACCAGCATGTAGCGCTCCATTATGAGGACAAGAAACTCGACTAATGCACTTCAGAAGATTTGATGTGTTAATTGATAAGGTTAATCGTAAAGGTGTGTATCAGTTAAACTGTCCAGCTGATCAGGCATAGCAAAAAGGCATCATTTGCGGTTACGCTATCAGCAGATGTGATTGTCACGTTCGGAGAGGTAAATAAAAACTGTAGCTAAGTTTACAGCTTATATCGGCCCAAGCACCAGAGTAGGAATCGTGTGACGCGCAACGTATTTTCAAGACTGCTCCAACGCTCCAAAGGAACTGGGCAAGTGATGCTGTCATATAACGAATGAAGAGGACGATTGACTATATGGTTGCCTGACTCTGAAAAAACTGTATTTTATCAATTATTCGAATGCACAATGTCTGTTCCTTCGAGAGAACTGACACCACGCAGATCCAGCAGCTGTGAAACACTATATGTAAATTGAAGGGGGATCACTGCTATCAGCTGCAGTGGGACATTAAGCGGAATCAGAGGCGACGAACGAATATGTGTACCGGACCGGATTCGAACCCAGGATCCCCTGCTTACTAGGCAGGTACGGTAACCACTGCGTCATCCGGGACACGCAACTAAGTAGCGAACAGCAATATAATGGACAGGGAATGCGGTTAGGTGGCGCTCACTGGGAGTGTGGATCGGCTTTGAGGCATACCGAAATAGTCCGTGCAATTGCGGTAACGCTGGGCTTTAATAATTCCAACACTACAGCTGCGAAAAGCCGTCAGCACAATTTCCAGTGAATTTGGGGACGATGACTGGCAAACTTTCTTTCTGTTTTATTTTTTATTTATTTACTGCGATATCTCTGGTTTTCTACCTAGAAGGAGTAGCAAACTGTTCAGTTGCTGCTACAATCGTGTAAATGACAAAAAGGGAAGAACACATTAATTACATAACGAAATAAATTCCAGAAATAAAAACTAAGTGTCTTACAAACGTGTAAATTAACCTAATTCTAAATAAATCATATGATCCGAGTATTAGCCCGCAGTATGTTCGTTTTACCAAAGCATGCTCTGGTTGTCTGCTAAATATACCGCTGGTTCTCAGATGGACTAGTTTACAACACTCACTTTCTTGTATTTACAGTGGTACGAAAGATATCACAGTGGATGTCTTGCACATTATATGAACTACTCGCGCGTTGCGTCCACCAAGAGGCACACTGACAAGGCTGCCAGTTTCCCGTAACTCTTTCAGGCCGCTTCCAGAACGTGACATCCCGCTCGCTTTTCCCTCTTATATCCATAGCGTGTAGGGAGCGATGACGTGGAGTGACTCGCGGTAGCTTCTCCGTTCATCTACATCCGTACGAGCTGCGAATGCTATGCCACCTGTTGCACATTATTGCTTACCGCTTATCCACGGTACTGCAGGAGGAATGGTAAATATTTTAGGAGCTAGCAGCATAGGCTGATTCTAATCAAATGTTTCATATGACGTGTCTGAAATTTTTGTTGGTTCAAGAAATACAGTTGGTCGCAGAGATAAATTTTCATTTCGCATGTTGCTACTGCAGTTGTTATGAGCATCTAAAACCCTTGTAATTCACGTCGTTAGTTCAACGAAAACCTCTTTGAATTTGTGGTGACTGTTTTCAAGAACGCTTCTCTGTAATTGTATGGTGTTGTGTGATGGACAATCAGTTAATTTGGATTACCGCATCGTCTTACAGGACCCCATTATCTACACTTTACTACAAAATGATCTTCGATCGTTATTGCCATAACGTTGGATAAGTTCGTGTTGCATGACGGGGCCCTGCACATTCTAAAATTCCTCGGAAGATCTGTTCACTGTAAGTAAGTATTTAGATGTCAGTTTGACCTAGGATGCTGCCGTTACGTTCCTACAGCAATCGATGATCTGCATTACGACATTCTTTTGTAAACAAGAGAAGCACCATTCACGTTCTATCTTTTGTGAGCCCTCGTGTGGTTCCCTCTCTTGGAGCAGCTTAGCGTGTCAGCATCGTCGTAATTACACCTAAGAAGATTGGTAATAATAATAATCATCATTACTTTTGTCCATGTTTCATTTGTAGATCACAGTTGTTACCTTTGTTACTAATGACATAAAAAAGTCATTCTGTTTCTATGCATCTGAAATTCGTAGGAGATCAGTTTGGTGACGTGTCGATTTGCGCGCCAGCCACGCGCAGAATTGCACAGTACAAAAAAGTCGAAGTTTTGCAATGTAAATTTATTGTATGAAGTGTGATTCATGTTGTTCAACGGAATGCAAAATTATTTGTTGCATTGTGTTTAATACAAACGCGCCCCACCCAACAACGATTCGAAGCGTGAATGTGAGGAAAGCAGGCAACCAAATTAATTGTGATGGACCATTCATAGTAGAAGTTATGGTACACCATAACATCCTGTTCAGTTATGATTTCCACGCTTAATTCCTGAGCTATATGGTGTGACTCATTCCGACTTCCGAACAATTAAGGTTGGGAAGTATGTTATATCAGGGAATTTATCAATTCTTTAAAAAAAGTAGCTTATCTATATCTATCTTTTTTATCGGCTGAGTGACATTACGTTTCTTGGTGCCCTAGTCCGCGGCCCTTTTGCTTTACATTTTTGCCTTCGGAAATGTTGAAATTCGCAGTCTACTCCACAGAGAAAAAGTAAACCCAAGAGTCGAACTGAGTGATCTTATTAAGAAGAGTGTCGCTCACTGGTTACTTTGGTCCTGGGTCATAGTGCTACAACCACCACGACTCCATGGAGATGGCTAAAGAACTGAAACGGATTGGCCTGGCACGGCTGCCACGGTTTCGCTGTTGCCTCGGTTCAACGTGCTTTTTGAATGAAACTTCCTGGGAGGTTAAAACTGTGTGTCGTATCGAGACTCGGACTCGGGACCTGTGCCTTTCGCGGGCTTGCGCTCTAGACTCACGACCCGTCTTCACCGCTTACTTGCGCCAGAGGGAGGAAACGTAATGGCAGAAGTAAACCTGTGAGGACGAGTAGTGAGTCGTGCCTGGGTAGCTCAGCCGGTAGAGCGCAGGTCCCGAGTTCGAGTCTCGATACGATACACAGTTTTATTCTGGCAAGAAGTTTCGCATCAGTGCACACTTCGCGGGAGAGTGAAAATTTCATTCTGCTTTTTGAATGTTTCTGATCAGTCGCGAAAGCCAGCGGGCAGCGACTTTCGTCGCATTCAAAGTGTCGTGTAAGATGTTGAAAAGTGATCCATGAGTGATTTTTACTTTTCTCACAGTCACCTCCACTGTGATACGTTGATATTCGAGCATCAGGGGCGTCCCCTTGTGGTTCCCGGATCTTCTCAGAGAGATGGTGTGCCACTTCGTTCTTCGTCATTGACTTGTTTGACCGTTCTGAAAGCGAATGTGCGACCAGAGTATTTCATACGACGGAGCTTTGCTTCCGCATATTTCCACTAACAAAGCCTGGATGGTTGCAGCGTTGTTCCTTCCTTTCAAATTCAGAAAACGAATTTGCGCGCGCTACTCCACTGAATCAGTGGGCTTGTAGCTCCGATACAGATTCCGTGCAAGTAATCTTACCAAGAGGGAGTTTGCCGAAGTCGTAAGTAAATAATCTTCGAATGTGCAAAGAATAGAACGATATGAAAACGAATCATGCACTGAGAGATAACCGGAAAAGAAGAGAATCGAAGCATTTGAGATGTGTCAGGGAAGGGTGCCGAAGAAAGTGGATTGATAGCAAATTACGAGTGTCTCCGCAGAATCGTAAAGGGAAGGAATGTGTGGAAATACTAACTAGAAGAACGGCTAGCATGATGATAGGATATATGTTAAGACATCATGAAATAATTTGCATGACAGTAGAGAAACCGTACAGAGCAAAAATAGTAGAACATAGATTGTAAGATAGCCAGGATGAGAGATGAAGTGGTTGGTACAAGAACAGGGATGATTCGAGAATATTTTTCCACGCAAGCTACATACATATGGTTTTTGGCCTCTCCTTGGGCTGTTGGTAGGACTATTTAAAAATAAATCTGAGGCCGGTGATTGTAGAAATGGGTTGTTCTGTTATTTTGAAATAAGTACTACATATTCATGCCTCTGTAACATAAATAAATCTCTCGGGGCAAAATATTGAAAGGAAAAAGTAATTTCCGTTAGGATAATTGGCTCTGAGCACATGGGACTTAACATCTGAGGTCATCAGTCCCTTAGAACTTAGAACTACGTAAATCTAACTAACCTAAGGACATCACACACATCCATGCCCGAGGCAGGATTCGAACCTGCGACCGTAGCGGCCGCGCGGTTCCAAACTGTAGCGCTTAGGTGGGGGTTAATCTGAACGTTTAAATTTTTAATATATTTTTACTGAGTAGGATAATTTTTCGACATATAAAGTAGTCACTCAGCATAAGTTTATTTTAAAAATCTTGGGCAAGTCTGAGTACCGCTTAGCGTTTCTTCTTCAGAAGGAAAGTAACCTATAATGTTTTAAACATATAATTAAATAAACGTGTGACATACTTATACTTTACAACATTGAAATGGAGGGAGAAAGAGATCAATGTTTGACGTCCCGTCGACAACGAGATGATTAGAGACGGAGCACAAGTTCGGATTAGGGAAGGATGGAGAAGGGAAGCGGTCGTGCCCTTTCGAAAGAACAATCCCGGCATTTGCCTTAAGCGATTTAGGGAAAGCACGGAAAACATAAATCAGGATGGCCGGATGCGGGCTTGAACGGTCGTCCTCCCGAATGAGAGCCCAGTGTCACTGAAATGGAGTACATGGAATAAAACTGGTACTTGTATAAATTACATAGCGTTAAAATTGTAAACATAACATATGTGATGAGAAGTATCCGGACACCTGGCTGAAAATGACTTAAAAGTTCGTGGCGCCCTCCGTCGGTAATGCTGGAATTCAATGTTGTGTTGGCCCACCCTTAGCCTTGATGACAGCTTCCGCTCTCGCAGACATACGTTCAGTCAGGTTCTGGAAGATTTCTTGTGGAATGGCAGCCCATTCTTCGCGGAGTGCTGCACTGCAACTATTCAATCGTTCAATGTTGACGCTCCTTACACCAAGCGAGGCGTCGTTTCGCATTTACCGACGTGATGTGTGGCTTATGAGCAGCCGCTCGTCCATGTAATCCAAAGTTACTCACCTCCCGCCTAACTGCCATAGTATTTGCAGTGGATCCTGATGGCGTTTGGAATTCCTGTGTGGTGGTCTGAATAGATGTCTGCCTATTACACATTACGAACCTCTTCAACTGTCGGCGGTCTCTGTCAGTCAACAGACGAGGTCAGCCTGTACAAAAAATGGTTCAAATGGCTCTGAGCACTATGGGACTTAACATCTGAGGTCATCAGTCCCCTAGAACTTAGAACTACTTAAACCTAACTAACCTTAGGACATCACACACATCCATGCCCGAGGCAGGATTCGAACCGTAGCGGTCACGCGGTTCCAGACTGAAGCGCCTAGAACCACTCGGCCAGCACGGCCGGCAGCCTGTACATTTTTTGGCTGTGTGTGTCTCTTCAAGTTTCCACTTAACTATCACATCGGAAAAAGTGGACAAAGGAATGTTTAGGAGTGTGGAATTCTTGCATACAGACATATGAGTCAAGTGACAGCCGACCACCTGTTCAGGTTCGAAGTGTGTGAGTTCCGCGGAGCGCCACATTCTGCTCTCTCACGATGTCTAATGACTACTGCGGTCGCTGATATGGAGTACCTTTCAGTAGCTGGCAGCACAATGCACCTAATATGAAAAATGTATAGTTTTGGGGGTGTGCAGATACTTTTGATCACAGTGCACATGATTAGCTTAGGAGCCCAAGTCAAACTAGAAAATATGGAATGAAGTCCTCCATGGAAACAGTATGTATTACTGTTAAGTTGTGTGTGTATTTCATACAGTTGAGCGTTTATGACACTACTGGCGCCCAGTACGTGGCGCGCTGTACACCACGTTTACCTGGCATCGCAACTAGCTGCCACCTGGTCAGTCCAATGTCTGCTCTTTCTACAGGCTGTGCCCGATGTAACAATTTTTACTGATACCATGGAGGACTTCATTCCGTATTTTTTACTGTTTGAATTGAGCTCCTTAGCTCATCATGTATGTTTACAATCTTAACGCCGTGTAATTTATGTCCCTACCAGTTTTATTCAATGTACTCCATTTCAGTGTTCAAACGTGCCTTCTACATATCACGATCAAGGTGCCGTAGGTTCGGCGCCACCTACTTCAGATGTCCTTAACAAGTATCTAGTGTTGGCCACAGACCTACGTCACGTCGCGTTGCGTTGCGTTGTCGTTGACGCTGTTACCGTGTGTTCGGTGTGACAGGCGTGCAGGAGGTGTCGGCCGGATAATAAGACCTACCTCGCCTGTGATCTTTGAGGTACGGAAGGATACGTTTTTCCTTTCGAATGTAGATGCGTCACGATGAATCGACCAGAATCTAGGACCCCGAAAAACGCCCTTTCCGTCGTCTTTCAGAGCTTTGCAGAGTGCGATTACTGCGCTCGCAGACACATTCTCGGGACTACTGTTGCCTGTACGGCGAAACGTGAGGGCGGCCCGCTCAATAGCCTGCCGAGTTCTTCGAGCGTCGGCGGCGCGCCTCGCGGGGGCGATCCCCCGTGACGCCCCTAACGGTGCGCCTACGGAAGGCGGCCACGGCCGCTTCTTTCCCCGGTAGGCCGGCGCCGGCAGCGGCCAGCCGCACTGCCAGATTGGTTTTGGACGGGCGGAAGCCGCCGGCGCGCGGCGAAACCGCACGTTTGCCGGTCGCGCACAGCCAGTTTCTGATTGGAAATTAAAATACCGCCGGCGGGAGGCACGCGGAAGACTGCCGGCCGCGCCGTGTCGGGCTGGCTGCCTCGCTGCGGCGAACGCACCTTCGACTCCGGCTCGGTGCACAATTCTGATTCACTCCTTTTCTCTGACGACTGCGAGACGACAAACAAACCAGCAGGAAGGAAGGTCTAGAATTTTAACTCGGCATCGAGTTCGTCAGAAGCCGAGCACTGCGTCACACGACGCGAGAAAGGGCGAGGGTCGACAGTTGTCCTTCTTCAAAGAACTCTATCGACATTCGCGCTAACTCACTTAGGGAAAATCACCTACAACTATTGTGTGTCCCACAATATTTGTCCTGATTTAAACTCGTCACAGTTCAGTTGTTAACATCTACAGACAGACAAGACGAGAGTTCTGATAAGGAATGCCTCCGAATTTTGTATCTGAAAACTCTGGAAGCTTTTTAAATAAAACAAACGTCAACATTCTACATCTTTTTTCTTCAAGTGTTCATACACTACTGGCCATTAAAATTGCTACACCAAGAAGAAATGCAGATGATCAACGGGAATTCATTGGATAAATATAGTATACTAGAACTAATACGTGATTACATTTTCACGCAAATTAGTGCATAGATTCTAGGAAATCAGCCACCTCTGGCCATAATAACGGCCTTGATACGCCTGGGCATTGTGTCAAACAGAGCTTGGATGGCGTGTACAGGTACAGCTGCCCATGCAGCTTCAACACGATACCACAGTTCATCAAGAGTAGTGACTGGCGTATTGTGACGAGCCAGTTGCTCGGCCACCATTGACCACACGTTTTCAGTTGGTGAGAGATCTGGAGAATGTGCTGGCCAGGGCAGCAGTCGAACATTTTCTATATCCAGAAAGCCCGTACGGGACCTGCAACATGCGGTCGTGCATTACCCTGCTGAAATGTAGGCATTCGCAGGGATCGAATGAAGGGTAGAGCCACGGGTCGTAACACATCTGAAATGTAACGTCCACTTTTCAAAGTGCAGTCAATACGATCAAGAGGTGACCGAGACGTGTAACCAATGGCACCCCATACCATCACGCCGGTGATACGCCAGTATGGCGATGACGACTACACTCTTCCAATGTGCGTTCACCACGATGTCGCCAAACACGGATGCGACCATCATGATGCTGTAAACAGAACCTGGATTCATCCGAAAAAATGACGTTTGGCCATTCGTGCACCCAGGTTCGTCGTTGAGTTCACCATCGCAGGCGCTCCTGTCTGTGATGGAGCGTCAAGGGTAACCGCAGCCATGGTCTCCGAGCTGATAGTCCATGCCGCTGCATACGTCGTCGAACTGTTCGTGCAGATGGTTGTTGTCTTGCAAATGTCGCCAACTGTTGACTCAGGGATCGAGACGTGGCTGCACGACCCGTTACAGCTATGCGGATATGATGCCTGTCATCTCGACTGCTATTGATATGAGGCCGTTGGGATCCAGCACAGCGTTCTGTATTACCCTCCTGAACCCACTGATTCCATATTCTCCTAACAGTCATTGGATCTCGACCAACGCGAGCAGCAATGTCGCGATACGATAAACCGCTATCGCTATAGGCTACAATCCGACCTTTATCAAAGTCGGAAACGTAATTGTACGCATTTCTCATCCTCACACGACGCATCACAACAACGTTACACCAGGCAACGCCGGTCAACTTTTGTTTCTGTATGAGAAATCGGTTGGAAAATTTCCTCATTCAGCACGTTGTAGGTGTCGCCACCGGTGCCAAACTAGTGTGAATGCTCTGAAAAGCTAATCATTTGCACATCATAGCATCTTCTTCCTGTCGGTTAAATTTCGCGTCTGTAGCACGTCATCTTCGTGGTGTAGCAAATTTAATGGCCAGTAGTCTATTTGTCGTTGTTGTCGTGTTCTTCAGTCCAAAGACTGGTTTGATGCTGCTCTCCATGCTACTCTATCACGTGCAAGTCTCTTCATCTGCAAGTAACTACTGCAACCTACAACCTTCTGAATCTGCTTAGTGTATTCATGTGTTCGTCTCCCTCTACGATTGTTACCCTCCTCCTCCACCAGTCCTCACACTTCCCTCCAGTACCAAATTGATGACCCCTTGATGCCTCAGAACGTGTCCTACCAACTGATCCCTTCTTCTAGTCAGGTTGTGCCACAAATTTTTCTTCTCCCCAATTCTATTCAGTACTTCCTCATTAGTTACGTGATCTGCCCATCTAATATTCAACATTCTTCTGTAGGTCCACATTTCAAATGCATCTATTCTCTTCTTGCCTAGACTCTTTTATCGGCAATGTTTCACTTCCATGCATAGGTACATTCCAAACAAATATTTTCAGATAGGACTTCCTGACACTTAAATCCATACTTTATGTTAACAAATTTCTCTTCTTCAGCAACGCACTCTTGTCATTGCCAGTCGACATTTTATATCCTCTCTACTTGGACCATCATCAGTTATTTTCCTCTCCAAATAGCAAAACTCCTTTACTACTTTAAGTGTCTCATTTCTTAATCTAATTCCCTCAGCATCATCTGATCAATTCGAGTACATTACATTATCCTCATGTTGCTATTGTAGATGTTCATCTTATGTCCTCCTTTCAAGACACTGCCCTGTCTCTGTCTCTTTCAGAATTACAATGTTATTTGATAACCTCGAAGTTTTTATTTCTTCTCCATGGATTTTAATTCCTACTCCAAATTTTTCTTTTGTTTATTTTATTGCTTGCTCAATATACAGATTGAATAACATCGGGGATAGGCTACAGCCCTGTCTCACTCCCTTACCAACCACTGCTCCCCTTTCATGCCCCTCGACTCTTATAACAGCCATCTGGTTTCTGTACAAATTGTAATTAGCCTTTCGCTCCCTGTATTTTACCCCTGCCACATTCAGAATTTGAAAGAGTGTATTCCAGTCAACATTTTCAAATGCTTCCTCTAAGTCTACAAATGCTAGAAACGTAGGTTTACCTGTCCTTAATCTATATTCTGTAAGAAGTGGTAGGGTCATGTGAGCCTCGTGTGTTCCTACATTTCTCCAAAATCCAAACGGATCTTCCTTGAGGTCGGATTCCACCAGTTCTTGCATTCATGTGTAAAGAATTCATGTTAGTATTGTGCAGCGGAGACTCATTGCTTTGATATTTCGGTAATTTTCACACATTTCAGCACCTGCTTTCTTGGAAATTGTTATTATTATACTGTTCTTGAAGTCTGAGGGTATTTCGCTTCTCTCATACATCTTGCTCAGTAGACGGAAGAGTTTTGCCATGGTTGGCTCTCCCAAGGTTATGAGTAGTTCTAACGGAATGTTGTGTACTCCCGGCGCTTTATTTTGACTTAAGTCTTGCAGTGCTTTGTTAAAATCCTCACTTAGTATTATATCTCCCTTCTCATATCCATGTATGTCCTCGTCCATTTCTGTAAATTGTAAATTTGTGGTAAGATCTTGTGGGACCAAACTGCTTAGGTCATCGGTCCCTAAGCTTACACACTACTTAATCTAACCTAAACCAACTTGCGGTATGGACAACACACACACCCATGCTCGAGGGAGGACTCGAACCTCTGACGGGGGAACCAACGCGCATCGTGACAAGACGCCAAAGACCTAACGGCTACCCTGCGCGGCTCCATTTCCGTAATATTGCCCTGAAGTACATCTCCTTTGTACATCTGTATACTCCTTCCACCTTCCTGCTTTCCCTTCTTTGCTTAGGACTGGTTTTCCGTCTGAACTCTTTATATTCATACAGGTGGTTCTCTTTTCTTCAAACCTTGTTCAAATGGCTCTGAGCACTATGGGACTTAACATCTGAGGTCATCAGCCCCCTAGAACTTAGAACTACTTAAACCTAACTAACCTAAGGACATCACACACAATCATGCCCGAGGCAGGATTCGAACCTGCGACCGTAGCGGTCGCGCGGTTCCAGACTGAAGCGGCTAGAACCACTCGGCCACAACGGTCGTCTTCAAAACTTGTGCATATTTATTTCGCAGCATAGTCACTCTGGCGATGAATACATTTCTCTTAACGAGAGACCAATTTATTGTTACCATCACTGTCGAATGTTTGAATTTTTGATGGAGCCACAACGTCACCTCTGCTTGTATTGATTCATCACTATAGAAATGAAGTCGTCGAAGGTGTTCTGTAAGTTTTGAAAACAGATGAAAATCGGATGGAGCCAAGTGGGGACTCTGTGGAGGATGATGATGGATGACAGTGAACCCAGGACGTCGGACTGAAGTCAAATGAACCGCAAGGCAGCTGTAATTGGTGATTTCTGTATTGTCACTGTCGGTTTCGCTGCATTAAAACAGCGTTCTCAAGTGAAAAAAGTGTACATTAGCGAACCGAGACGCACCCCAACCCTCTGAAGAGTGGGAGACGTCAAAATAAATAAAATCGGACATGGGGATGAATAGTGTGGTGGCGCACCTGTGGTGGTTGCAAGGGTGCAGCTCCCCGCTTTACCAAGTTCTGTGTGACCGTGACCAAGGCTTCGGATTGTTGAAGATGTGACAACTCTCGTGTGTGGTCTGGTGCTGTCATGCTGAAGGAGAGGGCGCTCAATGTGTGGAAGAGCTCTTTAAATCCGTGAGTTCTTGGGTTCGATTCCCGGCGGGGTCAGGGATTTTCTCTGCCTCGTGAGGACTGGGTGTTGTGTGATGTCCTTAGGTTAGTTAGGTTTAAGTAGTTCTAAGTTCTAGGGGACTGATGACCATAGATGTTAAGTCCCATAGTGCTCAGAGCCATTTTAAATTCGTGAAATTCGAGTACAGCACGCTGTTCCTCACGCACCGATGTAGTTGCGTTACACACACTCACGTCAAGCATTACAGTTCAGGACCCTGTAGCGGAAGAAAGTTGCTACTTGCGTCAGTGAAGCGGGAAAGTCGACCAAGTAATATGCATGACATGTAATACCTCAACCGATGTTCAGAACAGAATAAAAAACAATTAGAGACAAAGCTTTTCAGCACGCCCTCGTACATCACTCACGCATACTCAGTACGAATCAGGTTTTCAGTCGTACGTGTTTTCATTTAATTCACTGAACGCAAACAAAGTATAGAAATGTTACTCTGTCTCACGCAATGTGTCTTGTAGCACTTCAGGGGTGACGGTTTCAGCAGTTTGATGCGTTCACACAATCCGATACAGGTGCAGCATACGCTTTGGTCGTAACATATCCCCAAAGAAAAAAAATCCAATGGTGTAAAAAATGGTGGTTAAGGAATTGGTCCATTCCATCCAGTCCACCGACACACAAATTTTTCATCCATTAATTAGGTGATGCTCCATCTAGTTTAAATATCACATGGGGCTATATCTCCTGTAATTTCTGAAGAATGTAAAAGTACACAGTGCCAGTAACAAGTGTTTCGTAGAAGAATGGACCGATGACGCTCTCGTGCATTAGTGCACACCACACACATTGGACTTTCCTTCGGTGCACTCTCACAAGCTTCGGCTTTTCTTTGCTCCAAATTGGCATGTTATGTCCGTTAATTGCAAAGTTGCTTCATATGTAAACACTATTTGCTATTAGAAATTTTATATTTTTTTAGGACTGCTTGTTTATTTTTGTTTTTACTCGACCTTACCTGGCTCCATGTTCATCTTCAGCGGCCCTACAGAACATACGCAGTAATACACCGATCTGGAAAATGTAAGAACGAACCAGATAGAGTAAAAATAAATGTAAATGTCGTGTGACTAGGGCCTCCCGTTCGGTAGACCGTTCGCCGGGTGCAAGTCTTTCTATTTGACGCCACTGCAGCGACTTGCGCATCGATGGGGATGAAATGATGATGATTAGGACAACACAACACCTAGTCCCTGAGGGGAGAAAAACTCCGACCCAGCCGGGAATCGAACCCGGGCCCTTAGGACTGACATTTTGTCGCGCTGACCACTGTTGCCAGAGTAATCCAGACGTGCACAGAAACCTGGATGTCTCACGGCCTGAGGTCAGCATTACTATAGCGTTAAATAGCGCGGGTCCTGCGACATCATGTAGTTGAAGGAAAAGCAAAAGACATTGTTTGTCACTCTACGAACAGTTGTCCTGCGCTGTGGGGAGTTTACAGCACTGTTTTCTGTGCCTGGGGAGCGCTCCGAACCACAGGCAGTGCAGCCCGAAGGAGAGGAGGCGGTCGACCACGGTCAACTATAGGAGCAGGTGGCCGCTACGTTGTGCAGAAGGCAAGAAGGGACCCACTTCAAACAGCAGGTGCAATTGAACCATGTTTAACAGGACTAAAAGGCATGCAACTTCACACTCCTCATTGGCACTGTGATTGCATGGAAGTGGTGTCTTCCGCGACGCCCAGTACGTAGTGTTCCGTTGACACCCGCATGTCGGCGGCAGCGTTAACGGTGGTGCCAAGAGCGTACTGTGTGGACCAGTGAGCAGTGCGGTCGCGTGCTCTTCTCGGATCAGAACAAATTCAGTCTGAGTACTGAGTCTGTACGTAGAGTTATATGGCGAGAGGTGACAACACGTAACGCACCCAGAAACATGTCGAACATGATCATTTTTATGGTCCATGTGTTACGGTGTCGGGAAGCATAATGTTGCATGGGCGTACTAACCTCCAGATCTCTACACACGGTCAACGTTATTATGATACTGTACTTCATTCCCCATGTGCGCGTCTACAGGCAGCAACGATCATCCTGCAACTGTCAACCGCACTGGTGGAGACGTGGAATGTCCTACCGCAAGAACTCCTTACCAAGCTTGTGGCCGTCATGGAAGCAGGCTGCAGAGTATGCGCTGCTCTGCGTAGTGGTCACACACCCTATGAAGAACCATGTCTAGGAGACCACCATAAACCGCGATATCTTAAGTGTAATTTGTTGTCTTTGAATAAAAGTCTAATTGCGTATTTATCTCTGTACGAAAACATTTCTTTCTATGTGTGGTCCAAATTTCTTCAAGCTATGTTACTTGACAGTGACACATCGTCCTTAAGTTTTGCACACAGTGTACAGTACATCATACTACACACATCAGAAAAAGTTTTGCATCACCTCGGTTCCGAGAATTCCGGAACTTGTACAGAAAATTGGAACAGAGATCAACATAAACATCCTTTCTGCCCTTTTCGTTGCTCATGAAAACCACACCATGCAGCGAGACCTTCAGAGGTGGTGGTCCAGATTGCTGTAGACACCGGTACCTCTAATACCCAGTACCACGTCCTCTTCCGTAGATGCATGCCTGAATCCGTCGTGGCATACTATCCACAAGTTCATCAAGGCGCTGTTGGTCCGGATTGTCCCACTCGACAACGGCGATTCGGCGTAGATCCCTCAGAGTGGTTGGTGGATCACGTCGTCCATAAACAGCCCTTTTCAAACTATCCCAGGCATGTTCGATAGGATTCATGTCTGAAGAACATGCTGGACACTCTAGTCGAACGATGTCATTACCCTGAAGGAAGTCATTCACAAGACGTGCACGATGGGGGCGCGAATTGTCGTCCTTGAAGACCAGTGCCTCGCCAATATACTGCCGATATGGTTGGACTATCGGTCGGAGGATGGTATTCACGTATCGTACGGTCGTTACGGCGCCTTCCATGACCATCAGCGGTGTATATCGGCTCCACATAATGACACCCCAGAACAGCAGGGAACCTCCACCTTGCTGCACTCTCTGGACATTCTGTCTAAGGCGTTTAGCCTGACTGGGTTGCATCCAAACACGTCTCCAACGATTGTCTGGTTGAAGGCATAGGCGACATGCACCGGTGAGAGAACGTGATGCCAATCCTGAGCGGTCCATTCGGCATTTTGTTGGGTCCATCTGTATCGCGCTGCATGATGTCGTGGTGGCAAAGATGGACCTCGCCATGGACGTCGGGAGTGAAGTTGCGCATCATGCAGCCTATTGCGCCAGTTTGAGTCGTAACACGACGTCCTGTGGCTGCACGAAAACCATTATTCAACATGGTGGCGTTGCTGTCAGGATTCCTCCGAGCCATAATCGGTAGGTAGCGGTCATCCACTGCAGTTGTAGCCCATGGGCGGCCTGAGCGAGGCATGTCATCGACAGTTCCTGTCTCTCTGTATCTCCTCCATGTCCGAAAATCATCGCTTTGGTTCACTCCGAGACGCCTAGACACTTCCCTTGTTGAGAGCCCTTCCAGGCACAAAGTAATAATGCGGATGCGATTGAACCGCGGTATTGGCCCTCTAGGCATGGTTGAACTACAGACAACACGAGCCGTGTACCTCCTTCCTGGTGGAATGACTGGAACTGATCGGCTGTCGGACCCCCTCCGTGTAATAGGCGCTGCTCATGCATGGTTGTTTACATCTTTGGGCGGGTTTAGTGACGCCTGTGAACAGTCAAACGGACTGTGTCTGTGATACAATATCCACAGGCAACGTCTGTCTTCAGGATTTCTGGGAACTGAGGTGATGCAAAACTATTTTTGATGTGTGTACGGTATATGCTATGCGACTTTGGAGGTGTTCTCAATTTCGTCCCAGTATACCCAGTACCTACCTACATGTCATAGAATTATTTGTTGAGGGGAACATGAGTCTACTAACTGGATTGCTTGGCCCGCCACGAATTCCCTGTCCCGTGTCATCCTCTTCATATCAGAGCAGTACTTCCGAATAAATTGAAGATTACGCTCAGACTGGCGTGAGATGTTAGAACACTTCCGTTGCCTTAGTGTGACGCAACTAGGACGCAGTAGGCAAGTTAACATCGTAAGCATAACCTGCAGCTCTGACCTCACATGCGAAAATGCTGATGCCAGGAATATAGAGCGGAAATTGTGTTGAGCTCCTTTCACTCACATTCAGAATTAATTTCCGAACGGTTTCGAGTAATGCCAAACGTCGCCGCTGCAGGCAGCGATTTATTTTGAAAGACTTCATCCCTCCCTCGTTGAAATTTTTTTAAATTCTTATTTTAATATGTACTGTTGCATTTCTCGTCGATTTCACTTTAGTAAAGCGAGAGCTTCTTATTCACACAACTACTTCTCGATCTATACTTAACTTCCTTGTCAATTTTGGGTTACTAATATATGATTGTCTTTCGACTTACACCTGAGAGAACCTGCTTTATTCTCATGTCTACGAGAATATCCTATTCCGTATCCTTTCTTTCGCGTAACATTTCACGACTGTGATCGAGTGCATTAAGAAATGCTTTTAGTACTACGTGGTTCGTATTTAGCAGTAATACTCATTTATAAGACAACTTGATCAGTGCAAAGACTTAGAACGTGCGTCACAGTTCCTAATAATATACATAATAAAAGAAAACCAGACATACTGACGAAGATCTTTCTTTAGAAACAACTCATAAAGAGAGAAAAATGGAAAGAAGAATGGATTTCTTAGTGCGAGAGAGTCACGATGATGCTTGTCAGACTTGAGTGGCAGACGCTACAGGAGAGAGGCGTTCTGTTTGACGGAAAGGTTTACTATTAACGTTCCCCAGGCGTATCATTATGCGACTGGCGGCGATCAAACTTGTTCGCCAAATTAGCAGATTCCACATGTTTGCCAAACAACAGCGCGCCAAATTTAAATTCACCTTTGAAATAGCCGTCACGCTTTGTGGACGTGTCGCGAAGTGGTAATGTCTACCATTGGAGACAGAGCATTTCTCGCATTGGCTTAAGCACTGTGTGTAAAGAAGAAAAAGAAAATAAGACTCTGGTCCAGAGACTGGTTGAACTTGGGAGAGACAGAGGATGGACAAAAACATGAAAACACTAAAAACACTAGAAGTCACTATGCCTAATATGGTGTAGGAGACCATTTGTCATTCAAGATAGCTTTATGTCGTCTCGGAATGGATAAATACAGGTCCTTTGTGGTTTTTAATTGAACCTTATACCATTCTTCCTGCAAAATGGTGGCAAGTTCAGATAACGATGATGGAAGTGGTTAACAATCACGCACGCTTCTCTCCAAAGCAGGCTGAAAAAAATGTTTAAATGTGTGTGAAATCTTATGGGACTTAACTGCTAAGGTCATCAGTCCCTAAGCTTACACACTACTTAACCTAAATTATCCTAAGGACAAACACACACACCCATGCCCAAGGGAGGACTCGGACCTCCGCCGGGACCAGCCGTACAGTCACAAGCAGGCTTCAAAGCCTCAGTAATATTGAGATGTGATGATTGTGGTCGCCAGGAAAGATGAAATGTTCATCCTCGTATTCATAACACCAGTCCTTGAGGATGCGAGCTGTGTGAGCAGATGCCCTGTCGTCTTGGAATACGGCGTCACCATCGGAGAACAAACATTGTACCGTGGGATCAACCAAGATGATCACATATTTCTTGGAACAAGACTCATCCGAGTAAATGACATTCTTCCATTGGTCCAAAGTTCGGGTAATATGGCTTCGGCGCCACGTTTTCCCCTTACGAGCGTTTGTATCACTGATGAGTGGTTTCGGATTGCCGTGGCCGAGCGGTTCTAGGCGCTAAAGTCTGGAACCGCGCGACCGCTACGGTCGTAGGTTCGAATTCTGCCTCGGGCATGGATGTGTGTGATGCCCTTAGGTTAGTTAGGTTTAAGTAGTTCTAAGTTCTAGGGGACTGATGACCTCAGAAGTTAAGTCCCTTAGTGCTCAGAGTCATTTGATCCATTTTTTTGGTTTTGGATTTCGAGCTTACCCTGCAATTCCCAGCTTATAGAACTCCCTTCGTATTGTGTTGGTGCTGTCGGAGTTCGCGAGTGCGACACTCAGTTCTGCAGTTACTTTTGCAGTTGTCGTCACAATCGTCTTCAGTGACCGGCCGTTACGATCACGCAACACACACTTTAGTCCGCGTTGTGACGTAGCAGATGATGTTTCTCCGCTTTCCCTATATGCGGTATAAATCTGTACCTCTTGAAACACCGAACAATTCGGCTACCTTGGGTACGAAAGCACTCACCAAATGAGCTTCAAAAATTTGTCCGTGTTCGAATTCTCTTAGCCACAACTACTCAGAACGCCTTTCTTACCACGGCTGGCACTTGAAATGTACGAGTATCGATGACATTACACAGGTATTTTGTACAAGAGCACAACCTGCGGGCTTGTCTAGCATCTGCATTTATGTTCAAGCGTGCATTTCTTACGGTGTTTCGTGACCCGTAAGACAACTACGACACGTGAGCTGCGCATGCGCAAAATGTTCCTTAAAACGTGCACAACTGTTCACGTTCTCTTGTGCTCTTATACAGGAGCTGCCAACGGACAGTACCCTCCGGACACAAACTAGAAGATTGCGCAGTGTATCAGGCAGATATAAATCAGCCGATCGTACAAAATCTGCCATATAGCGAACCAGCCACAATGAAGTTTGAGTGTGAAACGTCTTACGGTGAAATAATCATGTTTGCTTAGTTGAACAACACTAGTTTAGCGATTAACGCTTGACGTTATCGTTACTTTCGAGGACAAAAATAACTTCCTTCGAATTGGTCCCCTGTCACAGTAAATATGACCATGATATGGGCATGACCAGTAAAGTATTCTGGTGCTCATACTGAACTTCGGGCTAAGGAAGGTTTCGCCATATATTTCATTGCAGGATTCCAAAATTAACCAGTGTGTCTCACAACAATGAACGCGCAGAACAATCCAGTTGTGCGCTGAAACCTGAGTGAATCTCATTAATTTCTCGTACATCTGAGTAACCGAAAACCCCAACGGACTACGATTCAAATTCTAAGTGTTCGGAAAGTTGTAACGTAGAGGAGATGAGCGCCGCAGCTCCCTCCATTAACGGCACAGATAAATTCTCGATCTGAAAGATCAGCGAGTTGCAAGATGAAGGAAACTAAACACACTCTAAACAAAATGACGAACATGTGAGGAAGCGAAGTAGACCCTCATTATTGGTAAAGGAGCCAAACTACAGCTGGACTTGACCGTTGTCATCCTGATACACGGAATGCCCACATGAACCCTATCTGATTTCTATTTTTTTAACCATGAGGCGTAGATACTTGCGGTTTGTCGTAGTATGTAAAGCAACTCAAAAAGTTTCGTACATTTTTTACGGAACGATTACTTTTGATTTATTTCGGGTGTTAAATAATTGACAGAAATAACTATACCTCAAGAGAGAGTCCAATAGGTGGTGTTGATTGTGGAAACAAAATCAATCCTTACTGTTTAAAGAAATTTACATCGTGAAATTCAAAGGACATTAAGACAATGGTCTTGGTTTCAAGCCACTGCAGGTGTAAACATGCTGCCAGGTTCTGACAGAAAACGCACATCTGATGAAATGATAGAGGAGATCAGAGAGACCTTTCAGAGCATCCTGTCAGTGTCAGTTCGTCGAACATCACGAGAGCTAAATATCCCTCACTCAGTGTTTGAGGCCGAGCGGTTCTGGGCGCTACAGTCTGGAACGGGGAGACCGCTACTGTCGCAGGTTCGAATCCAGCCTCGGGCATGGATGTGTGTGATGTCCTTAGGTTAGTTAGGTTTAATTAGTTCTAAGTTCTAGGCGACTGATGACGTAAGAAGTAAACTCGGTACTTGACGTCTAGGGTTTGGCATAAACGACTTCGCTTGCATGCTTACGAAGTTCAAATTTTGCAAGTATTGAAGCGAAACGACTTGCAACTTCGCCACAGATTTGCTTTTGATATGTTGGAGACTGGCTCGAACAAAATCCCAACTATCTAGGAAAGGTAATTTTCTCTGACGAAACTACGATCCAGAACATTCGCATCTGAGTTCTGTAATATCCCCTCAGTTTTCGGAAACATGTCAGAGACAACGAAAAGGTGAATATATGTGTATGTGTGTGCCCCGTCTGTAGGTGACCTTGGCGGTCTCCACAGAATAATTATGGATGCAGTAGCCTCCATCATCCCAGACATGCTTGTGTGCACGTGGGTTGAGACAGAATACCGTGTAAACATTTTACGGGTTACGGAAAGAGCCCATGTGGAATTGTATTAATTTTTTGTACAAAACTGTTTGAGTTACTTTGCGTGATGCCGCAAACCGCAAGTATCTATGTCTCGGAGTTTTTTAATTCTGTTTGTAAATAAGGGGGTTTCATGTGGATACCCTGTACCTTGTAGCTAGGGCTGCAATTACGCGCAGGCTGTCTAGGCTGCAGCGTAGGGCCTGCACCACAAACATTTATAAAATAAGAAAGCCCTTTTAACACTGTGGTGAGAGCCCTCTCAACGTCTTCAAAAACGTAGACGTTATTATTTTGTTGGATTTATTCGGCTGCATTTTTACCCGACAGTTGATATGAATTACGCCAGCATTCACCTCTCAAACTCAGCGCTCCCTTCCGTCCTATTAATTCCTAGCGTCGTCCAATAAAACGCGTTCTGCTTCATTCGATAAAATCGCAAAGACTTTCGAAAGAATTCATAACGAATGTTTGGGATTTTTTAAGTTAGTTCGAGTCTGTGGACTGCAGAATTCTTCTGTAACTGATTTCGTCTGAGTCAGGGCTCGTACGGTCTTTTACTTCTGCCGTGAAATGCGGATGACTGAACTCTCGATGCTTGGGAAACTATTTTCTTATAATCTTATTTGAAAGGATAGTGGACCGTGAGCTCCAGTTGCTGCTCGTACAGAAGAAACCATCAACACCGTTGCTGTCATTGTGAGACAAGAACGACGAATGAGCATACGAAAACCTCCTGATGTATTCAAAATTCCGTTGACTCCCACACACAATACGGTGACAGAAAATTTCCACGTGAGACGAATTTGTGCGGTATGAGTTCCAAGACCTCTGGTTTCCGAACAAAAGGACATTCACGTGCATGTCTGCATCCAGTTAATGTTAGAAGATCCTGAATTTCATTTTGTGTCGTCAGAATTAGTAGTGAAGGCTGCGGAAGCGATTCTGAAGGACAGTTTGACAGTTCTGCTCCCACATGTAACGGCGTAAGAACAAAACTAACTGCTGTCAAACAATAATTAACGTATTATTTCAATATACAGGGTGTTTCAAAAATGACCGGTATATTTGAAACGGCAATAAAAACTAAACGAGCAGCGATAGAAATACACCGTTTGTTGCAATATGCTTGGGACAACAGTACATTTTCAGGCGGACAAACTTTCGAAATTACAGTAGTTACAATTTTCAACAACAGATGGCGCTGCAAGTGATGTGAAAGATATAGAAGACAACGCAGTCTGTGGGTGCGCCATTCTGTACGTCGTCTTTCTGCTGTAAGCGTGTGCTGTTCACAACGTGCAAGTGTGCTGAAGACAACATGGTTTATTCCTTAGAACAGAGGATTTTTCTGGTGTTGGAGTTCCACCGCCTAGAACACAGTGTTGTTGCAACAAGACGAAGTTTTCAGCGGAGGTTTAATGTAACCAAAGGACCGAAAAGCGATACAATAAAGGATCTGTTTGAAAAATTTCAACGGACTGGGAACGTGACGGATGAACGTGCTGGAAAGGTAGGGCGACCGCGTACGGCAACCACAGAGGGCAACACGCAGCTAGTGCAGCAGGTGATCCAACAGCGGCCTCGGGTTTCCGTTCGCCGTGTTGCAGCTGCGGTCCAAATGACGCCAACGTCCATGTATCGTCTCATGCGCCAGAGTTTACACCTCTATCCATACAAAATTCAAACGCGGCAACCGCTCAGCGCCGCTACCATTGCTGCACGAGAGACATTCGCTAACGATATAGTGCACAGGATTGATGACGGCGATATGCATGTGGGCAGCATTTGGTTTACTGACGAAGCTTATTTTTACCTGAACGGCTTCTCAATAAACAGAACTGGCGCATATGGGGAACCGAAAAGCCCCATGTTGCAGTCCCCTCGTCCCTGCATCCACAAAAAGTACTGGTCTGGGCCGCCATTTCTTCCAAAGGAATCATTGGCCCATTTTTCAGATCCGAAACGATTACTGCATCACGCTATCTGGACATTCTTCGTGAATTTGTGGCGGTACAAACTGCCTTAGACGACGCTGCGAACACCTCGTGGTTTATGCAAGATGGTGCCCGGCCACATCGCACGGCCGACGTCTTTAATTTCCTGAATGAATATTTCGGTGATCGTGTGATTGCTTTGGGCTATCCGAAACATACAGGAGGCGGCGTGGATTGGCCTCCCTATTCGCCAGACATGAACCCCTGTGACTTCTTTCTGTGGGGACACTTGAAAGACCAGGTGTACCGCCAGAATCCAGAAACAATTGAACAGCTGAAGCAGTACATCTCATCTGCATGTGAAGCCATTCCGCCAGACACGTTGTCAAAGGTTTCGGGTAATTTCATTCAGAGACTACGCCATATTATTGCTACGCATGGTGGATATGTGGAAAATATCGTACTATAGAGTTTCCCAGACCGCAGCGCCATCTGTTGTTGAAAATTGTAACTATTGTAATTTCGAAAGTTTGTCTGCCTGAAAATGTACTGTTGTCCCAAGCATATTGCAACAAACGGTGTATTTCTATCGCTGCTCGTTTAGTTTTTATTGCCGTTTCAAATATACCGGTCATTTTTGAAACACCCTATACTTACGTCATTTACCGTCCAATAAAAACATTGACAGTTGTAAGACAGTTCACCAACAACAAAATACGGACGTCTCATCATACCCAAACAGTCTGTCATTAATAAAGATTAATTATTATATTTAGCTATTCTGGTGCATGTTTCTAATAATCATGTCATTATCTGACATATTTTATGCTGATGGCCCTGAAGAAGAAAAATTATAGATCATTTCTTTCATTTTTTAAATGTCATCAATTCTGTAATCGTGTCGCAGGTTCGGACACCGATTATTTGCTGTGATGGTCAGGATGACGTGAGCGGGACGATGGCTTGCGTAGCACCAGGTGTAGGGCAGTCGTGAAAACAGAAGGGCAAATTCATTCTTTATTCAGTAAAACGGCTCATACAATGGCAACTGCTCGGTGGCGTGTGTTGAACCCCGGCGAGCAGTAGCTACCTCTGCATGGAACAAGGCGGCGTATTTGGGCGGTGCGATGACGCCAGGCCGCAGTGGAGCGGCAGCTAGCTGCAGTGTGTGGCCTTCCAGGTGTCGGTAAGCAGCAGACGTTTGTGTACGGGACAGCTAGCTGCTCCGACGGACAATCAAGTGCGTGGCGTGCCGGCGCGCAGGCTCCGAACCCGGGACCCCTTAGAGATGGCCAGGGGCCGGATAAAGTCACCCTGGAGATGGCCCCCTCTTGGGAGCCCCGGAATCAACAGGTCTAGCGGCGGCTCTTAGACGGGCAGCTTGCAGATGAAGCATTGGACGTAAATGAAAATGCCAGACGTAGATGACGCCGATTAGCCCGTATGGACCGTCGGCTGGCGTGAAGTATGTCTCGGCTTTGGCAGTAGTCGAAGACAAGATGTGACGTATCTTTTTCTGGCTATCCCTATTTCAGTTTGTAGCCACCAGGCTCCCAGGGAGAAGGGGTTATTGTACGGTTAAAAAGATGATCTGCGGTTTTCCTAATCCTGCTGCATGGTGGCAAATGGAGCCTATATGGCGGGTACGACGAGAAATTTCCCCCATGACGGCAGCTGCAGACAGGGTTCTACCAGAAGACCTGACAGAAGTGCTGTAAGCAGGAGCAACAGAATGGCCAATCACAATGTCTAGTTTTTGTTCTGATTGGGTGGGGGGATGATTTACAAACTACTAAAAATAACTAAATGCCAAGCAACAGCATCTCTTATCAGTAACATAATAAGCAATCAATACGTTCAGGTTTGCTTGGGTGAAAATAGAAGCTCAATAAGGAAACTGAATAATGACCAGCCACAGGTCTCAGTTCTCGCAGCTCTCCTGTTCAGCCTTCAGAATTCTAACCTTCCAAAAGCATCGACAAAAGAAATTCTACTACGAAGACGATATCGCTCTGGCTTGTCAATCAAAGGAGCTTGGTGAGTCAGAGGGATTTAGCGGACCTTAACTTACACGAGGTCTGTTCAAAAAATTCCGGAACATTCGTAATTTCGTGCCAATGGTGTGCTGGAGTGAAATACGGATGGTATCCCTGCACATGCCTGTGTTTAATGTGCAACTGTCGGAAATTTCATTGTTGCATCTCTGTTAGTTATTGTTCAGTGCTGTATTAAATAGAACGTTGTGTCGCAGAGTTTTCGAATTTCGAGATAGCAGAGTTGAGGAGTAATGCGTCTGCCTGCATTAAATGTTGCGTGAAAAGCAATAAAAACTGTACAGAAACCCATCAAATGATACAAGAAGCCTACGGTGATGAGTGCTTAAGCCGTACTCGGTGTTACGAATGGTTCACACGGTATAAAAATGGCCGGAATGAAGTAAAAGATGCTGATACCATGCTGACAGTTTTCGTTGACTTTGAAGGGTTAGTTCATTATGAATCCGTGCTACAGGGACAAGCTATTAATCGATGGTGCTATCGGGACGTGTTGCGACACCTGCGAGAAAATGTGAGAAGGAAACGCCCTGAAATGTGGCGAGACAATTCACAATTCATGGCTCTTGCATCCCGATAACGCACCTGCACATTCATCCCTGTTGGTGCGTGACTGTTGCACAAAAAACGAAATCACTGTGCTCCCTCGTCCTCCGTACTCTCCAGACCTGACCCCTGCGGACTTCTTTTATTTCCAAAGTTGAAAACCCCGTTGAAAGATGACGATTTGCCACGATAGACGAGATAAAAGAAAATTCGCAGTCGGCGCTTCGCGCGATACTGAATGAGGCGTATCAAGACTGGTTCCGGAAATGGAGACGGCGGTCGGAGCGGTGTATCAGTTGTGGAGGAGAGTACTTCGAAGAAGACCATGCACAATACGTAAAAAGAAAGCGTAGAAAAATTTTGTGGACAAGGTTTTGGAACAGACCTCGTATTTTAAAAAAAAATGGAGACTCAAGCCCAGTACTAGTGAGAGGAGGTTTGTGCGTTTCACCTTAACAACAAACAAGCTAACTCTAAGCTTAAGGTGCAATTTGATGGCAACATTCTCCTTCACAAGTACCCCAAGTATGTTGTCATCCTCGTCCACACTCTGTCTTGTAAGAAACATTTGGAAAACAGGTGAGCCCAGATAAAAACATGAAACAACATGATTCAGTGGCTGTGTGGCACAACATGGAGACTTTGCATACATCGGCTCTTCCTCTGGTTTTTTCGGCCGCAGACTGTTGTGCTTCAGTGTGGTGTAATAGTCGTCATACCAGTCTCATCGATACGCAGCTCAACTAGCATTAACATTTGCGATTGCTTTACCTATGAGATTAAGATTTATACTATTTGGATGAATTTATCACAGAAATAATATGTGTACACGATGCACGTGATTACTGGCACAGTCAGACCAACTCCTGTCTACTGGCTTCCCCTGCTAAGCGATATCTATCCCCTACAGTTTCGCGCAACTGAGATTCCGCTTACATCTACATGGATACTCTGCAAATCACATTTAAGTGCCTGGCAGAGGGTTCGTCGAACCACCTTCACAATTCTCTATTATTCCAATC
Organism: Schistocerca cancellata; assembly: GCF_023864275.1. Lineage (NCBI taxonomy): Eukaryota > Metazoa > Arthropoda > Insecta > Orthoptera > Acrididae > Schistocerca > Schistocerca cancellata. The sequence goes on along the minus strand of NC_064632.1, from coordinate 222,744,496 downwards.
TCGTATAGCGCGCGGACAGAATGAACACCTATATCTTTCCGTACGAGCTCTGATTTCCCTTATTCTGTAGTGGTGATAGTTCCTCCCTATGTAGGTTGGTGTCAACAAAATATTTTCGCATTCGGAGGAGAAAGCTGGTGATTAAAATTTCGTGAGAAGATTCCGTCGCAACGAAAAACGCCTTTCTTTTAATGATATCCAGCCCAAATCCTGTATCATTTCTGTGACACTCTCTCCCATATTTCGCGATAATACAAAACGTGCTGACCTTCTTTGAACTTTTTCCATGTACTCCAACAGTCGTGCCTGGTAAGGATCCCACATCGCGCAGCAGTATTCTAAAAGAGGACGGACAAGCGTAGTGTAGGCAGTCTCCTTAGTAGATCTGTTACATTTTCTAACTGTCCTGCCAGTAAAACGCAGTCTTTGTTTAGCCTTCCCCACAACATTTTCTGTGTGTTCCTTCCAATTTAAGTTGCTCGCAATTGTAATACCTTGGTATTTAGTCGAATTTACGGCCTTTAGATTAGACTGATTTCTCGTGTAACCGAAGTTTAACGAGTTACTTTTAGCACACATGTGGATGACCTCACACTTTTCGTTGCTTAGGGTCAACTGCCACTTTTCACACCATTCAGATATCTTTTCTAAATCGTTTTGCAGTTTGTTTTGATCTTCTGATGACTTTATTAGTCGATAAACGACAGCGTCATCTGCAAACAACCGAAGACGGCTGCTCAGATTGTCTCCCAAATGCCGGCCTGTGTGGCCGTGCGGTTCTAGGCGCTCCAGTCTGGAACCGCGCAACCGCTACGGTCGCAGGTTCGAATCCTGCCTCGGGCATGGATGTGTGTGATGTCCTTAGGTTAGTTAGGTTTAAGTAGTTCTAAGTTCAAGGGCACTGATGACCTCAGATGATAAGTCCCATAGTGCTCAGAGTCACTTGAACCATTTTTTTTGTCTCCCAAATCGTTTATATAAATAAGGAATAGCAAAGGGCCTATAACACTACCTTGGGGAACGGCAGAAATCACTTCTGTTTTCTCGATGACTTTCCATCAGCTACTACGAACTGTGACCTCTATGACAGGAAATCGCAAATCCAGTCACATAACTGAGACGATATTCCATAAGCACGCAATTTCACTACCAGCTGCTTGTGTGGTACAGTGTCAAAAGCCTTCCAGAAATACGGAATCGATCTGAAATCCCTTGTCAATAGCACTCGACACTCAATGCGAATAAACAGCTGGTTGTGTTTCACAGGAACGATGTTTTCTAAACCATGTTGACTGTGTGTCAATAGACCGTTTTCTTCGAGGTAATTCATAATGTTCGAGCACAGCATATGTTCCAGAATCCTACTGCATATCGACGTTAAGGATAGGGGCTTGTATTTTAGTGGATTACTCCTACTACCTTTCTTGAATATTGGTGTAACCTGTGCAACTTTCCAGTCTTTGGGTACGGATCTTTCGTCGAGCGAACGGTTGTATATGATTGTTAAGTATGGAGCTAATGCATCAGTATACTCTGAAAGTAACCTAATTGGTATACAGTGTGGACCAGAAGACTTGCTTTTATTAAGTGATTTATGTTGCTTCACTACTCCGAGTATATTTACTTCTACGTTACTCATGTTGGCAGCTGTTCTCGATTATAATTTTGGAATATTTACTTCGTCTTCTTTTGTGAAGGCATTTCGGAAGGCTGTACGACCAGAATCTCTTTGGATTTTCTGCCAGGTTTCGAGACAAAGTTTCGTTGTGGAAACTGTTATAAGCATCTCGCACTGAAGTTCACGCTGAATTTCGAGCTTCTGTAAAAGGTCGCCAATCTTGGGGATTTTGCGTCTGTTTAAATTTGGCATGTTTGTTTCGTTGTTTCTGCAACAGTGCTCTAACCGGTTTTGTGTACCAAGGAGGATCAGCTCCGTCGTTTGTTAATTTATTTGGTATAAAGCTCTCAGTTACTGCTGATACTATTTCTTTGAATTTAAACCACATCTGGTCTGCACTTATATTATTGATTTGGAATGAGTGGAGATTGTCTCTCAGGAAGGCGTCAAGTGAATTTTTGTCTGCTTTTTTGAATAGGTATATTTTTCGCTTATTTTTCGAGGATTTGGGAATTACAGTATTGAGTCTCGCTACGACAACCCTGCGTTCACTAATACCTGAATCAGTTTTGATGCTCGTTATTAACTCAGGATTATTTGTTGGAAAGAGGTCAGGTTTTTTCACAACCGTTTACTACTCGCTTGGGCTCTTGAGCTAACTGCTCGAAATAATTTTCAGAGAATGCGTTTAGCACAATTTCGGATGATATTTTATGCGTACCTCCGGAATTAAACATGTATTTTCGCCAACATATCGAGGGTAAATTAAAGTCACCACCAATTATTATCGTATGAGTCGGTTACGTGTTTGAAATCAAACTCAAGTTTTCTTTGAACCTTTCAGCAACTATATCATCTGAATTGGGAGGTCGGTAAAAGGATCCAATTATTATTTTATTTCGGTTGCCAACAATGACCTCTGCCCATACTAGTTCACAGGAAATATCTACTTTTCACTTAGGTATTTCCACAGAATACAAGAGAATAGCGAACTGCCTATTCATCACGACATAACTGTCTTATGAAGAAAAGGGCTTCGTTCGAGTCACCCGCCATTACTGTGCGCTGAACAGCTATATGAAAGTAACTCCGATGTAAGTGATCGGTGGAACAATAACTGCCAACACATCGGAAATTATCAGGAACCAGAACGGTTCGAGAAATATAGTTGCGATATTTTGGGTGTCGGATTTGACAGGAAACAATGGCTCAAATTAAATAGAATCCGCCTTGGATGTGGCCGGTGCTCTGACACTTATAAATGAGCTAGTTTGGAGTCTCCGAGTTGTGCCTGTGGTGCACTGAAACGATCTGCCGGACATATAAGGAAGGAGTGCGTCCTACGACGGTATTAGGCCACGTGGAATGATTTTGTCAATGCCAGTGACACAGCAGTGGAATGGATTAGTAACCTAGATATTTATATTTAGTCGATTAATTTTTGTTTTATGCAGTGACATTAGTTACATGTTATAGATGTACTGCGTATGTGTCTCATACGAATGATGACGATGCTCTGGTTTTCTGATTGGAAGCTGTGAGAACGTCACGAAATCGCGTCAGTCGGTCCGCGTAGGGTGTTCTCTGGTGTGGGGGTGGTATTTTGGGAGTCTGAATTTCGTGATTAACGAGGGCACTGAGTGCAATACGGAAGACTGGAATATTCGTAGTGTGTCATGTCGTGCACGGTCAGCGATTTCTGCTTAGACATTTTCAGGTTGTGCTTGGTCAGTAAAACGTAAACTCCGTCCACAGCACGTGGTTGGCCCATCGGTACCGACCGACCGTTTTGTCACCCTCTGCCAGTGGCGTCAGTGGATGCGGTATGGAGGCACAAGCCGCTCTACATCTACCTAGATACTCCGAAAACCACCGTACAGTGCGTGGCGGAGGGTGCCCTGCAACACTACTTATCATTTCCTCAACGGGGCCATTGCAGTTTTCGTAGCCTGGAGTCGCTATGATTCGGTTAAGTAACCCCTCAGTTGTCGTCACGAGGCTGACTGTACCCCAGTCCAGTCCTCCCACCAGGGAAGAATCCTTGGCAATACCGAGAATCGAACCCTGGTCCTCCGCATGGCGATGTGCCGCACTGACCTTTCAGCTAAGGAGGAGGACAGTCTTCCCGAGCGATGAGGGATAGTAGGTGCCGACTTGTGCGCTAAGATAAGGGCTCTGCGGAAACGTGAAAATTTTAGCTACTTGGAGGTGATAGAGAAAAAGTGACGGAATGGCTAGGGCTGTTCCAATCTAATAAACGTCATATGTATTAGTGAGGACATGAGAGCTTTCTAGTGACCTTTTCCTTGTTGAAACAGAACTGTGTTCCTGTTTAGTTGTCGGGTATTATTAGCGGCAATTGCTAAAAGCCAATTGAAGGTGTTTTATGAACAGTCGCGGTGAACCTTTCCAGTCCGGTGGTTGGATCTTGTACTCTTTATCAGTTAGGTAGCAATAGGATTTCATAATTATTGACTTTGGTTTGTGAAATTTTAGCCCTGTCTCGCGAATCACGGCGAGGCTGGGTACCTTTACATGATTTGCTAGGGTAGTGAAGCGCAGCGGACATTTAACCCAGATCCGACAAAAACGTTTCCGATTAGATCTGAGGATCAGTCTGTGGCGTCAATGGTCTCGCTCGACGCACATCGCCAAGAGTAGACGAATTCAGCTCGCGGGCGCGGGCGTGATTTCGCGCGATGGCACAGAAGCTGCGAGGAACAGACGGAACAAACGTTTCAGAGGTATTGCTAGATCTGAGTAGCTAGTATTTATAGTGGCTATGCCCAGCTTTGTGATGATTGGGTTCCGCCTTCGGTCACTCGGGGGACCAAGTCACCATCGCGTCTGGCCACAGGTTGAGGGCCGGCTGGAGTGACCGTGCGGTTCTAGGCGCTACAGTCTGGAACCGAGCGACCGCTGCGGTCGCAGGTTCGAATCCTGCCTCGGGCATGGAGGCGTGTGGTGTCCTTAGGTTAGTTACGTTTAATTAGTTCTAAGTTCTAGGCGAAAGAGCCATTTGAGCCACAGGTTGAGGTAACGTACACGCAGGATAACGTGGCTAATTGGCAGGGCACGCGTGGGGAGAGTGGCAGTGGTGGAGTTTGCGGGCTGCCGCTGTAGGGGAAGCGCCGAGCACAGGAGGGGAAATGCCGTTCTGAACGCTTACATTTCTTGGAAACAGTAAGTGGAGCCCCTCCTTGCCCACACTTGCATGTTACCATTCAAAAACATCTGCTGTCACCTATGCTTTCCGCAGCAAATGCGACTAAAGCAGCGATTTGTTTTTGTCTGGCTTTTTAGCTGTTCGTAACTTTCCGAGAAGCGTCATGAGTGGTTAATTTTTAGTAAAACTTATATTTCTCTTGCTTCCATGTTAAAATTAGCTTGCTTTGGCAAAACACAACAGAGTTTACACGGTGTCACCTCACGAACATGTTGTTTCTGATGCAATTGCGACGGAATTGGGACACAGTGGTATGTTAAGTAAATAGTAAGGAATTGAAGAAAAGTAAGGTCAACAGCTCATGATAAAGCACATTTTCGGCACAAAAATAAACGTTTAATGTGATACTTGTGTTGTTCCAAAACCCAAAGCATACAAGTACAAAGCATTTATCGTTTCATCGCGCCACATGCAACAACACTGTTTGCTGCCGAAGGATGTAGTGGCTGAACAGGTGCAGACGCAACTGTCATCGGATGGTGTCCTCACAATCACGGCACCAAAGAAGGTTGTCCCTCCAGCAGAGGGCGGTGAGCGAATAGTAAAAGTTGTGCAGAAGGGTGTTCCAGCAGTTACCAACCAGCAACAGCAGGGAGAACAGAGGATGGAGCAGTGAATAATCCATTGCTGGTGTACAACTAAGTTTTATATTGATTGAGTGATTATTTTTTGTATTGTCATTGCACTTTCGTTGAAGAAATTTAACACTTCATTTTTCTGCCTCTCATCATGGAGGTGTTAGGTATGCAAAAGACTGCGTTTAGTAAGTTTTGAATCACTTTCGTTTCTCTAAGTATAAAACGATGTTTCATACACAACTGTTTGAAGGCTGCATTTTGTGTACTGTTTGTAGCGATGCATAATTCTCACATTGTAAAACTGATAGTATTTGTATTGATGTTCAATAAACATTTTCTGTGGAAATCGATGGTACTTAAAAATTACATTCTTTCATCTGAAAAGTCTGTATTTATCGAATAACTCAGTAAATAGTGAAGTTTTGCGTAATAACCATCCGGAAAAAGTACTCTCCTCTTTGCGTGCTGTTATTTGCCAAAATCTCATTTCGATATCTCACACCGTTTATGAAGCATGGGGAATGTTGTGGATATTTCACTCTGGCTGTATTGCCGCGGGGGCGATCGTAAATAAGTGTGCTGCATCAGATCAGTTTTCTCGAGACTGATGGTAGTAGGAAGCACTACCGAAGCAGAAAAAGCTAAATCTCGTACATAGCAGCATATTATGTAATATGCACCAGTAGGAAAATCGCAGTGAACCGTTTTCTGTATTGCAAACGTTTTCAAATTTCCCGCAGTTTCCTACTTACATGCAAATATCACAATAACTATGATCATTAACGAAATGATGGAGACGTCATCATGAAGATGACATATAAAGCCATAAGTAACGCAAAAATGAGTTTTTTATTTAATAGTTTCTGCAAAATCGTTTCAGAAAGATAGCAGGGCGTGCGCGTCGATTATGTCGTCGCCGAGCGGCCGAAAGCGGGCAAATACTGTCGACCTCCCATTCCGACCAAACGAATGTACTCGGCCAGGGCTTTGGACGAAGACTGGTCACTGCGTATCGACCACCGTATCCTGCACACGGACGCTACGTCGTTTAGCTCGTGACTGCGGATGACTGAAGTCTTGCACCACGCCGCTCCAGCAATATTGCGGCCAAGGTAGACGGTTGTGAAGTGTGGAGTGTTTCCGCAACAGCTTATTAAATCATAATTAGAAAGTAAAATTAATAAACCTTAAACGCCGCCTTACGGGCTTTTACTTTTAAAATGACTTACGGGCTACCTTCCACAGAATTCCCCTTATAGAGCCCACACCACAGGAGTCCGCGACTCATAAATACAGTCCTGCTTATCGGTACGGCGTTAGCGGCAGTGATTACCTCGGCGTACCTCCATTCGTTCCTCGCGGGAAGCTCCTCCCTGGCACAAATGTTTAACACCTGCAGTAACTGAGGTCATTTCAAGCAAACGATCAGTTCCATTCTCGGCTGTCCTCGCCGACGTGCAACCAGACGAGGAACGCGTCTCTGTCCTGCTATATTCCTCCCCGTTCTCACGCACGCTTCTTGACGACCATTGGCCTCAGGGCCCCTGCAGAATTGATTGTTACTGCCTTAATTCGAAAAATCATAATGAAAAGTACTTGTTATACACATACTTGAATCTTTGCACGTCACCAGTTTATACAGGGTGTTACAAAAAGGTACGGCCAAACTTTTAGGAAACATTCCTCACACACAAAGAAAGAAAATATGTTATGTGGACATGTGTCCGGAAACGCTTACTTTCCATGTTAGAGCTCATTTTATTACTTCTCTTCAAATCACATTAATCATGGAATGGAAACACACAGCAACAGAACGTACCAGCGTGACTTCAAACACTTTGTTACAGGAAATGTTCAAAATGTTCTCCGTTAGCGAGGATACATGCATCCACCCTCCGTCGAATGGAATCCCTGATGCGCTGACGCAGCCCTCGAGAATGGCGTATTGTATCACAGCCGTCCACAATACGAGCACGAAGAGTCTCTACATTTGGTACCGGGGTTGCGTAGACAAGAACTTTCAGATGCCCCCATAAATGAAAGTCAAGGGGGTTGATGAGGTCAGGAGAGCGTTGAGGCCATGGAATTGGTCCGCCTCTACCAATCCATCGGTCACCGAATCTGTTGTTAAGAAGCGTACGAACACTTCGACTGAAATGTGCAGGAGCTCCATCGTGCATGAACCACATGTTGTGTCGTACTTGTAAAGGCACATGTTCTAGCAGCACAGGTAGAGTATCCCGTATGAAATCATGATAACGTGCTCTATTGAGCGTAGGTGGAAGAAACTAAAATGAGCTCTAACATGGAAATTAAGCGTTTCCGGACGCATGTCCACATAACATCTTTTCTTTATTTGTGTGTGAGGAATGGTTCCTGAACGTTTGGCCGTACCTTTTTGTAACACCCTGTATTTGGCGACCCTGGCATATAATACCATCTCATACAGAGAATTATTTCGGGTTTATAGGCTGTTTCAGATAGAATACTACATGTTGTAGGAGGTGGTAGAATAGAAGAATTCGAATACAACATTCCGCTTACTGTGTGACCAGCTCAGTTGGTTACAGAGAGGCAGCTGTTAGAATGTAACCGTGACTCTCACAGAAGGTGGTAAGCAAACGCAGGTAATTAAACTAAGAACTGATTTTCATAAATTCTACCTACGACATCAGTGCACTTTCCATTTATCGTGACAACACCACGTGCAGTTGTTTCTAGGTTGTTTTGGTGTTCTTTTATTCATAGTCCGAAAGAACAGCTCGTCACATGTGTTTACTCTTTATGGTACGGTAAAAACGGAACCTGTATGGGATAGCTTTGTTGTCCGTCTGTCTGTTCGGTTAAAAACACTTTTTCTCAGGAATGGGTAGACGTGTGAAGGTGACATTTACGTCACACGCTGAGATCCATCGCTTCTAAGGCAATCTCGTCAAAAGATACGGCGATTTATGTCAACTTTGACACTCGCAAACTCACTCATCACACTGTATGGGGTACTTCTTGTTGGCCTAGAATCGTGAAATTTGCGAGAACCAAGCTTTCTCAATACAAATAAAGGAAATAACCCGAAAATTGTTAATTTGTAATCATACCAAACGAAAAAAATATTTCTTTTGTCATTTGTCAGTCGATGTCAGCCTTGAAATTGAAACGATTAGTAGTTCTGCATTCAAGTTGACTGGGTTGCTTTGCTAAAAGTGAATAATCGGGCAGGTAATGACTTTATTGCTCATGTGACGCGTTTCGGAAATCATCCATCGTCAGATATGCAGGAGCCATTGTTGCACGTGTATATCAAATATCTGATATTTATGATGGATAAATTCCGAAACGCTTTATATGAGCACTAAACTCATTCTTCGACTGAAGTTAACATTTACCATTGCGACTCAGTCAGACTGAATGCAGAACTAGTTATTATTATAATAATGGTCGCCTGCTTCGTGCATGACTTTGTCACACGCATATTATTAAACTTAAAACACTGTCGAAAATCCAGGTATCGCTTTGATCGATATCTCTCCAGTTCATAATCGGCAAATATAGTCGAGATTCTTGATTTCCGGAATGGAAGAACTGCCTATATACATAACTAAGTACGCGAGTACTACCCACACTTGGATAATTTTTTATTTGTAGACTACGCTTTTCAGCCATTCTATAGGTCAAAATCTTTTAGAGTAAGATACAGGTAGTACCTTTGTGACCAAAAACGTGACCAATTTTGCGGCTCCATCTTTTATGAAATGTTAGGTTCAGATTATGTGTCACCTGGTGACTAGAATGTGCAGGTGACCCGTCATGCTGCAACAACATTCCCACCCATCTACCCAAAGGAACCTGTTCCAATAATGCTGGAACCTCAAACTGTTAGATAAAGGGGCCCTGTAAGAAGGCGTGCTAACACGACAAGCCCAATCAAGTGTCCGTCTGTCGTAGCAAATCACGCATTCACAGAGAAGCGTTCTGTCTCCGCGAAGACATGTGGGTTTTCAAAGGCACTTCGATTTAAGTTACGAGTGATACTGATGTCGTCACGAGTGGAAGTCGCTCCATCAGTAAACAGTTCTAATGGGATTATACGGCGATTTGCAATTAGTCAACAGTAAAATTCCAGTCATCTATCTCCGCCTCTTTCTTGGTGCTTAATCGGCTGTAAAAGACAGAGGCCTTGCATAACGCCTGACATAGTGTTTTCAATAGTTGTTACCGAATCTCGATAAAATTTACACTGAGGAGCCAAAGAAACTGGTACACCTGCCTGATATCGTGTAGGGCCCCAGCGAGCACGCAGACGTGCTGCAGCACGGCATGGACTCGACTAATGTCTGAAGCAGTGCCGGAGGGAACTGACACCATGAATCGTGTAGGGCTGTCCATAAATCCATAAGATTACGAGGGGGTGGAGATCTCTTCTGAGCAGCAAGTTGAAAGGCATCCCAACTATGCTCAATAATGTTCATGTGTGGGGAGTTTTTTGGCCAGCAGAAGTGTTTAAACTCAGAAGAGTGTTCCCGGACGCACACTGTAGCAATTCTGGACGTTTGGGGCGTCGCATTGTCATGCTGGTATTGCCCAAGTCCGTCGGAATGCACAATGGACGTGAATGGATTCAAGTGATCAGACAGGATGCTCACGTACGTGTCACCTGTCACAATCGTAGCTACACGTATGAGGGGTCCCATATCACTCCAATTGCAGACGCCCCACACCACTACAGAGCCTCCATGGCTTGAACAGTACCCTGCTGACATGCAGGGTCCAACGATTCCTCAGGTTGTCTCCATACCCGTAAACGTCTATCCACTCGATATAATTTAAAACGAGACTCGTCCGACCAGGCAACATGTTTCCAGTCATCAACAATCCAATTTCGGTGTTGACGGGTCCAGGTGAGGCGTAAAGCATTGTGTCGTGCAACCATCAAGGGTACACGAGTGAGCCTTTGGCTCCGAAAGCCCATATCGGTGACGTTTCGTTGAATGGTTAGCAAGCTGACACTTGTTGATGGCTCAGCATTGAAATCTGCAGCAGTCTGCGGGAGGGTGGCACTTCTGCCACGTTAAACGATTCTCTTCAGTCGTCGTTGGTCCCGTTCCTGCAGGGTCTTTTTCCGACCGCAGCGATTTCGGAGAGTTGATGTTTTACCCGATTCCTGATAATCACAGTACACTCGTGGAATGGTTGTACGGGAAAAACCCCACTTCATTGCTACCCCGGAGATGCTGTGTTCCATCGCTCGTGCGCCGACTACAACAGCAAGTTCAAACTAACTTAAATCTTGATAAGCTGCCATTGTAGCGTCAGTAACCGATCTAACAACTGCGTCAAACGCTTGTTGTCTTATACTATTGCGAAAGAGGGGCAAGAGTGCCACGGGTATGATACGCGAATGGAGGTGGCAATCTGTAACACAAAAGGCGTTTTTCGGTGCGGCGGTATCTCCTCATGCAATATCAATCGCCGGCCGTTGTGGCTGAGCGGTTCTAGGCGCTTCAGTCCGAAACCGCGTTGCTGCTATGGTCGCAGGTTCGTATACTGCCTCGGGCATGGATGGGTGTGATGTCTTTTGGTTAGTTAGGTTTAAGTAGTTCTAAGTCTAGGGGACTGATGACTTCAGATGTTAAGTCCCATAGTGCTTAGAGCCATTTGAACCATTTTTGAATATCAGTCACTCTCTTCTCCGAATGCGAAAATATTTTACTGGCGCCCACCTTTATAGGGAGAAATGACCATCATAATAAAATAAAAGAAATCAAAGGTCGCAGGGAAATGTTTTAATGTTGGTGTTCCCTGCGCGCCGTTCGAGAGTGGAACGGTAGAGAAATAGCTTGAAGATGGTTCGATGAACCTTCTGCCAGGCTCTTTATTTTGAACTGCAGAGTGATCATGTAGATGTAGAGACGCCGTACAGGTTTGGAACTGAATAGAAGTCATTGAGATAAAGTGACTCCATCAGGAGCTTTATGCCACCACATCTGTTCCTTTTGCCGAGAAATATTGGTGGTAAAAATTTCTTCCAGCAGTAGTTTGCAAAGTGGCATCCAGATTCTTGGTCAGCACAGTAAGCGTGGGGAACTAGCTAGTGTTCTAAGTGAAGACCTAGACAAAAACTTGCTTCTCGTGTTACGGGCAACTTTATTTTTGACTTAAAGTCACGCTGAATTCAGACGCAAACATTCAGTTCGCAGAATGTATGTCTCATCTTTTTAAGTAATCGCTGAATGTGACCGACTGATAAATAATGGGAGCAGCTTGAATGAACCTACCAACTTTGTCAGTAACTTTTCTCCCGCAGAGAGCAGCGCCACGCACAGCAGATCTGCGGTCACGGGGTAACCAGTGGTATCGCCGGCGACAGTCGGTGTCGGTAGTGCCGTGGCGGTGGCGCATCATGTGCGACTGGCGTTTTATTCAGCGAAGAATGAGGAGGCTCTGGTCCACACACGGAGCGATAGCATCTCTCATTTCCTTTTATAGCCATTCGTTACCGCGGCTCCATATTTCTTTCACTTTAATGCCGGAGACATTAGGCCCGCGTGTGGCGTCGGCAGGCGGGCTTATCGCTGTAACAGCGCCGAGAGCATCTTGCCCGCGCATTAAAGCCGTGATGGCGGGCGCTAAATAACGCGGGGGCGGCTCGGTGGGGCCGTGGGGTGGGGAGGGGGTCACTGTGGCACTGTGCGCCCCTCCTCACCGGCCCACGGCCGTCCCAGGCGCGTTATTGACTACCACTAACTGTTCGTCAGTTCTCTGACATTACGTGTGTTTATCATTCAACGTCGAAATTTCACCGCCAGGGACATGTTGGCTTTACGCGAGCAGCGTTTCAGTGCGCGGTTTCGCTTCGTATCCAGTACTTTCCTCTCGATATTTCCGTACTCGATGCTTGTAGTCAAATCAGTACTTAATAGCAGGTGTCTTATCGAAATATCCTAGTAGTGATGTATTAAATTTTTATTATTTACATCTACATCTGCTGGAACGAGTATATAGGAGGTCTATACAAGGGAGATGTACTTGAGGACAATATTATGGAAATGGAAGAGGATGTAGATTATGATGAAATGGGAGATATGATACTGCGTGAAGAGTTTAACAGAGCACTGAAAGACCTGAGTCGAAACAAGGCCCCGCGAGTAGACAACATCCTATTAGAACTACTGACGGCCTTGGGAGAGCCAGTCCTGACAGAATTCTACCATCTGGTGAGCAAGATGTATGAGGCAGGCAAAATACCCTCAGACTTCAAGAAGAATATAATAATTCCAATCCCAAAGAAAGCAGGTGTTGACAAATGTGAAAATTACCGAACTATCAGTTTAATAAGTCACAGCTGCAAAATACTAACGCGAATTCTTTACAGATGAATGAAGAACTGATAGGAGCCAACCTCGGGGAAGATCAGTTTGGATTCCGTAGAAATGTTGGAACACGTGAGGCAATACTGACCCTATGAATTATCTTAGAAGCTAGATTAAGGAAAGGCAAACCTACGTTTCTAGAATTTGTAGACTTAGAGAAAGCTTTTCACAATGTTGACTGGAATACTCTCTTTCAAATTCTAAAGGTGGCAAGGTTAAAATACAGGGAGCGAAAGGCTATTTACAATTTGTACAGAAACCAGATGGCAGTTATAAGAGTCGAGGGGCATGAAAGGGAAGCAGTGGTTGGGAAGGGAGTGAGACAGGGTTGTAGCCTGTGCCCGATGTTATTCAATCTGTATATTGAGCAAGCAGTGAAGGAATCAAAAGAAAAATTCGGAATAGGTATTAAAATCCATGGAGAAGAAACAAAAACTTTGAGGTTCGCTGATGACATTGTAATTCTGTCAGAGACAGCAAAGGACTTGGAAGAGCAGTTGAACGGAATGGACTTTGTCTTGAAAGGAGGGTATAAGATGAACATCAACAAAAGCAAAACGAGGATAATGGAATGTAGTCGAATTAAGTCGGGTGATGCTGAGGCAATTAGATTAGGAAATGAGACACTTAAAGAAGTAAAGGAGTTTTGTTGTTTGGGGAGCAAAATACCTGATGATGGTCGAAGTAGAGAGGATATAAAATGTAGACTGGCGATGGCAAGGAAAGCGTTTCTGAAGAAGAGAATTTTGTTAACATCGAGTATAGATTTAAGTGTCAGGAAGTCGTTTCTGAAAGTATTTGTATGGAATGTAGCCATGTATGGAAGTGAATCATGGACGATAAATAGTTTGGACAAGAAGAGAATAGAAGCTTTCGAAATGTGGTGCTACAGAAGAATTCTGAAGATTACGTGGGTAGATCACATATTTAATGAGGAGGTAGTGAATATGATTGGGGAGAAGAGGAGTTTGTGGCACAACTTGACAAAAAGAAGGGACCGGTTAGTAGGACGTGTTCTGAGGCATCAAGGGATCACAAATTTAGCATTGGAGGGCAGCGTGAAGGGTAAAAATCGTAGAGGGAGACCAAGAGATGAATACCCTAAGCAGATTCAGAAGGATGTAGGTTGCAGTAGGTACTTGGAGATGAAGAAGCTTGCACAGAATAGAGTAGCATTCAGATCTGCATCGAACCAGTCTGAGGACTGAAGACCAAAACAACAACAACAACAACATCTGCATGTACATCATACTCCGCAAGCCACCTACTGGTGTGTGTCGGAGTGTACTTTCGGTACCACTATCTAATCCCTCCAACCCTGTTCCACAGCCGGCCGGGGTGGCCGAGCAGTTCTATGCGCTACAGTCTCGAACCGCGCGACCGCTGCGGTCGCAGGTTGGAATCCTGTTTCGGGCATGGATGTGTGTGATGTCCTTAGGGTAGTTAGGTTTAAGTAGTTCTAAGTTCTAGAGGACTGAAGACCTCACAAGTTAAGTCCCATAGTGCTCAGAGCCATTTGAACCATTTTTGAACCTGTTCCACACGCGAATAGTTTGTGGGAAGAATGATTGTCGGTAAGCCTCGTGGTCAATACGCGAGTTGTTTGTGGAAGGGAAACAATATGTTGTTTGTCTCCTCCTGAAAAGTGCTGTCCCGAAATTTCAATAGTAAATCTCTCTGTCATGCACAATGTCTCTCTTGTAACATCTGCCAGTGAAGTTTGTTTAGCGTCTCCGTAACGCTCTCTCGCCAGCTAGACGATCCCGTGACGAAACGCGCCACTCTTCGTTGGATCTTCTCTATCTCCTCTATCAGCCCTACCTGATAGGGATCTCAGATAGATGAACAGTACTCAAGAATCGGGAGAACAGACGCCTTATAAGCCATTTTCTTCGTGGATGAGTTACACTTCCTTAAGATTCTTCCGAAGAATGTGAGTTTTTTGTCTGCTTTTCCCACTATCTGTTTTAGATGGTCATTCCAATGAAGGTCGCTCTGGATAGTCACGCCTAGATATTTTACGGCAGACGCTGTCTCCAGCTGTTTATCATCAATAGTTAGCTGTACAGTAGTGGATTTCTTTTCCTATGTATGCGCAATAAGTTTCATTTATTTATGTTCAGGCTCAACTGCCAGAGTCCGCACCATTCATCAATTCTCGGCAGGTCGTTCTGGAAATTCTTACAATCTACTGACGGTGCTACTTTGGTATGAATAACCGCATCATCTGCGAATAGCATTAATGAGCATCCGACGCTTTCTACTAGATAATTTATATATATTGTGAACAGCAACGTTCTATCACACTTCCCTGTAGTACTCCGTATATTACCTTCACATCTGCGATTTAGTTCCGTTAAGAGCAACGTTTTGAGTTCTATGTGCAAGAAAGTCTTGATTCAAATCGCAGGTGTGCTCCGATACTCCGTAAGCTTATATTTTTTTCATTAACCGACAGTGCGGGACGGTGTCATATGCCTTACTGAAATCAAGGAACACGGCATCAACCTGAGCGCCGTTGTCCAGTGCGCTCTGGATCTCACGGAGGAACAGAGGGAGCTGGGTTTCGCAGGATCTCTGTTTGCGGAATCCATGTTGATTTTTATAGAGGAGCTGTTCACTTTCCAAGAACGTCATAATTCTTGAGCATTAAACATATTCCATAATTCTACAAAAGATTAACGTCAATGATATAGGTTTATAATTGTGAGGACCTGTTTTACGACCTTTCTTAAAAACGGGAATGACTTGGGTTTTTTCAGTCGTTAGGTACGTTTCGTTGCTCAAGCGATCTACAATAAATTAGTGCTAGAAGGGGGGCAAGTTATTTCGCATAATCTTTATAGAATCTTATAGGCATCTCATCTGATCCTGAAGCCTTTCCACTACTAATCGATCGTAGCTGCTTTTCAATTCCGCGATCGGGTATCTCAATATCTGCCATCTCGACGTTCGTACGGCGATTGGAAGGAGGGACAGTGTTACGATCTTATGCGGTGAAACAAGTTCGGAAGACCGAATTCAGTATTTCGGCCTTCTCGCTATTATCTTCCGTTTCTGTGCCGGTGTGGTCGCTGAGAGAATGAATAGATGATTTTCACCCACTTACTGATTTTTCATAGGACCAAAATCTCTTAGGGTTTTAGTCAGGTCGGTTGACAGCGTCTTACTTTCTAAATCATTGAACGCTTCTCTCATCTCTCTCCGTACGCTCATTTTCGCTTCGTTCAGCTTTTCTTTGTGAGCTAGGTTTTTACTTCTCTTGAATCTGAGGTGAAGTGCTCTTTGTTTACGTATCAATTTTCTAACACGACTATTAAACCATGGTGGATCTTCCCCATCCCTTAAAACCTTACTCGGAACATACTTGTCTAGGACATATTGGACGATGCCTTTGGATTTTTTCCATTTGTTCTCCACATCTTCGTCCTAATCACCGAATATTTGATGCTGACTGCTGAGATATTCTGAAATTTGTATCCTATCACCCTTGCTGAGCAAATATATCTTCTTACCTTTCTTAACATTCCTTGTAGGACCCGTCGTCATAGATGCTGTCACAGCCTTATGATCACTGATACCTTCCTCTACGTTAACTGATTCTATAAGTTCAGGTCTGTTTGTTGCCAGGAGGTCAAGACGTTACCCTCACGAGTTGGTTCTCTAACTGTCTGCTCAAGGTAATTTTCGGACAAGATATCCAGAACAATGCCACACGATTTCCTGTCTCTTTCGCCAGTTTTGGTGGCATAACTCTCCCAATCTATACCTGGTAAGTAGAAGTCACCACCTGTTACAACGGCATGGTCAGAAAATTACTAATGATATTCTGCCAGCTCTGTCTGAAGCGTTCTACAACTACAAATCCTGACCCAGGTGGTCTATAAAAGCATCCGATCACCATTTTTGACCGTTCTTTGATACTCAGTTTCACCCACATTAATTCACATTCGGAATTCGTGATAACTTCGTCAGATTTTATCGAATTTATACTGCAATAAACACGCCGCCACCATTGGCGACTATCCTATCCTTACGATAAATATTCCAGTCTGAACTTAGGAGTTCGTTGTCATTGACGTCTGGCTTTAACCAGCTTTCTGTTACCAATACTGTCTGTGCGTTATAACCTTCAATAAGCGATACTAATTCTGGGACCTTTCCTTGGATGCTCCTGCAGTTTACTAAAATCATATTAAACTTTTCTATCTCTGATCTGCGAGGACCAAGATTCTCTGAGGTCGCTGTGGATGATTTAACGGGTAAATCGTCTTTGATCCCAAGGGAGGAGTTCTCTAACCTAGAAAAGCCCCATGTGCACGCCACACGTACTCTGCTACCCTAGTAGCCTGCGTGTAGCGAACGCCTGAACTATTAAGGGGAACCCTACAATTCTTCACCCGATAGCGGAGGTCGAGAAATCCTCATCCGATACCGTCGCAGAGTCGTCTGAGCCTCTGGTTTAGATCTTCCACTCAGCTCCAAACCAGAGGACCGCAAACTCTGCGTACGATGCTACAAATAGACTGCTTAGCCTGCACCCCGCATGCGTTGGTAGTTGCCTTCACCAAATCAGCCAGTCGCCGAAAGGAGCCGAGGATGGCCTCAGAACCCAAGCGGCAGGCGTCATTCGTGCCGACATGTGCCACTACATGCAGCCGGTTGCACCCAGTGCGCTCGATGGCCGCCGGGAGGGCCGCCTCCACATTACGGATGAGACCTCCCGGCAAACATATCGAATGCACACTGGAATTCTTTCTCGCATGTCCTGCTATCTCCCTGAGGGGCTCCATCACCCGCCTAACATTGGAGCTCCCAATGACTGGCATGCACACCCTCTGTACTTGTCCGGACTGGGCAGGAAAATAGACCGCTGGCCCAACAGGAGAGGCATTCCGTGTTGGCTCAGAATTATCATCAACACTGAGAAGCACCTCGTACCTGTTGCTAAGACGTAGGGAGCCACCCGCACGGCCTGCTCCCTCTTTCGCCTTTGACACGCGAACCCACCACTGTCTGCCACCCACTCTGGAGTGAGGACGGACCCGTCGGATGTTGCGTATCGGAAGCCGCAGTGACGTCCGGGCCACCAGGGGATTCCACTGGCACCAAAGGTGTCACAGGTCTCATCACTGGCGCCCCGACGTCACCGCAACTTCGAGCATTAGCTACGAGTAGAAGCTTGTCGACGGTAGTCAACGAAGCCTCCAGCTGTTTACGGACAGCAGCCAACTCTCCTTGTGTCCGCTCACAACAAACACAGTCCCTAGCCTTATCGTACTGTTTATAAAATAGATATAAGGTCTCAAATGGTGCTACTCAGTTCGAAAATATACCAAAGGAGAACAAAGTAACACTAAAAGTTGGTGTGCAGATTTCTCACTGAACTCTGAGACCGCAAATTATTAAACAGAAATAAATTTCTCTACACGGAAAATAAATACTAGGAAGCCGCCCTACACAAGGATATTCACAAGACTTACGCAAAGAACAAAAACTACGATTAATTTTCTAACCAGAAGTCTACTCAGCAAAATACACACGTTGAGTTCACTTCTTTGCAGAAGCACGTGAAAAAGAAAGAAAGACTAAATTAATTTACAGTTTATCACACAAGTGCTGCTGCTGTGCTACTCGTGCTCTAGGCTCGGCAGATGCCCAAAATTGCCGCGCGGGATTAGCCGTGCGGTCTCAGGCGCTGCAGTCATGGACTGTGCGGCTGGTCCCGGCGGAGGTTCGAGTCCTCCCTCGGGCATGGGTGTGTGTGTTTGTCCTTAGGATAATTTAGGTTAAGTAGTGTGTAAGCTTAGGGACTGATGACCTTAGCAGTTAAGTCCCATAAGATTTCACACACATTTGAACATACCCAAAATTTTGCCTGCCTAACTCGGTTCCAGCACTTTCAACAACTGAACGCACGGTCAGCAAACAGATCAACAGTTGAACGAGTGGTGTGTGTGTGTGTGTGTGAACGACAGATCGATTGTAGGAAATCATTTGTGACGCCTCGTCAACCTTGGCAGGGTCTCGTTCTCAGTTGCCTCACTCGCAATCACCATGTTTTCACGGTATGAACTCGATATCGATTTTTCTTTTGAAACGGTATATGCCTTTTGGAGTCATCGTGAAGACCCTCACACACAATGAAACTTATTTGTCAACTTCGCTCTTTTCTGTCGACAGATTTGTAACCAGCCCGTAGACGACCCAACATGTTTGTCAATTATCATCATTTTTGAAGCAGATGCTGTTCGCGTATGCCGTATTTTGACACTAGTGGGAAGGGCTACAAACGCGAATAAATCATTTCTAACATTGACTCTGGTACTGTGTTCATAGAAAAGAAGAAGAAGAAGAAAAAGAAGAAAAAGAGAAAAAACTAGATGCTAGTACATGTGATGATTTAAAATTAGAGGAAAATATACACATGAAAACCTTTTAAAGGGAATGTTACACTCGGAACCAGAAGTTTTTCAGAATGAACCGTAAAGCTTTTAATAAAATGTTTGGTTGAGAAAGTAGACACAAGTGTACGTAAATTTATTCTGTTTGCTACGGTCGCAGGCTCGAGTCTTGCCTCCGGCACGGATGTGTGTGATGTCCTTAGGTTAGTTATTTTTAAGTAGTTCTAAGTTCTAGGGGACTGATGACCTCAGATGTTCAGTCCCATAGTGCTCAGAGCCATTTGAACCATTTTTTATTTTGTTCTACTTGGTTCTCGAATTATAGTTCACTAAAATACCACAACCTGAGAACATATAACCTACATCGTCTCTGGAAGAACTAAAGTACTTCAATTCTTTTTATTTTATTGCACTCCAGCTTTTACGTTGTGCGTAGAATATTGATTTTCTTCTTAACGTTTTCCTGCGTAATACATGGCTACAAAAGATGCGACACCTCTATCGTTTTGGTAATTGCCAGTCCACTTTTGTATTTATCCTTGGTACTAGTTTCCCTTGCTTCCACCGAGTTGTGGAAATTCACGATGCAGTGACATAAATGGTAATAAAAGTCTTTTTGACTGAACATATGCGGCGAAACGTCAGCAGAAACAACGTCCACCATGTTGTCAAATTAGCCAGCCGCTGTGACCGAGCGGTTCTAGGCGCTTCAGTCCGGAACGGCGCTGCTGCTACGGTCGCCGGTTCGGATCCTGCCTCGGGCCGGGAAGTGTATGTTGTCCTTACGTTAGTTAAGTTTAAGTAGATCTAAGTCTATGGGACTGATGACCTCAGATGTTAAGTCCCATAGTGCTTAGAGCCATTTGAACCGTTTTGTTGTCAAATTTCCGCGAGTCAAAATTTATCTTGACAAACACGTCGAACAGTGCCGTACAGTGACAAATATTTGGCAAACATAGTAAAGCTTCACAAATTGTTTGATCGTGTGATCTGAGGTGAGTTTCTACAGCCGGATGGGGTGGCCTTGCGTTTCTAGGCGCTACAGTCTGGGGGACAATAGATATACTGTTAACGACTTCCGCCAAATGATAACGTAGTGGCATAGTTACCAGAGCGCTATCTGTGTCTGCCTTTTAAAGGGGAATGTTCACAACCAGAAGCCTCAGTGGGATACAGGCATATGAAGAAGCACTTGTGTTCCCACAGTTAACTGAGCGAGTTTGAAGTTGGATCAGATTGTGACCTTCCGAGTAACGGGATGGTCCTTTTGCAGACCACACCGGTAGGCGAGGTTGGGAACGTCCACGCAGCACAGATGACACCCAGGATCGTCGTTATGTGAGGACAGCAGTGGCAGATCATAGAGCGAACACAGCACAGATAAAGGGCTTGTAAGCCAGACATGTCAACACGAGCTGTTGCGAACCAGTTACTAGCAGTAGGACTACGGGCATGCACACCTCTGCCCCGTCTTCCATTCACGCCGCAGCATCGACGTGCACGACTCTACTGGTGCGGTCAGAGGATCACGTGGAAGATGGAATGGCGCACCGTGGTCTTCAGCGATGGAAGCAGATTCTGCCTGAATCCGGGTGATGGTCGTTTACGTGCACGTTGTAAACATGGTGAGCGCTCTCCTGTAGAGTGCATTCGTCCAAGACAAACTGGTCCCACCCCAGGACTTTTGATCTGATTTGCCGGAGATGACAGTCATATGTGCATGTGCTTAAGTGACTGAATGCGTGTCTGTTTACTTTTCTGAGGAAGGCTTTGACTGAAAGCTAAATCGCAACAGACTTTTCGGCCTGTCTGCAACTCATCCTGTGATCTTTTATATCAAACAGTGGAAGCCCGTCCGAGTTTCACGCAATCGAAGCACACACCAAATCTTGTACAAGCTTGCTTGGGCTGTAGGAACGTGAAGGGGATTTGTGAATGCTTGACAAGATTAGGTTTAAAATGGTTAAAAGAACTGTGAGCACTATGGGACTTAACATCTAAGGTCATCAGTCCCCTAGAACTTAGAACTACTTAAACCTAACTAACCTAAGGACATTACACGCATCCATGCCCGAGGCAGGATTCGAACCTGCGACCGTAGCAGTCGCGCGGTTCCGGACTGAAGCGCTTAGAACCGCTCGGCCACCGCGGCCGGCTCAAGATTGGGGTTGCTTGTGTAGACGCCATTAGTCATCTTTGGCAATGTGTTATGCAAACACACACACACACACACACAAACACACAAACTGGTATAGTCATGCGTATTCAAATACAGAGATATGTAAGCAGGCAGAATACGGCACTGCGGTCGGCAACGCCTATGTAAGACAACAAGTATCTGGCGCAGTTGTTATATCGGTTACCGCTGCTACAATGGCAGGTTATCAAGATTTAAGTGAGTTTGAACGTGCTGTTATAGTCGGTGCCTTAGCGATGGGATAAAGCATCTCCGAGATAGCGATGAAGTGGGGATTTTCCCGTACAACCTTTTCACGAGTATACCGTGAATATCAGGTATCCGGTAAAACATTAAATCTCAGACAACGCTACGGCCGGAAAAAGATCCTGCAAGAATGGGACCAGCGACGTAAAAGAGAATCGTTCAATGTGACAGAAGTGCCAACCTTCCTCAAACTGCTGCAGATTTCAATACTGGGCCATCAACAAGTGTCAGCCTGCGAACCATTCATCGAAACATCATCGACATGGGTTTTCGGAGCCGAAGTTGCCCCCGTGCACCCTTGATGACTGCGCAACACAAAGCTTTACGCCTCGCCTGGACCTGTCATCACCGACATTGGATTGTTGATGATTGGAAACATGTTGCCTGATCGGACAAGTCGCGTTCCAAATTCTATTGAGCGGACGGACGTGTACGGGTATGGAGACAACCTAATGAATCCATGGAGCGTGCATGTCAGCAGGGGACTATTCAAGCTGGTGTAGGCTCTGTAATGGTTGGGGGCGTGTGCAGTTGGAGTGATATGGGACCACTGATACGTCCAGATACCGACTTTGACAGGTGACACGTACGTAATCATCCTGTCTGATTGTCCATTGTACATTCCGAAGGACTTGGGCAATTCCAGTAGGACAACGCGACACCACACTCGTCCAGATTTGCTACATAGGTGCTCCAGGAACACACTTCTGAGTTTAAACGCTTCCGTTGGCCACCAGGCTCCACAGACATGAACGTTATTGAGCATATCTGGGATGCCTTGCAACGTGCTGTTCAGAAGAGATCTCCACGCCCTCATACTCTTGCGGATTTATGGACAGCCCTGCAGAATTGACGGTGTCAGTTCTGTCCAGCACTGCTTCAGACATTAGTCGAGGCCACGCCACGTCGTGTTGCAGCACTTCTGGATACTCTCGGGACCCTACACGATATTAGGCAGGTGTACCAGTTTCTTTGGTTGGCTCGGGGGGACACCTCGCAAGTATCCAGTCTTTATAGTGTTGCTGCGTACAACAATGACGACAATGAAGTGTTGCCAGGATGCAATCTCTAGGAGACAATTTATGATATTCTAGCGTTACTCGAAAGGCGGCTGAACCTCAGTGGCTGATGTCAGTTGGCGGACGTGGGTGTTCAGAACGGGTCAAACCAAAGCCACCTTCTTTACGTGGCGTGTGCTTTAACAGAACTGATATGTTATCACTATACGGTAGCAGAAATCTCAGAATTTATTTCTTTTTGTGTTAGCAGTTAGCACTTTAGCCTCTGAGCCAAGTTTTCGGAAATTCTATAGTTTGTAGCCGATGCGGAGGCGGAATAAATGAAATTCTCTCAGAAGAAAGAAAGAAAAGAATGAATGGACAAACAAACATAATGGATCACCTTTGTGCAGCGCACAGCGGGATCGAGTAATTGAACTGACCTGTGGGCGAGCTGGACCGATTAGGTCTGGTCGCCTGGGATGCTGGACCCCTGCGATTTCCGTTGCGAGCCTAGCGTGCGAAGGCTTGTGAAACAATCACAATAAACGGGAGCCGGCAGCAGTAGCGCTGTGGAACCAGAGTGAGGGTGGGAAGACACCGCTGCGGAGAGCACCCCTCCACCTCCCCCTTACCCCGGCTCGTCGTAATTCCATTTCCCGGGCCCTTCCCCGCCCCCGGCGCCGGGGTAAAGCGTGTTAATTGGATCCGGGCAGGGGGCGGCCATCCATCAACCTTCACTCAGACGCCATTAATTCATTCACAGTGAAATTCATTGAAGAGCGTCGAGGAGCGGGCGAAAAATCTCTTTTCTACTCTCTCTCTCTCTCTCTCTCTCTCTCCCTCTCCCTCTCCCACACTCCTTCACTCTCTCTCTCTCTCTCTCTCTCTCTCTCTCTCTCGCTCGCTCGCTTGTTCATGGAGTTCCCGCTTGAAAAAGAAGCGCCGGGGTGAAAGAGAAAATTGTTTCATCCGGAATATAAAGGGCAGCTCTCGGCAATCCTGTTGGCGCAGGCCGGTGGTACGTAAACACTTGTTGACCAATTGCTACGAAATTGGAGGTGGCGAAGCGCAAAATTCGACCTTGTTTTCATTTTCTCCTCCCATTTGTCGTTGGTTGTGTTCCGGACAGGATTAATTGGAAATGGAAGCGACGAAGCTTGGACTCATCCTCTTCTATTTCCAGCGCCATCTTATTTAGTGTCTTCAAGAATGTATCCTTGCCAACCTGCTCCCTGAAATTCTGGAGCCCCGCTGAAGTGAACTGAGAGCTTTTGTAGATATTAATATAACTTACTTTTCCAGAAATGAGTGGTTTTCTCATTTTCTTCCATAAATGCCCATTTAACTTTTTTCCCTTTTCGTCAGCATCCAATTGAGGTAAAAAGCAGGCACAGGTAAAGTACGCTAATAATGTTGTACGGGGCACATTATGTAACACGTATATAGGCTTGGTGGCTGAGTGGGTAAGTGCCAGACCAGAAATCCAGAAACCTGTGATTCAGTCGTCAATTGGTTCCAGAATGTTTTTCGCGTTTTCACGCCGCTAATAGTATAATTTCTGCCGTTCCTTGGACGCTAGATTATTTTATATTTTACTGGATTATTATTTTCTATCAATTATGATCATTTTCAGATCGATATGTGTCAGTAAAATGGTATGAAGCATTTTCTTTTTCGTTAAGAGTGCAAGGGTGCGGACATATAAAACTTAATATTTTCCGATGCTATCATTCTTGGCCAAAAATTCGTTTTGTTATCACAGACGGACTTGAAGATTATGGTAACTGATTATGTTGCGGGGAAAGCGGACCAAAGACAGCGATTTATTGACAGAACACACAGAAGATGCAATAGGCGTACTGAAGAGACCGCCTACTCGATTTTCTGCTGGAGTATTGCTGCAAGGTGTGCGATCCGCATCAGATACGCCTGACAGAGGAAATCTAACAAATTCAAAGAAGGGCAGTTCGTTTGCGAAAGATGGGAAATAATGCCACGGATACGTTACGCAAATGAAGGTGGCAATTATTGAAACAAAAGGCGTTTCGGCAGGATCTCCTCGTGAAAAATCGATCACTAACTATCTTCTCCGAATGCGAAAATATTTTTCTGGCGCCCATCTATATAGGGAGAAATGATCATCGTAATAAAATAAAAGAAATCAGAGGTCGCAGTAAAATGTTGAAGTGTTTGTTTTCCGTGCGCGCCGTTCGAGAGTGGAACGGTAGAGAAATAGCTCGAAGGTGGTTCGATGAACATTCTGCCAGGCTCTTAATTTTGAACTGCAGGATAATCATGCAGACGCAGGGAACACGTAGAGGTTTGGAATTTAATACGGGTCATTGACGGAAAGTGCGGCCATTAGGAGCATTATGCCACCATCTCTGCCCCTTTTATCGTCCAAATACTGGCTGTAAAAATCTCTTTCAGCACTGGTATTAAAAACTAGTTATGAAATAAGTTATAAATAATTCTTGAGATGAAATATTGATATAAATTACACAATTTCAAACACAGAAGCACTGTGCTGTTCTTTGTAATCGTGTCACATTTCATCAGTCACGTCGCTAGTCGTCATCCCGGACACAAGCCATGGAAATCATTTTCACGTGCATTATGGGATATGTTGAAATAATTAAGGTGGGAGAAACGTAGCGCTTGCAGTAGTGTCCGTTTTCGATTAGAGGCAGTACAGTAAACGCGTCCGACGGATGATCGGTGTCGACAGTGGCTTTATTCCATCACTACACGAGTCACTATGATGGGATTATGGACTTTGTAACAGCGCCCTACCTTATTTTACGTATAAAATGCGGCAATAGGCCATATAAAACAGATGTTGCACCAGTATCACTAGTAGGAAATTGTTCTTATCGTGTTCATATCGTCCAGCCTGTGCTCTTCTTGCTGCACTAATGAACTGGAGCTATCTAAAAAGCCAGTAAAGCTGTCGTCAAGCCGAAGGTTGTGTTTCAAAGCCACATTGCTTTACTAAACATGGTTGTGTTGGAGGCGGTATGCCGTTGCCTTCGTCTGACTTTTGAACTGACTTCCCCAGCCAATTATAGCGGGGCATACAGTTTAACGCGGACTCCCGAACCACGGTGCAACTAATCTTGTTTATAAAATGGCGAGACACAAATAATAGCATAGGTTTACTCTGTTCACTGTGATTCCCGAAATGAAGTAAGTAAATAGCCCTATGTCACACAATTCAAACAATGTTTTTCGCTTGCATTGGGCAGTTAGATCAGTTCTTAACGTCCATTAAACCACAGATTCTTTAAAAGATAGAATTTCTGCATATAAAACAGCTTCAAACGTCTGATTACAAATGAGTTAAAGTGTTAAATATTTGACTTTAGCCTCATATGTCGTAAACTATGAGTCGTACAGTGACATACACTACTGGCCATTAAAATTGCTACACCACGGGCGGCCGCGGTGGTCTAGCGGTTCTGGCGCTGCAATCCGGAACCGCGGGACTGCTACGGTCGCAGGTTCGAATCCTGCCTTGGGCATGGGTGTGTGTGATGTCCTTAGGTTAGTTAGGTTTAAGTAGTTCTAAGTTCTAGGGGACTTATGGCCTAAGATGTTGAGTCCCATAGTGCTCAGAGCCATTTGCTACACCACGAAGTTGACGTGCTACAGACGCGAAATTTAACCGACAGGAAGAAGATCGTGTGATATGCAAATGATTAGCTTTTCAGAGCATTCACACAAGGTGAGCGCCGGTGGCGACACCTACAACGTGCTGACATGAGGAAAGTTTCCAACCGATTTCTCATACACAAACAGCAGGTGACCGGCGTTGCCTGGAAAAACGTTGTTGTGATGCCTCATGTAAGGAAGAGAAATGCGTACCATCACGTTTCCGACTTTGATAGAGGTCGGATTGTAGCCTATCGCGTTTGCGGTTTATCGTATCGCGACATTGCTGCTCGCGTTGGTCGAGATCCAATGACTGTTAGCAGAATATGGAATCGGTGGGTTCAAGAGGGTAATACGGAACGCCGTGCTGGATCCCAACGGCCTCGTATCACTAGCAGTCGAGATGAGAGGCATCTTATCCGCATGGCTGTAACGGATCGTGCAGCCACGTCTCGATCCCTAAGTCAATAGATGCGGACGTTTGCAGGACAACAACCATCTGCACGAACAGTTCGACGACGTTTGCAGCAGCATGGACTATCAGCTCGGAGACCATCGCTGCGGTTACCCTTAACGCTGCATCACAGACAGGAGCGCAAAACGTCATTCTTTCGGATGAATGCAGGTTCTGTTTTCAGCATCACGATGGTCGCATCCGTGTTTGGCGACATCGCGGTGAACGCACATTGGAAGCGTGTATTCGTAATCGCCATACTGGCGTATCACCCGGCGTGATGGTATGGGGTGCCATTGGTTACACGTCTCGGTCACCTCTTGTACGCACTGACGGCAATTTGAACAGTGGACGTTACATTTCAGATGTGTTACAACCCGTGGCTCTACCCTTCATTCGATCCCTGCGAAACCCTACATTTCAGCAGGATAATGCACGACCGCATGTTGTAGGTCCTGTACGGGCATTTCTGAATACAGAAAATGTTCGACTGCTGCCCTGGCCAGCACATTCTCCAGACATCTCACCAATTGAAAACGTCTGGTCAATGGTGGCCGAGCAACTGGCTCGTCACAATACGCCAGTCACTACTCTTGATGAACTGTGGTATCGT
The DNA here is from genome assembly GCF_023864275.1 of Schistocerca cancellata. Taxonomy (NCBI): domain Eukaryota; kingdom Metazoa; phylum Arthropoda; class Insecta; order Orthoptera; family Acrididae; genus Schistocerca; species Schistocerca cancellata. The sequence continues at coordinate 222,717,141 of NC_064632.1, read as the reverse complement.
GTTGAAGCTGCATGGGCAGCTGTACCTGTACACGCCATCCCAGCTCTGTTTGACTCAATGCCCAGACGTATCAAGGCCGTTATTACGGCCAGAGGTGGTTGTTCTGGCTACTGATTTCTCAGGATCTATGCACCCAAACTGCGTGTAAATGTAATCACATGTCAGTTCTACGAGTGAATACCCGTTTAATATCTGCATTTCTTCTTCGTGTAGCAATTTTAATGGCCAGTGGTGTAATTGTGGACGTAAATTTAGTGGAAGATGTGGATACTGTTTGCCAACTGTGTAGCGAATAGAGTCGGTAGTAAGGAAGTAATAGATTAAAACTGTTGTGACTTGGCAAGACAGCCAAGTCACTATGCGAGGATGCCGAAATGCACGCGTTTAAGCTCACGCAGACTGGCGTGAGGTCTGGAACAATTAAAGGAGTTTATAGTAGCAAATAAAGTACGTAGTTGATGTAATACTTAACTTTAATCCATAATTGGAGAACATCGCTCTTGATGATACATAATTACAATCTCAATATAAACTGGTAATGGCGCCTTGCTAGGTCGTAGCAAATGACGTAGCTGAAGGCTATGCTAACTATCGTCTCGGCAAATGAGAGCGTATTTGTCAGTGTAGCTTCGCTAGCAAAGTCGGCTGTACAACTGGGGCGAGTGCTAGGACGTCTCTGTAGACCTGCCGTGTGGTGGCGCTCGGTCTGCAACCACTGACAGTGTATGTATACTAACGGACCGCGGCCGATTTAAATGCTACCACTTAGCAAGTGTGGTGACACCACAAAAACGTAATGTCTGATGATGAAGTTGTATTGCATGAACTGTAGTGAGCGCTAAACGTTTTCCTTCCACCATTTTCGTAAAGGTTTGAACTATGTGTAGATTTTGTTGGAAGTCGCTCACTGCTCTCACTCGCAAGTAATGGATGAATACAACGCGCGTGTTCGGTTGCGGCCAACCCGGACGCGCCTCTTCAGGCGCCTTGGTCCATCGCGGCTCGGCTAGTGCCCTGGTTTTAAGCGCTTCAGTGCTTGGTGGCCGCACATCGACCATAGGCGTGTTGCTCACTCGCACTGTCGGAAGGTCTCTTCCAATGCTGAAACAGAAAATACTTCCGACAGAAAATATTTCTTTGAAATATGAAGTGTTGCGTAAACTACCATCAGTCTGGATGTTCAGGATTAATTGTGATAGGCGTGAACGCTGTGAATTCAACGTCTTGCACGAACCACTTAAGAAGTTTCGAGACAAAGTTTTGATTGATCGTTCGACGTCATTATCACAGTTATTGCAGAAAAACTACAAAAACAAAATACTAATGTCCGAATTAGTATAGCATCTCCTGAGGAGCGTGTATTGCTAACGACACGGTGAGTAAATAGTAATTCATTGCATTACGTTTTTAAAGAAGCTGTACATGATGAATGCATTTTACAAAATTTAAGAAGAAACTTTCCAAAAATTAATTTACATTCCTAATAAATCGAAGACGTCATAACGAAAACTGACAAGAAGTGTGCAATTACTTCGGGAATGGTATAAGAGCCTGCCGCAACACAATGTTATTTGAATTATCGTTGTCAGAAGTCCTTAAATTAAGTGATTGTTCTTGTGTTTTGGTTGAAATTGTGTGCTATTGCTTGCTACTTGAGTGTCCGAATACGGCTGGTAAATGCCATTCTGAACCGGTTGAAGTTCTGGAACAGTTAAATTTTGTATTTTGCTTTGCGGTATAAGTTTTGGAAAAGATGAAATTTCAGCCGTATTTGGTAATATGGTGACAAACTCTGAAAGAATGGAAGAAAGTCATTTTTTGCTTTTGTAGATATCTTGCCCCAGCATATTTTTTCTTCCATTTTAATATTATTTAGTACAACTGTTCAAAAAAGCGCGAAGGGCTTTTGCCAACATCTCCATCTCCACTTCGTACTTTGCCGGCTTCTAGCTGTTTTTCTTTTCAAAAAACGTAAGACCACAGTTCTTCCCACCTCCTTCTGTTACATGTTTTTCTTCAAAAAAGAAAAAAGCAACATAGTATCAATTTATTGTATAAGGATTAGAAACTTACTGTACAATTGCTTCGATACTCTGGCAAATCAACTGAACGAGATGGTCATTATATGGAATTTAGTCCCACTGAATTTACTGCAAAATTAAAAATACCATAAACCACTAGGATTATTACTGTTTACAAGGTGACCATTATTGAACTATATGAAATAAAATCATCGTAACTTCTGAACGTTCAAATTGCACTGTTGGTCGCGGGGTATGAATGGGAATTATTATGATGTGAATATGGTTTGGTTTAGCGACGAACCCACTTTCATTTGGTTCGGTTCGTCAGTAAGCAACGTTGGCTCATATGGGGGACTGAGAATCCACATTTCGCAATCGAGAAGTCTCTGCACCCTCAGTAGGTGAATGTGTGGTGTGCCACGTCCAGTCACGGAATAATCGTTGCGATATTCCTTGATGGCACGGTGGGTAACGAACGACACGTGAAGGTTTTGTAAGATTATTTCATCCCCATTGTCGAAAGTGACCCTGATTTCGACCAGATGTGGTTCATGCAAGATGGAGCTCGGCCGCATCGAAGCAGGAGAGTGTTTGATGTCCTGGAAGAGCATTTCGCGGACCGCGTTCTGGCCCAGGGCTACCAAAAGGCCACTGGCCACAAGCGACTCCTTTTTGTGGTTCTGTATTAAAGACAAGGTGTACAGCAATAACCCCAAAACTGTTGCTGAGCTGAAAACAGCCATTCAGGATGTCATCGACAGGACTTCAGCGGGTCTGTGCCGCATCATCACCAATGTTGTGAGGCATATCGAACATGTCGTAACCTAAACTCAAATATCTGTAGTGACGTTTACATGTTGAATAAAGTGATCACACGGCGTAGTTTGTAACTAATTTACTTTTTTTCGAATAATTCAGTAAACGTTACCCTGTAATTACAAGTTTTAATTACTCTGTAGTAGCTTTCAAGAATAAAAATAAAAGTTAAGTGTAGTTGAGCTGACAGATTCCATTTCATCATCTTACCTCATCATTTAGAACCATTACGTTTCTGTAAAGATCATCCAGAAACATTTCTCTTTGAAAACTGCCGATATTAATGCTTCGTCGTCCATGGCAGAGAAATCAAAGGAAATTACGTGATCAGAGCGTTTATCAAGTAGTATAGTCTTCGAAGGCACTAGGAGACACGCCAGGAAGAACCAACATGACAGTTCGTCTAACGACATGCCAAGTGACCAGCTGAATCACCTAGCGCTGAGTGCGGCTGGCGTCCAAAGTTCACATCTGTCTGCTTAGCAAGGTGAGTCGCCCGGGGATTCGCGAGGCGCATCCGGTGTGGCTGTGACCTTAGCGCGCCCTCACTTATATTGCCTCAAGCCAAACGCACAGTCTCTAATTGTAATGCCTCTGTTGTTTTGTTAAAAAAATTTAACTTACGACTACTCCTCGTAATGAGTAGATAATGACTACTACTGGAACAGATTCTGGTTTAGCGGTCTAGTAAAACAGATGTTGGCGATGCTAACGTTCGCAAGTTTTGCCACTAATAAATGTACTTTCATGAAGTAACTAATATTTCCTCAGATTACTACTGATCACTTCACAGTCCTCGGCATTTGAAGTAATGCAGTAAAATCATTTCTGCCCGCCAGTCATTATCGGCGCTCAGTCTTTACTCGGCAAGGAACGTTCACTGATTCTCTCTCCGAGTTGGCTGAAACCGTCACTAAACTTCGAACATACTGTCGACGGTACCCGGAAATAGCTGCACTTGGCGCCAAGAGCAACCATGCAGAATTCTCTCGAAAAGTAGCGAGATTCTAATCCCCGGAAATGAGCTGCAGTATCGATCGCTTGTAAGGTTATCGATAACGCTGCCCTTAATGATTAGCCGTGCAATGTAACGCACATTGATGTGACTAGAAAGAGTACACGTGCACTTGCCCAGATCCTGCCGGCTAAACATACAATAATAAAATAATCCAATACTCGGGGAACATGGCAACATCCTACTGGAGTGTGTGTGTGTGTGTCGCGCAAGTGACTGTGATGATTCCTTCTACAGTAAATAACCTTATAGATGGGGCAACCACAGCTAAAAACTTGTACATACTGTGAAGGACAATCGAACAATTTAAAATAAGAGATGGTAAAATACACTACTGGCCATTAAAATTGCTACACCACGAAGATGACGTGCTACAGATGCGAAATTTAACAGACAGGAAGAAGATGCTGTGATATGCAAATGATTAGCTTTTCAGAGCATTCACACAAGGTTGGTGCCGGTGGCGACACCTACAACTTGCTGACATGAGGAAAGTTTCCGACCGATTTCTCATACACAAACAGCAGTTGACCGGCGTTGCCTGGTGAAACGTTGTTGTGATGCCTCGTGTAAGGAGGAGAAATGCGTACCATCACGTTTCCGACTTGGTAAAGGTCGGATTGTAGCCTATCGCGTTTGCGGTTTATTGTATCGCGACATTGCTGCTCGCGTTGGTCGAGATCCAATGACAGTTAGCAGAATATGGAATCGGAGGGTTCAGGAGGGTAATACGGAACGCCGTGCTGGATCCCAACGGCATTTCAGATGTGTTACGAGCCGTGGCTCTACCCTTCATTCGATCCCTGCGAAACTCTACATTTCAACAGGAGTCGAGATGACAGGCATCTTATCCGTATAGCTGTAACGGATCGTGCAGCCACGTATCGATCCCTGAGTCAACAGATGGGGACGTTTGGAAGACAACAGCCATCTGTACGAACAGTTCGACAACGTTTGCAGCGGCATGGATCAGCACGGAGACCATGGCTGCGGTTTATCCTTGACGCTGCATCACAGACAGGAGCGCCTGCGATGTTGTACTCAACGACGAACCTGGGAGCACGAATGGCAAAACGTCATTTTTTATGATGAATCCAGATTCTGTTTACAGCATCATGATGGTCGCATCCTTGTTTGGCGACATCGTGATGAACGCGCATTGGAAGCGTGTAGTCGTCATCGCCATACTGGCCTATCACCCGGCGTGATGGTATGGGGTGCCATTGGTTACACGTCTCGATCACCTCTTGTTCGCATTGACGGCACTTCTAACAGTGGACGTTACATTTCAGATATGTTACGATCCGTGGCTCTACCCTTCATTCGATCCCTGCGAAACCCTACATTTCAACAGGATAATGCACGAGCGCATTCGGGGCCTTTCTGGATACAGGAAATGTTCGACTGCTGCTCTGGCCAGCACATTCTCCAGATCTCTCACCAACTGAGAACGTCTGGTCAGTGGTGGCGGAGGAACTGGCTCGTCACAATACGCCAGTCACTACTCTTGATGAACTGTGGTATAGTGTTGAAGCTGCATGGGCAGCTGTACCTGTACACGCCATCCATGCTCTGTTTGACTCAATGCCCGGGCGTATCAAGGTCGTTATAACGGCCAGAGGTGGTTGTTCTGCGTACTGGTTTCTCAGGATCTATGCACCGAAATTGCGTGAAAATGTAATCACATGTCAGTTCTAGTATAATATATTTGTCCAATGAATACCCGTTTATGATCTGCATTTCTTCTTGGTGTAGCAATTTTAATGGCCAGTAGTGTAGATGTAGAAACACGCTTACCAACTTTCGTTTATGTAGGACAATTCCTTCTTGGTTTTGCGATTTCTTTCCGTCAGCGTACGTTGAAAAATTAGTGTTCTTTCATTATCTTGAATAACAATGTTTTTAAAAACAGTACGTTCTTTGCCTTTAGAATGAGTCTTATATATGTGATTTTGTAAAACGAGGTGGTGAATATGGATTACGTTTCTATATTTCAGCACACCCTCACCGGGCACTCGGGCAAGGTGATGGCTGCGAAGTTCCTGGGCGAGCCCACCAAGGTGGTCACGGGCAGCCACGACCGCACGCTCAAGATCTGGGACCTGCGCAGCAAGGCCTGTGAGTACCACTGTTATTACTACTGCTGCGCGTCTTATCGCGACGGGCGCAAAACTTTTCTCTTCCCACTGGCCGGCGAAAGCTGGCCGCCAGGTGATTAGTTGTCGTGTACGCGCCGCCTGTGAAATGTTTCCCCGGCACCGGAAGAACGTGAAAATTCCTGGGAATGGCTTTTTCCTGCAGATATTTACCAGCACCTGTTTGGCGGAGTTCTGTTCGTTAAGCAGCTCGTAAAGTTCCAGGGCCTAGGAATCTTCCTCCCATTAGACCTGGACGACATTCGGGTCGTAAATTCTGCGTGAGATGATGAAAACTTCGTTAGCAGGTTTAGTAACCAGTCTTTTTTATTTTTGTTTCGAATATTTGTGAGCAACAAATCCTTCCTCCCATTATTAAGTTGGTGATAAAAGGGATTTTCAGATGATTGCGTTCTGATAAGTGGAAACAACAACTGCCTGATTGTTTATGAGATGTCAGTACAGAAGACCGTACAGGAAAAGGCGAGAAAAAGCCTTGGCAGCGAGGAGATTCAGCGCTCGTTTCAAAATATCCATCCAGGATGCCGCCGTCGTAAAATATTTCTTACTTCAGATAGTTCGTGAGCTATGTCGTTTGCTGCTGTTGGATAAAAATAAAATCAACAGTCGGCTCGTTGTAGGAGTCGGTAAAGTTATTTTTAAGAACCCTTTTTTACATGTAAATGCACAGCCACACACAATGCTTCGTATTCCGTTGAAAACCAGAATCTTTAGCTACATGGACGGGGGAGGCATCGTCAGTCTTTAATTACATCACTGTGCCAGTTAGGAACGGTATTTGCGAAAGACGGTAGATCGTTAGAAACGAAGCACAATCTCGGATTCGACAAGGATGAAGCAAAAAATTGCCCTTGTCTTTTCAAAGCAGCCCTCCCTGCCTTACCCCCCTGGTGTATCTGTGCTTGGCGTCAATAAAAAATTAAGTCTGAGTTCCCCTTCAATACAGCACATGCACCTCGCAAATCAAAGTTCAGGATTTAATGAAAATAATCGGATGAATTGGATGGCCGTAGTTGATTCCGGGTCACTGTTTGCAACCCGAATACTAACAAATCAAATACAACATTATTTTGTAAACAGTTGATAGATCTCCCTAGTCACCGTTGCCAATCTACAATTCGTTCGCATTCACAAAAATTAAAAGTCTCGTAGGTCTGCGTGCTCCAGCACACCACCAGCTCACTGTCAAGTGACACCAGACGTCTATACAAAAGTATTTAAAGGCACCCCTCTACCCAGCAGTTTAAAGTATGTGTTGTTACAAAGAATGAAGAAGACAAGTTTACTAAAGGATGGTCTTTTTTTCATTTACATTAAAGTTAGCTCAAAAGAGTTTTTCAGTGATACATTTAATTTATGTGAACGTATATACCCTCAAACCTGTCTGCCTACTTAGCAAAATACAGTAAATGAAGATTTTATGAAATTAGGGCACTGAGAACTAATCTTCAAGGAATTTGTGCTAATTGATTTTGCGGGTTTATTACCATTTCCAAAGCTATGGAGGATTTAATATTCTGATTTATGTTTTAGGTATGGTAATTCAGATGATACGTTAGGATTGCAATTGTATATGTGTAAATCATGGTATTTTGTCCTGCAGTATATGGCGAATAAATGTTAGCTCCCAAATATTCATTTAATTACATGCGGATGTTATCCAATTTATTCGTTTCGTCATATGTGATACAATTTTGACGTTAGCCAAATGGATCGGTTGCCAGTGAGACGTATTACGCTGCTCGTGATTTAAGTCACTATCGATCCTCAGTTTATGGTAGCAAAATACAGTGTCTTCCGAAGTTATTCGGTCACATTAATACAGGAGGTAGAGAACAACAAAATAAATGTGTTTCGATGAGGAACATATAGCCTCTGAGGTCAACTTGTAGTGTTAGGGCACATATTCTTTGTGGTGCTGACTTTAAGTTCTTGTGCATGCGTCACTGATTGGAAATGCATAGTGACATTCATATGTCCACAGTTCGCGTGTTTGGGCACGTGTGAATCAACGAAGTACTCGACCTCGTGCACATCAACAGCGATTCGGTGTTACTGAATATTTTAAGTTTTGATGCGGAACAGATATCATAAATGATAGTTGCTCGTCAGTATGTTGTGATTGATATTACTAAGGCAGAGCGCTCTGCTGCCGCAATAACTTTAAAGACAAATTGACATTGCAGATGTAATAGAAAATTTTCTGCAAATTAAGTAGTCTTGAGAATATATCGGCACTTCTCTCTTGCTTGTATTAAGTGGGTCGTAATCAGTAGTTCGGTAAATTTTAAACTAGTTTCGACGTGGTATTTTTCTTTTTGCCGAGATCCTTCATATTTTGCCAATTAAATTCCTTTCATCACCATTCGTATAATCACTTTCATTTTTCTCTGCATCTCACCTGTGGCTGTTATGTTTGCATTTGACAAGGACAGAGATTCCCTTGACCGCCATGTTGTATGTGAAATGTAGATTTATGGTGCGATCTTGCCATTCAGTATTCGTTCCACAGATGTTTAATCTTACTATCTCCAAGAGATATTAATCTAAATTCCACTCTCATACTAATTTTTAGTTGTAATACTAGAATTCATAAAATGGAGAACTTTAGATTACCTTGCAACATCCGTATATCCCGATGGGTTAAATCGCTTTATCCGAACAAAGGACAATTGGTTTCGAATTACAGTAGATACCGGATGGGGAAATGTACTTCTGCTGCGGAAAATACGTGCGCTTACGACTACATAAACACTAGCGGAAAATTTCCCTGCTGGGCTCAAAAAAATCAATCACCACGATCTAAAAAATCAAAATTCCTCTTAAATGTTGACGGTGATACCATAATTTTGCTATAATAACTGAGACTCCAAATGTACGACCACGAGGATTCAAACGCATCGCGGCACAATAAAGCTTACCTTCGCAAAACTATTAAAATATCCTCTTTCCGAAGCACAACTGAAATAGTATTGCTCATGAAATGATAATTCAACGTCAGAATGTTGCATGCTAAACCACAACGAAATCAGTTCAGAAATAAAAACATAATCTCTCTCTCTCTGTTCCCCTAGTACTAGTTTGCAATGTTCACTAGCAGCTGGAGTAGCAATAACGTCGTGCTAAGTTCTAAGACTCTCCCTGGAGTCGTGCTGGAGTCGTAAGATCTCACTGCGCTGCCGTCCGTCCGTACGCTCGGCGTGATCTGAGGGTAGTCTGAGGATAATGTGAAGATAATCTGAGGTGGAACTTCGTTTGTGTGTGTGTGTGTGTGTGTGTGTGTGTGTGTGTGAGTGTGGGCGGGTGGGTGGGTATGTGGATGTGTTTGTCTGTGTGGTTCTTGCAGAAGTGTTGCCAATGAGTGGCTGGACTTCCTGGTTTTTATGTGATAGGGCAGTTTGCTCTTTATTGACCCTTAAGAAGGGCTGCGGGCTTCATAGAGACTTTAAACCCTCTTGGGGTTGGTGCTGACTTTCTTAGATCGTTTTCAGTGGGGTACCTCGATAATGGCCTGAGGTACCCGAATGCGATGCCATCTTTCTGGGACGAGTGAGCGCATGTAGTCCAAATGGCGAGATGCAGGTCGAGGAGTGTCAATTTTGTTTATGTGTTCCCGTGTGGATACTTCGATGGGTTCTCGGAGAGTCTCGATGGAGAGTTCATGATGTAAGTCTCTACCCATCTGGAGACTCTTACGATCATCCTCAAATCCTCGTTTTGCAAGGTATGAGTAAGCCTGAGCTGCAGGCAGTGAAGTGATGCCAATTGGGCGTCCTCTGTTGACCTCTGTAGGCGCACGTGGGCGGCATGTTGCGAATCCTCTTTATCTGCGGTTCGTACCGGCTGGTTTAAATGTTTCTTCTGAGGAATAAAAAGGGAGCGCGACGCGTCATCTTCGGTCGGCGAAGACACGGTCGGTACCGCAAATTAAATGTATAATGAGTTAATCCTGGTATATGAGCCTACTGTAGTAAGTGAAAGAAAGATTAGGCAAATGTGACAAAAGTGGTTGAACATTATTGTCTAAATGAACAGCGGAATGATAGGCTCAGTACGCAGATTGATGAAATCCTCTAACTTGTGGACTGAAAACTGTTACTTGATCAACAGTAGGTGCTTTAGCTAATGGAGTTACTCATGCTGGACGCTTCACTATTTATATGAACAGCATGGGAAAGATTGGAGATCGAAGGAGCGTACCGACAACGCTTTCCGCCCAACGCGGAAAGCAAAGAATGTCATTCGGACCAGCCTTTTGGGGTCGCCCTCGATGAGATGGCCATGATATGTTTTCCCGTGTTGTAACGGTTGGCGATACTTTGATAGCTTATTCCAACACAGAGTCAAAGCAGCAATTAATAAGTAATAAAATGAAACACTTGCAGCCGTCATTTTGATATTATTTATTATGTTGCAACAGTTTCGTTGAATCAAAACACCATGTTCAGGCCTTTAGTGACGCTGAAGGGATGTACTGCAATCGTATACATGATCCTATCAGTGGCCAACATCTGTGAACTAGCTGTATAATAGTGTAATAGCGATGTTGTTCTGTAACTAACATCATCACGTAAGTGAACGGCCTAAGTCCCATAAACCATCAATCAAAGGATGAACACATAAAAACATTCAATGCAGTGGAACCGTTCAACTTCACCAAAACCAAAAATATGTAAGCATTCATTGGTGTCGAGAAACGATGGGCCCAGTTTTTTGGGACAAAGCTGGCGTTCTTTTGATTGATCTCGCGATACGTGGTTGCAGATGATTTGTACTGCGAAATGCTCACCGAACCGAGGCGTAGCATCCAAAATCGACGACGCGGGGAACTGTCGTCCAGAGTAGTCCTCCTCCACGACAACAGTGATCCACACACCGCTGCCCGTACCAGGGATAAGACGCAGCATTTCCGTTGGGTACTTCTCAACCAGCTACACTATGGTTGCGGCCTTTCACCCACCGACTGTTACTTCTAGCCCTTGGAACAGTGACTTTGTGGACAACAATTTGAAATTGACAACAAAGTCAAAGTCATTCTTGTCATCTGGTTCAATTCGCTGCCGAAGACCTCTGCGGATTGTTTGAAGAAACTAGTAATACTTAACGAAAAGTGGTTGGAAATAAATGGAGATTCCTCGTAAAAGTCAAGTAGGTTCGAAGTCAAGGTCTTTCTTGTCATCTGGTTCAATTCGCTGCCCAAGACCTCTGCGGATTGTTTGAAGAAACTAGTAATACTTAACGAAAAGTGGTTGGAAGTAAATGGAAATTCCTCGTAAAAGACAAGTAGGTTCGAAGCAAACTAAAATTGCCAATAAAGGCTTCTTCTAACGATTATGTTTTTTTTTTTTATTTTTCGAGTATGCTTCGTACAAAATCGGAAAACAAATAGAAAGAAACTCCCAGAACAGTTACTGACAAACAAATAAATTTAGAATACCTTTTATTTTAGTACTTAAGGTCGTAAGTATGTACTTGAAGCGTTGAGTTAATGGACAAGAAGGTTAATTTTTTAACTGGTGCAAACTACATCAGACAGTTAAGTGACTCGGCTTGATTACAGCCCAACCACACTCCAGTTGTAATATGCAATAATTACAGAACAATATAGCATGTAGTAATGACATCTTGATAATGACGGACGCTAACTACGGTACTTTATTAGATCATCACAACGGTGTTAGTGCTGCGCAAGCACCACACTCGCTGGGACTGCCGACTGCGTGCTAATGGGTCTCGCAAATTGTCGAGTTTTATTACCGTTGCGTCGAGCGATCAACGTCTTCAGCAGTCCACCGGCCTTCCGCGTACTTCTCTGTGGCTCCGCGCACGCGATGTACGGTAATTCTGCCAGGTAGTCATGCCAGATAGCAATGGTGCGCTGCTGCCACGAACATGACGTACGTTGCAAGTGTAACTGAATGAGGAATATGTAATACCAGCGCGTCTAGCACCCGGTGGCGGGCGCCACGTGTCACCAGTCTGTTTCCAATCCAAACCAACGACGGATGAGAGCTGGAATGGGTATCTCTCGAGCAAATGAATGTTAATGTGTGAAATGTTTCGATAACACTCTCTCTATTCTTCCAGTTCTCACAAGGGAAACTCCCCATCGCAGCTCCTCAGATTTAGTGGTGGGATGGGCCAGTCGATAGCCCGTCAAGCATGAAAACAGGAAGAATGTGTATTGAACTGTGGGAAAAAATGGAAACAGTGAATGTTCCAAGCTAAACAAGTGCGATATTGAGCATTAATTAATAACTGCGCCGTTGTGGTTCAGTGGTCACGGTGTTGGACTGAGAAGTGGACGACCCTTGTTCAAAAGTGACTCCTGTCATGTATTTTTATTTTTTATTTCTTTTTTCACAGTATTACACTCCTGGAAATTGAAATAAGAACACCGTGAATTCATTGTCCCAGGAAGGGGAAACTTTATTGACACATTCCTGGGGTCAGATACATCACATGATCACACTGACAGAACCACAGGCACATAGACACAGGCAACAGAGCATGCACAATGTCGGCACTAGTACAGTGTATATCCACCTTTCGCAGCAATGCAGGCTGCTATTCTCCCATGGAGACGATCGTAGAGATGCTGGATGTAGTCCTGTGGAACGGCTTGCCATGCCATTTCCACCTGGCGCCTCAGTTGGACCAGCGTTCGTGCTGGACGTGCAGACCGCGTGAGACGACGCTTCATCCAGTCCCAAACATGCTCAATGGGGGACAGATCCAGAGATCTTGCTGGCCAGGGTAGTTGACTTACACCTTCTAGAGCACGTTGGGTGGCATGGGATACATGCGGACGTGCATTGTCCTGTTGGAACAGCAAGTTCCCTTGCCGGTCTAGGAATGGTAGAACGATGGGTTCGATGACGGTTTGGATGTACCGTGCACTATTCAGTGTCCCCTCGACGATCACCAGTGGTGTACGGCCAGTGTAGGAGATCGCTCCCCACACCATGATGCCGGGTGTTGGCCCTGTGTGCCTCGGTCGTATGCAGTCCTGGTTGTGGCGCTCACCTGCACGGCGCCAAACACGCATACGACCATCATTGGCACCAAGGCAGAAGCGACTCTCATCGCTGAAGACGACACGTCTCCATTCGTCCCTCCATTCACGCCTGTCGCGACACCACTGGAGGCGGGCTACACGATGTTGGAGCGTGAGCGGAAGACGGCCTAACGGTGTGCGGGACCGTAGCCCAGCTTCATGGAGACGGTTGCGAATGGTCCTCGCCGATACCCCAGGAGCAACAGCGTCCCTAATTTGCTGGGAAGTGGCGGTGCGGTCCCCTACGGCACTGCGTAGGATCCTACGGTCTTGGCGTGCATCCGTGCGTCGTTGCGGTCCGGTCCCAGGTCGACGGGCACGTGCACCTTCCGCCGACCACTGGCGACAACATCGATGTACTGTGGAGACCTCACGCCCCACGTGTTGAGCAATTCGGCGGTACGTCACCTGGCCTCCCGCATGCCCACTATACGCCCTCGCTCAAAGTCCGTCAACTGCACATACGGTTCACGTCCACGCTGTCGCGGCATGCTACCAGTGTTAAAGACTGCGATGGAGCTCCGTATGCCACGGCAAACTGGCTGACACTGACGGCGGCGGTGCACAAATGCTGCGCAGCTAGCGCCATTCGACGGCCAACACCGCGGTTCCTGGTGTGTCCGCTGTGCCGTGCGTGTGATCATTGCTTGTACAGCCCTCTCGCAGTGTCCGGAGCAAGTATGGTGGGTCTGACACACCGGTGTCAATGTGTTCTTTTTTCCATTTCCAGGAGTGTATGTACTGTCCGTCCACTCATTGATTTGTTTGTTCTCTTTCTGTAGTCTTGGCAGTTGTCATACCTTACATAGGTTATAGAATATGAGTCATATGGTAAGAAAAGGTTACTTTCGCAAGTAAACGTGATGAACAGTGAGGGCAGGCGAGATACCACACATACTTCCCACAGAAATGGAAAAAAAACAAATAAACGGGTGTGAACAATGTTACAACACAGTCAAAAATTCCTAAAATGAACGCAACTCCAAAAACATTAAAAACGTACGAGGGTGAGTCAAATGAAAATCATAAATTTGTAAAAACAAATCAAAATTTAGCGCCGTTGTCCTGTAAGTTGGTGGGCGTGCTACAAACAGCGTGCAGAATGGCCTGTAGGTGGCAGCATAGTGCAGATGCACACATACCGTCGCAGTATCAGTATAGCGATGGCCGTCCCTCTTGCGGCTTGCACCAGGAAAGAACAGCGTTCTGTTATTCGGTTTTTGCGTAGTGAAGGTGTGAAACCTATTGAAATTCATCGACGAATGAAGGTTCAGTACGGTGATGCATGTTTGTCGCAGCAGCAAGTCTACGAATGGAGCAGGAAGGTCGCAAATGATGTGACTTCAGTGTAAGATGCTCCTCGTCCAGGTCAGGCACAACGAGTTGTGACTCCACAGAACATTGCAGCAGTTGAAGCCATAGCGAAGGAAAACGGACGAATGACACTGAATGACATTGCAGCATTTTACAGATTACTCATGGGTCAGCACACGCCAATGTGCATGATGTGCTCCAGTCTCACAAAGTGTCTGCAAGATGGGTGCCACGGCAGCTGACTCCTGAAATGGGAGAACGACGTGCTGATGCTTGTGAAGAACTTCTTCAGCGCTTTGAACGAGAAGGTGATGGCTTCCTTGCAAGAATCGTTACTGGGGACGAAACCTTGGTTAACTTCCACCAACCGGAAACGAAGAGAGCGAGCAAGGAATGGCGCCATTCCTCATCACCAAAACCAAAGAAGTGTCGAACAGAGCCATCAGCAGGGAAGGTTACGCTGACTCTCTTCTGGGACGAAAGAGGCGTCATTTTGGAGCATTACATTTCTAGACGGACCACTGTCACCAGTGCATCATACACAGATCTCCTAAAAAAATCATCTGCGGCCTGGAATCAAATCAAAGCGACGTGGATTGCTGTCAGCAGGTGTCCTTTTGCAACATGACAATGCAAGGCCCCACACTGCCCGTACAACAATTGCAAGAATCACAGACCTGCATTTCGAGTGTCTTCCTCATCCACCATACTCATTAGACCTTGCCCCAAGTGATTTCCTTATGTTTGGAACACTCAAAGACGCAATGGGAGGAAAGAAGTTCCGTTCTGATGAAGAGGTACGCCACGCAGTGCACGAGTGGTTGCGCGGACTACCAAAAGAATTTTTTTCTAAAGGAATTTATGCACTTTGTAAGCGCTGGAGGACTTGCATTGAGCGTGGGGGAGATTATGTTGAAAAGTGATACAGCTTTGTACCACTTCTGCACAATAAATAATATTTAAAAAAATATTTAAGGTTTTCATTTGACTCACCCTCGTATGTTTTGACACAGCACAGAGAAACTGTGTGACTGTGAAACTATTGCGTTCATTTGTTGCAGCTTATGTGACAAACTGTTATGTTGTCATCATTATCTTGAGAGTGATCACATTCACATTCATACGAACACCTAAATCGGGAAAGGAGGCATATCGCACTCACTTAACAGGTGTGCAAAGTAGGTGCTTCGGTAAGAGATTCCTATGAGGTGACATACTTACTGTAACTAATGCCGTGTATGACACACCAGACATGTCTTCCGGAAAAGGATTCGGTTGACTTGTCGCCTTGTGTCGTTTGTGGTTCCCATTCGAGACCCATTTCCTTTCGGCTGCTAATAGAGGAGTTGTGGAGAATGATCTGAGATTATAGGCTCCTTCCTTACCAAACGGACGTTACACCACGACACAGGCAGAACTTTGCATACAGTAAACAGCGAGGGAAAAAAATATGGCACGAAGGAGGTATACTGAACTTCTTGTTCTTGGACCGTTCGCTGTTTCTGTTTTGCTTTTTACACAGTTCAGTACGCTTTCTTACTATTTTCATGCTTATTTAGAGAATATCTGCTATGCATTTTGCTTTATTCACTAAACAACTTCATTATCATTTATTGTTGTTTAATACTGTTACTACACTAACTGATCAATAGTATCCGAATCCGTCTACGACATGCGAAATTGAGCGCTAGATGTCGTGAGAAGCGACGGGGAATATTGTCTTGTCAGTGGAGAAGCGGTAACAGCTGATTTGCTCGGTGGGGAGAGGTCAGTGACTGGTCATTGTTTCTCGCCTGAGTAATAAATCTATGAGGAACATTTCAGTCCTTCTAAAGCGGCCCAAGTCGACCTCTGTAAATGTGATTGTGAACTGGAAAAGGGAAGCAACCACCGCAGCTGAACAAAGACCAGGCAGAACTCATGTACTGCCGGACAGGGAACGTCGATCATTGCCGAGGATGGTTGTACAAAATCGCGTGAAACCAGCGGAAGGAATAAATCGCGAGTCCGAAAGTACTACCAACAGCCCAGTTAGCACAATGACTGTGCGCAGTGAGTTAAAAACAACGGGTTGCAGAGACTGAGCAGCCACACATTTCTATAGTCCGTGGTGAGCGACACTTGAGGTGCTGTGAACCGCGACGCTACTGGACAGTAGATAACTGCGAACGAATAATTTCGAGTAATGGATCGCTCTATACTCCGTGGCAATCCGGTGGAGCGGTTTGGGTTTAGTGAATACCTGGAGAACGTTACCTGCCATGACGTGTAGTGCAAACAGGAGGACGTGGTGTTAAGGGCGCGGATTTTTATGTGATTAGAGTGTGATATCCTTATTGAGCTTAAGCAAACGCTAAATTCAGAAGGATATGAACACATTTCGTAGCATGATGTACTGATTGCATTGAGGAATAGTTCGGGAAAAGTGGTCTATAATGCATCCTGTCGTAATGCAGCATTTGTGAGACACTGGTTTATCGGGAGTAACATTCTTCATATTTTCACTGCGCAAAGACTGTTCCATAAAATTTCGAGCGTGCTGCCGCATGCATTCGAGTTCTTCTAATACATAAATCAAAAAAAGTTTTGCATCACCTCGGTTCCGGAACCTGTACAGAAAATTGGAATAGAGATCAACATAAACATCATTTCCGCCCCTTTTATTTCTGATGAAAACCACACATTGCATGCTGTACCACCTTACAGCGAGATCTTCAGAGGTGGTGGTCCAGATAGCTGTACACAACGGTACCTCTAATACGTCCTCTGCATTGATGCATGCCTGTATTCGTCGTAGCTTACTATCCACGAGTTCATCAAGGCACTGTAGGTCCAGATTGTCCCACTCCTCAACGGCGATTCGGCGTAGATCCCACAGTGTCGTTGCTGGGTCATGTCATCCATAAACAGCCCTTTTCAATCCATCCCAGTCATCTTTGATACGGTTCATGTCTGGAGAACATGCTGGCCACTCTAGTCGAGCGATGTCGTTATCCTGAAGGAAGTCATTCACAAGATGCGCACGATGGGGGCGCGAATTGTCGTCCATGAAGACGAATGCCTCGCCAATATGCTGCCGATATGGTTACACTATCGGTCGGAGGATGGCAGTCACGTATCGTTAAGCCATTTCGGCGCCATCCATGATCACCAGCGGCGTACGTCGGCTTCACGTAATGTCACCCCCAAACAGTAGGGAACCTCCAGCTTGCTGTACCCACTGGACACTGTGTCTAAGGCGATCAGCCTAACCGCGTTGCCTCCAACACGTTTCCGACGACGATGTCTGGTTGAAGGCATATACGACACTCATCGGTAAAGAGAACGTTATGCCAATCCTGATCGGTCCATATGGCATGTTGATGGGCCCGTCTGTACCGCGCTGCATGGTGTCGTGGTTGCAAAGATGGACCTCGCTATGGACGTTGGGAGTGAAGTTGCGCAGCATGCAGCGTATTGCGCACAATTTGAGTCGTAACACGACGTCCTGTGGCTGCACGGAAAGCATTATTCAAATTGGTAGCGTTGCTGCCAGTGTTCCTCCGAGCCATAATCCGTAGGTAGCGGTCATCCACTGCAATAGTAGCTCTTGGGCTACCTGAGCGAGGCATATCATCGACAGTTCCTGTCTCTGTGTATCTCCTCCGTGTCTGAACAACATCGCTTTGGTTCACTCCGAGACGCCTGGTCACTTCACTTGTTGAGAGCCCTTCGTGGCAGAAAGTGACGACACGGACTTGATCGAACCGCGGAACTGACCATCTAGGCATGGTTGAACTACAGACAACAGGAGCCGTTTACCTCCTTCCTGGTCGAATGACTGGAACTGATCGGCTGGCCTACCCCCTCCGTCTAATAGGCGCTGCTCATACATGGTTGTTTACTTCTTGGGGCGGATTTAGTGACATCTGAGAACAGTCAAAGGAACTTTGTCTGTTACATAATATCCACAGTCAACATCTACTTTCAGGAGTTCTGGAAACAAGGATGATGCAAAACTTTTTATAATGTGCGTATGCGGCTGAATACCGTCCAGCCATATTCATGCTCAGCCGAGGCGCCTGAAGATGGATGGACGGTATTCAGCCAAAATATTAGCAGAAGATTAAGTCGAATTCATGTGCCTACACTCCCGAAATTTTATGGAACATTCCTGAAGTGGACTGGGCCGTCAAGAGTCCCGACAGGAACCCAGTGGAAGGCGTGTGGGACGCCGACTTCGCCTCTGGGCCCAGAGTCCAACATCAGTACCTTCTCTGCTTTCGGCTCTTGGAGAAGAGTGGGCTGTCATTCCCCCTCAGATATTGACACTTCATTAGAAATGTCTCCGGCCGAGCTCAGGCAGTCATAAAGGCGAAGGGCGACGCCCCATGTTAGTATCCACTGATAGGGTACATCTGATAAGACAGCGTATATCCAGATTTTATGTAATACTGACTGTTGGTGATAATTTCAGTCTCACCGTCCATTACTGGCAGAACACAATTTTAGCTTCGCGTGTAAATGGAAGCCACCCCTCCTGACAAGCGACTTTCAGTACCGGAACAAAACGACAAGGGCGATACGGTATACACAGCTGTCACGAGTACACAACTAAGACCAGGAAGTCTGTCCTGCAAAAGGGGCTAGCAGTGTTATGCAGTGTTATCTTGGTTACTGATTTTTGTGTTCCGTATAATGTTGACGCATTTCACTCCCTGCACGTCTCTGCGCTTTGTGCCGCCTATGATTAAAAAGACGCGATTCAGAAGGGTCGACATAACTTTGTGGAACAACCTGTAGGGGCTCCTTACGATGTGACTAGATAGTGTGTGGGGATGCGCCTGCTTATTCATCAGTTTGCCAGCAACGTAAATCATCGAGCCAAACTTCTCGTACATGGCTTTCCACTTTTAATGCGCTACTTCGCTGTAATGGCGCATGAATTGTATTCTGCAGTTTAGTATGTATAGATTTATATGTTTATTCTAAGTTTTATAGCCGGCCGGTGTGGCGCTTCAGTCTGGAACCGCGCGACCGCTACTCTCGCAGGTTCGAATCCTGCCTCGGGCATGCATCCATGTTCTTAGGTTAGTTAGGTTTAAGCAGTTCCAAGTTCTAGGGACTAATGATCTCAGATGTTAAGCCCCTTAGTGCTCAGAGGCATTTGTTAAGCATTTTTGTTTTTTGACGCGTTCCATACCCTCTTTGGTCTTCTCATTTTGGGTCTGTGGTACGAACAGTGTGTGTAACATATCGCAACATAACCGTACCTACACTGAGGTGACAAAACTCGTGGGAGATATCTTAATATCGTGTCGGACCTCCCTTTGCCCGGCGTAGTGCAGCAAACCGACATGCCATGGACTCAACTAGTCGTTGGAAGTTCCCTGCAGAAAAATTGAGTCACCCTGCCTCAATAACCGTCCATAATTGCGAAAGTGTTGCTGGTTCAGGATGTTGTGCACGAACTGACGTCTCGATTATGTGCCACAGATGTTCGAAGGGATTAGTCGGGTGATTTGGGTGGCCAGATCTCTCGCTCGAACTGGTTAGAATGTTCTTCGAACCATTTGCGGACAGTTTTGGCCTGGTGACATGACGTCGTTGTTTGGGAACAGGAAGTCCACGAATTGTCGCACAGATGACAAAATGGTAGATATCGAAATAGACGACAGAGGCATAGAGAAACAATTAAAATCCCTCAAAAGAGGAAAGGCCTCTGGAGCTGATGGGATACCAGTTCAATTTTACACAGAGTACGCGAATGAACTTGCCCCCCTTCTTGCAGCGGTGTACCGTAGGTCTCTAGAAGAGCGTAGCGTTCCAAAGGATTGGAAAAAGGCACAGGTCATCCCCGTTTTCAAGAAGGGACGTCGAACAGATGTGCAGAACTATAGACCTATATCTCTAACGTCGATCAGTTGTAGAATTTTGGAACACGTATTGTGTTCGAGTATAATGACTTTTCTGGAGACTAGAAATCTACTCTGTAGGAATCAGCATGGGTTTCGAAAAAGACGGTCATGTGAAACCCAGCTCGCGCTATTCGTCCATGAGACTCAGAGGGCCATAGACACGGGTTCCCAGGTAGATGCCGTGTTTCTTGACTTCCGCAAGGCGTTCGATACAGTTCCCCACAGTCGTTTAATGAACAAAGTAAGAGCATATGGACTATCAGACCAATTGTGTGATTGGATTGAGGAGTTCCTAGATAACAGGACGCAGCATGTCGTTCTCAATGGAGAGAAGTCTTCCGAAGTGAGAGTGATTTCGGGTGTGCCGCAGGGGAGTGTCATAGGACCGTTGCTATTCACAATATACATAAATGACCTGGTGGATGACATCGGAAGTTCACTGAGGCTTTTTGCAGATGATGCTGTGGTGTATCGAGAGGTTGTAACAATGGAAAATTGTACTGAAATGCAGGAGGATCTGCAGCGAATTGACGCATGGTGCAGGGAATGGCAATTGAATCTCAATGTAGACAAGTGTAATGTGCTGCGAATACACAGAAAGATAGATCCTTTATCATTTAGCTACAAAATAGCAGGTCAGCAACTGGAAGCAGTTAATACCATAAATTATCTGGGAGTACGCATTAGGAGTGATTTAAAATGGAATGATCATATAATGTTGATCGTCGGTAAAGCAGATGCCAGACTGAGATTCATTGGAAGAATCCTAAGGAAATGCAATCCGAAAACAAAGGAAGTAGGTTACAGTACGCTTGTTCGCCCACTGCTTGAATACTGCTCAGCAGTGTGGGATCCGTACCAGATAGGGTTGATAGAAGATATAGAGAAGATCCAACGGAGAGCAGCGCGCTTCGTTACAGGATCATTTAGTAATCGCGGAAGCGTTGCGGAGATGACAGATAAACTCCAGTGGAAGACTCTGCAGGAGAGACGCGTAGTAGCTCGGTACGGGCTTTTGTCAAAGTTTCGAGAACATACCTTCACCGAAGAGTCAAGCAGTATATTGCTCCCTCCTACGTATATCTCGCGAAGAGACCATGAGGATAAAGTCAGAGAGATTAGAGCCCACACAGAGGCATACCGACAATCCTTCTTTCCACGAACAATACGAGACTGGAATAGAAGGGAGAACCGATAGAGGTACTCAAGGTACCCTCCGCCAAACACCATCAGGTGGCTTGCGGAGTATGGATGTAGATGTAGATGTAGATGTAGATGTAGAATGGCTGCAGATGGTCACCAAGTAGCCTAACATAACCATTACTAGTGAATGATTCAATTGGATCAGAGGATCCAGTCCATTCCCTTCAGACAGAGCCCACACCATTATGGAGCCACCACCAGCTTGCACAGCGTCTTTGTGACAACTTGGGTCCATGGCTTCGTGATATCTACGCCGTACTCGAGCCCTACCATCAGCTCTTACCAACTGAGCTCCAGACTCATCTGACGAGGCCACTGTTTTCTAGTCGTCCATTCAATACACTTACTAGCCCAGGAGAGGTGCTGCAGGCGATGCCGTGCTCTTAGCAAAGGCAATCGCGTCGGTCGTCAGCTACTGTAGCCCATTAACACCAAATTTCGCTGCAGTGTCCTGATAGATACGTTCGTCGTAGTCCCACATTGAATGCTGCGGCTATTTCACGGAGTGTTGCTTATCTAATAGCACTGAAGTCTACGCAAACAGCGCTGCTCTCGGTCGTTAGGTGGAGGCCGCCGACCACTGTGTTGTGAGAGGTTGTTGTGAGACTGGTTTGATGCAGCTATCCATGCTGCTCTATCCTGTGCAAGCATGATCATCTCCCAGTACCTACTGCAACCTACATCCTTCTGAATCTGCTTAATGTATTCATCTCTTGGTCTCCCTCTACGATTTTTACCCTCCATGCTGCCCCCCCAGTACCAAATTGGTGATCCCTTGATGCCTCAGAACATGTCCTACAAACCGATCCCTTCTTCTTGTCAAGTTGTGCCACAAATTTCTCTTCTCTCCAATTCTATTCAATACCTCCTCATTGAGGTTCGCCGATGACATTGTAATTCTGTCAGAGACAGCAAAGGACTTCGAAGAGCAGTTGAACGGAATGGACAGTGTCTTGAAAGGAGGATATAAGATGAACATCAACAAAAGCAAAACGAGGATAATGGAATGTAGTCAAATTAAGTCGGGTGATGCTGAGGGAATTAGATTAGGAAATGAGACACTTAAAGTAGTAAAGGAGTTTTGCTATTTAGGGAGTAAAATAACCGATGATGGTCGAAGTAGAGAGGATATAAAATGTAGACTGGCAATGGCAAGGAAAGCGTTTGTCAAGAAGAGGAATTTGTTAACATCGAGTATAGATTTAAGTGTCAGGAAGTCGTTTCTGAAAGTATTTGTATGGAGTGTAGCCATGTATGGAAGTGAAACATGGACGATAACTAGTTTGGACAAGAAGAGAATAGAAGCTTTCGAAATGTGGTGCTACAGAAGAATGCTGAAGATAAGGTGGGTAAATCACGTAACTAATGAGGAGGTATTGAATAGGATTGCGGAGAAGAGAAGTTTGTGGCACAACTTGACTAGAAGAAGGGATCGGTTGGTAGGACATGTTTTGAGGCATCAAGGGATCACAAATTTAGCATTGGAGGGCAGTGTGGAGGGTAAAAATCGTAGAGGGAGACCAAGAGATGAATACACTAAGCAGATTCAGAAGGATGTAGGTTGCAGTAGATACTGGGAGATGAAGAAGCTTCCACAGGATAGAGTAGCATGGAGAGCTGCATCAAACCAGTCTCAGGACTGAAGACCACAACAACAACAACCTCCTCATTAGTTATGTGATCTACCCATCTTATCTTCAGCATTCTTCTATAGCACCACATTTCGAAAGCTTCTATTCTCTTCTTGTGTAAACTATTTATCGTCCACGTTTCACTTCCATACATGGCTACACTCCATACAAATACTTTCAGAAAGGGCTTCCTGACACTTAAATCTCTACTCGATGTTAACAAATTTCTCTTCTTCAGAAACGCTTTCCTTGCCGTTGCCAGTCTACATTTTATGTCCTCTCTACTGCGACCATCATCAGTTACTTTGCTCCCCAAATAGCAAAACTCCTTTACTACTTTAAGTGTCCCATTTCCTAATCTAATTCCCTCAGCATCGCCCGACTTAATTCGACTACATTCCATTATCCTCGTTTTGCTTTTGTTGATGTTCATCTTATATCCTCCTTTCAAGACACTGTCCATTCCGTTCATCTGCACTTCCATGTCCTTTGCGTCTCTGACAGAATGACAATGTCATCGGCGAACCTCAAAGAATTTATTTCTTCTCCATGGATTTTAATTCCTACTCCGAATTTTTCTTTTGTTTCCTTTACTGCTTGCTCAATATACAAACTGAATAACATTGGAGATAGGCTACAACCCTGTCTCCCTCCCTTCCCAACCACTGCTTCCCTTTCATGTCCGTCGAGTCTTATAAGTGCCATCTGGTTTCTGCTAGATACGTAGGTTTGCCTTTCCTTAATCTGTTTTGTAAGATAAGTCGTAGGGTCAGCATTGCCTCACGTGTTCCAACATTTCTACGAAATCCAAACTGATCTTCCCCGAGATCGGCTTCTACCGGTTTTTCCATTCGTCTGTAAAGAATTCATGTTAGTATTTTACAGCCGTGGCTTATTAAACTGATAGTTCGGTAATTTTCACATCTGTCAACACCTGCTTTCTTTGGGATTGGAATTATTATATTTTTTTGAAGTCCGAGTGTATTTTGCCTGTCTGATACTTCTTGCTCACTAGATGATAGAGTTTTGTTAGGCCTGGCTCTCCTAAGGCTGCCAGTAGTTCTAATGGAATTAAGCTTACTCCCGGGACCTTGTTTCGACTTAGGTTTTCAGTGCTCTGTCAAACTCTTCACGCAGTATTGTGAGAGGTATTGCCTTTAAATTTGGTATTCTCGTCATGGTATTGACGTTATGGATCTCGGAATATTGAATTACCTAACGATTTCTGAAATCGAATGTCCCGTGCTTGTAGCTCCAACTACCTTTCCGCGTTAAAAGTCTGCAAATTCTCGTCGTGCGACCAGAAACACATTGAAGACCTTTCCACGTGAGGAGTACAAATGACAGCTCCGCCAATGTGCATTGCTCCTTTATACCTTGTGCAAGAGATACCACTGCTATCTATATAGATGCATACCGCTATCCCGTGACTTTATCAGTTCGAGGGGGGGGGGGGTATATATTCGTAGTGGCTTCTATAGCTGCTCATTCAATTTTTTTCTTAGTGGTTGCTATATCTACGCTTCTGCTGCTCAAAATCCTAGGAACACTCTACATAGTATGAGTGGAACGACAACGCAGATCATGTACAGATTTTCGATAATTTTGTACCGATCTTCAACTGCAAGGCAGGTCTCCCTGCACCTCTTGTCCACGATGCTTTTAATTCCTACCATCGCTGCAGCCTATTGCAGTGCCAAATCATGTACAGATTTTCACGCTGCCTTCAGTATTTTTATACACTTTTTATATCGGAAAGATTTTCCTTCTCCCGTACTTTAGACGACAATTTGTGGGCTTAGACTAGTTACTTTCTTTAATCGCTTCATGAGAAAGCTTGTAAAGGTCACGCCGCAAGTTTCCATTTCCTCTTCGTCCAATCCATGCTCGGGTTGCAGCTCTATCGGCCTCGTCGCGGGCGCGATTTGCGGTCTAATCTCTCTTCCTTCCTACCAACAAACACCCCTCCGTCCCTGTTTGCATAAATATCTGTCAGCCACATCGATTCATGTCTCTCACACGCGGCATTCTGGGCATTATATGCGTAGCTGAGCAAATTACTCGTGCATGGGTCTCATATATACGCAGTGAAACACTCTACCAGTTCTGCAGCAGGGAAATGGCGATGCAGGTAGTATTCGACTGAAGTGAAAACGTCAACGAAGTACGTGGGAGAGCCAAAAAATTATCTACATTTTTTGTTCTGCGATCTATTTACAAAACATGACGGGTCGACGTATACATTATTTTTCAATATTTTCTTCTTCCTCGTCAATGCACTTCAGTGCACTTGGTCGAACTGCTCAGGAGCTTGCGTATTCATGCCGAGAAGCAGCTTTTCTATTGGTCGAAAAGCCAGCTTTGCTGCGCTGTATGCACCTGCACATTTCAGGAAAGGCGGTGACTTAGCAAGGCGTCCTTGAGGGACCCCGAACAAATGAAAGTCGGAGGGAGCGAAATCTGGGCTGTAGCCGGCTGCGGTGGTCTAGCGGTTCTAGGCGCTCAATCCGGAACCGTGTGACTGCTACGGTCGCAGGTTCCTACCTCGGGCATGGATGTGTGTGATGTGCTTAGGTTAGTTAGGTGTAAGTAGTTCTAAGTTCTAGGAGACTGATGACCTCAGAAGTTAAGTCCCATAGTGCTCAGAGCCATTTTTGTTTTATTCAGTGAATTTTAAATCGTAAGTAATAACTTACAAAACATTTTAAAAAACAGTTATCACCGTAAACATGTCTAAAAAACGCCCTATTAGGAATAGTTTTTCGCGGGGCGCTTATTCATTTCCCGCAGATCACCAGAGTTGTGCGGAACACAGTTTGCAGAAACCCTGGTATCAAGAAGAAAGGACAGCGTTAGCTTACGAGACCGGATCCCCGTCGAAACGTGCTCCACGCCACGGACACAGGCAGTATTACGCTATGGGGAACATTTCTGTGGACGTCAGCTCGTACCATACAGCTGTGAACTGTGTGAGCATCACTGCAGACCACCTGTATCCCTTGATGCTTGTGTCTGTCCCGACGGGGCTGGCTTCTTCCAGCAAAAAATGGTTCAAATGGCTCTGAGCACTATGGGACTCAACTTCTGAGGTCATTAGTCCCCTAGAACTTAGAATTAGTTAAACCTAACTAACCTAAGGACATCACACACATCCATGCCCGAGGCAGGATTCGAACCTGCGACCGTAGC
This sequence comes from Schistocerca cancellata, assembly GCF_023864275.1. Taxonomy (NCBI): domain Eukaryota; kingdom Metazoa; phylum Arthropoda; class Insecta; order Orthoptera; family Acrididae; genus Schistocerca; species Schistocerca cancellata. The sequence goes on along the minus strand of NC_064632.1, from coordinate 222,690,839 downwards.
GGTCTCGCGGTTCCAGACTGCAGCGCCTAGAACCGCACGACCACTGCGGCCGGCTTCTTCCAGCAGGATAGCTGTCTGTGTTACGGTGCTTTGAGGAGCATGATAGTGAACTCACGCTGATGTCTTGTCCACCAAATTCACCTGATCCGAACGCGGTAGAACACACGTGGGACGCTACCGGTTGCTATCTCCGCGCCTACAAAACCACCGGCCCATAACTTACGGAAAATACGTGACCTCTGCGTAGACATCTTATGGCATATGTCTCCGGATGCATACCAAGGACTTGTCAGGCGCACGTCACGAAGAATATCGCTGCTGTTGTACAGTATTAACTCGCGCTTTGCCTTCCTATTTCATTCGCGAATTGAGCGAGTAAAAAATTACTGTGTACATGCCTCTGCATGCGTCTTAATCCCTCTTATTTTAATTCTCGTGATCTGTGCGCGAGATACATCTACATCGTTACTTTGCAAGCCACATGACGGTGTGTGGCGAAGGGTACGTCTGGTACGACTACCTGACCACTTCGTTCCTGTGCCATTCGCGAATGGCGCGTGGAAAGAATGATTGTCGGTAAACCTCTTGTATTAGTTCTAATTTCTGGAATTTTTTCGTTGTGGTCGTTTCACGAGACGTATGACGGAGGAAGTAATGTGTTAGCTGACTCTTCCCGGAACGTACTCTCACGGAGTTTCAATAGTAAATATCTCCGTGATGCACAATGCCTCTCTTGTAGCGTCTGCCATTGGAGTTTGTTGGGCGCCTCTGTAATGCTCCCGCGCCGAATAACGATCCCGTGACGAAGCGCGCCGCTCTTCTTTGGAGCTCTTCTCTCTCTCTTCCATCAGTCCTACATGGTAAGGATCCCAGACTGATGAACAACACTCAAGAATAGGTCGAACAAATATTATGTCGGCCGCTACTTTTGTGGATGACTTATTTTTTTCTTAACATTCATCCTATGACTCAGTCTGCAGTCTGCTTTTCCTACTATTGGTTTTATTTGGTCTTACCACTTAAGGTCGCTCTTGTATGGGTGGTCCCAGATATTTTATCGTAAACATTGTTTATAGCAGTATGTCATAAATAGTGTAGTTGTACGGTAGCCGATTTGCTCTCCTATGTATGCAGGATATACTACATTTATTTTCGTTCAGAGTCATCTGCCAGTCCCTGCACTATTCATCAGTTCTCTGCAGTTCCTTTTGCAAATCGCGTCAGTCTTCTGGCGTTGCTACTTTGTTATAGACAAATGGTTCAAATGGCTCTGAGCACTATGGGACTTAACATCTAAGATCATCAGTCCCCTAGAACTTAGAACTACTTAAACCTAGCGAACCTAAGGGCATCACACACATCCATGCCCAAGGCAGGATTCGAACCTGCGAACGTAGCAGTCGGACGGTTCCGGACTGAAGCGCCTAGAACCGCTCGGCCACTGCGGCCGGCTTGTTATAGACAATCACATCATCTACGAACAGCCTTATGAAGCTTACGATATGTTCTACTACATCATGTACGCATATTGTAAACAGTAACGTTCTCATCACACTTCGTTCGGGTACTCCTACAATTACCTTTACAACTGTCGATTTTGTTCCGTTAAGAGCGACATGCTGAGTTCTACCTGCGAGGAAGCCTTAAATCCAGTTGCAAACGTGGTCTAATACTGGGTAAGCTCGCATTCTTTTTTCGCTGAACGGCAGTGAATGATACACAGTGATGGCATTATAATCGTCGCATAGTCTTTTTGGAATGCGAAAAGGGTTTCGCGGATACTACATCGTCTCTCTTCAGAATATTCCCATTTAAGTGTTTCTCTTACGCTTTTGTAGTTACCTATTGCGGTCCTAGCAATGGGTATCTGAATTTCTTCGCAGTCTGTTGTGACCCTTTCTTGTTAACGACGACAGTCACTGAAACGATGCACTAGCATTGATTGTCCTAGCGTCTTCTATGCAATTACCATTACAGATGTCCTGCACTCTCCTAGAACCTTTCCAACGATTCTGATTCCTCCATTCTTCTTTCCTATTAACAGTTTTACGCGATCAGCTCATTACATATTCCTTCTGAGAATAACACCTAAATACATTTAACGTGTGATGTGTTTAAGAAGTTCACCAATCTCTGTTACTAACAAAGGGACCGTACACCCTTCCCCTCACCGATCTGATTCGTATTGAAAGTGTGTGTAACTCACAGCTAGGATTTAACGTATGTAAACAGTGTTTGCGTTATTAAGAAGAACGATGAATGTTCCTTCCGACATGTGTGCGTGAGGGAACATTACATCGTTCTTCTTAACTACGCAGACACTGGAATATCGTATTTATCCGCCGATACAACGCAGCGACTTTCTATCAAAATATGTCCTACCCTGAACGGGAATTACATAATGTGTGTACGAGTACAGTTTGTGACGCAGAAACGAAGTCATACGGAAGTTTCCCTCTGGCCATGATGTAAATTAACTGAAATCTTGCCGTATTCACCAGAATTCTCCAGGTATACCTATTCTTCTTGGGATTCTTGAACAGGGTATTCGCTTTTACTATATGAAATTTATTGTTGTTGTTGTTGTTGTTGTTGTAGTCTTCAGTCCTGAGACTGGTTTAATGCAGCTCTCCAAGCTACCCTATCCTGTGCAGGCTTCTTCATCTCCCAGTACCTACTGCAGCCTACATCCTTCTGAATCTGCTTAGTGTATTCATCTCTTGGTCTCCCTCTACGATTTTTACCCTCCACGCTGCCCTCCAATGCTAAATTTGTGATCCCTTGATGCCTCAGAACATGTCCTACCAACCGATCCCTTCTTCTAGTCAAGTTGTGCCACAAGATCCTCTTCTCCATAATTCTATTCAATACCTCCTCATTAGTTATGTGATCTACCCATCTAATCTTCAGCAGTCTTCTGTAGCACCACATTTCGAAAGCTTCTATTCTCTTCTTGTCTAAACTATTTATCGTCCACGTTTCACTTCCATACATGGCTACACTCCATAAAAATTCTTTCAGATACGACTTCCTGACATTTAAATCTATACTCGATGTTAACAAATTTTTCTTCTTCAGAAACGCTTTCCTTGCCATTGCCAGTCTACATTCTATATCTTCTCTAGTTCGACCATCATCAGTTATTTTGCTCCCCAAATAACAAAACTCCTTTACTACTTTAAGTGTCTCATTTCCTAATCTAATTCCCTCAGCACCACCCGACTTAATTCGACTACATTCCATTATCCTCATTATGCTTCCTCATTTTGCTTTTGTTGATGTTCATCTTATAACCTCCTTTCAAGACACTGTCCATTCCGTTCAACTGCTCTTCGAAGTCCTTTGCTGTCTCTGACAGAATTACAATGTCATCGGCAAACCTCAAAGTTTTTATTTTTTCTTCGTGGACTTTAATACCTACTCCGAACTTTTCTTTTGTTTTCTTCACTGCTTGCCCAGTATACAGATTGAATAACATCGGGGAGAGGCTACAACCCTGTCTGACTCCCTTCCCAACCACTGCTTCCCTTTCATGTCCCTCGACTCTTATAACTGCCATCTGGTTTCTGTACAAATTGTAAATAGCCTTTCGCTCCCTGTATTTTACCCCTGCCACCTTCAGAATTTGAAAGAGAGTATTCCAATCAACATTGTCAAAAGCTTTCTCTAAATCTACAAATGCGAGAAAGGTAGGTTTCCCTTTCCTTAATCTTTCTTCTAAGATAAGTCGTAGGGTCAGTATTGCCTCACGTGTTCCAACATTTCTACGGAATTCAAACTGATCTTCCCCGAGGTCGGCTTCTATAAGTTTTTTCATTCACCTGTAAGGAATTCGCGTTAGTATTTTGCAGCTGTGACTTATTAAACTGATAGTTCGGAAATTTTCACATCTGTCAACACCTGTTTTCTTTGGATTGGAATTATTATATTCTTCTTGAAGTCTAAGGGTATTTCAACTGTCTCATACATCTTGCTCACCAGATGGTAGAGTTTTGTCAGGACTGGCTCTCTCAAGACTGTCAGTAGTTCTAATGGAATGTTGTCTACTCTGGGGGCCTTGTTTCGACTTAGGTCTTTCAGTGCTCTGTCAAACTCTTCACGCAGTATCATATCTCCCATTTCGTCTTCATCTACACCCTCTTCCATTTCCATAATATTGTCCTCAAGTAAATCGCCCTTGTATAAGACCCTCTATGTACTCCTTCCACCCTTCTGCTTTCCCTTCTTTGCTTAGAACTGGGTTTCCATCAAAGCTCTTGATATTCATGCAAGTGGTTCTCCTTTCTCCAAAGATCTCTTTAGTTTTCCTGTAGGCAGTATCTATCTTACCCCTAGTGAGATAAGCCTCTACATCCTTACATTTGTCCTCTTGCCATCCCTGCTTAGCCATTTTGCACTTCCTGTCGATCTCATTCTTGAGACGTTTGTATTCCTTTTTGCCTGCTTCATTTGCTGCATTTTGATATTTTCTCCTTTCATCAATTAAATTCATTATTTCTTCTGCTACCCAAGGGTTTCTACTAGCCCTCGTCTTTTTACCGAGTTGATCCTCTGCTGCCTTCACTATTTCATCCCTCAAAGCTACCCATTCTTCTTCTACTGTATTTCTTTCCCCCATTCCTGTCAATTGTTCCCTTATGCTCTTCCTGAAACTCTGTACAACCTCTGGTTCTTTCAGTTTATCCAGGTCCCATCTCCTTAAATTCCCGTCTTTTTGCAGTTTCTTCAGTTTTAATCTACAGCTCATAACCAATAGATTGTGGTCAGAGTCCATATCTGCCCCTGGAAATGTATTACAATTTAAAACCTGGTTCCTAAATCTCTGTCTTACCATTATATAATCTATCTGATACCTTTTAGTATCTCCAGGGTTCTTCCATGTATACAACCTTCTTTCATGATTCTTAAACCAAGTGTTAGCTATGATTAAGTTATGCTCTGCACAATCTTCTACCAGGCGGCTTCCTCTTTCATTTCTTAGCCCCAATCCATATTCACCTACTATGTTTCCTTCTCTCCTTTTTCCTACTCTTGAATTCCAATCACCCATGACTATTAAATTTTCGTCTCCCTTCACTACCTGAGTAATTTCTTTTATCTCATCATACATTTCATCAATTTCTTCGTCATCTGCAGAGCTAGTTGGCATATAAACTTGTACTACTGTAGTAGGAGTGGGCTTCGTGTCTATCTTGGGCACAATAATGCGTTCACTGTGCTGTTTGTAGTAGCTTACTCGCACTCCTGTTTTTTTATTCATTATTAAACCTACTCCTGCATTACCCCTATTTGTTTTTGTATTTATAACCCTGTATTCTCCTGACCAAAAGTCTTGTTCCTTCTGCCACCGAACTTCACTAATTCCCACTATATATAACTTTAACCTATCCATTTCCCTTTTTAAATTTTCTAACCTACCTGCCCGATTAAGGGATCAGACATTCCACGCTGCGACCCGTAGAACACCAGTTTTCTTTCTCCTGATAACAACGTTCTCTTGAGTAGTCCCCGTCCGGAGATCCGAATGGGGGACTATTTTACCTCCGGAATATTTTACCCACGAGGACGCCATCATCATTTAATCATACAGTAAAGCTGCATGAAATTTATTACAGAAGTCAATAAGTCTTTTCTCTCTAATACGTAGTACCAACCCCTCACTCTCTCGTAAGCCTTTCTTCTGCTCCTTCCCCTACAACTGTATTCGATTTTAATCTCCCTTTATGTACTCCATTACGCGTTCAATATCATGTATTTTCTGTATCTCTTCATCTTCAGCTTGCGACGTCGGTATGTATTCCTGAACTATCTTTGCCGGTATTGATTTTTTGTCGATTCTGATGAGAAAAACCATAATACTGAACTATACACAGTAATATACTCTCTGTTCTACCTTCTAGTTCATAACGAATCCTACTCCCGTGCCGGCCGGTGTGGTAGAACGGTTCTAGGCGCAACAGTCTGGAACCGCGCGACCGCTCCGGTCGCAGGTTCGAATCCAGCCTCGGGCATGGATGTGTGTGATGTCCTTAGGTTAGTTAGGTTTAAGTAGTTCTAAGTTCTAGGGGACTGATGACTTCAGATGTTAAGTCCCATAGTGCTCAGAGCCATTTGAACCTACTCCAATTATACCATTTGCTGCTGCTGTTGATATTACCCTATATTCACCTGATCAGAGATCCTTGTCTTCTTTGCATTTGAATTCGCTGATCTACGATGTCGAAATTTGCTAAGAAGAAAGGTTTCACAGCACACGCAAAGGAAAAAAAATCCGAAAATTGTTAATTTGTGATTGCATTGTACGAAAGAGATTTGTCATTTGTTATGCGACGTCAGACCTGAAATTAAAACAGTCAGTAGTTCTGATTTCAGCCTGTCTAGGTCGCAATGGCAAAAATCAAACACCAGGTAAGGAATGATTTTATTATTCATATGACAGGTTCCATCATCAGATATCCAGGAAAAATTATTGCACGTAGGTACGGGGTTTCAAGTTGTATGTGAAACAAACATTCACATACTAGTCTGCGGATGTTTCTGTCACAAATTTCGAAAGGCATAATATGAGCAATTAAGTCATTCGTGGCCTAATGCTTGACTTTTACCACTGCGACCCCTGTCAGACTGAATAGAGAACTACTGATCATAATAATAACGGTCGCCTGCCTCCTGCATGAGTTTCTGCTGAAACATTTTCGAAAACCTTGGAATCCCTGTGACCGATATCATGCCAGTATCGATTTAAATAACAGGCAGAAATCGTCTTCATTCTCGATTCCCGGAATGATTCGATTAACTTTGTACAGATCCCTCAGGGCGCGAGTCCTACTCGAACCTGGCCAGTTTTTGTTTGTGACGCCTTCGGTGTCTGCTAGCTTGCGCACTTTTAGTTGGGGGGCATCCAACACCACTTTGTGGGTGTTCTATACTATTTATGGCGTGTCCATCTCATTCCGTTGACCATTGCGGTGATCGTCTTGACAGCTCGTATGGCCTCGCTTAAGCTCTGCCACCCAGTATTTTACTTTTGTAAACGAGAACTTCTGCATTGTAGAATTTAGATCAGCTTTAATATTAGTTGGGCTAAGGCCTTTCAAATGAAAGTATTTTATCACATAACGATGATCAGCTTTATCAATGTTTACAAAGTTGCTGAGATCGTTCCACTATTAATGGTTGCCAATCAAAAATTAAACGACGTAACTTCACGAGGTTGGTACTTTCTACCGCAGTCAAGTCATTAGTTTGAAACAATACCCATTATCTATACGTCAGATCGGACACTTTTGAAACACCCCTCGTATTCCACTTTGTGTCTTGGTTACTAGTTTCGGAAACGTCAGAGGATGGAAGCATCCAGTTCACCTACAGCTTTTTTTAAAAAAATTTCGTGAATGAATGAAGCAACCTGTGTTTCACCCAAGTGCTTTTTCCTTGAATTCGTGCTTTTTTTTTTTAAGAAAAGCTTCTTTTTCTCCAGGACCTCCATAGCTTCTGAGCTTAAAATGTACTTTAATATCCTGCAACAGACGGACGTCAGCGATTGGTTCTTAAGTTTGCACGCTTGATCTTTCATCCTTTTTGAAACCATGACTGACCAGCGCTCTTTTCCGTTCACGCTGGGTGCTAATAAAGGCGCGTATTCCACAGCGTGTTCAGTGTAAAATTTCAGTGGAATTCTGTCAGCACCTAGTACTTTCTTCACTTGAAGGTCTCTTGATTCTTTGTCATTACCGTAGGTGCTAGTATCAATATCTCTCGCCTGCGAGCCTATGTGGCTCAAACATCGGTGGTTAATATTTTTGCTGTCTGTCTGCCCTACTCGGTTTCAGCACCTGACGAATCCCCAAGAGATTGATTGGACGGTTTGGACTCGTCACTGAGTTTACGTATGACCAGAATTTTCTACAAATTTGTGATGGATTGCGCAAGGTATTATTCCTTATAAGACTCAGTTATACGTTTAGTAATATTTGTTCTATATATACCATACGTGTCGTATTCACGAAAATTATAAAGCAGTTTATAGCCTCTTCTATGAGTGTGCCGCAACGAGGAAGGGAACAAGTAAAACGCTCAGTTCAGGTAAAGTATAATCTGAATTATCGTGTAACATTGCATTTTTCACAAAAGGAGTCATTAACCGATGAGGTGCCACGCACTGTATTAGGAGTCACTTAGGGTTCACATACGTCTCGATTAATCGGGAATTCCCGGTTTTTCATGCCTTAAATAAAGCATGAGCTAATAAATAAAAAAGTGCAAGTTTTGGATAACCTATAGCCAAAATTCACTCGTTGTCCAGGCGTCCCAAAAAGACTCATTCCGGACGCTCGATTTTCAACTGAGAGACTCGAAGATTTATATTCTACTAGTTCAGTACATTTATATGCATAAAAATGTAACGTATAAGCAACCACCAGCGGCTTACTGTTGTCCTAGTTATTTGACTGCAGCCGGCAACGCTGTGTAAAGCCTATTATTAACTTGTTCACATTGTTGAGTAACTTAAATTCCATTTGCCGAGCCTGTGTGTGTTATTTATAGTATGTGAGTTCTCACTGTTTTGTTGTGCCAAAAGCGAAACGCAAGTGCTAACTCAGTGACGGATACACAGAAATAGGATCTTTCATAAAGAGAGATAACACTGATGGGGACGCTTTCTGCAAAATTTGTCCCTGTCATTTTTCAACTGAATGGTGGGAAAGATGCCGTAAGTCATCGTAATGAGCCCCAGAAACCACAGAAGTAGTACTCAACTCCTAACTTGTTTTGTAAAACCATATACAAGAGGAAATGCTCTTTGCTACCGGTGAACTGACAAAAGGATATAGAACTCCAAAACTTCTCCAATCACTTAAGTCACCTGACTGCAAGACGAAATTATGCTTAATCATGTATTCCGATTATGTGACTGCTAAAAATCAAGGTGTTGCAAGACCAAAAGCCACAGCAATAATCAAGCACATTCTTGATCCTCATTATGTATCCATTTCCACTTTGGACTTGTAAAAACCTTCGTTTTACGGACTACCAACTGATGGCGGCAATCATAAGCCATTAAAATTATTTCCTATAGTTGTTTAGTATTTTGATGCAGGTGGACGGATAAAAACGTAACTAATGAAGCTGGATTCTGTAGAAAATGAAAGATCGGAGACTATGATATCCAAGTTATGCATTCCAGCTCCCACAGATCTTTAAAATTAATTTAAAAAGTGTAGCATTTTGCAGCGGCAACTGCAATACCAATTTCGGGGGATTGAGCAACAGAGGTGAGAACAAAATATTCAGTCGTTTAAAAACGAAACTCGTTGAGAACTGGGAACGAGTGGGCTGTCCAGCGTACAGTTTACATAACACTGTTTCAACTGCTGAAAACATTGTATCTGTTGATATCCAGTTAATTGTGGTAAAACTTTGTCACTTCTTTTCCATCTGCACAATCAGAGCCCCAAAGCTTGATGACTTTTGTGAATTTGGGGATATCTGCTATATGGAGCTTTTATCATACATTAAAGCTAGATGGTTGTCTTTAATGCATGCAGTCGAGAGAATCTTACAACTATGGGAAGGTCTGAAATTTTTCTTTTTGTCAGAACATAAACACCACCGATCTTCGTCGAGTTTTTCTCTGCTTCTTTTTAAGCGAAGGTTACCGGTTTGTTCACCATTGAGTTTGTTTAGTAAGCAAATAAAGTAAAGTGGGAGTAGTGACATATCTGTGATTGAAGTGAAAGTCATTATTGAGATTAAAATAATTTAACTGCAAAAGAAAGAGAACTGTTGTTATATGGGTATGAAAATCAAAGAAATTAAAAAAAATGCAGAAGATCATTCATCTGAACTAACCATCGAAAAATTCCACAGTAGCGTGAAAGAGGTTTATGAAACTGCTATTACTTATGTTACAGATTGGTCTCATCATCTATCGGGTTTCGCCATTTCTCAGTGGATGTGTTTGACTAAATTAGTGGAATGGGAAGACATAGAAAGGATATTGGTTTGTGTAAAAGGAAAAGAAGTAGACGTTTGTGATCCAGCTATGTTTGATTAGTATAAGCACCTGAAGAATTTTCTGCCTGCAAAAGTTTCAGAGGATAACTGGAAGTCGGTATTACCTGCCCAGAACAATTGGCTAGAACTTTTTAGAAATACAGCTCAGCGTCCAGAGGTCAAAACTGCTAAACATACGTCGATATATATCTTCAGTTGTAGCAGTTAATTCTAATGTTGAGTGAATTTGCGTAAGTGGGTGCCCAATGGACTGAGGAACATAATAGTTTGGATGTATCAGTAATTGAAAGCATCTTACCATGTACTTATAACTTTCAAATGAACTGTGCGAGTAAACAAACTGGTCTTGTAAAAGCTGTCAAATCGTCTGAAAAGTATGGCTGGTCCAAAACAATCAGTGTAAAAACTGAATAATTCACTTATAAACATATTTTACAAGTATTATGCTCGCATAGGATAATTTTTCCAGGCGTTAGCAGTCTCTCCTCATCCTCATCTTATTATTGGATTCCTCTGGATTTTGTCTCGAATTTAGTTCCGTCATTAATGGCAACCCTAGACTGACTGTGAAGCAATACTGCCATGCACTACGCCACATGAAGCATTTAAGTTTACAGACAGGATTTTCGAGAAAATGAAGAAGTGATGCAAGAAGTGTCACCTACATGTGACCGCGGTGCCTTACTGTTTCGCAAGCAATCGCGTTGGGTTCACCCAACGTGTAGTAGCTAGTCAGTTCTCCCGCTGCTGCGGTTGAGGCAGTCTGTCGGGTTCTCGCCATCTGGCGGCAGATGTCGGAACTGCAGCGCCGCCTCTTTGCCACACACACTCCATCTGGCGGGCATCCGCAGCTCTTCTTGGTGCAGACGTTTGATGGTGTTAATGCCGCCGTCATCCAGAGGAAAGCAAACCGTGAACGTAAGGACCGTTAACGGTAACGAGTATAAACTAAGCTAACATAAAACGTAAGTTTTCCCCAACGGAAATGATACTATTATCAACATTTTCTGCGTTGTCAGGCCATGGCCATATGAATTTTTCTCGTAAACCCGGGTGGGGTAGTCGTGCTTTCGATTCATTGCACACAGTTACTGAGTGCGTCAGTATGAGCGCTGTAGGTCGCTAATCTTAGACATTTAGAGTGCACACACCACTCTGCTTGACGTGTTAAGGTTTTAAACCAACATGTAAGTTACGTCACTAAGGACAAACAGCCGAGTTTCTGTCATTACTCAATATACGAAGTGGAGCCGTCAATTACAGTTTTCCTCATCTATCGCTGAAAGCAAGCACTGATTTTAAGAATTGAATGGCTTCTTGTGTTAGTATTACAAAAACAGTAGTACAGTGAACGTAATTTCTCCAAAATTCTTAATGTTAATGGGATTTTTATCGTTTTTACATTTAACCAGCTGAACAGCGGAAACTTGAATTGACTTTTTTTAGAACTACAGTTTTTCAATCCGTTCATGGTTTTGTTGCACTGTGAGTCACGTATTTCGCCGGTTCCACGGACGTATGATAAAATATATCAATTTGGCGAGAAGCATTTAGTTTTTCTCAACAATATGTGTGATGTTTTATTATGCTTTTACAAGAAACGACATCCTTTTCTATCCATAAAGTCCAGTTTTTACGCAAAATAAGCTTTTATGGTTTATAACTTCTGCTTAACCAGTGGTATGAAATATTACTTGCTTTGTGGTCACTTTCGGTGCAATCAAACACTGCACAATATTTTGCCATTGAAATAAAGGAATCTATACTACAGTTAAAGATAAAAAAAGTTAAACATTTTTCTCGAAGTCGTCTGAAAGTGGATGTCGCCACCAGTCAACTGATCGAAGTGTTGGTTTTAATATAATGTTTTAATATAATGCCATCATACGCGTTCTGTATCATCTATGGCCTACCTCGCTAATAAAAAAGAGTTTACTTGTTTTTGAAACTTTTTTATTATGCCTTTCGGACATGGTTCATCATCAACATAACAGAGAAAAACGTAATATATCGAGTGGTATCTATCACGACCTGACCAATGTTATTTGAAACGGGTGCCTGTTTTTTTCTCTGATCTGCTGGTGATAAGCCATTCCTGAAACGCGTTAATAAAAAGGTTTTAACAACACGTAGACTCTGGTCACTAGCGACCTAAAGTGGTGGTAAGCACGCACTTAGTCTTTTACGTAATAGTTGCAGACCCCCTGAGCGACTTTATGTCGTAACGTGAACTGTACACGAGGCTTCGCTGTGACATGAAATTTCGTAGCGAGATACATCTGCACCTGGGCGAGACGTCACATTTCGGTTATTGTCGTCTCCAGCGCCAAGGTCTCGCACTGCGCATTCTCTTCACTACTGAGGTCGTACTAAGAGCGAAGAACATATCGAGGACTCGAGCTAGGGGAGGCCGGGATTGTGGAGAGAGGGAGAAACTCGTGTCCGTTTCGAAGAGAACGATGAAACTAATTTAAGATTTTCGTGCTCAAGCAAAACCTGCTACTATTCAACAACCAGTACGTCATCTGGATTTCTCGGAAATATTACCGAATAAATTTATATTCAGTATTCGAAGGTTATTTTTCAAGACGGGGAGAGACCTTTAAGGGTACGCCTTTGCTAAGCGTCTATCGCAGAGATGTCGAAAGAAGGAGTGAAATGTGTGTGTGTGTGGGGGGGGGGGGTGACGACCTTCCCACCGCTTGACACGTCCACGGTGGTGTCGGGTTGAATTTTGGCGAAATTTGGTTATAACGTAACGTCATTAACCCACCTTACATGTCTCATTAACTTATGAGCAGTGGCTTTTTTCCCCTCATGTGCCGATATGTTGTTGTTCGAAGTGCCGCCAAGCCCGAGGGCGACGTCGCAGGGCGTCACACTTTCGCACATTTAAGAAGTTCACAGGCTCCTTTGAGCCAAATTTCAAACTTCTGCGTCGCAATGACAGACGAATACGGGGTTTCAAAAATGTGACCCTTTAATTGTGTTGCGCGGTGTTGTTTCGGTACTGAGTAAGAAATGCACCAATATTACACCTTGTGATCATAGCGGTTATATGCGAAAACAATCAACAACAGCCAGTTACACTCAAACTCTGACGTCACGCTAGGTCGCGGATGTTCTTACGCAGTTGTCTTAACGCTCTGAATTACGAATGGCCTGATGTCTATGCAACCCGCGTAACGTAACTTCTGTGCGGGTTTTCTAACTCACTGGCGGTACAGTAGGATACCACGAGGGAACGCTGTCCCGAATGTCAAATCTTCCTTCCTTCCTCCCTCTCTGTAATACAGTTTAGAGCAAGAGTAATGGGATCCATTAGCGTTGCTACTTATGATTTACAGACACATCGAGTGTGCAGAGCCTTAGTGTAAATACTTGTAGTTAAACTGCAACATAAATTGTAACTGGAGAATGTATTTGCGAAATTCAAACTGGAGAAGTGTACACAACACACTTGGCACCAGTAAAGAATGTAATGTATTCGGTAACATTGTCTACAGTCCAGAAGAAGAGGGTTCCAAACCAAGTTTAATAAAAAGTTTAACTTTATTTTACCATCTGTGGTAGACGTATTGTGGGGCGGCGGTTAACTCGTGAAAATAAAATTTTGCTTTATAAATGTTTGAATGTTGAATCAGTTTCAGGCTTTTAGAATGTTGTTAATGCTGTCTTTCGCCGTTCTCAACACTGGCTCTCTGTTTACTTTTTAGCACCCAGAAAGTGATTTAACAAAACGTGAAGCCTGTAATTAGAGTTCCTAGTGCCCACTTCATCTGAGAATACCATTATAGCTGCAGCTTATAGCTCTGAGGAATCAGGAGATTGTCCGGGATTCTAATCAAAAACGATTTTCCAAAATAGTTGAGTATATTCTGAAATTCACTGATAAAAAACACAAGTATCCCTACAACCTAACTAACAGAGCAGTTCAGAGTCTAATGCGCTGATGCAACTATAAATGTCCGAATTAAATGTTAAAAAGAATGCTCGCCAAAATTTGATGAGAATATTTCATCAAACGCCACGCTAAATAATTGGTAGAATGTCTGTCCCGCGACGGCACGTGAAAATACGACAATACGCAAACTGAAGCTAGATAATGAAAATCATCCCAGAATTAATCCTTCACTTGAAATGATTTCATGGTTCCGCATATCTCTAGTAACTTAATACGGCACCCGAGGCTGTTTGTAGCAGTGATACCGAAGCGACGCGACTCCCGACACAGATGTCGTGCTATTCAGCGTCTGGAGAGAACTGGGGCCTTCCTTCCTCGCGCAGCGCTCTTATATATAGAGCCGCGGTGGGGACGGCTAAGGGAACGCCTGATCAAATCGGCTCTCCCGACTAGCCGCTGGGCTAGTAACGCACCACTTCAAGTTACATAATAATTTATAGCTTCTTTTGCTGATGGCCGATGAAGCTCTTAATTTAAACGTGCATTCAGCACACAGGTAAGTATTGATAATAAAATTTTGACGTGGCTAAGTTAAATATTTTGGGCGAGAGAATTAATTAAATTACACTGCACGTAGTAGATGAGCTAAGAACTGGCCCTTTTGAGATCCGCTATCGCTATAATTTTATAGGTATTCAAAAGAAACTTTTCACATCTTCACAGTCATAGCGGACCTCCAACCTATTTAAATCTAAACATCCTAGCCTTATTTATTAGCCTACTTAATCTATCTTGCTTCCTTCAGTTTTGAGACGAAAACCAGAAAATCATGAATTTCCACTAAAGTCTTAATTTGTGAAATCCAAAGTACTGTTTTTATTAAATCATTATGAAAGATGAATCTAAATATAAATTTTGAAGTCTCTAGCTCTTTTCTGTTGCGCCAATGATTTTTTCAGAAAAACGTCCAAATTTCAAAAATGGCTGAAGTTATCGAACTGATATTTAACACACATTAATTTAGTATTATTCCTGACAGGCTAGAAAAGTTTTAGGTCATTTGCTTGATTTTTAAGGTATTGCGCAACATTTATGACGTCAGAGCTAGTTACAGCAGACTGGCTGGCACACAATGGAAACTGATGTTAATTTACTACAGCGTGAGTAGGCTGCTTCCCTACATCACCCTCTACTTAAATTTTTTGTTTATGAATGTTAATGAATGAAAAAAAATTTAATTACAAAAAGGGAAGCAAGAGTACAGTTTAACTCCCTATAAAAAATCAAAATTGAAATATAAACATGTAGAAACATTAAAGAAAACTGATTACCTACATTAATTATTTAAATTGTGGGCATGTTCACTGCCTTCTAAACAATGTCATTACTCAAAATTTTAAGCAAAGTCAATGAAATATTTTGGCATACATATTGCCTTAGACAAACAAACACATACAAATTGAAAAATTATGAAAATCTTAGATCCATTAAATACATTAAATACATTTTTACATACACAAATTCAAAGAAAATAACATGATACATAAACAGATGATTATCTCTTAGCAGTCTTTTCTAAATCTGAAAGAAAAGTTCACAAATAATTTTTACACACGTGGTTGTAGCCGCTTTGGCTGGCGTCCTACACTTCCATTCACAAGGGTAGAGGAGGGGAAGTTGCTATGGTGTGCGTCCTTCACGTTCTCTCTAAATTACATGGGGGAAAGGGGAGGGGTCACTGTGAGTTGTATCCAAGTCACTCCACGCTTTCACGCAGCTACCAGGCTGCCATTATCTGGTTTGTCCTGTAGAACAAACAAAAAGAGTGCCTCAGACTCTGTTCACTTAATATCTAAGGGTGGGTCACAATGAAATGGGTATATATACATTTTATCCTTCAATATTTTGCTGGAACAAAGTTAACAGAACTTTTTCAATATTACTCTCGCGGTTACTTAAATGTCATAAAATCGGTAAACAAATGGCTCAGAACGCCGTTAGTCACTTACTAGAGAAAATTTATGCTCAAGGCATACAATCATGAATCCTATTTAATTTCAATTTATTATTTCTGGGCCGGAACACTGAACCAATGCTCGGTACATTCCTGACAAATCTGCATTTTATTTACTTAACTGACTCATCTTTGATTACCTTATGCTTAGAGATAGTATGAGTATATTTGATTAGTGGTTGTTTTCTCAGCTTCTTTGTACATGTGAGTAACTTTTGGGAATAGTACAGTTCTGAGTGTTCAAAACACACTACGTTTAGTTGGCTACAAAATCCACTTATTGGTCCTCTGCTGTTGTGTTAGTTCCACATCTGCAATTAGGTACTTACTTACTTTGAAGTGTATTTATGCTGAGCTAAAATTAATGTTTCACGTCTGTCATTATGTTACTTATTTATTTTGCTAGTGTATGTACTTATTTAACACTGACTCTATTAATATTTAAAGCATAGGATAGCACATTTATTTCATATTCATAGTGTATTGCAGCTGATTAGTTTGCTCACGTGGCAATCCATTTCCACTCGATCGGACGCTGAAACCACAGGTAGTCTCTCTCAGACCTACCACTAAAGTGCATCAAGTAATTATGGACGAGCGTAATGCTAAATTCCTTAAACCTATAGGACACCATGAGCTGCTCTGTCTCATCTAACATAAGGGTACCTATGGTCGCATTCACGCCTCCAACTCATAACCTCAATACGTGTAGGTGTATCCTGTCACACACTACACTAAAATAATGGCCAGCTCCAACCTTATAAATACTTCAGGGACGTGTCCTTCACGTCTCAACCACAAACACTGCTCAATTCTATTACACTGCCTTTCCTTGCTACACCAGGTGAGTTTAATCTTACAACTTATCTGCATATTTTTCCTAACACTAAGCAATCTCTTTTACTATATGTTTAGTTAGCTCTTACGCATACATTAGGTTTCACTACCACTCCAGATCCTGCTTGAACACGAATTTGTACATCTTTTTTAAATATTATTGCGGGACCATTTCCAATAAAACAACACTTTGTACTTACAATATTACCAGGGTTCTATACATACTTGTTACTCAAATACCTTTGTATCTTAATTACTTCATACTTCTCTGCTGTTTGTCACTATTAGGTTTGTCACATTAGGTATTTTTCTTCACTAATCGGTGGATAGAATGGTTACAGAACTCATGGCTTGATAGCCATGACAGAAAAATTTCATGTCTGGAAAGAAGAGGTCGAAATTTTTGTGGATAGGAAAGATGAAGAATGAGTGAGACCTGAAAGGGAAAGAAGATCTCACACAGCTGGGACTGCACAGCTGCCACACTGTGTAGAGGTTACAGAACAACCTCCTCCCTACAGCATTCATTGGCTTAATGCTGGCTTGATAGTCATGACGGAAAATTTTAGTATTTGGGAAGAAAAGGTCGAAATTTTTGTGGATAGGAAAGATGAAGAATGAGTGAGACCTGAAATGGAAAGAAGATCTCACACAGCTGGGACTGCACAGCTGCCACACTGTGTAGAGGTTACAGAACAACCTCCTCCCTACAGCATTCATTGGCTGCCTATGAATTTCTTTAGGTCGATCACGTTCCTGAGACCTAATAGCTTCTTACTTTTAGGGTACTCTAGCCTATATGCATTGGCATGTGGTTTTCCTATGATCCTGAAAGGTCCTTGGTATACGAACATGAATTTCTTTGTTTCTGCATTTACTTTCTTTGATTTTTCTTTGGTTTTGACAAGGACTAATTGACCTATTTCAAAACTAGTAGGTACAGCTTTTGCGTCATGACGCTTCTTCCTTTCCAACGCTCTTTTCCTCATATTAGCCCTAGCCTTTAGTTTCTTCTCGTCTGTGGATATTTGCGTTAGAGTAGGGAATTCTACCATATCTGCAATCACATTGTGCGGTTCTTGGCCAAACATCAATTCGCAAGGTGCAAAACCAGTTACATCATGTCTTAAGTTGTTAATTACATTCTCAAAATACTTAATGTGCTCTGCCCAACTTGAGTGTTTCCGAGCACAATGAGTTCTGCAAAGCCTATTCAATTCCCTCATAATACGTTCACTCATATTTCCTTGGGGGGAAATACGCAGATATTTTCAGATGTTTCACGCCGGCCTTATCTAGACATTCCTTAAATCTATCAGAAGTAAATTGAGGCCCATTGTCTGACAGCAAATTCTTCGGAACGCCAACGTTCACGAAGAAATCTTTTTCCAACTTTTCAACCAATGTTTTTGCATTTGCTCTTTTAATTGGGTATAGTTTAACATATTTACTGAATCCATCCACAATAACAAAAACATGGGTACAACCACCTCTCGAAACAGGAAGAGGGCCAAACAAATCACAAGCCAGTAATTCTAGGGTTTCAGTTGGCTCTACTGCATGCATATCCCCTTGTATTCTGGTGTTAGCAGCACGGACTTTCTGGCACACTACACAAGATGCTAGACGCTTGGCCACACGGCGGTACATGTTGTCAAACACAACCTTCTCTTTTAATTTTGCAATGCACTTCTTTACACCGTAGTGCCCATACCTCAGGTGTACATAGTCGATTAGTAAGTCTACATGTTGTGAGGGAAAGCACAGCTTCCACTCAGAAACACCTATCTTTTTCCTCCTAAACAGAATACCTTTATGCAAACAATAGTATTGCGAAACCTTAGGATAGTTCGCATTTCCTAAATAGCTCTTCACTAATTTCAGTTGGTCATCTTCATTCTGCTCACGTCTCAAGTTCTTAATCACTCTCTTTAATGCACTTTCTTCCTTTACTTCGTGCAATGCAAACATTCGAACTTCATTTAGGTCTGTTGCTGTAATTCCCGCGTCATCACAGAGCTCCGCACTTCTAGATAACCCATCAGCTACCAGATTGTCTTTCCCTTGAATATATCTAACCTCAAGGTCAAACTGCTGGAGATACAATGACCATCTTACCAAACGAGAATTCCTCAACTTACAGGTCTTTAAAAAGGTCAACGCCTTATGGTCACTGTAAACAATTATCTTGTGACCTAATAAATACTGCTCAAACTTCTGTACCCCAAATACAATTGCCAATGCTTCTAGTTCTGAGATGCCATAATTTCTCTCTGCTGCCTGTAAAGATCGACTTGCGAAAGCTATAGTCTTGTGCACTTCTTGTTCGTTCTCTATTTCTACCTGGAATATTTCCACAGCTATACCATAGCCACTAGCATCAACAGACATACAGAATGGTTTTTCAAAATCAGGATGATGTAAAATTGGACTATTAATTAAAGATTGTTTAAGCACCTCAAACGCCTGTTGACATTCTGCTGTCCAAACCCAAGGGGTATTCTTTTTCAGCAGGAGGTGAAGACAGGGAGCATTAAAAGCCTGATCACTAACAAAACGCCTATAGAAGCCGAACAGACCGAACATTGATCTCAACTGCTTCTTGTTTCTGGGAGCCTCAAATTTTTCAATGACTGCTAGCTTGCCTGGGTCAGGCAGAATACCTTTTCCACTTATCCTATATCCCAAGAAACCTATTTCCTCTTTAACGTACTCTGTCTTTTCAATCTTTAGTTTCATGCCACCTCTCTCAATAGCCTCTAACACTTCCTCTAATAAAGCTATGTGTTCTTCCCAGGTAGGAGTTGCTATTAACAGATCATCTACGTAGACTGTTATTTTATTACTTAAAGCTGGTCCTAAAACATTGCACATCACACGTACGAAGGCACAAACAGAGATATTAAGTCCGAAAGGTACCACACGGTATTGGTAACAAACTCCTTCGTACAAGAAAGCTGTGTACTTCCTCGAACTTTCCGCCAGTGGCAAATTCCAATATCCACACGTGATGTCCATAGAAGTTAAGAATTTTACTCCCCGGAATTTTTGCAATAACTCGTCCATGTTCTGCGGTCTATCACTTTCCCTAACCACTATTTCATTCAACCAACGAGCGTCCAAGACCAATCTGACACTCCCGTCTCTTTTTGGTACAACAACAAGAGGATTATTGTACTCACTGACCGCTTTTACAATCACACCCCACTCTAGCGTTCTCTGTATCTCCTTTCGAACCGCCTCCTTCCTAGCTACATGTATTTGGTATGGCTTCCTGAAAAACACTTGGCCGGGTTTCACCTTTAATTGACATTCATAACCTTTGACTATGCCAGGTCGATCTGAAAATACCTTATGATGCCTCTTTAGAACCTGTCTCAGTTCTTCCTTTTGATTGTCTGAAATCTTATCGATTTCCTGCAATTTAGCTTCTATTTTGTCCACAATAATTGCTTCTTCTTCTTTTTCTGTGTTCAGTTTACTGTTACTAAGATTAACACCTTCGTCCCAATACCTCCCTATTTTTCAGAACTCGTATAGGCAGCTCCCAAGTTGCATCATCAGTTACTACATGTTTATCACTAAAAGGTACTATAATTACTCCGGTTATTGGCAAGACCATTTTTAACTGGCTTCTTTCAAAGTCAACAACACTCTGATATTTTGACAAGAAATCTATGCCAATTAAAACCTCAATACTGAGATTGTTTACAATTAAACATGGATGATCAATTAAATTACCATTAATGTTAAAGGGTAGTAAAGCTTCTTGCTTTACCGTTTTTGAAACCTTGCCAGTAGCACCAATTATTCTTAGTCCTGATACCCTCATTACTGTAAGCCTGTCTTTACCAGGTAATGCATCAAAGAAGGACTGAGATATTGCACTCACCTCACTTCCACTGTCTAAGAGACAACGTACATTGATACCCAACATATTCACTATTATTATAGGGTGGCTTATTCTAGGTTGTCCAGGTGGTTCCTCAAATTCATCTAGTAGTTCCTTTTGGATTTGTCTCCAACTAAAGTGATCGACATCTGTCTTCATTACATTTAGGTCACAGTGTGTAGGGGTTTCCTGAATTACATTTTCAGCTGCCTTTTCCAGTCGGTCTATTAATTTTAAATCGAAACACCGCACGACTTCATTACATTTAGTTTGCTGAACATAACCCAAATTACTGTAGTCTGAGCGATTCTGCGTCTCCAGACCGGGCATAACACTAGTTACAGCTAAACCACTTTTACCATTATCGTCGGTTTCCTTCTCAAGTGACAACTGGTCACAGCTACTGGGTTCATCGACCCTCAACAGCCTACCCTCTACATTCTCACTTATCTCCTGTCCTAAATCTATTAGTACATTATCAACATCCTGCACAGGCACTTTAGATAAGAGCACATCATCTTCATCGTAAATATAAGCATGAATTTCTGCTGCTTCTTCACCTGTCAATTCAGTATTTTGTAGCTCCTCCCTATCGTTACACTGCTGCGCCTTCTCTTTCTCTTCCCACTTAGAAAGCGTCTCTAACACGGTATCTATCAAATACTGTGAGTGATCTAATATTTCTGTTGTATCCTTAGATGCTACCGACACTTCATCCATCTGTTCAGTTTGAGTATTCTGATCTGTCTTACCAATTCCCTTAACTACTGGCTTAGGAAAAGTAACCGCCTGGTGAGCGCCAGTGTCCTCATAGACGGGAACTAGTTTTCCTGCCTCGGCCTACTACTGTTTCCTTTAGTTTCATTATAGTAAGCTGGCATAGCATTGCTTTCCGCGCGGTTGTTTACCTGCATAATTCTGTTTGGAACAAAATTATTATCCCTTGGACGCCATTGTTGGTTCTGATAATTATTTCCCCAATTCTTACCTCTCTTAGGATGGCGAATACCTACTGTTCTGATGTTTACATTGCCATTTTGCTCGTTCCTAAAATTACTACTATTGTTATTGGCATTTCTGTTATTACGTGCTTGCTCCTCATTGGCAGCAACACGTTCTACACGTTCCAGATACTCAATGAAACGATCCAGATTGTCTCTAGGGGCAGATATAATTCTAGTTTGCCAATACCATGGCAGTTTGGCTTCAAGACCTAGTATTATCATTTCAGGTTTCAGCTTTTCGTCCAAATGTGACAAACGTGAAATCCATGACCTAGCAAATTCTTTAATAGATTCCTTGCCTGCATTGAAGCGTTTTCCACTCCAAAATTCTCTCAACACTTCATTTTGCTTATTGCTAGACCAATACTCATTAATAAAAGCTGTTTTAAACTCCGCTAATGTTTTACACTTCAACATAACATCAGCTGACCAACGCATGGCGTCACCTGCTAAATGACTTCTAATAAATGAGATTTTCTCTCGTTCAGACCAAGTTGGTGGAATCACATCTTCAAAATCGTTCCAGAAATCTAGCGAGTGGATATTTTTATCTGGATCGAATCGCAAGAACTGCCGACACCCGATAAAAGCGGCGTTTGCCGCTACAACTTGTTGTATATTACCATTACCAGAAGTTACTGAAGCTACTTTACTCTCAATGTTAGCAATGTTAGTACTGATATTTTCTACTCTCAATTCAACATTATCTACTCTTTGTACAATATGAGTAGTATCAGTTTTAATTGCATCTACGTCTGCTTGACATATGTTTACTTTAATATTAACATCTTTAAATCTATCTGAGCACAGTTCAGATTCCGCCTCGATCTTTTCTGTTAACTTGTGCTCCAGCTTCGCATCTTCCATTTGGAAGTATTTGCGAACCTCAGCAACTTCGTATTTAACTGTTTTATACATTTCAGAAAACTGTTGAGCAACCTTTTTCTTAATATCCTCGTGATTGTAATCAATTTTACAATTCAAACTGTCTAGATCCTCTTTCAACTTATTGCAACCAGCCTTGAAAGTATCGTCCATTACCTCCAATCGTTTATTAAAATTAGTTTGACTGGCCACAATCCTGTTATTTACCTCAATTATATTAGATTTTAATTCAGCATTACTGCTTTTGACCTGTTCACTTATTTCAGACTTTAATTCAGCATTATTGGATTCTAATTTATTGTCCATTGCCTCAAACCGCATATTAAAATTTGTTTGACTGGCAGCTATTGCTTGTAATATAACATTTAGATCAACAGCCCCAGCAACTTTGGGTTGCTCACTAGCTGGCTTTTTATCACACTCAGGTGACGAAAAACTAGCTCCAATACCAGAATCATCAAAACTAAATGAAACTTCTGATTGATTAGTCATATCTAACTTCTCCTTCTTAAACTCTACCACATCTGTTGACTGATTCATTTTTAATTCAACAGAGAAACTATTATCCAATAAATTAACAATTTCTGCTTTCTGCTTTACTACAGGGGTCTCTATTATTGAATCATTGCCCCTTTTCACACTACTGTCAGGAGACAATACTTCATATTTCACTTTAACATTACTACTTTCCTGCATATTTACATTTGAACCGTTGTCTGGATTTACAGTTACCTCAACAGACATAGATTCTGATATAAGTTTAACCTCAGTTTCTTTTGGCGGTTCCATCGCCGACAGTCTTTTAGTGCAGGTTAGTAAAATTTTTAACAGCTTTTCACTTAACTTAGTTCCTTCTGCACGACGTATGGCGTTGCCGGCGCGGCGTACCAGGATTACTGATGCGACGTGGCACGTTGAACTGCAGACGGCTCTCCGACGGCTGTTATGTGTTTGCGTGGCCCGCAACTGCAGGCGCTGCGCCGGCTGCTCCAGCGGACGACTGCGGTGCGGCGAGACTAGCTTCTCGCGATGCCGACAACACCGCTAGACTCAATGCCAGCTCCGTTAATCCAGATGCGTTGTTAATCCAATTGCGTCGTCCACATGCACACGTAACACATTCACTGTTCTATACTCAGTTGCGTGTCGCATTTCACTCGCGAATCCGAATAGTTAAAAATCACTTTCACTTAGTTGGTTTCCCGGCCGATGCACCATATGTGGGGCGGCGGTTAACTCGTGAAAATAAAATTTTGCTGTATAAATGTTTGAATGTTGAATCAGTTTCAGGCTTTTAGAATGTTGTTAATGCTGTCTTTCGCCGTTCTCAACACTGGCTCTCTATTTACTTTTTAGCACCCAGAAAGTGATTTAACAAAACGTGAAGCCTGTAATTAGAGTTCCGAGTGCCCACTTCATCTGAGAATACCATTATAGCTGCAGCTTATAGCTCTGAGGAATCAGGAGATTGTCCGGGATTCTAATCAAAAACGATTTTCCAAAATAGTTGAGTATATTCTGAAATTCACTGATAAAAAACACAAGTATCCCTACAACCTAACTAACAGAGCAGTTCAGAGTCTAATGCGCTGATGCAAATATAAATGTCCGAATTAAATGTTAAAAAGAATGCTCGCCAAAATTTGATGAGAATATTTCATCAAACGCCATGCTAAATAATTGGTAGAATGTCTGTCCCGCGACGGCACGTGAAAATACGACAATACGCAAACTGAAGCTAGATAATGAAAATCATCCCAGAATTAATCCTTCACTTGAAATGATTTCATGGTTCCGCGTATCTGTAGTAACTTAATATGGCACCCGAGGCTGTTTGTAGCAGTGATACCGAAGCGACGCGACTCCCGACACAGATGTCGTGCTATTCAGCGTCTGGAGAGAACTGGGGCCTTCCTTCCTCGCGCAGCGCTCTTATATATAGAGCCGCGGTGCGGACGGCTAAGGGAACGCCTGATCAAATCGGCTCTCCCGACTAGCCGCTGGGCTAGTAACGCACCACTTCAAGTTACATAATAATTTATAGCTTCTTTTGCTGATGGCCGATGAAGCTCTTAATTTAAACATGCATTCAGCACGCAGGTAAGTATTGATAATAAAATTTTGACGTGGCTAAGTTAAATATTTTGGGCGAGAGAATTAATTAAATTACACTGCACGTAGTAGATGAGCTAAGAACTGGCCCTTTTGAGATCCGCTATCGCTATAATTTTATAGGTATTCAAAAGAAACTTTTCACATCTTCACAGTCATAGCGGACCTCCAACCTATTTAAATCTAAACATCCTAGCCTTATTTATTAGCCTACTTAATCTATCTTGCTTCCTTCAGTTTTGAGACGAAAACCAGAAAATCATGAATTTCCACTAAAGTCTTAATTTGTGAAATCCAAAGTACTGTTTTTATTAAATCATTATGAAAGATGAATCTAAATATAAATTTTGAAGTCTCTAGCTCTTTTCTGTTGCGCCAATGATTTTTTCAGAAAAACGTCCAAATTTCAAAAATGGCTGAAGTTATCGAACTGATATTTAACACACATTAATTTAGTATTATTCCTGAAAGGCTAGAAAAGTTTTAGGTCATTTGCTTGATTTTTAAGGTATTGCGCAACATTTATGACGTCAGAGCTAGTTACAGCAGACTGGCTGGCACACAATGGAAACTGATGTGAATTTACTACAGCGTGAGTAGCCTGCTTCCCTACAGTATGGAGATCATATGCCACTTTTGCTAAACATAGCAGTTCATTTCTCTAGCAAAACCTGACGAGACAGAGGCGTTCGAAATTAATGGTTGACAATGCTAGGTAAATCCCACGTGTTTTCATGGATCGAAGCGAGCGACCAGTTGTAGGTGTTGTCGTTGCTGAGTTTGTCATCGATATATCGATCGTTTAGTAAGTCTACAATATCGAAAGGGATGCATGTAGTTGAAGACTGTAATGCGTGTAAAAGTGTAGAGGAGGCGTTTATCGAGCAGCGGATGACAAATGGCAATTCATGCGTAATAAATGTGTAATGTGTGGACAAGAAACCGACCTTCCACGGAAGGAACTGGCAAGCGTCGCCTGGCCTCCGATGGCCAGGGCGTAATTCCAGGAAGAAGGCCAGAATCAATTCGCTGCGCCCACGAATCACAAGGAAAATGTTTATTTTGGGAAGGGCGCTGTGCTCCGATTTGTCACGCATTAATGTATTCGCTTGCACACAAGAGACACGCAGAGAGGTATGAACTACCACGTTCACAATTCGTTACGGCAGCGACTGGAGAACTTGGGGAGGAATGCTAGCTTTTAAGTACACGCTGGCGAAGAAACCAAAGGGAAATCTGATAAAGGAAGGAGCGGGAGAGTGGCGGGCAGAGGTCGCGAACTCAGCCAATCGTGTCATTGGTAACAAAAGCCCTGGTCCCACATGAGGAATGGAAAGTGAAACGGTTTTTATGTGAACGTGGAAAATGAGGCTTGGACGTTGAAGGAGATGCCTCGAAGCGAGTTAAGCCTCCCTCCATCCCTCTCTCTCTCTCTCTCTCTCTCTCTCTCTCTCACACACCGACGCGGGCGAAGGAGCCATTCAGGTAGCTGCCGTAGCAGCCATTTTCCTCACAAGCCGCAAGTAACGTAAGGCACTCCCCTACTTTGGACCTGGTTCGAGCGACTCTCAGAGCATCGAGCATTCTTATTCGTTTGTATAATTAACTGTTTGTAAAATTATACAAAATAACTGGTTCAAATGGCTCTGAGCACTATGGGACTTAACATCTGTGGTCAGCAGTCCCCTAGAACTTAGAACTACTTAAACCTAACTAACCTAAGGACATCACACACATCCATGCCCGAAGCAGGATTCGAACCTGCGACCGTAGCAGTCGCGCAGTTCCGGACAGAGCGCCTAGAACCGCTAGACCACCGCGGCCGGCTACAAAATAATTGTTCTCCCTTTTACCTCTCAGTTCAAATTTTCGGCATTTCTTTCTCCAGACCCCTAATAAAAATGCTGACCTAGCTTTAAATCTTGGCATCTGATACGAGACGACGAAGAGATTACGGTATAATAATAATGGCGTGCTACGAGGGCCTCCCGTCGGGTAGACCGCTCGCCTGGTGCAAGTCTTTCGCTTTGCCGTCACTTCGGCGACTTGCGCATCGATGGGGGTGAAATGATGATGATTAGGACAACAAAACACCCAGTCCCTGAGCGGAGAAAACCTCCGACCCAGCCGGGAATCGAACCCGGACCCTTAGGATTGACAGTCTGTCGCGCTGACCACTTAGCTACCGGGGGCGGACAGAGATTATGGTAGACGTAGGACAACCTCAAGGTCAATGTTATTTCCTTTACATAATGAGGAAGCATTACAAACAAAGTAGATAAATCAGGCAAAGCAGTCTCGAAAAGAATCGTTTGGTTTCTGCCCTGAATTTTGTAGGGTTGCCTGCTATTTTGATTTGTCAAATATGTAGTAACGAATTTATTTTTAACTGTTCGATTTGGAGAGGCTATGCCCACGGGTTCGTGTGATCTTGCCGCGCTACCTTGACTCGCACAAGCGTTGGAACGTTTTACACTCCAAACAAACTGTAAATTTAAGGTGTAACTCTTATTACTAATTACATCGCATTATAACTTGCTAATGATTTGAAACTGCACGTCACTAATAACAACTGTGACAGGTATTACCGATTTTAGATTTCGATCCGAACTCTTGCTAAAGACTATGATTTATGTTCCGAATCGTTGGGTGAATATTATTGTGGTTCGGTTACTCCAGCAAAATACAATCAGTTTTCAATGTGACTCGTTCTCATAACTTCGCAGGATTCACCGAACAACAGTGCGTGTTGGGACGAGAGCAGTGACGAATTACCGAAAATGGTTACTAATAGCGAAGGACAAATTCTGTTTTTTTGTTTATGTAACCAATTGAAAAGATATTACTGAAAGCTTTTCTTTTTGTATTATGAAGGAATAAGGAAAGAAGGAAGATTGCCTGCCGGTGTGGCCGAGCGGTTCTAGGCGCTTCAGTCGGAACCGCCCTGCTGCTACAGTCGCAGGTTCGAATCCTGCCTCGGGCACCGATCTGTGTGATGTCCTTAGGTCAGTTAGGCTTAAGTAGTTCTAAGTTCTAGGAGACTGATGACCACAGATGTTAAGTCCCATAGTGCTCAGAGCCATCTGAACCATTGTGAAGGAAGTTTAAAGTTTAACGTCCAGTCGACAGCGCGCTTGTCAGAGACGTATCACGGGCTCGAATTACGAAAGGATGGGCTTTCCAAAGGAACCATCCCGGAAGTTGCCTGGAGCGATTTAGGGAAATCACGGAAAAACTAAATCGGGATGGCCAGAAAACAGTGGATGCAAACAAGATGATTAGGGCTAGGCGTTTTAGCTATCAACTATGGACGATCCAAAACATATTGTGTCATTTTCGAATGGGAACTTAAACAATCACTTTTTAAGTAAACGACGTATTAACATCGTTGTTAAATATGACTGCACAGACTCAAATCGGTGACAAATAATGAACCAATGTCTTTAAAATGGCTGGACAATGGATAAGAAATGTTTGTAGCTAATATTAATACCATTAAGCACCAAGAATTAATAAAGTACATTGTTCCAAACCAAAGTTCAACACGTTCATTGATATTATTTTTACTCCCCGAACACTCTAGGTATGACTCTTGTGTTGGAGCAGAAGCGCAGTCGTAAATTGTGGTGACGAAAAATATTGCACAGTTTCTTCACGTCTCTGTTAATATACGCTCGCCCTGACACTTTCTTGGCCCATTGTTCTTGAAGCATCAGTAGCTCAATTATTTCGCCACATATTATTTAGGGTAAAATCTTGCATCCGAGATAACTTGTAACAGCACACGCATTACGACGCCAATTCCCTTTCCATTCTCAACACAGTTTTTCGCACTAATATTTACACTTCAACTGTGCACTCCAAACATCGACTGTACTTCGGCGCTGCCCATAAGCGACTGTCTTGTTCTACTCTCAAGCGCTGAGCGCCAAGGTCGGCTAAAAAAACGCGACAAAGGAAACGACGTAATGGTTTCCCCCCCCCCCCCCCCCCCCGGCCCCTCACCCTACGGCTTACATGATTGACTATCACAACATTGATTTTAAGATCAGAAAAAATCCCGTGAGATACGAATAATCATTTACAACTGAAATTAAATGAACATGGCAGAATGGTTCAAATGGCTCTGAGCACTATGGGACTTAACTTATGAGGTCATCAGTCCCCTAGAACTTAGAACTACTTAAACCTAACTAACCTAAGGATACCGCACACATCCATACCCGAGGCAGGATTCGAACCTGCGACCGTAGTGGTCGCGCGGTTCCAGACTGTAGCGCCTAGAACCGCTCGGCCACTCACGATATCATTTTATACACGAGAGTGCGTTTGTTAAGTCACAAGGATATAACGATCCTGTAAAGCGAACTGAAATGTTGCACATTAAAAGGCGGCGTGAGAAAGTAGTCCAGTAAGGAAGCGCACAGCTGTTGTTGCTACAGCCATAATGTGCGTGCACGCACATCACCCCCTTCCTCACTCAACTGTGCTTGGCCGGCCGTTGTGGCCGAGCGGTTCTAGGCGCTTCAGTCCCGAACCGCGCTGCTGCTACGGTCGCAGGTTCGAATCCTGCTGTGGGCATGGATGTGTGTGATGTCCTTAGGTTAGTTAGGTTTAAGTAGTTGTAAGTTCTAGGGGACTGATGACCACAGATGTTAAGTCCCATAGTGCTCAGAGCCATTTGAACCATTTAGAGCCACTCCGGCCGGCCATGTTGAACATGGCACCATTCGAAGCTACATTATAATAATTAATCTTTTTTTACAAAATACGTACTAACTTACATTCACTTTAGGTCAAAAGTAGTACAACGCTGCTACACTCGTTCTAACTGTTTACCGACACAATCGAGCATGGCAAACATCGAAATTTAAATGAGTGCACTTTTGTCAGAAGAAGGAAGATATGATGCTGTTGTGTTACAAGATTCTTATTTGTGCGTACAACAGCGATGGGGCACCGTCGTGATGGTGTACCATTAGCTGGCAGTCCCGAGGCGGGTCGGCGCGGCGGCGTCAGCGGCGGAGGGGTGCTGTAAACCGGCTGCGCGGATTAGCTGACGCGAGCCCGCGCTGGCGGGCCTGTGTTTGTTTTAATTTCGCACTTAGCGGCACTTCCGTCGCGAGTTGGACGGCGCCGGCGCAGCCCCGGCGATTCTCTCTCCCTTCTGTGATAAAGGCGCCGGATAATCTGATTACGGAAACTTCCTAAATACTTCAAACCCCCATTACCTCGGTGCAGAGCGCGTTTTAGAATTGTGTGATGGCATAATCCGTTTGTTAAAAGTTTCGCCCGCCGTGAATTACCCCGCGAAACTCGTTTAAATGAGCTCATTCATATTGAAATTCCGCCTGGCGTGGTGTATTATACTCGAGGAGTTGGGACCGCCCGGCGCCTTCGGATCAGCGCGAGACGAGACACGCCCATTAGCAAACAGCAGGGCCGTGTTCCCCTGCGTGACGGCTGCCTGCGCATCCGAAAGCG
The DNA here is from genome assembly GCF_023864275.1 of Schistocerca cancellata. Taxonomy (NCBI): domain Eukaryota; kingdom Metazoa; phylum Arthropoda; class Insecta; order Orthoptera; family Acrididae; genus Schistocerca; species Schistocerca cancellata. The sequence goes on along the minus strand of NC_064632.1, from coordinate 222,660,690 downwards.
TCTGTCACCGTACGGCACTCCTGATATTGCCGCTGAGCTAAGAGGTAGAACCTTCCCTGCTTGTCATTGCCATCTACATTACTGGCCATTAAAATTGCTGCACCATGAAGAAATGCAGATGATAAACGGGTAGTCATTGGACAAATATATTATACTAGAACAGACATGTGATTACATTTTCACGCAATTTGGGTGCATAGATCCTGAGAAATCAGTACCCAGAACAACCACCTCTGGTCGTAATAACGGCCTTGATACGCCTGGGCATTGTCAAACAGAGCTTGGATGGCGTGTACAGGTACAGCTGCCCATGCAGCTTCAACACGATACAACAGTTCATCAAGTGTAGTGACTGGCGTATTGTGACGAACTAGTTGCTCGGTCACCGTTGACCAAACGGTTTCAGTTGGTGAGAGATCTGGAGAATGTGCTGGTCAGGTCAGCAGTCGAACATTTTCTGTATCCAGAAAGGCCCGTACAGGACCTGCAGGACGTGCATTATCCTACTGAAATTTAGGGTTTCGCAGGGATCGAATGGAGGGTCGTAACACATCTGAAATGTAACGTCGACTGTTCAAAGTGCCGTCAATGCGAACAAGAGGTGACCGATACGTGTAACCAATGGCACCCCGTACGATCACGCCGGGTCATACGCTATTATGGCGATGACGAATACGCGCTTCCAATGTGCGTTCACCGCGATGTCGCCAAACACGGATGCGAGCACCATGATGCATGGAACGTGGATTCATCCGAAAAAATGACGTTTTGCCATTCGTGTACCTAGGTTCGTCGTTGAGTACACCATCGCAGGCGCTCCTGTCTGTGATGCAGCGTCAAGGGTAAGCGCAACCATGGTCTCCGAGCTGATAGTCCATGCTGCTGCAAACGTCGTCGAACTGTTCGTGCAGATTGTTGTTGTCTGGTAAACGTCCCCATCTGTTGACTCAGGGATCGAGACGTCGCTGCACGATCCGTTACAGCCATGCGGATAAGATGCCTGTCATGTCGTCTGCTAGTGATGCGAGGCCGTTGGGATCCAGCACGGCGTTCCGTATTACCCTCCTGAACCCACCGATTCCATCTTCTGCTAACAGTCATTGGATCTCGACCAACGCGAGCAGCATTATCGCGATACGATAAACCGCAATCGCAATAGGCTACAATCCGTCCTTTATCAAAGTCGAAAACGTGATTGTACGCATTTCTCCTCCTTACACGAGGCATCACAACAACGTTTCACCAGGCAACACCGGTCAACTGCTGTTTGTGTACGAGAAATCGGTTGGAAACTTTCCTCATGTCTGCACGTTGTAGGTGTCGCCAGTGCGCCAACCTTGTGTGAATGCTCTGAAAAGCTAACCATTTCTATATCACAGCATCTTCTTCCTCTCGGTTATGTTTCGCGTCTGTAGCACGTCATCTTCGTGGTGTAGCAATGTTGATAGCCAGTAGTGTACCTTACGTTTATTATCAAGTATTTCGAATCTCTTTGAATGGAAAATAGCATTCGAGAGCTATTTTTTTTCAGCCTCCGATATGTCGCGAAATTAAAACCACACTGATACTACGGTGCACCTTTGCGCAGATGTGTTGCGCATTGTGTATAGTACGCCTGTCTATCGCATCACGTCGCACTTTTCAATTGTGAGCGTACAGTGAGGACGTAAAGATGCCTAAAAGAATCGTGTTTTGTGCCAAGTGCCTGATGAGGGGCTTGGCCTGATCCATGCAGCGTAACTGTTCCGGTTTCCTTCTTCGTAATAACTCTCGGCCGCACACTGCAGGTGCAGTGAAGACGCTCCTGCTACGTTTTCGATAGGAGTTATTTGATCACCATCCATACAGCCTGCACTTGGCTCCTTCTCATTTTCATCTCTTCGCTCATATGAGCTGCCGGCCACGACAGCATTTTGGCACATACAACGAGCTGCAAACCAGCGTTGGGAATTGGCTGGACTCATAGGCCTCGTATGGCGAGGGTACTGGGAAGTTGGTATCACCCTATGACAGTCGGAGCGGTACGGCAAGAAAGGAAGAATGAATTGATTGTTGGTGTTAATAACGATCATCCTCCTTTATGCATTAATGCAGATGAACTGTCGCTGAGCACATTTGTTCTGTGCATGCAGTACACGTGAGGCGCCTAATTGTTTCCACTGCACTGTGTGGAATACGAAGGTTCTGTTATAGTTCACTAACCTGCTGTCTTCAAGTTGATATCCCCAGCGCAGAAAACAGCACGCAGGTCGTAGGTTCTGTATCTTGAGGCTGAAACTGACTTTTAGCGAGGTTCTGTTCTGAAATAATGTATCACTTGTTTGGGATGCCACTCGCGTATTTTAATATAGCCACACGAGAAGACTACGTGATCTTAATACAACACCTTCTGGTACAGCAAAGTACATGATCAAATACAATGTCTACGAAAATGTATCTTTACACTATTTGTGGCACGTGTCTGTGCCTCATGACTTCCGGAGTGAATCTTTTAATACTGAATACTGGCAAACACGTCCAGGCATAGACATCATCACTGTAAATCTCGACTGCCTAATCCAGAGTGACGAACAGCCCGAAACACTTCGCGCGCCACACCCGAAAAGGCGTGACCCGAACGCTTCCAAAATGCTTCGTCTGCAATTTCGTCAGTTTTTTGTTTTTGATTTAAATTGTTTTTAAAAATTCTAAAATGGCTGATTGATAGTCAGCTGTTGAGAGATATTTGTATTAAAAAGTGAAGTCATTTCAATGAGTATTTGATTTAATAATAGTAACTATACTTTAACGTTTTGGCGTCCTTGCTCCGAACACAGCAGCCAATGACATAGCAGTAGCATTATGCAGGCGGTCTTTCTCACGGGAATGGTACCGAATCTAACATCTGTTACAGGTACCTCACACCACATTTCGTCATCTATATACATCTTGCATCTCCACTGCTCTGGGAACAGCTTCTTGGAGCCTAATATGGTGGCTGACTAAGCCAGAAATATTACAGCGGCGACTATGTAGAAAGGCTGCTCGAAGGTGTAGCCGAATGTTGCAAATAAAAAATTTTGATTTTTATCATTTCGCGGCCGATCGCAGGTTAAAAAGGTAAGTTTTTTATTAAAAATGAAATTCCTCCAGCTGTACTTAAGATTTTGTATTTACTTCGCTACTAGTTTCGACGTTGCGTCAACGCCAACGTCGAAATTAGTGGCGAAGTAAATATAAAATATTAAGTAGAGCTGGAGGAATTTAATTTTTAATAAAAATTATACCTGCTGTGTCCCACCTTCATCCAGTTTGAATATGAATGTACGAAGAAAAAAGTTAAGTAGGCCCCGTAGTGACAAATTCACTACTCACCTTTTCAGTCTTTCAGCCATGTTCATCGAAGTATGCCTTTTACGGGTAAGCTGACGGGCAATTATTGACGAATTTTTTCCTACGTGATCTACAAGTACAGTCATGGCATACTCCCTAGTATCGTGTCGGACTTCCTTTTGCTCGGCGTAGCGCAGCAACTTGGCCTGGCGTCGTGTCAACAAGTCGTTGGGAGTCCTCTGCGGAAATATTGATATATGCTGCGAGTATAGCCGTCCATAATTTGAAAAGTGTTGCCGGTGCAGGATTTTGTACACGATCTGACGTCTAGATTATGGCCCATGAATTTTCGATTTGATTCACATCGGGCTACAAGGGCTGCCAAGTCATTCGCTCCAACTGCCCAGAATGTTCTTAAAACTAATCCCGAACAATTATGGCAGGGGACAATCCACTATTCTTTGAGAACATGGCTGAATGGCTGAAAATGGTCTCTGAGTAGCCGAACGCTACCATTTCCAGTCAATAATCGGTTCAATTGGACCAGGGGACCCTGTCCACTCCATGTAAACACAGCCCACACCGTTATGGAGCCATTAAAAGCTTGCACAGTGCCTTATTGACAACTTGGAACCATGGCTTCGACTACTTGGGTCCGTGGCTTCGTGAAGTCTGCGCCACACTGGAGTCTTACAATCAGCTCTCACCAACTGAAATCGGGACTCATTTGTCCAGGCCACAGTTTTCCAGTCGTCTGTGGTCCAACCGAAATGGTCGCGAGCCCAGGGGAGGCGCTGCAGGTGATGTGCTGTTGGCAAAGCCACTGGCGTCTATAGTCAGCTGCCATGGCCCATTCATGTCAAATTTTGCCGCATTGTCCTAACTGTTACGGTCGTTGTACGTCCCGCGTTGGTTTCTGCGGTTATTTCACGCACTGTTGCTTGTGTGTTATCACTGACAGCTGTATGCAAACGCCGGTACTCTCGGTCGTTAAGTGAAGGCCGTCGACCACTGCGTTGTCCGCGGTGAGAAGCAGTGCCTGAAATTTGTTGTCTTGGCACAATCTTGACACTTTGGATGTGTCAATTCCCTAACGATTTCCGAAATCGAATGTCCCATGTGCCTATTTCCATCTGCAGTTCCGCGTTCGAAGTGTATTAATTCAAAATCGCGTCGGAAACCTTCTCACATGAATCACCTAAGTACAAATGAGAGGTTCGCCATTACATGCCTTTGTATACCTAGTGTATGCGATCCTAAGACCATCTGTATATTTCGTATCGCTATTCCATGACTTTTGTCACCTCAGTGTACATGTTCCACATGTCATCATGCGGTGCATGACGGAGGGTACCTTATACTGTTGCGAGTGATTCCATTTCCTGTTGACATCGAAATAAGTGTCCAAGGAATAGAAAAGCAACTGGAATCACTCAACAGAGGAAAGTCCACTGGACCTGACGGGATACCAATTCGATTCTGCACAGAGTACGTGAAAGAACTTGCCCCCCTTGTAACAGTCGTGTACCGCAAGTCTCTAGAGGAACGGAAGGTTCCAAATGATTGGAAAAGAGCACAGGTAGTCCCAGCCTTCAAGAAGGGTCGTCGAGCAGATGCGCAAAACTATAGACCTATATCTCTGACGTCGATCTTTATAGAATTTTAGAACATGTTTTTTGCTCGCGTATCATGTCGTTTTTGGAAACCCAGAATCTACTCTGTAGGAATCAACATGGATTCCGGAAACAGCGATCGTGTGAGACCCAACTCGCTTTATTTGTTCATGAGACCCAGAAAATATTAGATACAGGCTCCCAGGTAGATGCTATTTTCCTTGACTTCCGGAAGGCGTTCCATACAGTTCCGCACTGTCGCCTGATAAAGCAAGAGCCTACGGAATATCAGACCAGCTGTGTGGCTGGATTGAAGAGTTTTTAGCAAACAGAACACAGCATGTTGTTATCAATGGAGAGACGTCTACAGACGTTAAAGTAACCTCTGGCGTGCCACAGGGGAGTGTTATGGGACCATTGCTTTTCACAGTATATATAAATGACCTAGTAGATAGTGTCGGAAGTTCCATGCGGCTTTTCGCAGATGATGCTGTAGTATACAGAGAAGTTGCAGCATTAGAAAATTGTAGCGAAATGCAGGAAGATCTGCAGCGGATAGGCACTTGGTGCAGGGAGTGGCAACTGACCCTTAACATAGACAAATGTAATGTATTGCGAATACATAGAAAGAAGGATCCTTTTTTGTATGATTATATGATAGCGGAACAAACACTGGTAGCAGTTACATCTGTAAAATATCAGGGAGTATGCGTGCGGAACGATTTGAAGTGGGAATCATATAAAATTAATTGTTGGTAAGGCGGGTACCAGCTTGAGATTCATTGGGAGAGTCCTTAGAAAATGTAGTCCATCAACAAAGGAGGTGGCTTACAAAACACTCGTTCGACCTATACTTGAGTATTGCTCATCAGTGTGGGATCCGTACCAGATCGGATTGACGGAGGAGATAGAGAAGATCCAAAGAAGAGCGGCGCGTTTCGTCACAGGGCTATTTGGTAAGCGTGATAGCGTTACGGAGATGTTTAGCAAACTCAAGTGGCAGACTCTGCAAGACAGGCGCTCTGCATCGCGGTGTAGCTTGCTCGCCAGGTTTCGAGAGGGTGCGTTTCTGGATGAGGTATCGAATATATTGCTTCCCCCTACTTATACCACCCGAGGAGATCACGAATGTAAAATTAGAGAGATTCGAGAGCGCACGGAGGCTTTCAGACAGTCGTTCTTCCCGCGAACCATACGCGACTGGAACAGAAAAGGGAGGTAATGACAGTGGCACGTAAAGTGCCCTCCGCCACACACCGTTGGGTGGCTCATCATCATCATCATCATGATCATCATCATTTAAGACTGATTATACCTTTCAGCGTTCTATTTGGAGCATAGCCCCCCTTATACAGTTCCTCCATGATCCCCTATTCAGTGCTAACATTGGTGCCTCTTCTGATGTTAAACCTATTACTTCAAAATCATTCTTAACCGAATCCAGGTACCTTCTCCTCGGTCTGCCCCGACTCCTCCTACCCTCTACTTCTGAATCCATGAGTCTCTTGGGTAACCTTGCTTCTCCCATGCGTGTAACATGACCCCACCATCTAAGCCTGTTCGCCCTGACTGCTACATCTATAGAGTTCATTCCCAGTTTTTCTTTGATTTCCTCATTGTGGACACCATCCTCCCATTGTTCCCATATACTAGTACCTGCAATCATCCTAGCTACTTTCATATCCGTAACCTCAACCTTGTTGATAAGGTAACCTGAATCTACCCAGCTTTCGCTCCCATACAACAAAGTTGGTCGAAAGATTGAACGGTGCACAGATAACTTAGTCTTGGTACTGACTTCCTTCTTGCAGAAGAGAGTAGATCGTAGCTGAGCGCTCACTGCGTTAGCTTTGCTACACCTCGCTTCCAGTTCTTTCACTATGTTGCAATCCTGTGAGAATATGCATCCTAAGTACTTAAAACCGTCCACCTGTTCTTTGTTCCTCCTATTTGGCACTCAATCCGTTTATATTTCTTTCCCACTGACATTACTTTCGTTTTGGAGATGCTAATCTTCATACCATAGTCCTTACATTTCTGATCTAGCTCTGAAATATTACTTTGCAAACTTTCAATCGAATCTGCCATCACAACTAAGTCATCCGCATATGCAAGACTGCTTATTTTGTGTTCACATATCTTAATCTCACCCAGCCAGTGTATTGTTTTCAACATATGATCCATAAATAATATGAACAACAGTGGAGACAGGTTGCAGCCTTGTCTTACCCCTGAAACTACTCTGAACCATGAACTCAATTTACCGTCAACTCTAACTGCTGCCTGACTATCCATGTAAAATACCTTTAATTGCTTGCAAAAGTTTGCCTCCTATTCCATAATCTTGTAGTACAGACAATAACTTCCTACCAGGAACCCGGTCATATGCCTTTTCTAGATCTATAAAGCATAGATACAATTCCCTGTTCCACTCATAACACTTCTCCATTATTTGCCGTAAGCTAAAGATCTGGTCCTGAGAACCTCTAAGAGGCCTAAACCCACACTGATTTTCATCCAATTGGTCCTCAACTAATACTCGCACTTTCCTTTCAACAATACCTGAGAAGATTTTACCCACAACGCTGATTAAAGAGATACCTCTGTAGTTGTTACAATCTTTTCTGTTTCCATGTTTAAAGATTGGTGTGATTACTGCTTTTGTCCAGTCTGATGGAACCTGTCCCGACTCCCAGGCCATTTCAGTTATCCTGTGTAGCCATTTAAGACCTGACATTCCACTGTATTTGATGAGTTCCGGCTTAATTTCATCCACCCCAGCCGCTTTATTGAACTGCAATCTATTGGCCATTTTTTCCACTTCCTCAAATGTGATCCTATTTCCATCATCATTCCTATCCCATTCTACCTCGAAATCTGAAACATTACTGATCGCATTTTCACCTACATTGAGCAACTCTTCAAAATATTCCCTCCATCTGCCCAAGGCATCCACAGGATTCACCAGCAGTTTTCCTGACCTGTCCAAAATACTTGTCATTTCCTTCTTACCTCCCTTTCGAAGACTGCTAATTACACTCCAGAATGGTTTTCCAGCAGCTTGACCCATAGTCTCCAACCTGTTTCCAAAGTCTTCCCACGATTTCTTCTTGGATGCTGCAATTATCTGTTTGGCTTTGTTTCTTTCTTCAACATAACTTTCTCTGTCTACCTGGGTTCTGGTATGTAGCCAATTTTGATACGCCTTCTTTTTCCTTTTACAGGCTGTCTTGACTGTATCATTCCACCAAACTTTTTGCTTCATCCTACTTTTACACACTACTGTTCCAAGACATTCTTTAGCCACTTCTAGTACTGTGTCCCTGTACCTTGTCCGTTCCTTTTCCAATGACTGTAATTGACTACATTCAACTAACTGGTATCTTTCTGAGATCGCTGTTATGTACTTGTGCCTGATTTCCTTATCCTGAAGTATCTCCACTCTTATCCTCCTACATATGGACCTGACCTCCTGCACTTTCGGCCTCACAATCCCAATTTCACTGGAGATTAAATAATGATCAGTGTCATCAAAGAATCCCCTGAATACACGTGTGTCCCTCACAGCCTTCCTGAATTCCTGATCTGTTATTATATAGTCAATGACAGATCTGGTTCCCCTGCCTTCCCAAGTATACCGGTGAATGTTCTTATGTTTAAAAAAGGAGTTTGTGATTACTAGACCCATACTGGCACAGAAATCCAAGAGTTGTTTCCCGTTCCTGTTGGCCTCCATATCCTCTCCAAATTTACCCATAACCTTTCCATACCCTTCTGTCCGATTTCCAATCCTGGCGTTAAAATCACCCATGAGCAGAACACTGTCCTTGTCCTTTACTCTAACAACTGCATCACTGAGTGCCTCATAAAAACTATCCATCTTATCGTGATCCGTCCCTTCACAATGCGAATATACTGACATAATCCTAATTTTCTTGCTAGACACTGTCAAATCTATCCACATCAGTCGTTCGTTTACATACCTTATTGCAACTACGCTGGGTTCCATTTCTTTCCTGATGTAAAGCCCTACACCCCATTGTGCTATTCCTGCTTTGACTCCTGACAGGTAGACCTTGTATTCTCCCACTTCCTCTTCTTTCTCACCCCTTACCCGAATGTCACTAACAGCTAAAACGTCCAGCCCCATCTTACTTGCAGCCTCTGCCAGCTCTACCTTCTTCCCAGAGTAGCCCCCATTGATATTAATAGCTCCCCATCTAATTACCATTTGTTTGCCAAGTCGTATCTTAGGAGTCCCTGGTTTGTCAGTTAGAGGTGGGACTCCATCACCTCCAAAGGTCCGAGGCATTTTGCTCTGATTGTTGCCAGCATCATATTTAAAGTATCAGGGAAGCAGGTTGCTAGCCTTACTTGCCCCGAGTCCCATTGGGTTTTACCCCTAACGGCTGAGGGACTAACCGGTGGATTTGGAAGTCTTTGCCGCATGAGCACAAAGGTGACCACGACTCAGAATATGTCCGAGATGCCCAGCCTTATTCCAAAGTAACTGGTATCCCGACTGTCGGGACCACTTACTTGGTCACTCATACGTTGCCCGTGGTTCATGAACTAGGACATGACTACAGGAACCCACACCATGAACCGTACCGTTGGGTGGCTTGCGGAGTATAAATGTAGATGTAGATGTAGATGTTCCATACGTAGATGAAGCTAGGGAAAAAGCGATTATATGCTTCTGAATGACCCCTGATTTCTCTTAGGTCGTCTACGCTGCTCTAATGTGGAATGTACGTTGGCGGTAGTATAATCATTTTGCATTATGTCGTAAGTGTTCGTTCTCTAAACATTCTCAGTAGCGTTTCACAAAAATAACGTCTTCTTCTTCTCCAGATATTCTTATTTGAGCTCCCAGGGCATTTTCGCATTACTCGCTCCTTGATGGTAACAAACCTAGTAGCACCCCTCGGAAATGCTTCGATGTATTCCTTCAGTCTGGCGTGCCGCGAATCCCAGACAGTCTAGCATTACTCAAGAGAGGATCGCACAAGCATTATGCACGCTACCTCGTTTATAGGTGAGCTTCATTTTACGAGAATTCTCCCAGTGAACCGAAGCCGACCATTCACTTTCCCTGCAACCGAGATTACGTGCTTGTTCTATTTAATGTAGCTTTGCAACATACCCCGAGGTATTTAAGTAATCGAAGTGGCTGAGTCAAGCTGGACACCACTAATACTGTATTCGAACATTACGGAAGTGTTTTTCTGCTCGTCCCCATTCATTTACATTTTTCCATAAGTTGAGCAAGCTGCCATTTATCGCACCATACAGAAAATTTCTCCTACACTTACTCGATGACGGCACTTTTCCGCACACTACACCATAATCCGCAAACTGTCGCAGACTCCTGCTCATCCTATCCGTCATATCATTTACGTATACGGAGAACAAGATTGGTCGTATAACACTTCCATAGGCCGCTATTGATCATTATGTACGGATGAACATTTGCAGTCCAGAACAACGTACTGGATTCTGTAAAAAGCCTTCGAATACCCACATATCTGAGACGCTATTCCGCATGCTCAGACTACTGTTACAGTGTGCAGTGTAATTCTGTGTCAAACGCTTGTGAGTTAACGAGCATTTCGCTCTCATTTAAGTATATGACCGAAAGAGTCAGCCTTCAGGAATTGTAAAACGAACCCTGTCGTGCAGGACCAGATGGCACAAAGGGCGCAGACTCACTACGAGATGGGGAAACTCACAGGTATCTCCTGTCTCAAATGGCTCTGAGCACTATGGGACTTACTCGCATTCGGGAGGACGACGGTTCAATCCCGCGTCCGGCCATCCTGATTTAGGTTTTCCTTGATTTCCCTAAATCGCTCCAGGCAAATGCCGGGATGGTTTCTTTGAAAGGGCACGGCTGACTTCCTTCCCTGTCCTTCCCTAATCCGATGAGACCGATGACCTCGCACTTTGGTCTCTTCCCCAAACAACCCGACCCAACTAAGGGACTTAACTTCTGAGGTTATCAGTCCCCTAGAACTTAGAACTACTTAAACCTAACTAACCTAAAGACATCACACACATCCATGCCCGAGGCAGAATTTTAACCTGCGGCCGCAGCGGTCGCTCGGTTCCAGACTGTACCGCCTACAACCGCTCAGCCACAGTCTCTTGTCTCTTGAGGCCGAAGCGCTGTAGTGTGCGAGTGAGACAGAGAACTACGTCATAGGAAACCCAGTAGAAGGATTTCGTGGCCGAGGAAACGTTGCAGTGTTAAATATGGCGGACCTAAGATCGGCCATAAGGGAAACATTTATGAAAACTATTTAATTCTGTAGTAGTGCAGGGAATCAAGCCACAGTAATTTTAATCTGCCACCCTCCATAAATTTTCATGGTGATAACAATAAATTTGAATATTGATCATATCTATATAGTTTAGGATTTACTGTTAAAGTGAAATCAACAAGTTTTGTAACAAAGACCTGAATGCCAAAATCTGGATTTTATGGTCGATGTTAACGAACGACATTTCATATATAAGCGCATCATTAAAATGACAAACGTAAATATCAACTGTGTAACTTTATTTGTTTACAAGATATAGTAAATTTAAATTATCAGTATTTTCAGTTAAGCATCATATCATCATTTCCTTCACATAAAACACAATGAACGATGACAGCATGACATCTTATTGAATCGTTAGGTAATAGCATATTTGTTGTAAAGTTTAGTGCACAATAGTTACTTTTGTTCTTTATTTATTTATCAGAAAGCACACTGGTGCAAGGCTGCTGGCTGTGACATTCAAAGTTAAGAAGGAAATTGTTTTGGTTTTATGTTAAAGAATTTAACGTTTATTATGTAATAAATATTATTGTTACTTTATTTAGAACGTGAAAGTGGTCAAGCTTTGTTTATTTAAATATGTTAAAATGTGGAATAAGCCGTAGTCAATCAGATGGACGGGTTCAGGAAAAGGAACTGCACTAGTCAGTTGAGCGAAGATGTTTGTCAGCAAGAAGGCTTTGCTCAAGTCGGCGGAATTCTGTGCTGGTTCCCAGAGCCTGCACGGCGTATTCTGAAGCTGCATTTTCGACGAGCGGCCGCACCGGTGCCTTAGCACCCAAGTGCTTACTTGAGAAATGGCAAGTATTTGTTCAGCTTGTTTGTCAGCGAGAATCCTGTCTTTGCGTTCCTATGAAATGTGAGATATTGAGGTACATCTCCAATCCTGTGCACTGCGTCCCCTTACAGACATTTCGGGAGTTCATTGGGTTATTTTTGCTGTTATTCTGAAAATGCGAGTTGCACAGATGAAGAACTATGATGTATTTTCTGTCAGTCTTCCTAACGATGCCAATCAAAGTCACAAATTATCAGCTTCATTTTTTTCTTTTGGTTTTCCAAGAGTAACAGTGGAATAAGATTACACATAAGTGAAGATGCTGTCTCTTCTTTCGGTTCTATCTTCATATAGTTAAGGCTAACCGGTCATTGACCTCCTTCTTCTGTGCTGGATGCACACGCATTTCCCGAACTCTTACGGGACTCGGTAAGATTGTCTGCCGCGAATAATGAGTGTAATGGGCAGGGGCACTACGAATGTAGTGTGTGGACATTAAGCTGGGAATGTGGGTCTCACGGGGAGCATGTAAGGGATAAATCCCTGCAGTCGCACTATCCTCTGTGCCGTCGGTGGCTCAGACGGATAGAGCGTCTGCCATGTAAACAGAAGATCCTGTGTTCGAATCCCGGTCGGGGCACACCCCGTTGATGTATATCAACGCCTGTCGACAGCTTAGAGTCTTTATTTAATTATCATTCCAAGATTACCCATTGTTTGTAAATTTGAAGGAAAATTTAATAATTTATAAAATAGACTTCCATTGCTGTTGTTGTTGTTGTTGTTGTCTTCACTCCTGAGACTGGTTTGGTGCAGCTCTCCATGCTACTCTATCCTGTGCAAGCTTCTTCATCACCCAGTACTTATGCAACCTACATCCTTCTGAATCTCCTTAGCGTATTCATCTCTTGGTCTCCCTCTACGATTTTTACCCTCCACGCTGCCCTCCATTGCTAAATTTATGATCCCTTGATGCCTCAGAATATGTCCTACCAACCGGTCCCTTCTTCTTGTCAAGTTGTGCCACAAACTCCTATTCTCCTCAATTCTGTTCAATACCTCCTCATTAGTTATGTGATCTACCCATCTAATCTTCAGCATTTTTCTGTAGCACCACATTTCGAAAGCTTCTATTCTCTTCTTGTCCAAACTATTTATCGTCCATGTTTCACTTCCATACACGGCTACATTCCATACAAATACTTTCAGAAAAGACTTCCTGACATTTAAATCTCTACTCGATGCTAACAAATTTCTCTTCTTCAGAAACGCTTTCCTTGCCATTGCCAGTCGACATTTTATATCGTCTCTACTTGGACCATCATCAGTTTTTTGCTCCCCAAATAGCAAAACTAATTTACCACTTTAAGCGTCTCATTTCCTAATCGAATTCCCTCAGCATCACCCGACTTAATTCGACTACATTCCATTATCTTCCTTTTGCTTTTGTTGATGTTCATCTTATAACCTCCTTTCAAGACACTGTCCATTCCGTTCAACTGCTCTTCTAAGTCCTTTGCTGTCTGTGACAGAATTACAATGTCATTGGCGAACCTCATGGATTTTAATACCTACTCCGAATTTTTCTTTTGTTTCCTTTACTGCTTGCTCAATATACAGATTGAATAACATCGGGGAGAGGCTGCAACCCCCTCTCACTCTCTTCCCAACCACTGCTTCACTTTCATGGTCTTCGACTCTTATTACTGCCATCTGGTTTCTGTACAAATTGTAAATAGCCTTTCGCTCCCTTTTTTTTACCCCTGCCACCTTTAGAATTTGAAACAGAGTATTGCAGTCAACATTGTCAAAAGCTTTCTCTAAGTCTACAAATGCTAGAAACGTAGGTTTGCCTTTCCTTAATCTAGCTTATAAGTTGTAGGGTCAGTATTGCCTCACGTGTTCCAGGACGTCTGGCTCGGAATTGTCCTCGAGTAACCGATTTGTAACCGTTCGTTGTGGCACTGGGTGCCAACTAAATGGTTCAAATGGCTCAAAGCACCATGGGACCTGACATCTGAGGTCATCAGTCCCCTAGACTTAGAACTACTTAAATCTAACTAACCCAAGGACATCACACTCATCCATGCCCGAGGCAGGATTCGAACCTGCGACCGTAACAGCAGCTCGGTTCCGGAATGAAGCGCCTAGAACCGCTCGACCACAGCGGCCGGCGGTGCCAACTGCTGCTCAGATTGCTGCTACAGATGCAGTGCGATGCAACAGAGCCATTCGCCTAACACGACGGTGTTCCCTGTCTGTAGTACCACGTCTTCTTGTGGTTGTACATTCTCCTGACTACCGCTACAACCAATCATGTACAGTGGCTACATTCCTGCCAAGGCTTTCTGCAATAACGGAGGAGGAACATTCAGCTTCTCGTAGCCATATTACATGACCTCATTCAGTGAGGTGTTGATAATGGTGCCTTTGTTGCTTTAAAGGATTTCGTGACTCGTCAAAGGTAACTGACACTCACGACCGTTACGCTGCATAGTTAAAGCAAACCTGACTTACATCCTCACAGAGACGCTGCTAGCGCCACTCACATGCGACTGGTGCGGCATTTGAATAGACATCATCTTTCAGATGTAGAAACACGCCTACCGAATTTCTTTTGTGTTGCACAACCCCTCGTAGGTGCTGTGATTTTTTCCGTCACTGTATTTTGCGGTAAGGACTAGAATTTCATTTAAAGTGCGGAACATGACCACTACGTCTCATAAGGCATTCGTGCGATATGTATCAAAAATATTCCAGTATCGATATCGAGACATCGATGTTTTGTAAATATAGAAGATGATCAGACGTCGGTCTCCAGTACACGTTCGTTTGTTCCGTGCGACTGTGTACCCTTAGCAGTTTTACAGCTGTGCATTAACCTGTACGTTGTATAGTTTCGTGTTAGTGCCAAACCACTAGCTTCGTATTTTCAACTGAATGCTTGTGGGGGAGAAAGAGAGCAACTGAGGCAGCCGTTTTAAAAATCCGGCGGCTGCGCCTGGCCACCCCGCGTGGGGAGGCAAGTTGGGTGGTGTGTCCGCCGATGCGTGCATTAGCTGATTGTCAGCCGGGAGCAGGGGCAGGGGGCGCGCACTTTCCAAACAGCGCCGGAGCGTGGGACTCGGCCGGATTAGTCGACCGGCCACTGTTGGACGTAATTGAATTAATTTTTCAGGGGCCGGCAAGAAGATTACACGGTAGGAGAGTTCTATGACGATGATAAATGAAGGGCAGCGCTTCAGTGTTTCGCGGTGTGTTGGTCGCAGAGCTTGCCGGCGGGCGGTGTGGCTGGCCTAAACCAGCCCTCATCTGCTTTATTCCGCTGCCGCTAGCACGGCGATCCGCCCTATTTTAAAGATTGTGTCGTCACTCACATAATGGTTATTGGATTACATCAGAGTGATTGTTATATTTCGTATTCAGCTCTTTTGTTGTTTCCAGAACGAAATTTTCACTCTGCAGCGGAGTGTGCGCTGATAATCAACTTCCAGACAGATCAGAACTGTCTGCCGGGCCGGGACTCGAACTTGGGACTTTCGATTTCCGCGGGCAAGCGCTCTACCGACTGAGCTACTGAAGCACGACTCGCGACCCGTCTTCACAGCTTTATCTCATTTCCTACTCTCCGAAATTTACAAACTCGCAGGACTAGCGCTCCTCGAAGAAAGGATATTAAGGAGACATGGCTTAGCCACAGCCTGGGGGTTTGTTTCCAGAATGGAAAGTTTACTCTGCAGTGGAGTGCGCGCTGATATGAAACTTCCTGACAGATAGAGCACTTTCCTGGGAAAGACAAACGTCTGTAGTTCGAGTCTCGGTCCCGCACCCATTTTTAATCTTCCAGAAGGTTTCTTTTGTTGTTGTTGCAGTCGTCACCCCTAAGGTTGTTTTAATGCAGTTCTCCACTGTTGTCGCTTTGCAGTCATACTCTTCATTTAAGTTACGTCCCACATAATCGCAGGTCTGCCTTAGACAAAGTGGGCAAAAACAACCTGATAACAAGGTCACACTACGACGGTAACGTAATAAGACAACCTCCCCGTGCAAATGTTACCACAGTGTCCACAGTACTTGATTCGCTCGTACTGAGTCTGCAGTCTGTGTGTCGCTAGCACTTACATCTTAATGTATCACACGACGTACCGTGCTTTTGTTCACTCCGTAGACAAGCGCCTATGAACATCTGCGATGCTCTGTTTCACCGCCAAAAGTAACCCAATGACATTTCTCTGCTTGGAAAGCACCTCCACTACAGGAGCTATTTTGAAGTCTATATAGAGCGCCCCAACCTATCGGGACTTCTTGAAACTATAGGGCTTGATGTCCCGCAAAAGATTCTGCATTATTTCAACAAAAATTGGCCGATAAAAAAATGTGTAGCATTACTTACTGAACGCTCGTCGTAGATGCAGTATTCGAGTATTGTCCGTACAAGTGCTTTGTGTGCGTTATATTTTGTAGATAAATTGCAGTTTCCCAGTATTATTCCAGTGAAATGCAGCCTGCCATTTGCATTGCTCACAGCTCAACATACATGGTCGTTCCACGTCACCTCTGTACGTGTCATCACTCCCAGATGTTTGTATGGCATGCATAACTGTAGTTGTAACGCATTAATCCTGTAGCATTAGAGAAACGTGGTTTCAACTTCCTCCTAGTGATAAAATTGGCTCATAGTAATAAATAAAGCATAAAATAAGACAGGAAATTAAATAAAAATTTCTGTTCAGTGTAGTGAATAAAAGAAGAACCTTGGGTACCAGTCGATAGATGTCAATGGAAATCTTGTTAGGACAGAATAAGATATAAGGGATATCCTGATCAACTATTTCGTAAAGAGATACGAGCCAACGACAGGAACAATTACTGAACATCATCATCATTAGGAATCTACCAAATCAGTGCGGACATAATTAAAGCAGCAGGGGCCAAAGGTCTACAGTGACCACTCTGAACGCTCATTGCGGTGTGGAAGCACAAATAAGTGCCAGAAGATCAAAGGTTGCTGTTATACCCCCGTTTAAGAAACGTAATCGTCGAAAGTGTTCTATCGAGGAGTAATGCTTCTTTTACGCGGCTTGAAAATTCTCGAGAAAATCATAGAGCTGGGATTTCTAGCAATATTTGAGGCATAGCTAGTAAAAGAACAAAGTGGATAGAGACGGAAAACGTAAGCAACAGATCTAATCTTCAGTGCCCATTTGTTGATAGAGAAATAGTGCGGGGAAAGATAAAGATCTGATCATAATATTCCTTGATATCGGGAAAGCATACACTATGTTATCAAAAGTATCCGGACATCTGGCTGAAAATGATTTAGAAGTTCGTGGCACCCTCCATCGGTAATGCTGGAATTCAATATATTGTTGGCCCACCATTAGCCTTCATGACAGCTTCCACTCTCGCAGACATACGTTCAATCGGGTGTTGGAAGGTTTCTTGGGGAATGGCAGCACATTCTTCACGGAGTGCTGCACTGAGTAGAGATATCGATGTCGGTCAGTGAGGCCTGGCACGAAGTCGGCGCTCCGAAACACCCCAAAGGCGTTCTAGTAGGATTCAGGTCAGGAATCTGTGCAGACCAGTCCATTAAAGGGATGTTATTGTCGTGTTACCACTCCGCCACAGGTCGTGTTGAAAGCTGTAATCGCCATCCCCGAATTGCTCTTCAACAGTGGGAAGCAACAAGGTGCTTAAAACATCAGTGTAGGCCTGTGCTGTGATAGTGCCACACAAAACAACAAGGGGTGCAAGCCCCCTCCACGAAAAATACGATCACGCCATATCACCACCGCCTCGGAATTTTACTGTTGGCACCCCACACGCTGGCAGATTACGTTGCCGGGAATTCGCCAAACCCACACCCTGCCATCTGATCGCCGCATTGTCTACAGTGATTCGTCACGCCACGGAACGTTTTTCCACTGTGCAGTTGTCCAATGTTTACGCTACCAAGCGAGGCGTCGTTTGGCATTTACCGGCGTGATGTGTGGCCTATGAGCAGCTGCTCGACCATGAAATCCGAGTTTTCTCACCTCCCGCCTAACTGTCATAGTACTTGCAGTGGTTCCTGATGCAGTTTCGAATTTCTGTGTGATGGTCTGGATAGATGTCTGCCTATTACACATTACGACCCTCTTCAACTGTCGGCGGTCTCTGTCAGTCAACAGACTCTCTCTCTCTCTCTCTCTCTCTCTCTCTCTCTTCTCTCTCTTCTCTCTCTCTCTCTCCCTCCCTCCTGCCTACTAGGAGGGATGGTCATGCCTTCTTTGTCGGGAACTGGTTTTTGTACACATGCCAACTAAATTAAATACATTTCCAAGGTTGCTATGAATAAAGTAAAAAATGATAGTTATTCAGTCAGAAACGGTTATATGGCATTTAATATTCCAAGGAAAACCCTAGAGCAAAAATAAAATCCGGTTGTGATTCAAAAGCTGAAATTTGTCCAGGTTCCTGTTTAGGTTTAGCTGATGAGTAACGACTTGTGATTTCCTCTAATTTCCTCTTCAAATCTCACCTGTTACAAGTAGTTCAATAAAAATATTTTAAGACTATTGGATACGCTTTTAATATGATTCCCTCCTTATCTGTAAAGTATTTAGCCAGCTGGTCATCTATCTCTTGCTTGTCTGGCCATCTAACCCTTATACACGGGTGAGATGCCCAAGCATTACGTAATTACAAAAAATTCTTAGTTAGTTTGAAATTTGGTCTGACTTAGTGAACGAAATCTTATTTTGTTTTTTACGAACATATACAGTAGTATTTGTAAATTTTCCAGGTTTTTTTGAGTATTGAGGTTTGTTATTGCATCTGCAAAAATCATGGCCACCTAACCCTGTTTTACCCTGTGCCCTTGCTAATAACAGATGTTTCTGAACTCCAGTTTAGTAAATATATGGATAGTTTCTAAAAGAGACATCAAATACGAAAATTTAACGACACGGAGGAAGCTGATAAAGTAAATATAAGCCAAAATATCAGTATGTAAAGTGACTGATAATTTGAATCTATTTTGTGTAGTGGCCGAAGATGTCTTATATTACATCAGAACCAACTGTTACTACTTAAGTTACGTTATGACGAACAAAGCATTTTTCTTCTGAAGCATTCGATTAGCTAATAAATTGATTGGTTGCAATTGATATCGGATTTATGAAAATCTCGGCGACTTGGAGTTATATCCGAATCAATGATAGGCTTAATAATGCCCGACCGTTATGTTACGAACGCCGGAGATAATAAGATAGACGTCATCCTGGATGCAGATTAGCGGATGAGCGCAGTGGCTGACACTTCACGGGTGAACGTATGTGTGCATATGCAAAAAAGCGATTTTTTTTATCAAAAATTAACAAACAGCTTCAGTATTATAGTTAATATTCGTTTAGTTGATGAACTGCATCACAACATGACGCGTGGTCGCACGTATGTGATTAGGATTGCTTATTCCTCGAATATTTGCAAGGCCCAGTTCTACGAATAATCTTCTTCCGCTATTATCTTTCATATACAGCTACTATCATTTTCCTGTGCATACGGACTACGTCGTTCCGACACATTTTTCATACGGAAAGAAATGTGCTTCAGCTGGATGCAGTCGATATCGAGATACGTCAAACGTAACTTGAAAACAAATATTTCGAGCCGTGTGTAACACATTATAGTGGTCTACAAAATTTTAATATACCTGTATCTCAGTCTAGGGAAAAACTCGGAAATGAGAGAAGTTCATCCGAAAGGATGTCTCCAGATCGTAAACTGGGGACACGTGAAGGAATTCGTGTTGGATCGAACACAAATATACCACCGTCTTTTTTTGATGATATTGTGTTTCCTGAATGAGATTTTCACTCTGTAGCGGAGTGTGTGCTGATATGAAACATCCTGGGAGAGAAAAACTGCGTGCCGCACCGAGACTGGAACTCGGGAACTTTGTGTTTCTCTGGAAAGTGCTTACCAAGTTTCATAATAAAACTACAGTGAAGTCTGAATGGTAGGAGACAAGATGCTGGCGCAACTAAAGCTGTGAGGACGGGTCGTGTGTCGTGCTTGGGTAGTTCAGTTCATAGAGCACTTGTCCGCGGAAGGCAAAGGCCGACGTTTCGAGTCCCGCTCCGGTGTTTCATATTGTGTTGTTTGACTGACTGAGTGTAATACATAGGACTCCGCGCTCTTACTTAAGCACGAAGCGATAACGCCAACAACTGTTCTTCCACATCTACATACAAACGGTGCAGTTTGCTGTGAAATACATGGCGCAGTATACTTAATGCCTCAGTTATGGCGGCTTCTTCCTCTTCTATTTACGTGCGGTGTGCGGAAAGATTACTTGTTTAAACGCCTTCCGTGCGCGTTGAAATTAGTCTAAATGGTTCAAATGGCTCTAAGCACTATGGAACTTAACATCTGAGGTCATCAGTCCCCTAGACGTAGAATTACTTAAACCTAACTAACCTAAGAACGTCACACACATCCATGCCTGAGGCAGGATTCGAACCTGCGACCGTAGCAGCAGCGTGGTTCCGGACTGAAGCACCTACAACCGCTAGGCCACAGCGGCCGGTGAAATTAGTCTAATCTTGTCTTGGTAATCCCTATGGGAGCGATACATAGGTTGGATTATATTTCTAGATTCATCACCTGAGGCAGGTTCTTGAAACTTTTTAAGTAGGCATTCTCTGGATAGTTTTCGTCATCTTAAAGTGTCTGCACGTCAAGATCCTTCAGCATTTCCGTGGCACTCTCCCTTGGGCCGTTCGTGCTGCTCTTCTACGTACACGTTCAGTAGCCCCTGTTAATCCTATCTGCTACGGGGCCCATGTGCTGCTACGATTTTCTGAAGTGGGTCACGCTAGTGTTTTGTAAGCAATCTCCTTTGCGGACTGATCGCATTTTCTTAGTATTCTACCACTGAATCGAAGTCTGCACCTGCTTTACCTACGGCTTTGTGACGGTTCCATTTCATACCCTTACAAATCGTTTTATTCAGAAAAAAATTGCGGCTTACGCTATTGACCTTCGGCTGAAAACTATCGCTTCTTGTTAGTTCTTTTCTTACAAGCGCTGCTAATGAGCCGCTGCCGCCTTTTTCAACATTAATCTAATTTGTCTACAACGAGAAAGTTTTTGCGTAGTAGCATGCTCGTCCTCTAACATTACATTTGATGATGTGGAATTATGATGCCGAAATTACGGCAAATTGAACTGTGGGCGAGTCATCAAGATACTGAATATAGTGCAAGTTAGGTGGTTTATGAATTTGCCAACAAAGGTTTAGTATGGTGATTATGAAATCAACGCAGCGTTGTTTCTGTAGCTCTCTTTCAACGCGATACATTTCGTAGATGTTTTGAATCCTTATTTAACTAGTGTCGAACGTTCTTCTAAGTGTCATCTCTGATCTGGTGAAGTTGTTCAGACCCAGTGTTGTCGGACTTTGGGACTTTGCTGTCTTCCTGCTTTCCCGTCTCTTAAATGAGCTTGGTAAATTATGTGACTTTCTTTGGGTACTTCTGACCGAAAGCATACAAAAGATCTATTGTCGGCTTTCTTGTCCATAGTTCTGATTCTTTTCTTTTTCAAAATTCGACGCCATTTCATGTGTAGCTCGGCTACGAAAAACATTTAGGCACGAATCGTTGCCCGAGGTGCACAAAGCACCCGAATATTACAGGCGACTGTCATAGGCACATGAACGGCCTGCAGGTAGCGCACAAAAGCACTGATATCTTCGCTGGGACTAGCAAAATGAGACAATGTAATTGGCGACCTACCGTGAACATCGAAAACCTTGCCTGGGCTAATAAGACGCGAATCTTAGTATGGCTTGTCGCATTTTTCTGGTCAGACGTCTGGCTGTGATATCCGTGGTTGTAAATGGGTCCTTGCTACGTCTGCTATCGTTAGTACACCTGCTGGCAACTTATGTTTAATTGTTTCTTTACTGGGGAGTTGGATGTCTTCAAAGTTTGCAGACGTCCCGCAATGCTTCGGTCTAACTAAGTCGCGGTGGGTAGTAAACTAGCAGGACAGTTGCCTATGGAACACGTCTGTGAAGCTGTCGGTTACTTTGATCAGGGGGGAGGGTGGGTGTTTGTGTTGAACGCCTTGGACTATTTTACGGACAGTCTCCATGAGTAGTTGAGCAGTTGTTCAGATATAATATCCGCTTCAGACCCAACAAGTTGACGACTATTTCAAATGGTTTTTTATGTGGACATTCCACACCTGTATCATAAATGAGTCATACAGCATTTTTTGTTTCTATTTAGTCGGGAAGAGAATCCTCTGTTCAGGGGACTGGACACGGAGACCATTCGCGATGAACAGGTATGGAAGTTAGAGAACGGTTATCTCCGCTTTAATACTGACGGAACGTATCAAACATGAACTAGAAAGTGTTGCAAAAAATATACCACACGAAAATCTATTTCAGTTACCAATGTTTCTGCAACTGTAGGGAAAAAGAAACACTAAGAAATTTTTAGTTGTGGGAGTTAGTGAAATATTGAGATTTCCTATAGCGTGTTAATAGCAATTGAACAGATTATTGGCGAAATGAATGTAGTTCCTCAGTTTTAACATGCGATTACTGTACCGAATACTAGATAATCAGAAACATTTCGTAACTTTAATACTTTACAATGTAAGTTGTTCATTCATGCCCGTATAAGTGTGGAACAAAGCTGTAGTATTTACAGAGTCTGTGTACTTTGCAGTGTCCTCCAGGTCTGCATACATGTTTCAAGGACATTGCATAGTACATCGCATAACACAGACACTGCAAATACGTATTTATGCCTAGACAAGGCCGCGACAATAATAATGAAAGTTCTTCTGAAAGACAGAAACCGAATTTAGAAAACCGTTTTTTGCTGTGGTGTTTACATGTTAAGGTCTGAAGCATATTTGCTAGCCCACATAAATATGACGCCTAGAAAATAGCTGTCACAGTTTCTGATTTCGCCATTACAGTCACTGTTTCTCTTCAATTAGACGAGGTGTAAAAAGCTTCAGTCTAATATTCGTACGTATCCTTCACTGTACAAACAGTCCGCCCTCGTTACCTGAGTGGTCAGCGTGGCGGAATGCCACGCCAAGGGGCCCGGGTTCGATTCCCGTCTGGGGCAGGAGATTTTCTCCGCTCAGGGACTGGGTGTTGTGTTGTCCTCATCGTCATTTCATCCCCATCTCCGACGTGCAAGTCGCCCAATGTGGCGTCGAATGCATTAAGTACTTGCCCTCGGCGGCCGAACTTCCCCGAATGGGGGACTCCCGGCCCACAATGCCGTACGCTCATTTCCATTTACACTGTACAAACAGCCACTGCACCAATATTAGCCAAAATATTTTAAAAAGAAGACGAAACCTGACAGGTCAAGCACGTTTCCAAATTGGTTGTTTACATGTGGGTGAAAATCGCTTGCGGAATTGGAAAACCGGCAACTAGATCCAGAATCGATTTTAAAGTGTTTACATTACCACCCAGAAGCGGTATTGGGAAATCGGTTTGCGAAATCTGGTTTTAGAAGCCCCATGTAAATGGGATGACCGTGACATGTGGAAGTTCGGTCGGTCCTGGAAGCGTGCTCGGGTAGCCTCAGTGGTTAAGGCCACCGCTTTATAAGCGAGAAATCCGGTATTAGAGTCCTGGTCCGTCATCAGTTTTCATTGTCACTAATCCACTGTGCAGCGGAAATCTAATCGTATTCCCAATTGCGAACATATTTAATTCAAAAAATTGTAATAGTGTAAATCTAAAAATCGTTGAAAACTAGTACAACAAAATTACAACGCTTAATGTACACCACAATTTGCAGTTCTTACAAAGTAAGGAGAAGCGCAAGCGTCACCTACAGCAGAACTTGTCCTCACAGAAATTACTCATTGAGTATGCATGATCTCCACTTGAGTCATCTGTGAAGCCGGCTGGACATCACGTATATACATCGAAATAAGAGTAGAGTAATAGATTTAGGTTACTATAGACTCTGTAATATAATCTGTTGGTCTCTTTAAAACGACAGTCACGATTAGTAATAGCAGAATGTGGAGTATGGCATTCGTACATAACTTTCTTGCATGAAATCTTTATAAAGAGCCGGCAGTAACCGCTATGAAACAGTGAACAGATAACATCCCAGTGTAGCGAACCGCCTTCAGAACCAAACTACATAACACTAACGAAGAAAAATACCTTTAAGCAGTCAGAGCTTCCAGAGTCCTGGGTAGACGCTTCCAATGAGAGAAACTGTATTTGTGCGTATATAAAAAATAGAGAACTGATGTCTACCTGGCAGGACAGTGACGAGAGAGGATGTAGCGGCGTGGCACCCAGCAATTCGAGTGTCGTGCTAATCTGGTGCCATAAGGCTGAAAGGCTAGTAGTCCACACGGGACTAAATACAAAATTTTTGACGAGTGCCAACGATTCTGTTCAAACCCCTGGTTCAAGAAGGAAATTGGATGCAGTGGTTCAGTAATTTCAAGTCCAACAACAGATGATGGTAGCATATTGACAGAATTGAATTTAAATAACAGTATCAATTTGGAAAACAATCACAATATAAATAAAACATACAAGCAGCCTATTCACTAAACTTTCAAGTTTTTTTTGTACGATGTGTTTTAGGGGCTCATTTTGGTAGAAACACGTGGAAATTTTGTTGAAATATACAAAAAAAATCTACTGTTGTATCTATCTACTTATGTATATAAAGAAGAGCGTCCGTCCATTCATTCGTTTGTAATTCATACAAATCTACCGGTTTATTCCGGTCTTGAAAAAATTTTGCATACTTTACGTTCAATACAAGAGGAAGATCACAATTTACATAAGATTTCGTAATCTAAATTGCAACACATATGTATGTAATACATAAAGGGAAAAGGTTGTTACCATAAACCTTGAAAGTTCGTGGTCGATTTACTTCAGGTTTCTTCTCGATCCCGTAATGAACATTAGGGCGGTCAAAGGCTATATACAGGGTGTACATGAAGTCCGGGAACACTTATCAATTATTTATTGCAGAAGAACCAAACATTGTGCAGATATCATGGTGGTTTTTTTTTTCTTCTTCATGTATACCGCCACAGCGTAGTTTGCTAATTTGCCGATAGTCAGCGCTAGTCGTAAACATGGCGAGTTCAGGTGCGGACCGAGCTTTCTGTGTGTTGGAGTTCGACAAAAACAAGTTGGTACAGCCGTTCAATAAATGTTTAGAAGCAAGTACTTTAGAAGCCACCAACAAGGAAGGCCATTTACCACTGTTTACCACTGGCATAACAAATTCGTTACGACGGGTTACTTGTGCCCGGCCAAGAGAAGCGGACGTCCCTGTGTGACTGAAGTGAATGTGGAGCCATGTTTGCCACTAGCGCTGACCATCGGCAAATTACCAAACTACGCTGTGGTGGTGTACATGGGGGAAAAAAAAACTTTCAGGGTTTCTCTTCAAAATGACGTATGTATGATATCTGTAAAATGTTAGGTTGTTGTTCAATAAATAATTGAAAATGTTCCCGGACTTTATGTACATTCTGTAACAGAAAGGAGAAACGTTATTACCAAACATCTCGGAAAGTACTTCACCAATTTGCTTCAAAGTTCTTGACCGATTTACTCCAAATTCCTACATTCAGGTGAAACAATGAAGGAAATTAATGAAAAATTGGATGCCTGACAAACGAAATATATCGTGGTATACTGACTGTAATTCCTTCCGCGAGAATAAATTACAACGGCATTACCCGTTTTGGATATAGTAGGCCCAATCATCATCGTCGCTAGATCGCGGAACCTGCGAAAGCTCGATAATTTGACAAAAAAATTACTACAAACTCTTATTTATTAAGTAAATTGTTCGAACAGTTCGAATCGTGCTGAAACACAGCCCTACAGTGAAAACTGAGCTACTCTATAAAACACGAATTCTCCAAAAACGCAATGAGATGCAAAATGCAATAACAGAGGGTGCAACTTGTCATCATTTGGGCCGATACAAGTAAAGTCGCATTCATTCGTTGCATTCCGTTGACACCCAGTGATTCAAATATGCCCTTCGATTTAAAGCCCTTACAGTTTCCCATGCGACTTGCATTCGCTATGAATATCAACAAGGCACAGGGCCAATCACTTTGTGTGGCAGATATTACACATCCAAGCAACACTGGGCACTGCAGGTAGATGATAGTAAAATAAAAGATCGAAAATATGAGAACTGAAGAACCGGATGTTGATGTATGAAACGTGTATCTGTCAAAGATTGCTGAACATTTGAATCATCGGGGTGACTAAACAGAGATCAGTTTCATAAAAGTGCACCATCCGGAACACAGAGGGAAGTGCACCGGTTGTAGAATGTTGAGCATACAATTTTCTGTCAGCGGGTAGAAGGAATTTTTCTGCAAACTGGAACCACGTATTACGTTGTATTGCTGAATCACCCTAGCTGTAGGCACTGCAGAAAGTAGCCACGTTTTCATCAGTGACCGTCTTTAGTACGTTAACGATTTTCTCGAGAGAGATCTCGGTTCAGGTCCTGTGCATTTATGCTCAGAGAGGCGCGACGGCTGGCAGGGCACCGTTTTGCGAGTGGGGCGCGCCCAATCTCCACGGGCAACGACGTCGTACAGCTTTAATTGTCGCCACTGTGCGATTCAAACGAGTGGTCGCGTTACGACTCATAACTGTTTTATGACGGGTTCCGGAGCTCTGCACCCCTAGATAACGGCTGGTCACCGATAAAACGGGCCAACCGGGCTATTGGTGCTAGTATTAACCCTGCAGCAGTCGGGTGGGGCCTCTCCTACCCAGCGATGATAGCAAGTGGTCGGTGGAAAATTTTAATTCCTCATGCGACATGCTGAAAATTTCTCTTTACAGACCACTTGATTATTGGAAAAACGAAAGGTTGTCTCATCGCAGTCGGGCTGGGATACTGCGGCGTGGACAAGTGAGGGGGGCAGGATATTTATACGAAACTGGGAACACAGCTTGTCTACTGATTGACGAGAGCCAGCAACAACCCCTTATTCTTCTTTGCCTTAATCTAGCATTAATATTAACTAACCTTTGACCTGTCCATATAATGGTTCAAATGGCTCTGAGCACTATGGGACTCAACTGCTGAGGTCATTAGTCCCCTAGAACTCAGAACTAGTTAAACCTAACTAACCTACGGACATCACAAACATCCATGCCCGCGGCAGGATTCGAACCTGCGACCGTAGCGGTCTTGCGGTTCCAGACTGCAGCGCCTTTAACCGCACGGCCACTTCGGCCGGCTGTCCATATAATAATCGATGGAAATGGAACTGCCGTGTCGCTAGGGCCTCCCGTCGGGTAGACCGTTCGCCCAGTGCAAGTCTTTCGAGTTGACGCCACTTCGGCGATTTTCGTGTCGATGGGGATGAAATGATGATGATAGGACAACACAACACCCAGTCCCTGAGCGGAGAAAATCTCCGACCCAGCCGGGAATCTAACCCGGGCTGTTAGGCATCACATTTCGTCGCGCTGTTCACTCAGCTACCAGGGGCGGACAATAATCGATGTACTAGTCCTAAATACTGATCAGGTAATTCTAGTAGTCATACATTAACACAAATTGATTCCGAACAGGCTGTACGCGGAGGAGGCAGAACCAGGTGTGCATTTGCAACTTTGCTCAGCTAGCTTATTGCGAACGGTTTGTATCGTTGTTCCGTTTAACGGCTAACTGCGACATAAATATTTACAATTTTTAATACTGACTGATGACTATATCCCTTTTATGTGTATAGAAGAGGCTTTTGAAGCATAAGTGAGTTCTCATAAGGTCTGTGTAAATTTCAGTCCCTCGCAGATCGAAATATGTAATAATTTTAA
The DNA here is from genome assembly GCF_023864275.1 of Schistocerca cancellata. Classification (NCBI taxonomy): domain Eukaryota; kingdom Metazoa; phylum Arthropoda; class Insecta; order Orthoptera; family Acrididae; genus Schistocerca; species Schistocerca cancellata. Next base: position 222,632,784 of record NC_064632.1, on the reverse strand, counting down.
TCAGAAACGAAAATTAATTTTTTAGCATCGTGGTACAGATACCGGATCTTACGAGGATAGCTCAAAATGCTACTAAATAATTCGTTATTACCGTGAGCTATAGTTTCATACATGTACCACAACCCACTGTACGGAACATGGGGAACGATACACTGTACAACTAGCAGTCCCTCTCTGTCCTATTGTACTTGTGCATGGAGCGAGGGAAACTGGCTGGCTATAATTTCTTATTTTAGTCTCATCATACTTGTGGTATAAATATGGTGGATACAACAGAACTATTACAGTGTGTGCTTTGAGTACAGGTTCTCTAGATTTTCCCAATAGAGTTGTACGAGAAAGACGACGTCATTTCTTCCAATAATCATCATCATTGCGCCACACATCTATACGACCGTCAGATGCACTGTCTTGCAACTGCTATCTACATGTTTTTATCCCGATAATTTAGCTGTATGTTTAGGCCAGTCCATTTGCGTGTAGGGTTGACTGTGGACTTGACAGAAAGCCTCTCGATTTGAAAGAATGGAAGAGTCTCTGTCCGCGTTGTGTCCTGTGCATGGTAAATTAATGATGATTTCCGGTCTGTCTTGACCGTGGAAGGCAATCCATTCGACCCTACTGGAATGGAGTTCTAAATGATTAATTACAACACTGAGGAGATAGACAGGGGTTCTACACAGGGTGAAAAAAGGTTATCATTAAAATACTCATATATTACAACAAAGAACTTTCACGCTGGCGATAATCAGGAACCACCGTCACAAAATTACAGATGCAGCCAATAATTCACAGTAGTCAACCGTAAACAAGACACTGACACAACAGGGAAACATGCTTTTTAATAAATTACTGAACAAGTAGTGATAAAAAAATGGAAATGATCGTATGTCATTGTTGTACGGGAGGCCACATGCGGGGAAGTTCGTCCGCCGTATTGCAAGTCCTTTTTAGTTGAGGCCACTTCGGCGGCTTTCGGGTCAGTGATGATGGACACACAACACCCAGCCCCTCACGGGAATCGAACCCGGGCCCCCTGCGTGGTAGGCGGAAACGCTACCGCTGCGCTACGGAGGCGGACAAACAAGTAGTGATTACAGAGTGGCGGGCAATGTGCCGGTATTCTAGGAACTAAATTTAACCTCTACACTGCTGATACTGTTCAGAGGAAACTTTCTTTACAAAGCAGAGAGGTCTGAGAGATCATTGTATTCGTCATACTTTGGTCGAGCCGCCAAAGGGAGATGGCTTGATGCGGCCCGCCACGAATTCCTTTCGTGTGCTAACCTCTTCATCTCAGAGTAGCAGCCCGCCGCGGTGGTCTCGCGGTTCTAGGCGCGCAGTCCGGAACCGCGCGACTGCTACGGTCGCAAGTTCGAGTCCAGCCTCGGGCATGGATGTGTGTGATGTCCTTAGGTTAGTTAGTTTAAGTAGTTCTAAGTTCTAGGGGACAGATCACCACAGCTGTTAAGTCCCATAGTGCTCAGAGCCATTTGAACCATCAGAGTAGCACTTGCAACCTACGTCCTCAATTATTTGCTTGACGTATTCCAATCTCTGTCTTCCTGCACAGTTTTTGCCCTCTACAGCTCCCTCTAGTACCATGGAAATCATTCCCTCATGTCTTAGCAGATGTCCTATCATCCTGTCCCTTCTCCTTATCAGTGTTTTCCACATATTCCTTTCCTCTCCGATTCTGCGTAGAACCTCCTCATTCCTTACCTTATCAGTACACATAATTTTCAACATTCGTCTATAGCACCACATCTCAAATGCTTCGATTCTCTTCTGTTCCGTTTTTCCCACAGTCCATGTTTCACTACCATGCAATTCCATACTCCAGACGTACATCCTCAGAAATTTCTACCTTAAATTAAGGCCGGTATTTGATATTAGTAGACTTCTCTTGGCCAGAAATGCCTTTTTTGCCATAGCGAGTCTGCTTTTGATCCATAGCGAGTCTGCTTTTGATGTCCTCCTTGCTCCGTCCGTCATTGGTTATTTTACTGCCTAGGTAGCAGAATTCCTTAACTTCATTGACTTCGTGCCCATCAATCCTGATGCTAAGTTTCTCGCTGTTCTCATTTCTACTACTTCTCATTACCTTCGTCTTTCTCCGATTTACTCTCAAACCATACTGTCTACTCATTAGACTGTTCATTCCGTTCAGCAGATCATTTAATTCTTCTTCACTTTCACTCAGGATAGCAATGTCATCAGCGAATCGTATCAAATGGCTCTGAGCACTATGGGACTTAACATCTATGGTCATCAGTCCCCTAGAACTTAGAACTACTTAAACTTAACTAACCTAAGGACAGCACACAACACCCAACCATCACGAGGCAGAGAAAATCCCTGACCCCGCCGGGAATCGAACACGGGAACCCGGGCGTGGGAAGCGAGAACGCTACCGCACGACTACGAGATGCGGGCGCGAATCGTATCATTGATATCCTTTCACCTTGTATTTTAATTCCACTCCTGAACCTTTCTTTTATTTCCATCATTGTTTCCTCGATGTACAGATTGAAGAGTAGGGGCGAATGGCTACAGCCTTGTCTTACACCCTTCTTAATACGAGCACTTCGTTCTTGATCGTCCACTCTTATTATTCCCTCTTGGTTGTTGTACATATTGTATATGACCCGTCTCTCCATATAGCTTACCCCTACTTTTTTCAGAATCTCGAACAGCTTGCACCATTTTATGTTGTCGAACGCTTTTTCCAGGTCGACAAATCCAATGAAACGTCTTGATTTTTCTTTAGCCTTGCTTCCATTATTAGCCATAACGTCAGAATTGCCTCTCTCGTCCCTTTACTTTTCCTAAAGCCAAACTGATCGTCACCAAGCGCATTCCCAATTTTCTTTTCCATTCTTCTGTATATTACTCTTGTAAGCAGCTTCGATGCATGAGCTGTTAAGCTGACTGTGCGATAATTCTCGCACTTGTCAGCTCTTGCCGTCTTCGGAATTGTCTTCTTATCATGCCAATATGAAGGCTGCTCGCAACATCCAGTAGGCTGCTTCAGCGCTGCTGCTCATCCTGCGTTGAAACGGTTGCGCTTTATCGCAACCGTCATTAGGCGTCTCAGTCCAAGGCAATGAACAGCAAAGCAGCGGTAAGACTCTAGGTGGCAAATGCCTTGACCCGAGAGCGCTAACCATTGGCGTTTCCCGAGAATAGGCCTGAGGGTGACGCAGTGACCAGTATTCAGTAAGCTTCTGACCTCACAAAATAGCTCTTGTACCGACTACTGAGAAAGATAACTTCTACCTGCTGGAACAGAGAACCTTCGTTCGTCGGAGGTTTTGCATCCTGAACCGACGCGAAGGAGGGCGTTTTCTGTTTCAAGACGCCTCTTTTAAGGAGGAGGACTCTTCTCATTTTGGAGAAATAGGCAAGTTCTGTCATCATGACCGTATCGTAGAGCAGGTTCCGGGATACTTTACTGCAGTAAAATGGTTCAAATGGCTCTGAACACTATGGGACTTAACATCTGAGGTCATCAGTCCCCTAGTACTTAGAACTACTTAAACCTAACTAACCTAAGGACATCACACACGTCCATCCCCGAGGGAGGATTCGGATCTGCGGCGGTTGCTGCAGCGTGATTCCAGACTGAAGCGCCTAGAAGCGCTCGGTCACAGCGGCCGGCCCTCACTATGTAAAGACTCTGGCTATGGTAGTCTCTTTACTCTCCTTTTGTTGTCTGATGGGGAAATCTGTGTGCAAAGTACATTGTCGGATAAAAAAGTGAAACGTCCAGAAGAGATGGACGGATGTCTATGTAACTTCCTTCACGTACACACTATCGCTGTGTATGTAAATGATAAGAGTTGCAAATTTGTGTGACAGGTAGAACGTTCACCAGACTACAGTAGTGTTGTTCGTGTTTGGTATTTGTACCAGGTAGGGAGTATAAGGGGCGTGAAGAGCGCCAGATGTTGAGTGATCAGTGTGAAGGTCACAGAGATGCCGCATATTCGTGTGAGACAGCGTTACAGCATCTGTCGGTGCTTGAAAGGGGTCTCATTGTGGGCCTCCAGTTGGCCGGCTGATCGAATCGTGCAGTATCCAGACTTATGGATCATTCGGATGTGACAGTGGCCCATGTTAGATTGCATGCGAACTTGAGCGTGGCCGTACCTGTCGTCGAGCTTCAGGGAGGATCGCTGTATTGTGCTCCAGGCAAATCGCAACTCCGATGACATCTGCACACGCCACCCGAGAACACGTAATGGACTCTATACAACATTCAGTCTCATCCTGCAACATTTGTCGGAGACTAGCAGCACTCCGTCCGGTGCGTAGGCCGCTGTTAACACTAACACAAACGACTGAATTTGGAATGCTGCCGTGACTGGGAAGCATGGACTGCGGGTGGCATCGCAATGTATTAAGCGATGATTCGCAGTTTGCACTACCCTCCGACAGCCGTCGTCGGTGAATCTGACGGCGACCTGGGGAGAAGTTCCATTCTTCCAGTGTTTTGGAGAAACACAGCGAAGTCACTCCTGGCGTCGTGGCTTCGGGACCATTGAGTATGACTTGAGGTCGCGACTGGTACTATTTGATGGTACTCTGACGGCACAACGGTAAGTCACAGACATCCTGCGTCCTCATGTGTTACGTGTAATGCCGCAGAGTCGTGGTGCCAATTTTCAACTGGACATTGCTTGTCCATATGTGCCACGTTTTTTATGAATTGTCTGCGTGATACAGCGCTACTCCCTTCGCCAGCAGCATCGCAAGAGCTGCCCTAGACAGAACATGTCTGGGATCAGTTCGGACGTCAGCTCCGTCCTAGTACCAAGTATGGTTCAAATGGCTCTGAGCTATGGAACTTAACATCTGAGGTCATCAGTCCCCTAGAACTTAGAACTACTCAAACCTAACTAACATAAGGACATCACACATATCTATGCCTGAGGCAGGATTAGAACCTGCGACCGTAGCGGTCGCACTGTTCCAGACTGAAGCGCCTAGAACCGCTCGGCCACACCGGCCGGCCAGTATCAAGTATCCGGGATATTAAGTACAGTTTACACCATTTGTTGGCCAGCTTGCCTCAGGAAACGTTACAACCCCTTTATGAAGCTACTCCCAACCGAATAAGTGTAAGCATCCAGGCCATACGGGTTGCAACGTCATACTGATGTATGACTTATCTGTATACAATCAAGTTCTTCGTAAATTTGACTCGAGTTTGTAATCAGTGAAATAACATCAAATAACCTCTCAACTAGTGTGAAGTTTAGTTTCGTTTCCCCATCTGTTTCCTGGTGCTTCACTTTTTTTGTTATGAAGTATACATCGACATAAAATTCATGGTAAGAAATGAGATACAGAAGAGTGTTAACAGTAACGAAGGGATCACTATTCCGTAGAGATATGTATAGGAATTTCAATTAAGGTGTTTGCCCTCGCACAAGTGGTACGAATTTTGGCACGTGGTGCGGGTGGCTTGTGATGTAATGTTACAACCACTCTCATAGTTGGCTGACGAACAATATATGAAAGTGTTTGTTTGCCGCCTTGTCCCTCCCTCTACTCAGATATCGATCTTACTGAGGACGTCTGATACACCTTTCAGTGTAATTGTGCCTCTAGGACCTGCCTCCTACCAATCTCCGAAGGTTGTGAGTCCTCGTGGAAAAGGTCATTGCTCTGCCAGGCTCCCCCTTGCTCTCTCGGAGTAGCCCTTAATTCGGCAGTCTGTCACTGTAATGGATACCGCCCCATACTATTCACTTATTAAATATAAAGCTCCAGCGATGGCAAAGAAAATAGCCGACATTGTTGAACAGTTTAAACGCCACGACGTGAAAATTCAGGACGCTTTACGTAAGGCGGCACTCATGGAAATAGTAAAGAAAAATAAGCCACAGTTTCAACTGTATGTTGTGGACGAGGTAGCTAAAGAACATGGCCACAGCGGTCTTAGGCTTCCACCATACCACCGCCACTTTAACGCCATAGAAATGATTTGGGCGCAACAAATAAAGAAAGCTTCACTGTGGCACAAATTAAAAGACTGTTATAGGAACCAGTGGCAGAAATAACGCCAGAGAAGTGGAGAAAAGTTATACGCTACACGGAAATGGTTGTTAAAGAAGCGTGCACACGTGGAGTGAGTGTCGAGAGTAAAATAGGAAATACAATTATAGCGTTGGGCAATTCCAGTGTCTCGTCCACGGACCAGCACTCAGATAACGACAGTGTCGAGTAAGAAAGTGATTCTGAACTAAGCGGCATTTACACTGTGCCATAATTCGTCTTTATTTTTGTGTTTGTGTTGACTGAACGGCGTGTACTGCATTTGCACAATAAATCTCCTCTCACTGTTAAGAAGTACTCTTCTGCACAAGTACGACGCTTTGCATGCACATTACAGTGACTGGCAAGTACTCAAGCTGTTTATATTACTGTAAAGTTTTTAGTTGTTATATTTACATGAAAAATTAAGATCCATTTTAACACCCCTTACGTTTCGAATACGACAACTGAAAGTGATTCCTCCTGATTATTGCAAAAACAGTGCTCGTCCTGTTGCTTTTGTTGAGATGTACAAATAATAGGAACACGATATCATTTTATACATGGGAGTGCGTTTGTTAAGTCACAAGGATATAACGATCCTGTAAAGCGAACTCAAATGTTGCACATTAAAAGGAGGCGTGAGAAGGTAGTCCAGTAAGGAACCGCACAGCTGTTTCTGCTACAGCCATATGTGCTTGCACATCACCCCATTCCTCGCTCAGCTATCCTTCGCTGTCGATTAGTTTGTTATTCTGATCCGGGTATAGCCGTAGTAGGGACGCAATTAGTTGGCTGCCGGCCACCAAGGAATGATCGTTAAAAGTCAGCACCATTCGAAACACTTCGTGTTGACTGTTTTCTGTTGCAGACTGCTGTCACCCTCAGCAACACCTGAGCTGTGACACCTCAGTTGCCTAAGTGGTGTTGTTTTTGCTGGGTGAGACGATGATTAATTGACTGATAATAGCATTTTTACTTATGTTTAAATTCATTATGCGGTAAGAGTCACGACCAAATGCTTACTAAATGTTTTCAGTGTCATTCTTCTTCTACTCATTGCGTTGTGTCATAACAGACGTAATGAATTAATTTAATGTTAGTTGCTGCAAATAAGTACCGCATTTGATGATCATCTCTGTAACGCGCATGCACGAATCCATGTTAATTCCGCGTCAAAATTTGTACCATAGCAGTTCACGCCCGTGAGTAGTCAGAACAGCAAGACAAACAATAAGACATTCCATCTCCCAGATATCGTAACGTCACAGTGTCCACGCTACTTGCCCCTTTGCCTGTGAGGTAACTCCACTTAGCTCACGGTAGAATTCACCTCCATCAATGAAAATTAAATCTTGAAATACTGCTGTCTCAGTAAGTATTTTTGTTTGTTACTAAACAGGAAAAGTAGACTCCTAAGAAGCTAATAATGTTGGTTGATTTTTTTGGATCCAGCTCTTAGTTGCTAGACACATATTATTATAAAATACTTCTGAGAACCGCGAGCCGTGCGAGTACTTGATACGGCCGCAGTCTGACGACCACCTGATTTATACTAAAAAATGCCAAGGAACCGTCTTTCGCGACCACACACGCAGGGAGACAAGCGGACTTCAGGTAGTTCAGTGATGATGTCGGAAATCAGTCACGCGGAACTGGCCGCCTATCGCCAGCTAAGAGGAAGGCGAAGAAGACAGATCCTAGCGTATGCGTGCCTTTCTTTTTTCACGTAGTTCCTTCGGCTTCAGTGATAGGTGCGCTGAAGCACTGACAGTCGATTTCCGAGCATTGAACCGGAACTTTGCATTTTAACGTCTTGTCTCCCCGCTGTTAACGCTGGCACTACCTACCCTACTCTCTACACCATCTACGTCCTTCTTATATAGTTACTGCGCACAAAGACAGAACATACTAAACTACTGAACTTCAGTACTGGTTCCTTGGTATTTCTCTTTTTTTCCGAAGATTTCCTCGATTAGCAGAGGTGTCAGTACCATAGGCCACATAGCCTCCACAATTTTCAGGTGTAACGTTACAGCACAAAGGAGTAGGTGTTGACCGCTCGCAGTGCCTTAAGGTGACAAACGGGCCTTCCGGATACAACACTTCCTCTCCTATATTTTTTTTATTTCAGAGCGTTCCTCCACCTTTTGAACCCAACTGGTTGTTAACTTTTCCCCCAAAGGTATTTGAAGATCCTTTTTGTCAGTCTTTTGTAATGCATCCTGTAAATATTTCGAAAGAATATCTGTCTGTTTCTTCTTTTTCGTTGATTCTGGTGTGTTTTCCATGTTCTGATAAATTTCTTGTTACTTATTAATTACCAAAAACGCGAAATCGACCTAATATTTTTCTTCTAATTCTTCTACCTGATTCTTATAATTTTTTAAGCTTTTAATTCAGTACTAAGCATTATCTAGCATGTACGCGTTCCCGCTGCGACACTGTACTCTCATATTTCGTTTTAAAGTTTTTAGATAATCATTTTTTATCGTAGATGTCCTTAAATATACCGCAAGCTCTTTCTACCTCGGGTATTGTTTTCTCTAAAGCAGTTATATCTACACTGTTTTGTTGGATGACTTCCCGCAAGTATTTCAATTCCTTTAACTTTTCATCTGCTCCAAGATCTGTTCTTGATAGCTTTGGAGCGCTATTTATATTCGATACAAATTACGTTTTCTTTGCAAAAATTCTTAAACGAGGCGTGTTGAACGTGTCTTGCATCAGATTTATTTGTATTTCTGCATTTACACTACTGGCCATTAAAATTGCTGCACCAAGAAGAAATGCAGATGATAAACGGGTATTCATTGGACAAATATATTATACTAGAACTGACATGTGATTACATTTTACCGCAATTTGGGTGCATAGATCCTGAGAAATCAGTACCCAGAACAACCACCTCTGGCCGTAATAACGGCCTTGATACGCCTGGGCATTGGGTCAAACAGAGCTTGGATGGCGTGTACAGGTACAGCTGCCCATGCCGCTTCAACACGATACCACAGTTCATCAAGAGTAGTGACTGGCGTATTGTGACGAATCAGTTGCACGGCCACCATTGACCAGACGTTTTGAATTGGTGAGAGATCTGGAGAATGTGCTGGCCAGGGCAGCAGTCGAACATTTTCTGTATCCACAAAGGTCCGTACAGGACCTTCAACATGCGGTCGTGCATTCTCCTGCTGAAATGTAGGGTTTCGCAGGGATCGAATGAAGGCTAGAGCCAAAGGTCGTAACACATCTGAAATGTAACGTCCACTGTTCAAAGTGCCGTCAATGCGAACAAGAGGTGACCGAGACGTGTAACCAATGGCACCCCATACCATCACGCCGGGTGATTCGCCAGTATGGCGATGACGAATACACGCTTACAATGTGCGTTCAACGCGATGTCATTCGTGCACCCAGGTTCGTCGTTGAGTACAGCATCTCAGTCGCTCCTGTCTGTGATGCAGCGTCAAGGGTAACCGCAGCCATGGTCTCCGAGCTGATAGTCCATGCTGCTGCAAACGTCGTCGAACTGTTCGTGCAGATGGTTGTTGTCTCACAAACGTCCCATTTATTGACTCAGGGATCGAGACGTGACTGCACGATCCGTTACAGCCATGCGGATGAGATGCCTGTCATCTCGACTGCTAGTGATTTGTGGACGTTGGGATCCAGCACGGCGGTCCGTATTACCCTCCTGAACCCACCGATTCCATATTCTGCTAACAGTCATTGGATCTCGACCAACGCGAACATCAATATCGCGATACGATAAACCGCAATCGCGATAGGCTACAATCTGACCTTTATCAAAGTCGGAAACGTGATGGTACGCATTTCTCCTCCTTACACGAGGCATCACAACAACGTTTCACCAGCCAACGCCGGTCAACTGCTGTCTGTGTATGAGAAATCGGTTGGAAACTTTCCTTATGTCAGCACGTTGTAGGTGTCTCCACCGTCGCTAACCTTGTGCGAATGCTCTGAAAAGCTAATTATTTGCACATCATAGCGTCTTCTTCCTGTCGGTTAAATGTAGCGTCTGTAGCACATCATCTTCGTGGTGTAGCAATTTTAATGGCCATTAGTGTATTTGGCTTTCGAAATACATCGCAAAGTCATGTGCAAACGCTTGGCAATTTATGGCAACCGGATTAGTGTTTCCCCTCGGCATGAGTTGTAATACTGTTTCTTTAAATTTTTCATTCAAAATTCTCACAGTTTTCCTCAGATGCAATTGAGAAGGCAGCGGAAGTAAGCTACTACCTTGTCTGACACCACTATTTATTAACCGTTTATGTATTTTTAATTTGTGTGTAGCTGATGATATGCTTTACAAATACGGAAATAATTTCGTCGTCCGCAAAGGTGTGGAGACGAAATTCGCCGGCTCCATCTGCAACGACCTGGTGACGTGGGACGGCTCGGGCGCCACCATCATCAGCGGCCACTTCGACCAGAGGCTGCGCTTCTGGGACGCGCGCACCGAGTGCGGCTCCAACGGCGTCCTGCTGCAGGGGAAGGTCACCTCGCTGGACATCTCCAAGGGTAAGCCGAGCACTCACTTCAGCCAGTTCCAGACGTAGATCGTTAATTTACAGATAGGGCAGTATTTGGAAAAAAATAGATATATCAAAACCATCAAGAGCTGCTGATTTCCCATTCCTCTCCTTCGTCGGTCCTCTGACTGGTTGGAGCGACCCGCCACGACTTCCTCCCAACCTGTTAATCTCAGAGTACCTCTTGCACCGCACGGCCTCAGTTATTTGTTGAGTGTATTGTCTTTCATTCCCTACAGATTTTACCCTCCACAGCTCCCTCAAGAACCATGGAAGTTATTCCCTGATGTCGCAACACATTTCCTACCATCCATCCCCTTCTTGATTGGTTGGTTGGTTGATTTGGGTTCAAAATGGTTCAAATGGCTCTGAGCACTATGGACTTAACTTCTGGGGGTCATCAGTCCCCTAGAACTTATAACTACTTAAACCTAACTAACCTAAGGACATCACACACATCCATGTCGCGCGGTTCCAGACTGTAGCGCCTAGAACCGCCCGGCCATTACGGCTGGCGGTTGATTTGGGGGGAGGGAACCAAATAGCGAGGTCGTCGGTCCCATCGGATTAGGGAAGCATGGGAAAGGGAATCGGCCGACATTTGCCTTAAGCAATTTGTTACGTTTTGCGAGCATCGAAACCCACTCTGTTCTTTTCTGTGTGATGGTGCACCTAGGTGTTCCAATAACCACTGTAACATTTATTTTGGTAGATTCATCTTCATGGATGCGACCTTACGTGCGTTCACCTATATTTCTTTATCTTGACCGCTGCAAATAACTTTCTGTCCAGATAATGTATCAAGAAAAGTTGTTTAGCTACCACGGGGACATTAATCAGCATGACAGCCTCTCTTATAACTTTGTTTGTTACGAAGACGTGAACTGAAATACTTCTTTTTTAAACAACACCCAGTACGTTTTTACTTGATAATCAGCTTACTCTACTCAAGACCTGTTCAAAAACGCGCCACAGTGTACCATTCACGCTTATCTGACGCTATTGAAAACGTCACACAAAATTGACTTCGACTCTCCCGTACTGGCAAACACTGGAAATAACCTAGGGTAACGCAACTCGTCCACTTGCTGCAGTTGACAGGAGACAAATGAAAGCACAAGGAAAATTCACAGCAGTCATTCAGTCAACCGCCTTCAGCTGAAGGTTTATCTGAGTACAATATCCACCAACGAAGAGGAGGTAGCAATGGTGCTCATCTGTGGAGAATGTAACTTAGCACTCTAGTTACATGCACTATGTGCTAGTACAGGAGAGACAAAAACAATTATGTGTTACGTTTCAAATAACGCCATATACTGTGACACGTTTTTGAACGGGTCTTGCTGAGATGAAATGGATTACCGAATAAAAAATTTAGGGTGAAATTTAAAAAAAGAGTTTTTGCTGTTCGTATCTTCGTGACTAACTAAGTTACAAGAAAAGCAGTCAAGTTGATTAGTGTGTCCCTACTAGCTGAACAACATTTGCTTCAGATAATTTTTATTTTGAAACTTCCTGGCAGATTAAAACTGTGTGCCCGACCGAGACTCGAACTCGGGACCTTTGCCTTTCGCCTTTGCTTGGTTCGCAGGAGAGCTTCTGTAAAGTTTGGAAGGTAGGAGACGAGATACTGGCAGAAGTAGAGCTGTGAGAACCGGGCGTGAGTCGTGCTTCGGTAGCTCAGGTGGTAGAGCACTTGCCCGCGAAAGGCAAAGGTCCCGAGTTCGAGTCTCGGTCAGGCACACAGTTGTAATCTGCCAGGAAGTTTCATATCAGCGCACACTCCGCTGCAGAGTGAAAATCTCATTCTGGAATTTTTATTTTACTTGTAGTTATTTTGCATTGTCAAGATAAGAGGGATACCGTGTACTGTTCATTCAGCTGTTCAATTGATGATATTTTACTAACTCGATCGATTTCGAAATTGTGAAATTTCGTCTTCAAACGTGTTTGCAACAGACTAACTCAACCGAAACGTTGAAGTGCATTGACAATTTGGTTAAGTTTTGGATCGATTTTATGTTCTTCAATATTTCGTTTGAGTTAAGATGAAAGTGTATACCTAGAAACCGATCGTTTAAAGTATATAACAAAAATAAAACATCTCTTTGGATTGTCCAGTAACAGTATATAACTTTTCCAGGATTTGATTTCTTGTACGCTGTTACTGCACCTCTGCCAAACAAAACGAATTAGTGCAGATTTAGACCACTGGATTCAAGTTCGGAAGGGATTTAGTTCCCGCCCAGCTGTTGAGAATTAGCCTTTCTAAGGCTACTCTTAGTCGATGACGGCGATTACCGGTATGGTTCGTTTGGACAGGAAATGGCCGCTATCCTTATTAATGTTTGTACAATCCAAGCTCGTAATGATCTGGTCGTCGACGTGGAGTTAAAAACCTAATCTTCTCTTCTTTCCTTTATCTATCGGCAAATTGTTGGGGTTTCAGTGTCTAGACTGATCCCATCAGCATGTCTCTTTTCATCGTAAGACTTTTCCACGTGTGTCATTCCTCCGTATGTTTTTTGCCGCTTTTTAAATTGGTAACTTATTCGTTAACTTCATTTTAAAATTCTCCAGCAACAATAAATTTCAAATTCCAACAGTTTCTCTCTGGTATATACACGGCTCTCCGATTGTCTGCTTACAAAACCGAAGTGTTGTCCTCCGAACGTAGGAATTCTTAGGTAGTTCCCGTTTTGTGTTGCCACTGCTGTCGTACGCATTTCTGATTTGTCGGTAGATAACTTCCTTCATATCTTTATTATTTACAATTTTTGTCGTTACTAGTTTCAGTTTCGTTTACTGTTATCCAGTCCTGCGCAATCCTGCTTGCCCATCTGATTTGTCAATTATTCTATATCTTATTTTGCCTTTAGCTTGTAGAACAATCATTTCTTCTACACTTCCTTCTTGTTTCTTCTGACATATTCAGAAACCCTTTCAGTTTCTGCGATGTCTGCCAGAAAAGTGGTAGACAGGAAGGTTAAGAAAAGGGTCAGGGGCATGAGAAGAATGAAAACTTTACGTAGATAATAAATGCTGCCATATATTCATCTACTTATCGCTGTTATTATTCCGCTTGAATTTGTAGAAACTACATTCTTCGATTCGTAATATCAAGTTGGTCTCCACTTTAAATTTTTGAGAAGTTTGTCGACGAGATCCATAAATATGGTAAATAAACAAGCGTAATTTTTGGTTACCCACTGTTGAGACCTATAGCTGTTCGTCATTGAGTATCTCTCAAGTTTTATTTTCACTCTGTTGTGTATTATTTTAGTAAACAGTTGATCTTAGAAATGTGTTAAAAATATCGGGAATTTTTTAAATTTCGCGCGTTGTATTAGTCCGATTTGCGCGATTTTCCTTGTTATGTTGGTAACATGTCGGAAACGTACACTGGTAGCCATATTGGATGTTTAGTCTGTCATCAGTTGTCAAGTAGGTTATATCTGTTTGCTTACGAGTGGCGATCATTGATTTGTTTTAAAAATGGATTGGAGAATGTGCATTAAATTTTGCTATAAAAATGGAATAAAATGTAACAAAGTTTGAGAAATGTTAAATACTGTTTTTGGTGGGTCTGATATAACAACGCTCTAAGAGAAGCATAAGGGTTTCCAATATGGCCGTGAACAAACTGAAGATGACGAACGTTCTGGACGTCACAGGACATCAGCAGCCAATGAAAAAGTGCCAAAATCGAAAGAAATGATTTTGAACGATCACCGAATCACAACAAGAGAGGTTCCTGTTGGTGCTGGCATATCACCTTGTTCATGCCATGAAATCTTTTCGGATGTTTTCGGTATGAAACTTGGGACAGCAAAATTTGTGCCAAGGGTGTTGAATTTAGAGCAAAAACAGCGTCGAATGGTAGCTGCTGATGAGTCGCTAAACGAAATCAACAATGATGCAGAACTAATGAAACGTGTCATGACAGGTGACGAAACACTGGCGTACGGGTACGACGTCTGGATCGCCAATATCGAAAAACACTCAGCAAGAGCGGTCCAATGTGAAGGTTCTGCTCGTTGTTTTCTTCGATTTTAACGGCGCAGTGTATCAAGAGTTCTTGCGAAAAGATCAAACGCTCAATAAGAAGTACTACCTGCAAGTTCTACGCCGTCTGCGGAAAGCAATCCGAAAAAAGCCCGACTTTGTGGCGAAAAAAACCTTATCTTTTCCACCACGGTAATGCACCTGCTCACACTTCATTGCTTGCTCGCGAATTTTTGGCGAAAAACAACACTGTAGCGATACCTCAGTCTCCATATTCGCCATATGTGGTCCCATATCTCTTTTTTCTGTTTCCATAAATAAAGAGGACCTTAAAGGTCCCTCGGTTTACAAGCTGAGATTAAAAGGGCATTGTTGAATGGGCTAAGTGGTGTCGCAAAGATAAAGTCACATAAGTGTTTCGGGGATTGGCGGAAGCGCTGGCATGAGTGTATATTACCTAATAGGGACTGCTTTGAAGAAGATAACAGTAATGTGAACGAATAAATAAAATTATTTCTAGAAAATGTAAATTCCCGTTACTTTTTGAACACACCTCTATATACAGTTTTATGATAGCCCTTCCCCTTATCTTCATTGCTTAACATCGTTAGTAAAAGCGAAAGACGTTGTTGTGATTTCCGTTTTGTGTAACCAGAGCCAGTTATAAATCAGACAAATGACTCTCATCGACCGCGTCTCAGCACGAGGGTAACGTGCGGGAGGGATTGGTAAACGATGGTGACACACCTAATTCTTCTCTCTCGGTCTTCACGAGGTGAGTTTTATTGGAGAAACAGAGGAAAAATGGTTGCTGAGAGAACGACCGTAAATCTTTATTATCTGTGCCGCCGGATAAACATGAGACAGCTGCTTCCGTAGGCTTCGAAATAGGCTGTGAACACAATGTATGTTAAAAGCTACACGGAGGACCAAAGCCTGCCTCCCTCTTTCTTTTTTGGTTTTTCATTTTTTTTTCTCCACCGAGGGGCAGATTACAGTCATCGATGAACATTGATCCTGTGCTTGGGCGGTGCTTCTGAACTAGGCCTCGCCGAAACCTCTTATACATCCAAATAGCACAAAAAGAATCACTCCAGTGACTCTTATTGAAGGTTCATTTCTATCCCTACAACGAGAAAACTCAGACATCCATGAAATTATATATATATATATAAAATGTATGGCAATAGAGCAGAGATAAATCCTCAAACAAAGGATTGAATGTAACAAAAATTTGCCAAGTGGCTCTTACTGGATATGGTATGACCCTCTGACAGCAAGAGAATTCGACCCGGAGCACAGCTCAAATTGGGGAACAGTACGGAAGGAAACCGGACCTACTAACCTATCGTAGAAACCGACTCGGTACTCTCCACAGGCTATTTCTGGAAATGACGGAAAACCCAAATTTGAATTCTGGACGGGGTTTGAACAGCCGTCATCCCGAGTATGAGATCGTTGTCTTACTACTGTTCCACTTCTCTCCGTCCCATCCGGTCAACGTTGGTCCAACAAATTGATCTGGAAGCCGACTTATCACTTCCATATGTACAAAAGCGGTAAGAAGCAAAATGTGCGTACTATGCGAGTAAAATTTCAAAGATGAATTGAAGGCATATTCGTTTGAATTAATAGCCTGATACTTTATGAAAAATGCGATTTTTCCAAGAATTGAGTGGACAGCCCTTAATTACGTCTTAATGAGGAGTAAGAAAACCATCTAGGTCAGACCGCAAAGTATGCCCTGTGTAACTATGGGTTGAGTCCCTACAGTCATTTCTGTGCACGCAGATGTAATGACCAACACGTAATAACACCTTCTTAAAGACCAGTTTCGCCCCAGCCCCGCTTCTCTAAGGAATCTAACTACCTTGTACACAGCTGCAAAGTTTGATTACTTTAAAAATGAGTTAATGTGTTTTTCAAGCATCTCAATGTTTATGACGTCACAGCCCCTGAGCTATATATCGTAAAAAGATATTTGTGCAGGTAAATTTAAAGGTATATGCGGATACTTTCTGCAAAATGTGTTGCCAATAAAGTGATTAGTAAAGAAGTAATAAATTAAGACATTGTGCCTAATGCTGCAGTCGTACTTTCTTCCCTTCGTTGTTTTGTATGTGCATGTGTGTGTGTGTGGCGGGAGGGGGGGGGGGAGGTGGAGAGAAAATGTTTTGTAAAGGTTTGAAATTAAGACGTGTAAAATTGTTGGAAGTCGCTAAGTGCACTCATTCTCGAATACTGGATGAATATAGTGTGTGTATTTGCGCGGGGTGAGTTACGCTGCCGGAAGACGTATACACAGTTTCAAACTGTAACACATGTTGTGTTAGAACTTTAACGTGAAATTATACGTCTTAAAGAGTAGATTAGGACCCACATTAAATTTTTAAATTCGGGCAATGATTGTACGAAATACTGAAAGTAAATTTTTGCTGCCTCTGGAAGCCGTTAGATAGGTCACCTGCAGCTGGAACCGAGTACCACGTGATCAGCCGTTAAATAATATACAGGTAGCTTATTAGGGCATCAGTATTTCTTCTGTGTAATATTCTAAAACTTTTTGCAGCTGTGGTCTGCAGTCCTCACCGACCCTGTTCCATATAAAGGTCGTTCAAAAATTCAGCGCCAAAACTCATAGGTATAATTACGGAGACAAGAACAAACCCATTTCGTAAAGCAACCAAGTGTCGGAAACGCATGTTCTTCGAGTACTCAGTGTGCAGGAGATTATTGTCTGTGATTGAGAATAAAACGTTATTCCAGTTGCTTTATTGTTCTGTATTTGTGTGGCTGCTGCAAGAATTCTGACAAGTTACTGCTCTGAGTCAACAGGGGCAGAATACATCTCGGCTTTCATGTAGCCCCAAAGAGAGAAGTCTGATGGGGTGAGGTCCGAGCAGCTTGCAGGCCTATGTACAGGTTCTCCTCGGCCTATCCTGCACTGCAGCAGTAACGCAGGCGCTAGTGGCCGTCACGAAATACGCACCTCAAGGTCACCTCAGTTAGCGATAATTTCAAATCTTAGTAAAAATTCCGAAAAAATATTATACATCCCTATATTTAGTCTACAGCATGATGAAGCAGTTGCTAAAAGGAAATTTGTGCCACCTGCTACGAAAACAAAAATAAAAATTAACGTCACAAGAAATTTTGAAGAAAAATATTTTTTTTACTTCAGCCAGTGGAAAGAACAGACTGACTGTCGTATTTGGACTGAAAGTAATATATGAACCTTCTCATATTTTATATTTTATAATGAGAACATAAAAGTATTGTGAAATAAAAAATAAGAGCCAGAGTACGTTTTTAGCCACACAATTCTCTGGTGGCCTCGCTGCTGCCACTGGACAGTTGCCAGAAGGTCCCATGAGACAGGACCCTATGGCAGCACGCCGGCCGTGTGGATCTCACTCACCCCTTCCAACAAAAGAGAGCGTTTGCAATGCTACACACAACACAGACAATGGACACAGCGTCAGTGGGCTAATGTTGTCTCCACGGATGAATCCGGCTTCAGTCTACAATCCGATTCTCCGCGGGTCTTCATAGAGAGTGAACGTATGACACAATACCATCCCCACAACACCAGGGAAGGGGTCATATATGGTGGTGGAGGTGTACTGCTGAGATGGGCAGGGATCATGCACGATACCTGCACACCACTCCGTGTGTTTGACACTGGTTCCGCGAAGGCCCAGAGGTACAAAAAAAAAAAAAAAAAAAAAGCGTATGAAATCTTATGGGACTTAACTGCTAAGGTCATCAGTCCCTGAGCTTACGCACTACTTAACCTAAATTATCCTAAAGACAAACACACACACCCATGCCTGAGGGAGGACTCGAACCTCCGCCGGGACCCCAGGGGTACAGACAGGAGAGCCTAGAGCCCTATGTTCAACCTTTCAGAGGTGCTGTTGGCCCTCATTTCATGTTTATGGACGCCAACGCAAGACCACACAGGGCCCAAACGGTTAATGAATATCTGCAAAGCGAGAATGTTCACCGTATAGCTTGGGCCGCCTTAATCGCTACCTCTGAATTCTATTGAAAGTGATTGGTATGATCTTGGGAGGGCAGTTGCAACACGCTACCCCTCCCTGCCACCCAGAACCACTGTTGAGTTAAAAATCGCGGTGGAGGAGGCACTCCTGAACTCACTTGTCAACAATATGGCCACTGAATGCTGTTTGTCTGTCCCAGGCGACCACAAACCGTACTAGTAATGTTTTCACAGCCATTTTGGAACCTTTGATTTGGACCACATTGGACTCATGGCCATTACTCATTCTAATCAGTGGCGTTTGATGGAGATGGTGTTTGGTTTGTGGGGCGCTCAACAACGCGGTCATCAGCGCCCGTCCAAAGTGCCAACTTTTTCGCAGTCCAATTTCTTACACAGTTCAATCCAGCCGCTGTCACAAATGATGATGATGATGATGATGATGATGATGATGATGAAATGATGAGAATATCACAAACACCCAGTCGCCGGGCAGAGAAAATCCCCAGCCCGGCCGGGAATCGAGCCTGGGACCCCGTGGTCCAGAGGCAGCAACGCTAGCCACTATACCACGAGCCGCGGACATCAGTGGCGTTTGAATTGTTGTTTTGTACAAATGACTGTCCCACAATAAACTACATCCATACCTATTTTCGTATATTTCTCTCCAGTATTCCCTTAATTTTGTCCGCTAGTGTAGTTGGACACAGTAATATGAGGAAACCTAAGTTTCAGAATGGAAGTTTCTACGTAGTTCTAAGTTCTCCTCATAACTGGAATTTTGTTTTTGTTTCCCTCTGCAGATGGCAAGTACCTGCTGGCCTGCACGCGGGACGACAGCCTCAAGCTGCTGGACCTGCGAATGAACCAGGTGGTCACAACTTTCACGTAAGTGTCCTCTCTCATTTATTTTCACCTTCTTCCTTTTCCTTGTTTCTTAACTTTCAATGCTCTCTCTCCCTCTCTCTCTCTCGTTCTCTTTCTCTTTCTCCCTCTGTTCTGTTTTACTTTCTCTAATGCAGCCTTGCAGGTGTCATATTTTGACATTAAGAAAGATGATGGAACACCGATTTCCCATATCCGTACCAAATTAATCTCCTGCCGTGGCTCGGATGTTTGCATATGCCACTTTAGTATGGACACTTGGCTACAACCATGGATGTTCGTAATTCATCCTGGAAAAAAATTCATACGCTTACCTCTTACTGTATGGAGAAGATTAGGATAGGAATGAATTCGAGGTAGGGTGGAGATTGTAGTGTCTAGGTTCATAGTAAATCGGTTTTCCCTCGGGGTTAGATTATGTAGAGAAGTTTATCGGTCACGTCAAATTCTGCAGTTTAGTCACTGTTGAAGTAATGCATAATAATGATTAATCGTCCTGAGAATCCTGCTTCCTCTGAAAACATACACTACTTCATCAAAAGTATCCGGACACCACCCAAAACATAATTTTTTTATATTAGATGCATTGTGCTGCTACCTACTGCCAGGTACTCCATATCAGCGACCTCAGCAATCATTAGACATCGTGAAAGAGCAGAATGGGGCGCTCCGCGGAACTCATGGATTTGGAACGTGGTCAGGTGATTGGGCGTCACTTGTGTCTTACGTCTGTGCGCGAGATTTCCACACTCCTAAACATCCCTGTTTCCACTGTTTCCGATGTGATAGTGAAGTGGAAATTAGAAGGGGCACGTAAAGAACAAAAGCGTACAGACCGACCTCGTCTGTTGACTGACAGAGACCGCCGACAGTTGAAGAGGGTCGTAATGTGTAATAAGCAGACATCTCTCCAGATCATCAAATAGGAATACCAAACTGCATCAGGATCCATTGCAAGTACTATGACAGTTAGGTGGGAGGTGAGAAAACCCGGATTTCATGGTCGAGCGGCTGCTCGTAATCCACACATCACGCCGGTAAATGCCAAACGACGCCTCGCTTGGTAGCGTAAACATTGGACAGTTGAACAGTGGATAAACGTTGTGTGGAGTGACGAATCACTGTACACAGTGTGCCGATCGGACGGCAGGGTGTGGGTACGGTGAATGCCCGGTGAACGTCATCTGCCAGCGTGTGTAGTGCCAACAGTAAAATTCGGTGGCGGTGATGTTATGGTGTGGTCGGTGATGTTATGGTGTGGTCGTGTTTTTCATGGAGGGGGCTTGCACCCCTTGTAGTTTTGCGTGGCACTATCAGAGCAAAGGCCTACACTGATGTTTTAAGTACCTTCTTGCTTCCCACAGTTGAAGAGCAATTCGGGGATGGCGGTTGCATCTTTCAACACCATCGAGCACCTGTCCATAATGCACGGCCTGTGGCGGAATGGTTACACCACAGTAACGTTCCTGTAATGGACTGCCGGCCGGAGCGGTCGAATGGTTCTAGGCGCTACAGTCTGGAACGGCGCGAATCCTGCCTCGGGCATGGATGTGTGTGACGTCCTTAGGTTAGTTAGGTTTAAGTAGTTCTAAGTTCTAGGGGACTGATGACCTCAGCAGTCTAGTCCCATAGTGCTCAAAGCCATTTGAACCATTTTGTAATGGACTGGCCTGCACAGAGTCCTGACCTGAATCCTATAGAACACCTTTCGGGTGTTTTGGAACGTCGACTTCGTGCCAGGCCTTGCCGAGCGACATCGATACCTTTACTCAGTGCAGCACTCCGTGAAGAATGGGCTGCCCTTCCAGCACCTTGCTGCACGTATGCCTGGGAGAGTGGAAGCTGTCATCAAGGCTAGTGGGGTACAAACACTATATTCAATTCCAGTGTTACCGAAGGAGGGCGCCACGAACTTGTAAGACAGTTTCAGCCACGTGTCCGGGTACTTTTGATCACATAGTGAAACTCTTGAACTGATGAACCAGTACAAATGACTGAACGAAATCAACACCGATTTTCAACGATTTCTGTAATGTTGCGGCAGTACGACCAAACAAAAGAACTCCCAAAATTAATTGGGTGACCCCCATTGTCTGCGTTACAATAAAAATGAAACGAAGCAAGAAGTAAAACAGCTACAGATATTGCTGCTCGACATCGTCAGTACCAGACCTCACACTGCAGTTTACACTACAAGCACGATGAGGAGAGTACGGATCCATGACTGCCTGGACCCCTGAGTTGTCAGCCATAGGGCATGTCAGCCATGCTACGGGAAGACGTATACTTTCCCACCAATCCTCAGCTTGCAGTCTTTATGAACGGACGCCATGTGTGTTTCTGGAATGGCAAGAAATTAGCTTCAATGCCACAACGCATATAATAATGTATTACTTCCCTGTGGCATCATACCCCAGTCTGATGTCGATGGATATCGTTTCCAAATGGGAAAAAGTGTAATCATTTAATACTCAATTTGTCATGTATATCTCCGCAAAGTTTAATAAGTTTAGGACTGTTGCTTCATGATGTAACGATTTCCATGTCAGTCACTATAAGTGGAGCGATAATTGTACTGATGTGCTAAATTCTGAAGAATTCTACTTAACCAGCTTAGCGCCCGTTGCTTCGCTCCCGTGTGCTGTGTGGTGTGCAGAGTTTTTTTTCCCCCATTAATCGAATTTTTAAGTTGTTGACGAATTGCAACACCTTCTAAGGTTTTCATTGTTAATGAAGGCCATAGGGGCATAGCCTTTTGCGAATGTACTTCTGACGAAAAGCAATTCTGGTAGCTGGAGCCCAAGGTTTTTGTTATCATGCCTTTTGCGTTCTTGTGGCAATATTTCCATATAAACTTTCATGCCCCAACGCATCTTTTTATTTCGAACTGAGAAGTGAAATACCAGTTTTCATAGATGTAGGTTTAAAAATATCTTAATATAACGAAATAATATGTGAAAATTTTCCGTCCCCTACTGCACCCTCTGAGTGATTCAATTTCCAAAAACAGTGGAACACGTGTTTTTTATTTCTAACCAAGAAATCAGATACTAGTTTTCATAGATGTAACTTTCAAAATATTTTAATAGTTATTTCATAATTATTTATTTCCAGAAAAAGATTTCGCCCACTATTTTAGCCCCTTAGTGGTTGAATTTCCAAAAATAGTGAAAGACGTATTTTTTTATTTCTTACGGAGAAACCAAACATCAGTTTTCATAATTCTACCTTCATAATTGCCGCAATAGCAACATAGTTTCAATAAAGCGTTTTATCCCCTATTGAACCCTTCTACGGGTGGAATTTCTAAAAATCATTTCTTAAACGACGCCAATAGTGCAAGATCAAAAACCTCTGCAAATTTCAAGCTTCTATCCTTAGAGGTTTGGGCTGGGCGTCAGCTAATGTGTCTGCTCACTCTTTCCTTCGTTAGCCTATCGCAGCACAAATTACTGCCAGTTATTAATTACGGCAAAAAATTAACTCACACATCAAATTAACGGTCCGGCTCATCTCCACATTGCGGCGCTGCGTGCGACCAATCAACCAGCGTTGTTTGTTGTTTACATTATCGGTAATTGTGTAGCAGTTATATTTAAGAGATTACGTTATTAGCTTGAATAAACAATCACTATACTAGCATTATACTTAGGAGTACATGCGTGGGTGGTTGGGAGGGCCATACAAGATCTAGCACTGTTTCTAGTGCGCACTGCGCGTGGAAGATGGTGCAGCGGGAATGGTGGAAATGAGGGATCGATGAAGAGCTGCATCGTGAGTTGGCACTGGGCACTGAAAGTACGAAAAGTTTACACAGTTACGACGAAAACGCCAGAATCAATTTGTAAGTCAATAACAAAAAGTTGAACGGTTGCACATGTTCGAAATCAGTTGGGAATCTGTGTGCGCATGCAAAGATTACACAACATTACACTATCTCAGAGGGAATTGCGAAAATGTGGATAAGAAGATGTCAAGAAAAAGGCGAAATTACCTGAGACCAAGATCGAGCCTCTTTAGAGAAGAGTGAAAAAAATCTCGTTGTACCAGTGAGTGCGATTGCTGTTGGCCGTCTTTCTTCTACACGTATAAAATTTTGTTACCGGTACCCCTCAGCTACCAGATACTTGTCTGACTTGTTGGTACGTACCGACGAATAAGTTATTTGTTCGGGTGGGTATGTAGACTGCTTTTATGGAGTCCTGATAATACCGGATACGGCCTAAATCAAATTGTTATCACAACACTAAGGCCGGTCGGAGTGGCAGAGCGGTTCTAGGCCCTTCAGTCTGGAACCGCGCGATCGCTACGGCCGCAGGTTCGAATCTCGCCTCGGGCATGGATGTGTGTGATGTACTTAGATTAGTTAGGTTTAAGTAGTTCTAAGTTCTAGGGGACTGATGACCTCACATGTTAAGTCCCATAGTGCTCAGAGCCATTTGAACCATTTGCACAACACTAAGCGGAAGGATAAGTTTCTGATTCCCAGCACACTCGTCGCACGCATCCACTCCACGTGATGCTTGCTTTCTACCAAACATGGTGATGGTCTCGAGAACCAGTGTGAATGGAATGCACATCTGGAGAGCCGACAATTTTACGAGTACAAAAAAAATGTTCAAATGTGTGTGAAATCTTATGGGACTTAACTGTGAAGGTCATCAGTCCCTAAGCTTACACACTACTTAACCTAATTTATCCTAAGGACAAACACACACACCCATGCCAGACGGAGGACTCTAACCTCCGCCGGGACCAGCCGCGCAGTCCATCACTGCAGCGACTGAGACCGCTCGACTAATCCCGCGCGGCTGGAGTTTAATATCCCATCGTCTACGCCGTCTTTTAGAAATAGAGCACGAAGCTCGGGATACGTAAGGATGAGGAGAAAATAGACCATGTCCTTTACAAAGGAACCATCCCGGCATTTGCTTGGGGGCGATTGAGGTTCAAATGGCGCTGCAGTAATGGACTGTGCGGCTGGTCCCGGCGGAGGTTCGAGTCCTCCCTCGCGCATGGGTGTATGTGTTTGTCCTTAGGATAATTTAGGTTAAGTAGTGTGTAAGCTTAGGGACTGATGACCTTAGCAGTTAAGTCCCATAAGATTTCACACACATTTGAAAATTTTTAAACTCCAAGTATTCCTTCCTCCTAGTTCAACTCGTTACTGGTTAGTACAACCGGCCAGGATTAATATACACATGTAGCAATAACAACTGTTTGTTGACTGTGAACACAACTCACTGCAGTCTCTGGGAACGAATGTCCACACGACTCGAATACTACTGAAACGTTAGTCTTTGACAGTTACAACAAATCGAGTTACGAACTCACGTGACGTGCTGTGACGAGCGCTTGGGCGGCCGCGCAAGCCCGCAAACAAAGGATGAGTCGAGAAGTCATTAATGAATATGAAATTATGTGAAAAATTCGGAATCTTTTGCTGAGGAACAATTGCTGTACGCATAATTTGCATATCCATTTTATTTCAAAGTATTCAATGATTCAATCGCGAATTAAAACACATAAATAATTGGAGAAACGAAAGAAATTCTGTAATAATAATTCCATATGTTCAGAGGAAGCAAAATTTGTAAACAGGCGTCGGATGCTGTTATTCTGAGGGGAATTAATAAATTGGTCAGTGTGGCGGTGGCAGTCAAAAAGATTCAAGTTCAAACGGAGCGTCTTGAGGCGCCCTCGGATACAGAAAAACCCGCCGTCCCTACGGGCGAGACTGCGCCAGTTTAGGAAACCTCTGGTGCAAAAAGGAAGCGACGAGTTGTATGGACCAGCAGGCGACAGATAGCGTCTTGACCATCCAGCGAGTTGGCACCAGAACTGCTTTTTTCAGACGTAGGCACACCAGTGTGAGGTGCCGACCAGCTAACGAAGCCTTGAGCGTCGCCGCTCCGGCCCATTCTGCAACATCTTCGAACGCCACCAGCTGCCGTCTCGCCTGCGACTGTGCCTTGTCGATAGATACGCTCCGTCATGCTGCGGCAAAGTTTAACGGTTCATTACTTCGAACACAGTCTAGTAATGATACTCCGAATCGATCGCCGTTTCGGTCGTTTGGCGATCGTGAGTGTTTCGCGTTACTACGGGACGGCAGTTGCGTCAGCCATGCGTTAAGGTTCACCGAAATCTGCCACCCCTTTCTGTTGCCGAAACCTAGTTCTCTTGGTTCAGTACTTTCCCTCCGAACTGTTTGCGTACTTGCTTAGTTAGAGGTCAATGCTCTCTCGGTATGTCACTCTGTGACTGTATCTATAGCAGTGAAGACTGCCTTCAGTCAACAGTGTGTTGTTCTGTGGTAATTTCAAACATATATCTTTGTGAAACTTCCTGGTAGGTTAAAACTGTGTGCCCGACCGAGACCCGGACTTGGGACCTTTGCCTTTGGCGGGTAAATGCTCTACCAACTCATTTACCCAAGGACGACTCACGACCCGCCCCCACAGCTTCAATTCTGTTAGTACCTCGTCTCCTATCTTCCAAACTTCACAGAAGCTCTCTTGCGAACCTTGCAGAGTTAGCACTCCTGGAAAAAAGGGTATAGAGGAGACATGGCTGAACCACAGCCTGGAGGATGTTTCCAGAATGAAATTTTCACTCTGTAGCAGGGTGTGCGCAAATATGAAACTTTCTGGAAGATTAAAACTGTATGCCGGACCTAGACGCGAACTCTGGACCTTTGCCTTTTGCGGACAAATGCTCTACCAACTGAGCTACCCAAGCATCCCCAAAGCTGTGGCTAAGCCATGTCTCCGCAGTATCTTTTCTTCCAGGAATACTAGCTTTGCAAGGTTCGCAGGAGAGCTTCTGTGAAGTTTGGAATCTAGGAGATGAGGTACTCGCAGAATTGAAGCTGTGGGGACGTTTCGTGAGGCATGGTAGAGCAATTTCCCGTGAAGTGCAAAGGTCCCCAGTTCGAGTCTCGGTCCAGCACACAGTAACCTTCCAGGAAGTTTCGTATCACCGCCCATTCCGCTGCAGAGTGAAAATTTCATTCTCGGAATCTCTTTGTGTTAGTTTCTAAATATTTTATTTGTGTCGCGATTTCTACCACCTTTCCTCCATTATGCATTCAAATCAATGGCTCCTTGCAGGTAGGGCATCCATGCCTTGCCAACGTCTCATATTGGGTAGAATAATAACATGAGAGCCCACTCAATGGGGCAAGCTCTTTTTATTCAGGCAGCCGGGATACGAAAACTATGGCAGTCAGTATAGGTGATGTAGCACACAATGCATAGCAGATGCTTACCATGACGAAATCTATAGCCATTATCGTGGGAAACGGGTAGTGAGGTGTCGTGGATGAGTAGCGACACGGTCTCACGATACTGTGAGCTCTTGGGCAATCAAGCCGCAGGTCCAGGTAAGTGGAGCCCTCGGGACCCTCTGATGGACGTCCAGCGGCTGGAGTTCACGACGAGGGCGAAAAAGCACTGTCTGCCGGCAGCAGCTGCAGTGGCAGGCGTTGAGTGGCTAGCGTAGAGTCGGGAGGACTCATGGTCGGTCCGGAGTCTGGCGTCTGGCGTATAACTGGCCACCGAACGATCCGCTATCTTCTCTTTCTGGGGGGGGGGGGGGGAGGGGGGTGAAGGATGTATGGCAGTGTTTACTGCAACAGTAGTGTGAATTACGGTTCATTTATCTCTTCAGACTACTTGTGTGTCGTCCCGTGGGTGATAGTGACATTGGACAGTAGCATCTTAGTAATGTTTTTGTACTTTCAACATTGCAGCACAGTCTGCAGTCGTGATAATCTAATATATAAGAAACTATCAGCCTCGATTGCGGTAATGAAACTAACCTTTACCTAGGTTTAAAATGGTTCAAATGGCTCTGAGCACTTTGCGACGTAACTTCTGAGGTCATCAGTCACCTAGAACTTAGAACTAATTAAACCTAACTAACCCAAGGACATCACACACATCCATGCCCGAGGCAGGATTCGAACCTGCGACCATAGCGGTCGCTCGGTTCGAGACTGTAGCGCCTAGAACCGCACGGCCACTCAGGCCGGCCTTTACCTAGGTTTTTCGCCCAAATAATTGAGCCTTCTTCAAAAGATATACCTGAATCTATAATTTGTCCAAGAGGTCATGGTCTAGAAATAAAAGTAGAACAGCCTGAGTAGGCGTAGTCACATTTTAAAAATGCGGTTCATAAGTACTAAGTCAACACCAAGACTTTACTTAAGCCCTGACGTGCGCCTCGTCTCCATGGAAGCCGTGCGGTGGGCCTCGGGAGCTCACGTGAAACTAAGTAAGACTAGACAACGCGCTGTGAATCAACATGGCAGGGAACATTGCCAATGTCTGACTGAGACCATGACTGTCAAAGATAAAGACCAACGCAGTTATATCTTAAAACAAATAACTTATAGAAAGGTTTAAAATCTTATACATAAAGCCTCTGCACTAGGTTATGACTAAAATGTAACAAACTGTGCATGTATTTATGTAAGTTCGAACACACTACCCCTACTTACACTATTAGAATATATCGGCCCTTTCACAACGAATGCTGCATAACGCACCCATCGTTATTAATGAAAGATGACATAGGTCATAAAACAGCGAAACTGTAGTATGTAAACGCCATAATGCAGTAATCTCGGTTAACCTGTACACCTGGCATATAAGTGGTTACTAGCCCACGAGCGGTGAAATGGAGCCTCAGGTGAAGTTTAGCTGGTCCGTCTCGACCTTCTGGAATTTAATTCCCTTTATATTTATTTGTAGTTGCAATCCAGAGACTTTTATCTTTGACAGTCATGGTCTCTTGGACAAATTATAGATTCAGGTATATCTTTTGAAGAAGGCTCAATTATTTGGGCTGAAACCTAGGTAAAGGTTGGTTTCATTACCGCAATCGAGGCTGATAGTTTCTTATATCTTAGTAATGTGCCTTACTACCTGTTAAGTAAGGCCATGAGCTGTCGAAAGTGGTCTCTGTCGTCATGTCTTCGGCCAAGGGGGCGGATGAGTGGGGAAGGGAACTCCGTTGTCTTTTCATATGTCCTGCAGGCGTGATTTTGGAAGCCAGGAAGGACTTCCATTTCTTGTGCTGCATCGTGCAGGGGTTGTGCTAGAAATAGTAGGATAGTTGAAGTATACTCCGGAGGGCGTCGTCTTACATCTGCTAGATAGAGCGTAGCTGGTAGTTAGCTGAAGTGCCCCTTGCCTCATGTGCATAATCCATGATTGGGCGGACACAAGCCCGGGAGAGTGTTCAAATGGATCTTAGCACTATGGGACTAAACTACTGAGGTCATCAGTCCCCCAGAACTTAGAACTACTTAAACCTAACTAACCTAAGGACATCACACACATCTATGCCCGAGGCAGGATACGAACCTGCGACCGTAGCGGGTACACTGTTCCAGACTGTAGCGCCTAGAACCGCTCGGCCACTCCGGCCGGCAAGCCCGGGATAGTGTGAAGCCACAGTCAACTGTCAGGGCGGATACTCCATGCAGGAGTGGACAGAGTGCGCCAAATCGTTGCTGCACCTTCCGTTTAACATCGCGCACACGCTTTCGGCAGCTGAGCATAGGTTCAAGGGTGACGCCCAAGGTACACTACTGGCCATTAAAATTGCTAAACCAAGAAGAAATGCAGATGAAAAAACCGGTATTCATTGGACAAATATACTATACCAGAACTGACAGGTGATTACATTTTCACGCAATTTAGGTGCATAGAACCTGAGAAATCAGTACCCAGAACAACCACCTCTGGCCATAATAACGGCCTTGATACACGTGGGCATTGATTCAGAGCATGGATGGCGTGTACAGGTACAGCTGCCCATGCAGCTTCAACACGATATCACAGTTCATCAAGAGTAGTGAATGGCGTATTGTGACGAGCCAGTTGCTCGGCCACCATTGACCAGACTTTTTCAGTGGGTGAGAGATCTGGAGAATGTGCTGACCAGTGCAGCAGTCGAACATTTTCTGTATCCAGAAAGGCCCGTACAGGAACTGCAACATCCGGTCGTGCATTATCCTGCTGAAATGTAGGGTTTCGCAGGGATCGAATGAAGGGTAGAGCCACGGATCGTAACATATCTGAAATGTAACGTCCACTGTTCAAAGTGCCGTCAATGCGAACAAGATGTGACCGAGACGTGTAACCAATGGCACCCCATACCATCATGCCAGGTAATACGCCAGTATGGCGATGACGAATACACGCTTTCAATGTGCGTTCACCGCGATGTCGCCAAACGCGGATGCGACCATCATGATGCTGTAAACAGAACCTGGATTCATCCGAAAAAATGACGTTTTGCCATTCGTGCACCCAGGTTCGTCGTTGAGTACACCATCGCAGGCGCTCATGTCTGTGATGCAGCGTCAAGGGTAACTGCAGCCACGGTTCCGAACTGATAGTCCATGCTGCTGCAAACGCCGTCGAACTGTTCGTGCAGATGGTTGTAGTCTTGCAAACGTCCCCATCTGTTGACTCAGGGATAGAGACGTGGCTGCACAATCCGTTACAGCCATGCAGATAAGATGCCTGTCATCTCTACTGCTAGTGATACGAGGCCGTTGGGATTAAGCATGGCGTTCCGTATTACCCTCCTGAACCCACCGTTTCCATATTCTGCTAACAGTCATTGGATCTCGACCAACGCGAACAGCCATGTCGCGATACGATAAACCGCAATCGCGATAGGCTACAATCCGACCTTGATCAAAGTAGGAAACGTGATGGTACGCATTTCTCCTCCTTACACGAGGCATCACAACAACGTTTCACCAGGCAACGCCGGTCAACTGCTGTTTGAGTATGAGAAATCGGTTGGAAACTTTCCTCATGTCAGCACGTTGTAGGTGTCGCCACCGGCGCCAACCTTGAGTGAATGCTGTGAAAAGTTAATCGTTTGCATATCACAGCATCGTCTTCCTGTCGGTTTAATTTCGTGTCTTTAGCACGTCATCTTCGTGGTGTGGCAATTTTAATGGCCAGGAGTGTATTTTGCAGCATCAGCCTATTGTATAGCCTCGCTGAAGAGCTGTGGTTGCGGCATCACTGGACGACGTCTCTTGGCGAACAGTAGAGCTTGGCTCTTACTCTCATTGAAGCCTATCCTCCACCTGGCTGCCCAGTCCCTAGGTGTGAACATACTTCCTGCAATAGTCGATGTATGACTACCAGCCATTGGCTTCTCGTAAGGAGGGTGGTGTCGTCTGCATAAATTGCCCGAGTAGCTTGGAGTGTCGTGGGCAGGTCTGACGAACAAAGCGACTAGAGGACTGGCCCAAGGACGGATCCTTGGTGATACCTGCCTCAGCGCATCGGATGGTAGAAATGGCCTCAACGACTTGGACTACGAACGTCCTCCCTTGGAAATAACTTCCCATCAGCTGAATGTAGTGGCCATGAAACCCAAAAGTGAAAGGTTATACTGTAAGCCTGGATGCCAAAAGCTGTCAAACGCTCCCTTCATATCCAAAAAGAGGGCACGAGAGTATTCCGCATGCTTGAAGGCGACCGTGGTCTCTTCTACCACTCGAAGGAGTTGGAACGTGGTTGAATGCCCTTGTACGAACCAATTGCTGTGGAATTAGAAGCGTATCTTCCGTGATTTTCTGAGATATCCGTACCATGAGGTGCTAGCCGCCGAGAGGAAGACCGGCGACCTAAACACGCGTCAGTGGAGACACTCTGGCACGGTATAATGTGGACACGTAACCGCGCGGAAGTGAATTGGTGGCTGCGACTGTAGCGCTGTTTACCGCGACATGCACGCCGCATAGTGGCTTCACATCCTCAGAGCTGCGCAATACCAGCATCCAACAGCCCACTTCCACTGGACTCACCATAAGCCATTTCTCCCAAAATGGCGTGAAAGAGTACGGTAGCGGACACCCATTCCTGCTCTCTATTTATACTCTTATACTCGCGAGAACTGTCAGCCGCGCTGAGTGGCCGCGTGGTTTGAGGCGCCGTGTCACGGATTGCGCGGCCCCTCCCGCCGGAAGTTCGAGTCCTCCCTCGGGCATGTGTGTGTGTGTGTGTGTGTGTGTGTGTGTGTGTGTGTGTGTGTGTGTTTGTGTGTGTATTGTTCTTAGCATAAGTTATTTTAAGTAGTGTATAAGGCTAGGGACCGATGACCACAGCAATTTGGTCCCTTAGAAATTCACACACATTTGATCATTTGAACTGTCATTTGCTGATAGTACCTATTTCCGTAGTCTCTTAACTTGCCACATCACTGCAAAGGTCGCGTCGTCATCTTGTCTTTACTATTAGTGATGTTGCTGAATTTGCAGTAATTGGTAAAACGTGGCGGTTTGTAATTCCTGATTAACTGTTTTGACTGCTACTGGCTCTCACTCTTGCTCGAGTCTTCCTGTATTTTGATAATCATCTGGTTTAGCTTGGACTATGAAGCAATTTCCACTTTTCCTCGTTACAGGCTATCATATGTTATGCCCACTCCCTGTCCAAATTCAGTATATTGTTCACATTCAAACAAAATTTGTCCAAGCGTGCCCAACAATCCACAGCTGCACGCCTGTGCCCTGATTTTGTTAATTCGAAATAAATACACAGGATGTGGAGCTTGTCCTGTCAAAAAGTGCATCACAGATTTGGAGGAGTTCGTGTAATTTATTGGAAGTGCTTGACGGATGCTTGTGAAAAATACACGGGCTTGCCTTAATGTTGTTCCCGCGTCCCAGTCACGTCGCCATTCATAATACATCCATTCATTTAACTGTGTCTTGTCAATGACGTCGTAGACAGTCAGTTCCTGTAAGTTTGCTAAATTGCCTCTGTGTAAGTAGTGACAAGCAGTTAGATGCCGTACTTGTCTTTGGGACAAGTTCTAACAAGACCAGGATTCTTCGACACGCGTTGTACAAAAAGCGCCCATTGGTCAGAGCAGCATTGCTCTGCAGACTCGATATAATGTGAGAGTGACATATTCACTTCGTAATTTCGGGCCACGAACACTTTAGGCGGACTAACTATTGCTCTCAATATGACATCGTGATGTACTTTTATCGCAGACATTGGTATTCCGTTGTAAATAATGTTAATATTTTCTGCGTAACTTTTGTAGTTATCTGTTTAATATTAGAAAATCCGTTTTTCGTCGAAAATGGCATCTAAATATTTGCATGTTTCGCATCTTAGAATGGGGACACCGGCTAGCTTTAATGCAGGATTTCTTGCCAGCTGGCTTTATGTAGAATATATACTGTTTTATATGCGGCTGCTGCAAGCTTTTACTGTGAACACCTGATTGAATCAAATGGGTCTAGTTCTGGAGAACATCGAGAATTCGTTGGAATAGAGACCGTCTCGGTTCTGGGATTTTCCAGCACTACTGGGAAAGGAATCGCCGCATCCCCGCACACTCGACACAAGCGACATTATTATCGATGGCGGCAAGGCAGCGTTCTTACGGAAAGCTCATATGGGAAGCAGTAAATAAATGACCTCGATTCGATCACTGCCCGTGCGAAGACTTTCCAGTTGACGGTTTACTGCCAAATGTGGCACGTCCCACCCGGCAAAATCTTGTGGGACTAGGGTTTCCAGGTGCCCAGCTTTGGCCGAAATGACTGGCTTTTTACGATTTTCTCCGGCTAAGTGTATACAAGTCCATCATGTCCGACTTTCGTTCAGCTTCTTAGCGATCGAGTAGAGAATGCACAAGAACACCGTTTACAAAGCCGGCCGCTGTGGCCGAGCGGTTGTAGGCGCTTCAGTCTGGAACCGAGCTACTGCTGCGGTCGCAGGTTAGAATCCTGCCTCGGGCATGGATGTGTGTGATGTCCTTAGGTTAGTTAGGTTTAAGTAGTTCTAAGTTCTAGGGGACTGATGACCTCAGATGTTAAGTCCCATAGTGCTCAGAGCCATATGAATATACTTATATGGATGTGATGTCTGTTCTTTCGGACATGTCCGACGGGCGTTGATATATGTCAACGGGGACGGGTGAAAATGTGTACCCCGACCGGGACTCGAAACCGAGATCTCCTGCGTACATGGCAGACGCTCTATCGATCTGAGCCACCAAGGGCACTGAGGTTAGTGTGACTGCAGGGACTATCTCGCGCACGTCTCCCGCGAGACCCACGTTCTCACCTTGCATGTCCACACTGTGTTGGGGTGGGACACTACGAATGTAGTGTGTGGACATACAAGGTGAGAATGTGGGTCTTTAATAGATTTAAGTGTCAGGAAGTCGTTTCTGAAAGTACAGGGTGTTTCAAAAATGACCGGTATATTTGAAACGGCAATAAAAACTAAACGAGCAGCGATAGAAATACACCGTTTGTTGCAATATGCTTGGACAACAGTACATTTTCAGGCAGACAAACTTTCGAAATTACAGTAGTTACAATTTTCAACAACAGATGGCGCTGCGGTCTGGGAAACTCTATAGTACGATATTTTCCACATATCCACCATGCGTAGCAATAATATGGCGTAGCCTCTGAATGAAATTACCCGACACCTTTGACAACGTGTCTGGCGGAATGGCTTCACATGCAGATGAGATGTACTGCTTCAGCTGTTCAATTGTTTCTGGATTCTGGCGGTACACCTGGTCTTTCAAGTGTCCCCACAGGCCAATCCACGCCGCCTCCTGTATGTTTCGGATAGCCCAAAGCAATCACACGATCATGGAAATATTCATTCAGGAAATTAAAGACGTCGGCCGTGCGATGTGGCCGGGCACCATCTTGTATAAACCACGAGGTATTCGCAGTGTCGTCTAAGGCAGTTTGTACCGCCACAAATTCACGAAGAATGTTCAGATAGCGTGATGCAGTAATCGTTTCGGATGTGAAAAATGGGCCAATGATTCCTTTGGAAGAAATGGCGGCCCAGACCAGTACTTTTTGAGGATGCAGGGACGATGGGACTGCAACATGGGGCTTTTCGGTTCCCCATATGCGCCAGTTCTGTTTATTGACGAAGCCGTCCAGGTAAAAATAAGCTTCGTCAGTAAACCAAATGCTGCCCACATGCATATCGCCGTCATCAATCCTGTGCACTATATCGTTAGCGAATGTCTCTCGTGCAGCAATGGTAGCGGCGCTGAGGGGTTGCCGCGTTTGAATTTTGTATGGATAGAGGTGTAAACTCCGGCGCATGAGACGATACGAGGACGTTGGCGTCATTTGGACCGCAGCTGCAACACGGCGAACGGAAACCCGAGGCCGCTGTTGGATCACCTGCTGCACTAGCTGCGCGTTGCCCTCTGTGGTTGCCGTACGCGGTCGCCCTACCTTTCCAGCACGTTCATCCGTCACGTTCCCAGTCCGTTGAAGTTTTTCAAACAGATCCTTTATTGTATCGCTTTTCGGTCCTTTGGTTACATTAAACCTCTGTTGAAAACTTCGTCTTGTTGCAACAACACTGTGTTCTAGGCGGTGGAATTCCAACACCAGAAAAATCCTCTGTTCTAAGGAATAAACCATGTTGTCTACAGCACACTTGCACGTTGTGAACAGCACATGCTTACAGCAGAAAGACGACGTACAGAATGGCGCACCCACAGACTGCGTTGTCTTCTATATCTTTCACATCACTTGCAGCGCCATCTGTTGTTGAAAATTGTAACTACTGTAATTTCGAAAGTTTGTCCGCCTGAAAATGTACTGTTGTCCCAAGCACATTGCAACAAACGGTGTATTTCTATCGCTGCTCGTTTAGTTTTTATTGCCGTTTCAAATATACCGGTCATTTTTGAAACACCCTGTATTTGTATGGAGCGTAGCCATGTATGGAAGTGAAACATAGACGATAACTAGTTTGGACAAGATGAGAATAGAAGCTTTCGAAATGTGGTGCTACAGAAGAATGCTGAAGATTAGATGGGTAGATCACACAACTAATGTGAAGTATTGAATAGAATTGGGGAGAAGAGAAGTTTGTGGCACAACTTGGCTGGAAGAAGGGATCGGTTGGTAGGACATGTTCTGAGGCATCAAGGGATCACCAATTTAGTATTGGAGGGCAGTGTGGGGGGTAAAAATCGTAGAGGGAGACCAAGAGATGAATACACTAAAGAGATTCAGAAGGATGTAGGTTGCAGTAGGTACTGGGAGATGAAGAAGCTTGCCCAGGATAGAGTAGCATGGAGAGCTGTATCAAACCAGTCTCAGGACTGAAGACCACAACAACAACAACAACGCAATGCATAGGAAGAAATAAAAGCAAAACACGAGTCATGCTCAGTAAATACGGAAAGGTTAACAGAATAGAAAAAATCAAGTATCTAAAGGAATCCAACATAGAACGATCAGAAAAACTTCAGAAAGCGTAGAAACTCACATGGACGCTCTACAAATAAAGAAACATATCAAGGCAGGCGAAACTGAGGTACTATAATAGAGCTGTACTACAAGAAGCACTCTACGCATCAGAAACGACCACTGCCGCAGCATCGGGAATCACAGAGACAGAAAAAATAGAACGTAAAATCCTGAGAAAATCTTTTAGAGCAATACAGGCAGATGGTACATGAAGAGGCCAGCCAAAGTATCATACGAACGCACATGCAGACTGACAGACATGATCAGAAAAGGACGTCTAACATTCTGTGGACACATACGTAGAATGAAAAATAGACTCATAAAGATTTTTGATATAGTAAACAGCTCAATAAAAAGCAGTTTGCTTCAAGAAATAGAAGAAGACTTAAAACAATCAGGAATTAATAGGGGAAATGATGAACGAAAGATAAAAATTCAGAAACAAAATTATGAACTCGTAGTTTGAACTAAAAGAAAGGTAGAAAACAGAGAAAATATGAACATAACAAGGAAAAAAAGAACATAGTCAAAAAATGAAGACATTTTGGGAAGAAACAAAGAAGAAGGGAACAAGAGTAAATGGAACAGTCCTGTTAACATTGTATTAAGAACAAAAGCGTGTAATAATAATAATAATAATAATAATAACAATAATAACATTATCAATTTTGAGTGCTTGCGAGTGTATGTGCAACCATTCTCATATGGTATTAAAATGTAAAAATATTTTGTGTATTATAAGTGCGAGCCTTTGTCGAACAAACACATCATAATCTGCGTATTTAGAATTTGACATGCCTTTTCCGATAAACACAATGTGTGTAAAACAATAGTAAGTTGAACTACGTGCAACTTGTTTCCTACATATAATATGAAAGGACAGCTTGGAAAATGAAACATTTTGATGGTACGCTATTAGTTTGCCTCTCCGCTGCATAGTAAGCTCAATGTGTAGACTGCGAAAAGAATATATATGGCGAGCGTATATTATTAATGAACTGTTCGACGCTCTTTTCGATACTCACACTTAGAAATTTCTATCGCCACAGATGAATATTTTTCTTAAAAACGGTTCTAGTTATCTATGGATATGATCCATGACCATGTGTCATAGATACAACGGTTCACTGGAATAAAAATGCATAAAGAAAACATTACATTGCGCTCGCTTTTAATCAGAAGCCCAGTCTTCTGTTTTCGAATTGCTGTTCAGTGAGCTATGTTATCGTTATTATTGTTTCTCGACAAAAGAGTACTATGAAAAAAAAAATAGTTTCATCGTAAGCTTGAAATTTCACTGTTTATACCAGCAATTTTTTTTGTTGTTTACTGTTAGTAAAATGTTTTGCTTTGGTTCTCTGCTCTCTTACACGTGATATACGACGAAATCCCCTGCGGCAGTGCAGGAGGTAGAGACGCTTGCATAATGTGTTATATAGAGCGCCAAGCAGTTCTCTTAGGTTATACACTGCCACTCGTCACGGCAAACGGATCGTAAAAGTCTTTTTGTACGCGAGTGTACCGCTGTTACAGACAAAAAGAATAGGTATGTCTGCTCGTGTTTCAACCGAAGCCACATTGAAAGAAAATAAAAAGACAATCATGTTTTAATAACTTTCGTTTTCCCCATTGTGGCACACATTTGCGTAGTATGCTAAAGCTTTCTCGGTTTTGCCAGGTATCGAAATTGCGCCATCAGGACGGCTTCGTTTGCGGTATGTTCCCGCCGTGACAGCTTATTACAACAGACCGACAGTATATCACGAACTGGTCGTGCAACAAACGAAATTTCGCCGGGAAGCACGCGCTTACGAAATGACACCGCGTGCGCACGTTGTCAGATACGGGCTGGCGACGCGCAGGGCTAAATTCGCATGTTGACATGTGTGCACGTAGGCGAGCCGGCGAGTTTTTGCCGTTCCGCGATTCAATTAAACAGTACGTGCTTTCACATTTAGCCAGCAGATACACCGTGTTGCGACCAGCGCCCGGCCGCGGTCAGAGTTTCTGTCGTGTTGTCGCCCCCGGTGAACATATTATTGTTTGTCACCGCGGGTAAACAAATCACTTAGCTATTTGCAAGTCAGCGGGAAATGTTGGAGGTGCCGGAGGCAAACGGCCTACATGACACTGGGCGAGCTTCTACCTGGTACATTGTGTAGCTTGTAATTGCCGCTTGGTTGTGTTAAGGGGTAGACTGTCTTGGACAATTCATTTGGCTTCAAATCTTAACGTTGTCATTTGCAGCCTATCTCTTTTGAAGAACTCACAAAAATTAAGTATAGGACGCTAACAGTTTCGTTAACCCCTTCACTACTAAAATGAATTTTGGCTGTGGATAGTAAACATTAGTATAGCCAGAGATATAATGTGATTATACAAAAATAATTATAATTCACAACCATCAATTTTGATTAGACTTTAACATTTTTGCTTGTCGTCATTAAATAGCACCATGAACTGCATAATACGGTCGATCGACAAAAAGATATCAAATCAACTAAATGATGAGGCCTGTTGCTTCTACCAAAGTTGCTATTCATGTATTTATGTTCCTACGCTACTGTTTGTTGGAGATCGTTTGTCAAGCGATAAATGGGCAAAAATAGAGAGGGTGGCACAAACATTTAAAGGCACAACTATACACACTATGCAAGAAACGAATCTGAGGACTTTATAATAAGGAGTTAACTATTGATTTTTTTTTTTTTTTTTTTTTTTTTTTTTTTTTTTTTTTTTTTTTTTTTTTTGCTGTAACAACATAAACTTTCTACAACTACATCTGTTCTCAGTAAGTCGTTACGGTTTCTGATGGAGGCTGTTTCTGGTACCACTATCTGATTTCTCCCACCCTCCCACCTCCTCTCCCCTTTCCCCCTTGCACTGATGAATGGCGCATCGGAAGAATCATTGTCTGTACCAGCTCTAATTTCTTGAATTGTGGATATTTCGCGATACATAGGTGGGGTGTAGTAATATGCTTCCCGACTCTTTCCGGGGCTCGCTCCCCCGGAATTCCAACTGTAAACCTGTCCGTGCTGCACGTCTGTCTTGTACTGTCTGCCACTTGAGTTTGTTGAGCATCGGCGTAAAGCTCTCGCGCCATTTAAAACATCCCGTGATGAAACGCGCTGCTTTTTGTTGGATCTTGTCTACTTCTTCTAGTAATTGAACCTGATAAGAGTCCCAGACTGACGAGCAGTACTCAAGAATCGATCTAACAACTATTTTGTAAGCTACTTCTTTCACGAATGAATTACGTTTCCTAAGAATTATGCCTGTGAATCTGGCATCTGCTCTTCCTAAAATTTGTCTTAAGTGACCGTTCCGTTCCAGGCCGTCCGGACAGTAACTCCTAGGTATTTTACTGTACTTATATTTCCATAGACTTTTCGCCATTAGCGTAGTTGTACAGTAGTGGATTTCTTCTCCTATTTAAGGACAGCACATTTATTTGCGTTGAGAGTCAACTGCCAGTTCCTACACCAGTCATCAGTCCTCAGGAAGTCGTCTTGCAGTTCACTATTCTCTTCTGGCGTACTGGAGTCTTATACACAATGTTATGGCTATAAGTTCATTTCACACAAACTGTTTAAAGTAATAACAGCCAGTTTCAATGCATGAATTAGAACTGCACATACAGAGGTGTCCAGAAAAATGTAGAAACTCGTCGATAGTTAATATCTTTGGATTTTGCGCGGTCGCGTAGTCCATTGTTTTCTCAATAGATCTTGGCGCACGTTCTCTAGCGAGTGACAGTGCAACTGGAATGAAATAAGATTGTCATTTGAACAACGCAAGGCCTTACTGAAGTGGCACTGGAAGTACGAAAACATGGAGGTACAGCGGCAATGACGTAATGTGTACGGAAATCATCCACTAACGTATACAACAATTTATGGTATTCGGAATAAATTTGAAACTGACGCTACTGTTCAGGTTGTGTATAAGGAAAGGTCTGGTCGACCAAAAACATCAACAATTTTAGCTTCTAGCGCTGCTGTGTTGCAACATTTTACTTGGTCACGTCAGGAATCTGTGAAGCAGGGTGCACATGAAAGCGGGGTAAGCCCATCAAGCGTACGACCACTTCTGAAGGCTGCAGAATGGGAAGTCCACATTCCAAGGTAGCTGCACGTTATGAACAAGGACTACCCGGATCGAAGGGTGGAATACTGCGAGTGGTTTGAAGGCATGCTTCGCGAGGATGAATGGTTTGCAGGGATGGTTATCTGGTCTAACGAGGCCCAATTGAAACCGGACGGCACCGTAAACCGCCACGATTGCGTGTACTGGGCTTCTGAAAAGCTTCACGTTCACGTGGACAAACATGTTAAACTACCGGGTGTTAAGTGTGGTGTGGTGTGTCATGCCACCGTTTGATAGCCCATTCTTCTTTGAAGGTACCGTAACTGGTAAGGTGTATCTTCATACGCTGCAAACATCGATTTTACTTGCGATCCGAGAGGTGTTAGGAAATGGAAGATTTTACCTACCACAAGATGGCGCTCCGTCTCTCTTCACTGCCACTGAGATGTCAGGGCCTACATGGATGAAAATCTAATTGGACGATGGATAGGTCGAAGAGATACTGATGAGTATCCACCATCGTCTCCAGAAGTTACACCTCCTGCTTCTACTTTCTACTTCTTCATCTTTCTTCTTGACTGCCCTTGTATCACTGCCGTAAAATACTACACTCCAGACAAAAAAAGAAAAAAAATAGTCTTTTTCTTAGTTGTATCAGAATTAATTTTGCTGTCAAAAAAGCTTTTCACCTTTTGGAAAGCTTTTTACTTACTGATGTTCTACTTCTTGTCTCTTGCACAGAGCTTACATTTGCTATGTGGCTAATAGAAATTGCTTGTTCGAATGTGTATCCTTGCGGGACGACATTCTGCATCGTACAAGGCAACTGTGCATATTGCAGAGTTTTATATTTTTGATTTGTGTCGTTGCGGGAGCTTCTTGTCACAGCAACTGTTGTCCGCCATTTCAACCGTGTTAGCAATGCTTGGTGTAGATGGTGGACAATGACTGGTGTGCTTTTTGGTAATATGATCTCGGAGCAACTCAAATCTAAAATGCACCGCTCTGAAATTCGCCCATTTTCCTTGTACGG
Organism: Schistocerca cancellata; assembly: GCF_023864275.1. NCBI lineage: Eukaryota > Metazoa > Arthropoda > Insecta > Orthoptera > Acrididae > Schistocerca > Schistocerca cancellata. The sequence continues at coordinate 222,591,868 of NC_064632.1, read as the reverse complement.
TGCAGAATAATGGCCTGCAACAAAAATAGCACGGCGACGACTTGCTGCAGTGGAAATTAGAATGTTTCGGTGGACGTCCATCCTGACATTTCACGATCATGTGTACAATCAAGAAACTCACATGTTGTACGAAGTGGCATCTATGGCGAGGAGGTGAATCAAAGCTGTTCATGGTGGTATGGACAAGTACTTCGAGGAGGTATAGAAGTAACAGCAAAACGCGGGTTTTCGTTGATGGAATATCAAGTAGGCTCCATATAGACGTCAAGATAGCGGATCTGCGCCCTTACTTACACATTTAAAGACAGGTAGCCAAAAGAGCGGACTCCGCTACATTCCGGGACAAACGCTGAGGAAGAAGACGAAATGTCTTCCGATCCAGTTCCATTCTGACGTAATCTCATATTTACTGACCCTCATCTCGTTCGTCTTTCCCACATTTATCTTCATTTCATACTCTTTCTCCCATTTCTGTGACCCTGTCCACCATACATGTTAGTTCTTCCTCTGTTCTGCCCACAGTGAATGGTCATCAGAATAGTTATTTGTTGGCTTCTTTACTGACACTGGAGTTCCTCCATCGCACTTAAATAGTTTGAACTGACCACGAATCGTGTGCGTTACGTCGATTTGTCCGTGTCTGTGCTACTTCCGCGCAGTTTGCACGGTTGCGACCCGATCAGTTACGGAAAGATATACCCTGTCTGTTTATAAGCTCGTCAGTGTGCAGTCACCTCGCTAACTCGCAAGCTGTTACCTCAGATAATCGCAACACAAGCTCTCACTGGGCCCGTCCATAAAACAGAAAATTCGCAAATGTCTCCTCCATTGCTGCTGTTCGCATGTGGAACACGTTACTGTGCGCTTGGTGCACACTTCAGTACCGTGTTAGATGTAAGAATGAGCTGGAGCACTAAGTTTTGCGAACCTCGTAACTTTCACCTAAAACGATTTACACATTTGGCCATTTTTCTGTGTCAAACAGTGAAGAAACTCCTCTCACCATCCCATAGTCACGCATCTTTCTCTTTCCGTTTCTCACTAGTCACATCGCTTCTTTCTCCCGCTCTTCGCAAGTCGTGTTCTATAACATTTGTTTTCTTTCTCTCTTTCATCCCTTCTCTCACGTCCACTAATACCACAGACCTCAGTCTACATCTGCCTACCTGTGATTTGTCTTTATTATTATGCGGTTCCCAAAAAATATAAACTGAGTTTTATCTTCCCTAGCAATTACTGCTGTGGCCGTGTTGGTATAGCGAGGGAACGCTAGATTCCCGTTCTGGAACTTCCGGATTCGATTCCGTGTAGGAGCAGAGATTTTTCCTCGTTCTGGTTGCTTCGCGATGACTCTATGTCCACTCAGCCAGCTTCAGATGAGTATGTGGCTTCTTTCCCCAGGGATCAAAGGCGCACCGCCCCCTCCCCACTCCCCCTCTATTCAGAGGCCGCGGCGAAGAAGGGCTACAGCCCGTCCAATGGTATGGTCACGGTCTGTGCACAGACATTTTGCCTTCACTTTAAGGAGCTACTGATTTCATTTTTATACAGTATGTTAAAAAAAGGTGTCGAACATTTTGAGAGATGCTATTACTCATCGAAATAAAACGAACAATAACAGCAATAAACATGGATCCCAAAACGCATACTTTCTGAGATATGAATACTTGTTGCTAGCAGTTGTGCGTATGAGTACAGTTGTTGCAACAGGGTCAGCAGAGTGTTTTGATGTCTTTCAGTATCACAGTACTCGACGTCCACAACAGTGTGAGCAGTAGATAGAGTGCAGTCGTTTGTTGGTTCTAAGGTTGATTTGCGGGAGCGGAGCAAACAGCGGGGTCATCGGTCCGATCGGATTGTGGAAGGATGGAGAACGAAGTCGGCCGTGCCCTTTCAAAGGAACCAACACGACATTCGCCTGAATAGATTTAGGAAAATCATGGAAAACCTAAATCAGTGTGGACGGACGCGTATTTGAACCGTCGTTCTCCCGAATGTAGTCATTTGTGCAGTTCGATTTGTATTGTACTGTAGTTCTATTCATGTTAATGTGTATTGTTGTACAGATAATTACCTGCGACTGTATAGCGACTGTATAGCAGTGTGTTACTTAGTTACGCAGAAAACTTTTGTATTAACTCTTGTTGCGGTACAAATGGTTCAGTCGATTTTGTTAACAGTTTTTCACCACCTGTTTGTCATGAAGCCTGTTGCTCGCGGATATGATTTTCAGTTGTCGTTTGGAGTAACCACCTAGGCCATATCCTCTGCGCTCGAAAAGATTATTCTCCTGATAAGGCTTTTACAATTCACAAAAGAAAATTTTAAGGATGTCAAGAAGATATTAGGTAAGAGAAGAAAGCAAGGAGAAAATACGTCAAAAGTCATCAACAAAGAAAGGAAACCTTCGTGGCAGGAAGAAAAAAAAGCACTCCGTCATCAGGCCACAAGTGCCCCATCGGGACCATCCGACCGCCGTGTCATCCTCAGCAGAGGATGAGGAGAGGAGGGGCGTGTGGTCATCACACCGCTCTCCCGGCCGTTATGATGGTTTTCTTTGACCGGAGTCGCTACTATTCGGTCGAGTAGCTCCTGAATTGGCATCACAAGGCTGAGTGCACCCCGGTGGCAGGAAGAAGAGTTTTTGAAAATATGTAAAGGATTCTTCCAAAAACTGTATAAAGGACAACATGAAACAAATACACGTGATGAAATAGACGGAGACGAAAGAAATATCACCATCGCAGAGGAAATAGAAACAGAAGATCTGCTGGTATGTATGTAGAGAAAGCTGTATTACAAATGAAAAACGGCAAAGCTCCTGACATCACAATGTAAACGATCAAAGCCGCAGGAGCTGTTGGAATTTGGTGGCTGTATTTTAGATAGTGTTGACATATGGAAAGCTTCCTGATGATTGGGCAAAGGCAGTTATTGTACCTATCTTTAAGAATGGTAGCAAGGCGCTCTGTGAGCATTGCAGAGGAATAGCACTACTGTGCCACTGCATGAAAGTTTATAAAAATATAATTTTACAGAAGATCAGGAACAATATATATCCACAGTTAGGAGAGAAACAACAAGGATTACATCGAGGGAGATCAACTATATATGCCATATTTGCAGCCAGATAGGTTGTAGAAAAGAGATGGGAATTTTGGAAAGAGATCATAGTTGCACTGTTAGAACCGCAGAGATATAGTAAGATCTGAATACACTGGAACTGTCAAAAGGAGTGTAACTGAGAATCAGAAACATGTACAGAAAATGCCTGAATTACGTTATGATAGACGACAAAAAATCAGACTTGTTAGTAGCGCACAGAGAGGTTCGGCAAGGAAATGTGCTCTCACCAGTGCTTTTTAATATTGTCACGGACAACATCATAGGGAATGTTCGCCAAGAACAATAGCAGATGATATGAAAATCACAGCATATGGCGAATGATGTGATGATTTGGGAAGAAAATGATCAAAAATGGGAAGAACAGCTGAACACATAACAGAGATTAACTGAAGAAGCAGACACGGAAATGAGCTTAACAAAAAGTGAAATAATGGAAATCAGCAGGAAAAATGAAAGAGTGAAGGATGTAACTTACAGTGGAAAAATAAGCAAAGAAGTAAATGCTTTCAAGTATTTAAGAAGTAAATTAACCAAGAAAGGAAACATAAATGATGAAATTTCGGAGAGAATAGAAATTTGTTCGAAATGTTATTATTGCGTATCGGACGAAGACCAATTGGAAGACCACTAACAAGATGGAGAGACCAAGTGAAGGATGATGTTGGACTGCAGTGGGAGGAGATGCCGAGAGATAGACTATGGGAAAAAAGAGAAGCTTGGAAGAGGCTCTATGAACGACCTGCGTAAGTAGAAACATTTCAGGACGAACAAGAAGAAGAAAAGGCTTTTACAGCGCCTTATGGATTTAGGTTCTCTAGAATAGCTATACAGTGGTCACCTCTCTCAGTGCGTGCGATTGACTTACAGAAAGGAGCGCTACGTTTTGTGGACGAGTATCCTGGAAACTGTGGGCTAAAATTGGCAGCAGCGGAATGCGCGAGCCATCCTCTTGTCTGAGTGGTACTTCGTGACCAGTTGCTGTACTTAGATGCGCAGCTCCTCCTTACGCCTAAAGGCAGACAGAAATGTTGCCATGGTGGACGTCTTGTTGAGTACATTCTACGAACAAGTATTTAGGTCGCAGGAAGTATGCGTTTTCGGAACCTTGATCATTGCAGTTTTCGATGAGTACTTCCATCTCTCGAAACATTCGACACTCATTAAAAAATCCTTTAATATAAAACAGTATTTGAAATATTTTTTTATGGAAATTATGTGAACTGAATCAGTTAACATGATGAGTTTTAGTGAAGGCTCCTGCTTTCTAGTATTACTCGCGTAACTACACTTGAAACTAAGATTTCTTATTTTAAAAAAATCTTTTATATAATGTAACAGTTTATGATAAAAATTTCTCTGTGGAATAGGAGTTGCCCTAAAGAAGTTAATTTATGTTAGACATAAAACATACTTTACTGCATAACAGACATTTTATGTTATAGGGCAAATGATCAAAAATTTTTGTTGCTGCATCTTAAACTTTCTAAGCTTCTGACAGCTTGAATAATGATTAATAAAGGTTGTTTTTGTTTCAAGTACTGTAGGCATAAACATTTCTATTCTTGTCAAGTTGTGATGGATTATTTATGACGGATCTTAATAGTGAATTTAGTTGCAATAAAATGCCTAACACCTTGAAGAGCTACCTATAAGTTGACTGCGAGTGTACATCACATATTATTCGTACCACTCGCTTTGATGCAATCAATTCTTTCTTTCTAAGTAATGAGTTTCACCAGAAAAGTTTTCCATAAGTTGTTACTGAATAGAAATATGCAAAATATGTTTAGGAGGCTGCTTCGTTTTTTCTACGACAAGCACTTATACGAAGAGCAAAAATAGACGAACTAAATTTTTTGAGTAGCTCATTAATATGTTTCTTCATCAACACGTACACTAAAAATTAGGAGCATTCTGAGAAATGTCATTAAATTCGTGGTGCAGTACCTGTAGGCAGTATCCACTGGAGTCGACAGCGTGAATTTGCAGCTTCAGGACTAATTAAAAACGCCAAAGAAGCGACATTAACAACTGTCCTGCGCAACGGATAAATGCACCACACGGTTAAGAGTTTCTTCTGTTGCTTTCTCTCTAATTGTATGTGTATAAAGTTCGACTAACGTATTTAGTTTTTTAGTTTTGCGGCTACAAGCCTCGACTATGGGAGCCTTACAGAGAGAACACTCGTCGTTACTTAATAAACCTGACCATGTAGCGTGACAGGAAAGAATGTCACGTTGAAGTGATAACAGTACAGTCAATGTTACTTCCCCTAAACTCATGCACTCTTGTTGACAGTTGAGGTCATTTCAAAAAAATGGCTCTGAGCACTATGGGACTTAACTTCTGTGGTCATCAGTCCCCTAGAACTTAGAACTACTTAAACCTAACTAACCTAAGGACATCACACACATCCATGCCCGAGGCAGGATTCGAACCTGCGACCGTAGCAGTCCCGCGGTTCCGGACTGCGCGCCTAGAACCACTAGACCACCGCGGCCGGCGAGGTCATTTCACATTCATGCTAAAGTAACCATTGCTGCACTGCATTTCAGTATTAATATAATAGGTTGTCACTGTTCATGGAAGCTGTTTCGCATCTGTTCCAGTATCAATATGTTCCGATAGCCGAACGCACTGACCAACAGCCACGATGTAATTTTCTTACAAAAGTATCACACATAATTCCGTGCACCATGCCGCGAATGAATAGAATCATAAATTACTTTAATCCTGCAAACCGACGTAATAGATTCAACTCATATTTAACTCTTCATAAAATTCTTAAGACAATTTATACGCGACGCAGTTCGACGTGAGTACTTGCGGCACCCAAACAAACCCCACTGACACACACGCCCGCGACCAGTAGCGCTTGGTCCTTGTTGACGTTAAATAGCCCCCACCAAAAAACAGGTGTGCTCAGCTTCAAAAATTCCAGAAATTGCACAGTAACAGCAAAGATTGCAATACGTCTAGATCAGTACTTCTTTCATTAGCATCATCTACAAAAAGTGGCTCATTGTTTGGATGTCACCACAGTCACACACACTGTCACTTGAAACAATTAGCCACATTGTGAATGAATGTCCAATCAGACGCTTCCCTGGTGGCACTGAGAAGCTCCATCAAGCATCCCACGAGGCACTCCGCTGGATCGAGTCCATCAACATCCGTGTGTAGTCTGAGCCGTTTTAATGCTTGTGTACTATATATAATTTCACATGTTCATTTATATGTATATTTCTTTGTTTTGCTAAATGTGTATTACTGTAATTGATGCATACGATAACAATAATAATCTAAAAAAAGTAACAATTCTACTGAACGAATGTTAAGTGAAAGATCATTCTCATACATAAAATGTAGGTTGTTGTTGTTGTGGTCTTCAGTCCTGAGACTGGTTTGATGCAGCTCTCCATGCTACTTTATCCTGTGCAAGCTTTTTCATCTCCCAGTACCTACTGCAACCTACATCCTTCTGAATCTGCTTAGTGTATTCATCTCTTGGTCTCCCTCTACGATTTTTACCCTCCACGCTGCCCTCCAATACTAAATTGGTGATCCCTTGATGCCTCAACACATGTCCTACCAACAAATCCCTTCTTCTAGTCAAGTTGTGCCACAAACTTCTCTTCTCCTCAATCCTATTCAATACTTCCTCATTATTTGTGTGATCTACCCATCTTATCTTCAGCATTCTTCTGTAGCACCACATTTCAAAAGCTTCTATTCTCATCTTGTCCAAACTATTTATCGTCCATGTTTCACTTCCATATATGGCTACACTCCATACAAGTACTTTTAGAAATGACTTCCTGACACTTAAATCTATACTCGATGTTAACAAATTTCTCTTCTTCGGAAACGCTTTCCTTGCCATTGCCAGTCAAGATTTGATATCCTCTCTACTTCGACCATCATCAGGTATTTTGCTCCCCAAATAGCAAAATTCCTTTAGTACTTTAAGTATCTAATTTCCTAATCTAATTCCCTCAGCATCACTCGACTTAATTCGACTACATTCCATTATCCTCGTTTTGCTTTTGTTGATATTCATCTTATACCCTCCTTTCAAGACACTATCCATTCCATTCAACTGCTCTTCCAAGTCCTTTGCTGTCTCTGACAGAATTACAATGTCATCGGCGAACCTCAAAGTTTTTATTTCTTCTCCATGGATTTTAATACCTACTCCGAATTTTTCTTTTGTTTTCTTCACTGCTTGCTCAATATACAGATTGAATAACATCGGGGAGAGGCTACAGACCTGTCTCACTCCCTTCCCAACCACTGCTTCCCTTTCATGCCCCTCGACTCTTATAACTTCCATCTGGTTTCTGTACAAATTGTAAATAGCCGTTCGCTCCCTGTATTTTACCCTTGCCACCTTCAAAATTTGAAAAAGCATATTCCAGTCAACACTGTCAAAAGCTTTCTCTAAGTCTACAAATGCTAGAAACGTAGGTTTGCCTTTCCTTAATCTTTCTTCTAAGATAAGTCGTAGGATCAGTAATGCCTCACGTGTCTCAACATTTATACGGAATCCAAACTGATCTTCCCCGAGGTCGGCTTCTACTAGTTTTTCCATTCGTCTGTAAAGAATCCGCGTTATTATTTTGCAGCCGTGACTTGTTAAACTGATAGTTCGGTAATTGTCACATTTGTCAACACCTGCTTTCTTTGGGATTGGAATTATTATATTCTTCTTGAAGTCTGAGGGTATTTCGCCTGTTTCATACATCTTGCTCACCGGATGGTAGAGTTTCGTCAGGACTGGCTCTCCCAAGGCTGTCAGTAGTTCTAATGGAATGTTGTCTACTCCCGGGGCCTTGTTTCGACTCAGGTCTTTCAGTGCTCTGTCAAACTCTTCACGCAGTATTATATCTCCCATTTCATCTTCATCTACCTCCTCTTCCATTTCCATAATATTGTCCTCAAGTACATCGCTCTTGTATTGACCCTCTATATACTCCTTCGACCTTTCTGCTTTTCCTTCTTTGCTCAGAACTGGGTTTCCATCTGAGCTTTTGATATTCATACAAGTCGTTCTCTTTTCTCTGAAGGTCTCTTTAATTTTCCTGTAGGCTGTATCTATCTTACCCCTAGTGAGATAAGCCTCTACATCCTTACATTCATCCTCTAGCTATCCCTGCTTAGCCATTTTGCACTTCCTGTCGATCTCATTTTTGAGACGTTTTTATTGCTTTTTGCCTGCTTCATTTACTGCATTTTTATATTTTCTCCTTTCATCAATTAAATTCAGTATTTCTTCTGTCACCGAAGGATTTCTACTAGCCCTCGTCTTTTTACCTACTTGATCGTCTGCTGCCTTCACTACGTCATCCCTCAAAGCTACCCATTCTTATTCTACTGTATTTCTTTCCCCCATTCCTGTCAATTGTTCCCTTATGCTCTCCGTGAAACTCTGTACAACGTCTGGTTTAGTCAGTTTATCCAGGTCCCATCTCCTTAAATTCCCACCTTTTGCAGTTTCTTCAGTTTTAATCTGTAGGTCATAACCAATAGATTGTGGTCAGAATCCACATCTGCCCCTGGAAGTGTCTCTCAGTTTAAAACCTGGTTCCTAAATCTCTGTCTTACCATTATATAATCTATCTGAAACCTGTCAGTATCTCCAGGGTTCTTCCATGTATACAACCTTCTTTCATGATTCTTGAACCAAGTGTTAGCTATGATTAAGTCATGCTCTGTGCAAAATTCTACCAGGCGGCTTCCTCTTTCATTTCTTACCGCCAATCCATATTCAACTACTACGTTTCCTTCTGTCCCTTTTCCTACTGCCGAATTCCAGTCACCCATGACTATTAAATTTTCGTCTCCCTTCACAATCTGAATAATTTCTTTTATTTCATCATACATTTCTTCAATTTCTTCGTCATCTGCAGAGCTAGTTGGCATATAAACTTGTACTACTGTAGTAGGCGCGGGATTCGTATTTATCTTGGCCACAATAATGCGTTCACTATGCCGTTTGTAGTAGCTTACCCGCATTCCTATTTTCCTATTCATTATTAAACCTACTCCTGCATTACCCCTATTTGATTTTGTGTTTATAACCCCGTAGTCACCTGACCAGAAGTCTTGTTCCTCCTTCCACCGAATTTCACTAATTCCCGCTATATCTAACATTAATCTATCCATTTCCCTTTTTAAATTTTCTAACCTACCTGCCCGATTAAGGGATCTGACATTCCACGCTCCGATCTGTAGAATGCCAGTTTTGTTTCTCCTGATAACGACATCCTCTTGAGTAGTCCCCGCCCGGAGATCCGAATGGGGGATTATTTTACCTCCGGAATGTTTTACCCAAGAGGACGCCATCATCATTTAACCATACAGTAAAGCTGCATGCCGTCGAGAAAAAATTACGGCCGTAGTTTCCCCTTGCTTTCAGCCGTTCGCACTACCAGCACAGCAAGGCCGTTTTGGTTAGTGTTAGAAGGCCAGATCAGTCAATCATCTAGACTGTTGCCCTTGCAACTACTGAAAAGGTGCTGCCCCTCTTCAGGAACCACACGTTTGTCTGGCCTCTCAACAGATACCCCTCCGTTGTAGTTGCACCTACGGTACGGCTATCTGCATCGCTGAGGCACGCAAACCTCCCCACCAACCCCACCAACGGCAAGGTCCATGGTTCATGGGGAGGGGGGGGGGGGGGGGGGAATGTAGGTGTACACCCAAAATTGAATCCGCTGGAACTCCGTTCGTGATTTGTTCCCAGTCACTACAGTGTTCTGTTCTTGCGAGATTGTTTGATTTATTCAGCGACAACGTTTTGAATTCTGTTCGTTAGGATGGATTCAGGACTGATATTTATAAAACCATGAATTCCATACAACGTAAATTTTCAGAGAGTAATAAGATCTACATGGACAGATCAGAAAAAGTTACCAACTAGCGATATTCAACAATCTAAGGCGACTTGCAATATTTGGTGAGTGAATGTATAAATAGCATTCTCAGATGAGCTACGGTTCTGGAATCAAAATTGCGATGTGCTAAGTAGACTGGTTCTCAAATGAAACCATAGGGTTCCAGAGACGTTTCTAAGTCTCGTATGTCTGTCTTGTATGTATGGAAACAGAAGCAACAAATGAAAAGTTGTACCAAGATCGGGATTCGAAATTGTGTCTCCTGCTCATCAGGCAGATGCGCTGGCCACTACGCCACCATGGCACGGTGGCTTTGCACGATGCACGGACTACCCTAGCACGCGTCCCTCCTCAGTCCAAATTCCCATTCACGCCTCAGCCCTCTTGGCGTTCCCCCTAAACTCGAACGGCACTGCAGAGGATCTCCATCTGTATTGCTGCAGCTCATCAACGAAAGAACTCCTGCCTGAAACCCAGGAATAGTTGCATTAATCAAGTTAAGCAATAGGCTTCCAGAGATCTTTTCAAGTCTCAAACGTCTGTGCTATTCCACTACATTTTGTATATTAATGTACTGCTTTAGCTGTATTTAGCTCTTCATTATTAGATCACTGCCGGTTTAGCGGCACCTTCAGGTGAACTTATAACTAAAACATGATAGCTAAAATCTCGGAACTCTGTACCCGACATTTGTTTTGCCTTCAGAACAGAACACCACTAAAGACCGGAGAAGCGGACCCATCCACTACATTGGAATCCGGCTGTTTTTTAGTATGACATACCGCATTTTAGAGCTGTTTTGTTCTGACGGACAACGAATATTGGGTACAAAGTTCGGAGCATTTTAGCTCTGATGTTTTAGTTATATGTTCACCTCAAATGTAGCTTTCAGTGCCATGAAACCAGCAGTGATACAATAGCAAGGGACTAATTGCAGCTGAAGCGGTTTACCTGGTGTACCGGTATGAAATGAGCGTTAAGATACAAATGTGTCGATAGGGAACATTTGTTGTGAACGAGCCTTAATTTTTTTTTGTTTGGTTGGTATGACATTTGTCACCGATATTTAGTATACACCAAGTCATGGAACAAACAACATCATATGTTTTCATCGTGTTAACAATGTCGAATTTTGTACCAGAAAGTGATGATTTGCGGAAAGCATTAATTTTTTGTTTTCATTTGAAGAAAAGTGCTGCAGAGTCGCATCGAATGCTTGTCGAGGCATGCGGTGATCACGCTCTATCAGAAACAACATGCAAAAGATGGTTTCAACGGTTCAGAAATAATGATTTTGATGTAAGAAATGAAGAACGTGGAAGACCACCAAAGAAGTTGGAAGACGCCAAATTGCAACCAGTATTGGATGAAGATGATACTTTTGAGTCAGAAGCAAATGACAGCAATGCTAAATGTTGCACAACAAACAATTTCTGACCGTTTGAAAGCTATGGGAAAGGTCCAAAAGTGTGGAAAATGAGTGCCACATGAATTGAATGAAAGACAGATGGAGGAGGAGGATATTAGTGTTTAACGTCCCGTCGACAACGAGGTCATTAGAGACGTAGCGCAAGCTCGGGTGAGGGAAGGATGGGGAAGGAAATCGGCCGTGCCCTTTCACAGGAACCATCCCGGCATTTGCCTGAAGCGATTTAGGGAAATCACGGAAAACCTAAATCAGGATGGCCGGAGACGGGATTGAACCGTCGTCCTCCCGAATGCGAGTCCAGTGTGCTAACCACTGCGCCACCTCGCTCGGTAAAGACAGATGGAAAAACGAAAAAAAAAAAAAAATTTGCTTCAAAGACATGAAAGAAAATCAGTTTTGCATCGAATTGTTACTGGCGATGAAAAATGGATTTATCCTAAACGGGAAAATCGTGGTTTAATCCGCGACAACCATCAACATCGACTGCAAAACCAGATCGATTCGGCAAGAAGACAATGCTCTGTGTTCAGTGGGATCAGAAAGGTGTGGTGTATCATGAGCTAAAACCCGGTGAAACTGTGAATACTAATCGCTACAGACAACAAATGATCAATTTCAACTATGCATTGATCGGAAAAAAGCCCAGAATGGGCCAGACGATATGGCAAAGTAATTTTTTTACACGACAATGCACCTGCACACAAAGCAAAACTGGTTTAGGATACAGTCAAAACACTTGGCTGGGAGCTGCTACCCCACCTGCCGTATTCACCAGACTTGGCCCCTTCCGACTACCATTTATTTTCATCAATGGGACACGCATTGGCCGAGGAACACTTCGATTCCTACGAAGAAGTCGAAAATTGGGTGTATGATTGGTTTGCTTCAAAAGACGAACATTTCTATTGGCGTGGTGTCCACAAATTGCCAGAAAGGTGGTCAGAATGTATAGAAAGCAGTGGTCGGTTCTTTGAATAAAATGTTTTTACTTTTCGATTCAAAATTAGTGTTTCATTTTCACAAAAAAACGCTCATTTCATATCCGTACACCTGGTATTGATACTCAAGATGACTACTCGTAGCTGAGACTGCCCTACCTGCAGGGTTGTCTGCTATTCCAATACAGTTGAAGAGTCCCTGCAATGGTGTTCGAGTTAAGGGAGGGTCCCAAGTGGTCTCAGGCGTGAATGTGAATCTGGATTGAGGAGGGACGCGTGCTATGGTAGTCCGTGCATCGTGCAAAGCCTCTCTGCCAGAGTGGCGCACTGGTTAGCGGATCTGCCTAACGAGCAGGAGAGACAGGTTCGAATCCCAGTCTTGGTACAAATTTTCATTCATTCCTCCAGTCTGTGTATGTAAATGGATTCTTCTGAAATGTGAGATGACTCTTGCGTGCATTGTATTATTATTATTTGATTCCATATTTGATGTAAGACTTTTTATAACATGGTCCATGTCTTGCAATGACTATAATGTAAAAGATAAGACGGCTAGTGTCATGTATAGGAGGGCCCTGCTCTCATCCTAATAAATAAAATAAATATTTTGAGTCACGGTAGTAGGACTGTGCTGACAGCAGAGTGACGGGTGGTGGTGTTGTGCAGGGCGGAGAACTTCCGCGTGGTGTGCGACTGGGCGCGCGCCGCCTTCAGCGCCGACGGGCGCCACGTGGCGGCCGGCTCCGCGGACGGCTCGCTGCTCGTCTGGGCCGTCGCCACCGGCAAGCTGGAGCACACGCTGCAGGAGCACGGGTGAGTGGCGCGGCCAGCGCGTAAGCGCGCTCCACCGTTTGCACAGGCTACGAGCACTGTCTTGCCGAAACACGGAGGTTCTGCTGAAATCTTTTTTAGAATTGTATGCGCTGCCTGGGAAAAAAAAAGCACCCATAAGGAGAAGAGGCAGTTATAAGAGTCGAGGGGCATGAAAGGGAAGCAGTGGTTGGGAAGGGAGTGAGACAGGGTTGTAGCCTCTCCCCGATGTTATTCAATCTGTGTATTGAGCAAGCAGTAAAGGAGACAAAAGAAAAATTCGGAGCAGGTATTAAAATCCATGGAGAAGATATAAAAACTTTGAGGTTCGCCGATGACATTGTAATTCTGTCAGAGACAGCAAAGGATTTGGAAGAGCAGTTGAACGGAATGTACAGTGTCATGAAAGGAGGGTATAAGATGAACATCAACAAAAGCAAAACGAGGATAATGGAATGTAGTCGAATTAAGTCGGGTGATGCTGAGGGAATTAGATTAGGAGATGAGTCACTTAAAGTAGTAAAGGAGTATTGCTATCTGGGGAGCAAAATAACTCATGATGGTCGAAGTAGAGAGGATATCAAATGTAGACTGGCAATGGCAAGGAAAGCGTTTCTGAAGAAGAAAAATTTGTTAACATCGGGTATAGATTTAAGTGTCAGGAAGTCGTTTCTGAAAGCATTTGTATGGAGTGTAGCCATGTATGGAAATGAAACATGGACGATAACTAGTTTGGACAAGAAGAGAATAGAAGCTTTCGAAATGTGGTGCTACAGAAGAATGCTGAAGATTAGAAGGGAAGATCATATAACTAATGAGGAGGTATTGAATAGGATTGGGGAGAAGAGAAGTTTGTGGCACAACTTGGCTAGAAATTTAGTATTGGAGGGCAGCGTGGAGGGTAAAAATCGTAGAGGGAGACCAAGAGATGAATACACTAAACAAAGTCAGAAGGATGTAGGTTGCAGTAGGTACTGGGAGATGAAGAAGTTTGCACAGAATAGAGTAGCATGGAGAGCTGCATCAAACCAGCCTCAGGACTGAAGACCACAACAACAACAACAACAACAAGGAGAAGAGGATACTACACAGGTTTAAAGGGTGTGTAATGTTATTTCAGAGATTAAAAAATCGAGTGAAATGTCTGGAGAACTTGGGAGTATGAGCCCACTTATCAGTAAGTCGTTGCACCGCCTCTGGCCTGGATGCCTGCACTGGTTCCGCTGGGAAGGCTATCATAAAGCAGTGGATACTCTCCTGAGGCAAGCTTGTTGACAACTGTTGTAAATGATATCCTGTACACTGGCCCTAACACAAAGTTGACATCCATACTGGTACCATATGTCCCACATGTGTTATGTTAGGGACAGCTGTAAGGGAAAATGCTGGACATGGGTGTACCTCAACACCACGAAGACAGTTAATAGAGACACTTGTCATGTATGGACGACCATTTTCCTGTTTACAACTGGCAGCACTATACTGCCACATGAGAGGTAACACATGAGGGTGCATGACGTCCCCACGGGAATCATAGCAGTCGAACTGCAAGTTTACCTGAGATGCCAATAGCGGCCGTGCGGGATCCTGCAGACGCAATGGAGCACGCCTGCTGAGCTACGCCTGTGGCGTCTCGGTACTTCTAGTGCCGTCTGTCACAGAAATACAGGAGGGCCAGTAGAGTGGCTGACACCACCCGTGCCTGAAGTCACTTCCTTGGGAAGTCAATAGCTGGACTCTGTTTCCTTTTGCATCATCTGTAACGAGTCTTCTGTTTGTTGTGTTACACCTACATCTACATCTGCATCGCTACTCCGCAAGCCACCTGACGGTGTGTCGCGGAGGGTACCTTGAGTACCTCTATCGGTTCTCCCTTCTATTCCATTCTCGTATTGTTCGTGGAAAGAAAGATTGTCAGTATGCCCCTCTGTGGGCTCTAATCTCTCTAATTTTATCCTCATCGTCTCTTAGCGAGATATACGTAGGAGGGAGCAATATGCTGCTTGACTCCTCGGTGAAGGTATGTTCTCGAAACTTCAACAAAAGCCCGTACCGAGCTACTGAGCGCCTCTCCTGCAGAGTCTTTCACTGGAGTTTATCTATCATCTCCGTAACGCTTTCGCGATTACTAAATGATCCTGTAACGAAGCGCGCAGCTCTCCGTTGGATCTTCTCTATCTCTTCTATCACCCCTGTCTGTTACGGATCCCACACTGGTGAGCAGTAATCAAGCAGTGGGCGAACAAGTGTACTGTAACCTACTTCCTTTGTTTTTGGACTGCATTTCCTTAGGATTCTTCCAATGAATCTCAGTCTGGCATCTGCTTTACCGACGATTAGTTTTATATGGTCATTCCATTTTAAATCACTCCTAATGCCTACTGCCAGACAATTTATGGAATTAACTGCTTCCAGTTGCTGACCTGTATTGTAGCTAAATGATAATATATCTTCCTTTCTGTGTATTCGCAGCACATTACACTTGTCTACATTGAGATTCAGTTGCCATTCCCTGCACCATACGTCAATTCGTTGCAGATCCTCCTGCATTTCAGTACAATTTTCCATTGTAACAACCTCTCGATATACTACAGCATCATCCGCAAAAAGCCTCAGTGAACTTCCGATGTTATCCACAAGGTCATTTATGTATATTGTGAATAGTAACGGTCCTACGACACTCCCCTGCGGCACATCTGAAATTACTCTTACTTCGGAAGACTTCTCTCCATTGAGAATGACATGCTTTACTTGTTCACTAATCATTTCTGCACCTGTCCAGCTCTCTCACAGTGACCGTTGTCGCACCTCTCTGTAGCCCATCTCTCCTTACCAATGTGTATGAAGTCGTCCACAACAGTACCACTGTGCTTTCATAGGTCCCTCAGTCGTATCCAGCCATGACCTGACGTCATTGTCAGTGGATACCCATACATCGCATGGGGACCTGTCCTCAGGTCGATGCTGTGCTCGCCAACGACGGTTATTTGGCGTATGGAGAACTGCGATCTGTGACGAAACACAGTGTGATACCATTCACATGAAGTCCACACTTTGCAGTCATGGCACTACTCCAGGCACAGCCGTTTGTTTGTGTTGCTAACGGCAACCTACGCATGAAACTGTAATTCCCTAACCTCACTGAAAAAAAAAAAAAAAAAAACGGAAATGCCGTGTGGCCAGGGCCTGCCGTCGGGTAGACCGTTCGCCTGGTGCAAGTCTTTCGAGTTGACGTCACTTTGGCGACTTGCGTGTCGATGGGGATGAAATTATGATGACAACACAACACCCAGTCCCTGAGCGGAGAAAATCTCCGACCGAGCCGGGAACCGAACCCGGGCCGTTAGGCATGACATCCACTCAGGTACCAGGGGCGGACCCCTGACTGCCGGTAGTCTCTGACTAATGGTGTGGGACGTCACAGATTGTTGCAGGGATTTCATCACTTCTTCACAGTTGGCAGGTGCAGATGTGGAGGAGTGGTCAATCGTGGTTCACCGAAACTTCCAGTATGAGTATGCCTGCCGGCACATTTCCATGCAGTCCAACATCAGGGCAAAAAGAAAAAAAAAAAAAAAAAAAATATCCATTTGGGGAGCCAGTCAATGGTCATCATCTATTTCACTTGGAAGTTGAAACCAGCTGTTTCGTTAACTATCTCTATTACATCAATATCTTTGCTAAATGTGGCAACAAATTCAGCTGCACATTTTGCAAGGTAAGACATAGATGTTTCATTTAAAGCATTTTCTAAGAAGAAATGAACTTCGGATGAAATGGTGAGTTACATGTAAGATGTTTTCATTTCAGTTATTATTCTATGAAATACTACGAAACATTCTAGCTCAGATTGGAGCCCTGCGGTCAAATATCGTATCTGCTTGAGTACGCTCCCAACTACACTCTCAGAAAAAAGATGCATCACGAAGGAATTATCCGAATGGGGCGGAAATCGGTAGATGTAATGTATACCTCTAAACAAGCATAAGATTACAATTTCAGAAAAAATAGTTGATTTATTCAAGAGAAAGAGTTTCAAAAGTTGAGCGAGTCAATAACACCTTGGTCTTCCTTTGGCCCTTATGCAAACATTTCTTTGGTTTGGCATTGATGATGATGATGGTTGATTAGTGGGACACTCAACTGAGCAGTCATTAGCACCCGTACAAAGTCCCAATTTGTACACAGTCCAATCTTGCCACTGGCACAAATGTTGAAATGATGAGGACAACACAAACACCCAGTCCCCAGACAGAGAAAATCTCCAACCCGGCCGGGAATCGAACCCGGGACGTCGTGATCCAGAGGCAGCAACGATTTGGACGTTTGGCATTGACTGATAAGAGTTGTTGGATGTCTTTCTGAGGGATATTGTGCCAAATTCTGTCCAGCTGGTCTGTTAGATTGTCAAAATCCAGAGCTGGTTGGAAGGCTCTACCCTTAGTGCTCCAAACGATCCCAACTGGGGAGAGATCCGGCGACCTTTCTGGCCACGTTCTGGTATAGCAAACACGAAGACAAGCAGTACAAACTCTCGCCGTATGTGGGCTGACATTATCTCGCTGAAATTTAAGCCAAGGATATCTTGCCATGAAGGGCAACAAAACGGGGCGTAAAATACCGTCGATGTACCGCTGTGCTGTAGTGTGCCGTGGGCACGGCTCCACGGCACCACAGACAACTCCTGTTTGTCGGACCGTATGTCGGGCGACAGTCAGGTTGGTATCCAATCGCTGTCTGGGGCGTCTCCAGACATGTGTTCCCTGGCCATCAGAGCTCAGTTCGAAGCGGGACTGATCACTGAAGGTAACTCTACTCCAGTCAATAAGATTCCAAGCCGAAGACGTATCTAGTATAAAATACGTATTAGACAGTTTTTAAAAAACATTCGTTTTATCATTTTCCTGGATATTAACACTTTTCCAGATGCCGATTTCAATAAGGAAAGTCAACGCAAAAAAAAGAAAATGAGTTTTCAAAAATGATAAAGCACAAATACAATGTATCCGCGCGCGCGCACACACAAGCACACACAGACGAGACACAAACCCAAACTTACCAACTCCGTAATCGGGCAGTCGGGTTTCCTTCTGTATCGTGGGCAGCCGAAGAATATATCACTCGTATGTCCTGGAGCACCCTATAATCGCATTATTGTGATGATGTGAGGCAGAGCCTGTAAAGATCTTGTTGATGGCAGTTGCGGTTAAATTTCAACGTGGTAATGACCCTCACAAACTGTCTCGTGGTCCCTAGACCAGAGAAGGTGCAGTTCAGAGCTCCCTTTGGAACATACCATTGAACCTTCTGTAAATTCAGTGGTATTCGCCTATACCAAGTGCCCTTGTGTAGATCTTCAGTCTTTCTCTTCTTAGTTTAGTCTTAACTTAGGACCATTAATACTGTATGTAGCCAGAAGCAGTTTAAGCCTAGTGAAAGTAACATAGGAGCTAATATTTTTTCCATTCAGATGACCAGTACAGCACTGAATTAAGTTGTGCATACTCTCCTCTTCACAGGTCGAACGGCGTCACAGCAGTGTCGTTCCACCCGCACGGCTCATTCATGGCGAGCGTTGACAAGAAGCGCAAGGCCGTAATTTGGACGGACTTGTGAGAGCGCACAATCAAAGGAGGTCGACCGGTCGCGGGGGCGACTTTGCCGCCGACTGCTTCCACGGTCGGAGAGACGCCTGTCAACACACTTCGCAGCTTCGTTCTCGTGTCTTTGAACTACACGAATCTTTAAGTTTTCATATACCGTCTATCGTGCTCAGTCTATGATCGACACTTGGACTTTTCTTGTTATAAAATCTTTCTGTGCTGTGTCTGCTTCGCATGCACACCTCTTTTCTTATTTAAAAATTTTGATGAACTAGATGGAGACTTCGCCGTTTCTTAGCACTGCCATTTGCCACATATTACTTTTGCAGGCATCATCTTAACATTTCTCAGCAAGCGTCGTGTGATATATCGGTGGCCTGTCGTTCAAGAGTACGTATTTTGACCGTTATCAACTAATAAACAACTTCGTTTCGTGTATTATGCCTTTATTTTAACGAATATTTCCGACTTGTCGGTCCCTACTTTCGGAATCTTCTTCAGTGGCGAAGCCTTGCCAGATTCCTCATAAATCTTGATTTAGCAACTTGTGGAGTCCGCGGAAGTAGACAGTACTGATCATCAGATACCACATTTGGGCCGTACGTAGTTCCAACCCACTGGGTCTAATAGTCTTGCGGCCTTCGTGGCTGCTACTTTACGGCGATGCTTCATCCCTATGCCTCGCAGTGTTCACTTCTCGGCCTCCAAGTTGTAAGGCGTTATATGTAGTGCTGGCGCTCTAGTTTCAGAACGATCGCTTTGATTATCAGACTGCTTTTGTGGAGACTACTGTAGTTGTGAAAAATCGTAGGAAGAACATAGAATTTAGCTTCAAAGTCGATTTTTTTAAAAATTTAAATGTTATGTTATTGTGGGCCTTTATTTTAAACGTTTTTGTGAGATGATGTCATGTACCGTTCCTCCAAAGATGTTTTTATTAGTATTTTATGTTTCAAATTCAGCTGTAATGGGTTTGTGAGTTAGTTGTCGGTTACGCTTATTTTGATTAAGCCGAAAGTGTTGCACGTAATAACTGGAAATATGCGTTCAGCAAGGAAACACTTTACTGATGTGACTGGTCCGTATGGTGAGCTGGGAAAATGTTTCTACTTGCTCTGCCAACAATGTGGAATATAATCAAGACATGCTTATCCATACACTAAAGTTTAACAAAACTCTAACCTTTTACTCACAAAGCAGAGTTTGATCGCATTCATTGCATAACCTGGCTTGTTCTTGTTCCTCTTCTTCTTCTTCTTCTTCTTCTATTCTTATCACAAACGTCTTATTCTCTTCCTTCAAAATGCAGTAAATCATTGACAATAGTTTTTTGTTACCAAAGTTATTGCATGCAGCTTTTGTTGTTTTCAACATAACATCACAAACAGAAATATGTAAATATTTTTATTTTTTCTGGGAACTTGTTTAGTATGTAAGAAAATACACGTTTTTTGTACTGTTCACTAAACAGTACAAGATTGCCTACACTAAGATGGCTTTCATGATACTATAATACGACTGTAAAAGTGGAATTCTGATGCTTCGTCATTTATGAATACTCATGGCCGAAAGACAGCATATAAGATGCTATGAAATTAAGTATAAACATATTTTCTTGTTCTTCAGGAAATAATGAAGGATAACAAAAGTATTGTGTTGCCTTATTAGTTGATGTATGCATGTGGTGTGGGTAAAATTACATTATATCTGGAAACTAGAAATATATTTGTACACATCAATACTGTAGAAGTACCAAAATTGGAGTCATATGCGATAATTTTATGTGTTAATACTTTGTAATGAATATCATGTATGATTTAATGAACTGAATTCTTACCTGTAATTGTATTATTCGTTATTTTATCATGAATTCATTGTTATATTTTAGGAACATATGTCTGAAATGAAATATATTTCGTAAATATTGTCGATTGTTTCATTTTGTATGGGTCACATGGAACAGTTCCTTGCGTAATTGTTAATCCCATTCACACCTACTTACCAGTGATTTAAACTGCATAATTTTAATGTCTTCCATGCTACGATACTCTCAATGAAAAAAAAAACTCTGAATTGCTTCAACATTCCAACAAGGAGGAACCATGCATTTTGTTACAATTATAGGAAACAAGTGTGATAAAAATATGCTTAGCGATAGGCACTAGACATTTACACCTGTTGTTTATCTGTTCTCATGTATCCAAGGCGATCAGAATTCTTCCGTTCACTCTATGAAAATAATGGTGGATTGGAATAGGCACTGTCTCATCATTGTTTCAGAAAAAAACATTATAACTAATAGTGATCTGTCTATTTTCTTGATGCAGCTGAATATTAATTGTTGTAGCCAATTTTCATCCAGTGACTTCAGCTCCTCATGCGTTATCTTAAATTCTAATACTAGAAGATAGGTAGATATTTAAGAGTGCATTGAAGATTTTATTGTAGGCTTACTTTTCATCAAATACAAGTTTTACTTTATCCACCTTGATACATTACTTCCAGCCACTGACTGAGAATTCTAACATCTTAAGTTTCATTATGAAATCCACATTGTGACTGCTGCTCTACAAAAGACATGTGTCTCTCAAAGATGGCAGGAAATACAAGTATATTAGAGAAAATTATATATTTATCTTCATAATTGATCTACAAATGCATTTTGATTATTAATGCAATTATGGCAAATGTTCCAATTAAATGTTTGGTGTCACTAATTCAAATAATCTTTCAGCTGTAGAAAATTAACAGTATGACTGAAGTAGACAGATTATCACAAAAACTGACTTGGAAGTGGCAGAAGCAATTACATTTATTGAATTATTCAATATGGCCTCCCAAAACTGTAAATGTACAAAATGAATCCCCATTCCCCATATCAAGGAAATCATAAATTAAGCAGATAGATAACATTTGCAAAAATAAGTGAACAGAGCAATAGTAAATAATCAAAATGCATTTATAAATCAATTATGAAGACAAATATATAATTTTCTCTAATCTTCAATGCATTCTTAAATATCTAACTATCTTATGGAAATAGACAGATTATCACAAAACTGACTTGGGAGTGACAGAAGATAATACATTTATTTAATTATCGAATATGACATCTCAAAAATTGTAAATGTACAAACTGATTTCCCATTCCCCACATCAAGGAAATCATAAATTAAGCAGATTAGATAATATTTGCTAAAATAAGTGAACAGAGTAATAGTTCATGTAAGAAAACCCTATTCTGGCATGACACCATTATTTATGCAAGCTTTTAAACTGTTTGTACTCATGGAGTCACTAGGTAGTTGTTTTTTAATTGACCTCTTTTTAACTCATTGACTTCAGACATGTGGCTCAATAGCCATTAACGTAATATGTCCATATCATCATAAATATACACATTGATCACCCACACAATGTATAGAAGTGTGGTTATCATCATCATTTGTTGTCCATTGCTGCATAAAGGCCACTTGCAGAATTCTCCATGCAACACATCCTTGAACTGGAAACATTTATGTTGCTTCTGCATTTTCCTGGGGTCATCTAGCCATCTACCATTAGTTCATTGTCTCAGTAATTTCTTATATTCTGAAATACAGCAGAGACGTTCATAAGTTAATCTATCATCAATTCCCCTGGCTACAGCCCCACACATTTCCATTTCATTTTCACTGCATTCATGATCGTGTCTCTTACTTCTATCTATCCACTGGTCCATTTGCTTGTGTTCTCATCTATTGTAGTAATTCCCAAATTGCATCTCTCCATTACTCAGAGGAACACTCACTTTTTGAATAGTTTCCTCATTAGAAGTCTGTGTCTCACAACTGTAATTCAAAACTGGTTATAAAGACAGACTGTAAGGTTCCAGAATCAGAGTCCTCAAAAACTTAGTTTATAAACCCTGTTTAGATATTCGAGAAACACCTGAAGCATTTTCCTTATATCCAGTTTATTTTCTTTTGTTCGAATACAAAAATGTCATCAACTGGTTCTCTGACTTCATTGTTAATTTGAAGTATTTCTTTGACTTGTTGAGTATGCATTATTCTAGTCTTATTACTATTAATTTTCATGCTTACTATCAAGCTTGCTCTATTCAGTTCTGTGATTAGAGGCATACTGCTGTGTCATTAGGAGAACATAGGTGAATTATATGTGTTCCATCAGCTCACAGTCCTTGTTTTTCCAGAATAGTATCCATGATGTGTGAATTCCATTCCTGAGTTCCCTTGAAACTCTGAAGGTCCCTTAACCATGATGAAGTATCATGGAAGCTGTAGCAGTAGTAAATGTGTTCTTCAGCATGTAAAAGAAAAAAAGAATCCTAAGTAGACTGGTAATTAATATTCATTTCTCAGTAGCATAATTTTGGTCACAACCTGCAAGTGGTCTTTTGTGCTGTATAAAACACTGAAATCAGCTTGTCGATTTGCTTAACTGAAAGGAAATGTTTTATGTTCCATATCACCCAAGTGGATGCCCAACACTACTTTGAAAAGTGATATTCAGTTGTCTGTGGTATTGTCATGTTGGAGTTTACCACTGTTTACAGATCACGACAGATTCCAGAAACGGAGTATTATTTGTTACTGGTACCCGCTGACATCCATTCAGTACACTGCCAGCATAATGTAATGCCCGAAAGGAGAAAAAGACATACATGAAAATTTTTGAATGCTGAAATCATTTAAATATGAATTTTCTGTGCATATGAACTCTGTTGCATTATGTATTACATTACTGGCCACTTTTGTCTGTTGTCATTGTCAAATACCTGCAGCTTCAAGAAAATGGCCATAGGCCTAAACTTCCTATTCATTTAATATAAGATATAATAAAGTTCATCTGTAATAAAAAAAGTTTCTGACAGCCTACAGTGGATATTTAAAATCCTTTTAGTATTCATAAATTATGTAGAGGATGTAGTGCCATACATGAAGGAGCTAATACTACAGAAAAAACGTTTCACAACAACAAATTTGTGCAATGTATTGGTGCAGATAAGTACTTGGGAACATTTACTAGCTGGCCAAGACAAATTATCTTGCAGTGGTACATGTACAGAATCAGTCTAAATAAGTTTCACCTGGCCCACTTTGAAGCCCAACACAGGGTTAAAATTGTCACTACTCCTGTGTCACTAATATATACCATGTAGCAATCTAATTTCTTTTATGAGATATGATTGCTGGAGTGGAAAATGTATAGCGTAACAGTTCATAAACTGCTTGCAGCTGCGCCAAGCAACTGATGTTATCCACCAAACGAAAAGAATAGCACTTCAAAGTCAACTGGGAGAAAGCCACGACACTTGAAGTTCCTATGAGGAAGAATGTAATTCGTTGGATTTGGTTACACCTCATGGGTAGTAGGTGGTTCCCTCTCAAGATCACGGTGGGAGCAAGATCACCTCAGGAAGCTGCGTCCCTGCCCTGTACAATCACTTGTTCTTCCTCGCCTCCATATCCTGAGGAGAATGTGCCTTAAAGCCCTTTTTCCAAACCTCTATTAATTCCTGTACAACCCTCCATCTCTTCTCAACCCACGTTGGACCAGTGTGAGAAGCTATGGTCCAAACGTTTCTAAATGAAAGTGTCGAAATTTAAACCAAGCATACAGTAGGTAAGTAGAGTTGGATGCTCAGAATCTCACGGTGAAATGTCAGTCTGGTCCTTGAATTCGGCGAGGGAAGGGGTCAAAAATCCAACTAATACAAATAAACAACAAAATAAATAACAACTTGCACAAAAGTTTCTGTGCTGCAGCATCTAGTATTCGCACTGAGGTTGGGAGAATATCTTGCCTGTTTGCGACACAAACTGCAGAACATCAAATTGGATGAACTCTCTGGGATGTACTCAGAATTGGTGTGATGAGTCTAAAAGCCAAAGCAATAGCTATCCTCCTATTTCAAAATAACCAGGAACTAAATCTGTGTATTGACGGCATAACTTTACTGATTGACAACAGGAGGAAACACCTTATCAGCAAGGCCATGACTGGCTCAGAGTGATCTACATGGCCCTTGAGTTGAATGGTAAGACTAGCCTCCAGATAATTTGTGCCTACACATCTACTTCCACATCAAGCAATGATAAAGTAGAACAGTTGTATAAAGATATGACAACAGTAAAAAATTCAGAAAACACCACATTTTCCTTAATACTTGGCAATTAGATGCTTAGATAAAAGCTAAGTCTACAGAAGACCCTCCCTTAATTGGAAATTTTTAATTGGAATACGAAACCAGAGAGCACAAATGATGACGAATTTTCGTTACAAAGAACGTTTACACTGTTTGAACATATTTTACGAGAAAAACTCAAAAAGTATGTGGACTTGGAGAAGCCCTGGTGGCATGATTAAGGCTGAAATACATTACATACTAACATACAACAACCGAATATGCTCAGACGTGTCACTTTTAACTGTTACAATACAGATAGCGACCATAGGCTGGTTAGAGCCATATTAACATTCGATTTGAGAGAAAACATATGATGTAAAGAAAGCTCCTGCCTACGATAAGTGAGCTGAAAAAGAAAAGAAAGGAGTTCAGCCGCTGCACAGACAAACAACTACCGACAGAAAAGTTAAAAGGAATGGTACCGGACGAAGTCACAACAGAAACGAACGACAGTTTCGAACAACAGTAAATAAATCCTAAATTCGACCTCAAAACATAACAGCTTACAGAAAAAACGCTAAACACTGACAGACTCACCCAAATTCAGAGACCTCAGCAAAAACGAATAGAAGGCAATGAACAGCGATCAGAGAATGCAAAACATGAGACTGATCGAGGAGACAAAAAAGAAGTGTGAACATGAGAATCGTTGCAGTCAGTCGAAAGGTAAGCTGATCATTCACAAAATTCCAAATGGTCGAGGAGACGTTCTTACTGGAATAGACAAAATTATAAAAAACTGACGAGGACTTTTCAAAAGCTCTACAGTCGGTGACAACCCAAAGTCTGCATGATGAATCACGAAGATCAATAGTGAATGTGAGGTCGGAATAACTAGAACCTAAACAACTCAAGAATTGTAATGTGCCATGAGGAGATCACGTCACGAGGAAGAAGCGTAGAATTGGAGCAAAGACACTTTAACAAGCACTCCTGATCCTTTTAAATAAATGTTTCAAGGAAGGAACAATTCCAGAGTCTTGGGAAAATGGAGAAGTCATTCTCCCCTTCAAAACAAATGCATTTATTAGTTTTTTATCTATATTTTACAAGGTGCTAACGAAAATTAATGCTAACTGCCTGAGTCAGAAATTTGTCTTTTACAAGCCAGTCATACAAGTGGGTTTCAGAAAAGGTTTCAGTACAACTGGACATCTTCAAGTAGTATGCACACTTACAGTGAAATCTGTGGAGTATAAATCCCTTTCAAATGTCCTTCATAAACTACCAGAAGGCGTTGGACATGACCAATATAAGGAAGATGTGATCACTGGAAATGTTCCTGTGAGAAAATGCATCAGACAAGGAGAAACAATCTCATCTAAATTATTGAAAATGGTTGAAATGGCTCTGAATACTATGGGACTTAACGTCTGAGGTCATCAGTCCCCTAGAACTTAGAACTACTTAAACCTAACTAACCTAAGGACACCACACACATCCATGCCCGAGGCATTCGAACCTGCGACCGTAGCGGTCGCGCGGTTGCAGACTGAAGCGCCTAGACTAAATTATTCACTTTAGCCCTGCATGATCTGTTCAAGGGGCTGTCCTCCGGACAGAAAGGTGTCAACGAAGATGAAAAACATCTCAACCATCTTCGCTTTGCAGATATCAGCCTCTTCAGCAGAGTCACAAATGAACTGTTAACAATGATCAGGGAACTCAAAGATCCCTCCCAATCCATAGGTCTCGAAATTAATCTTCAGAAGGTAGCAATCATGTGCCTTACCATTATCACAGTCTCCACAGCAAACCACCCCTTGGCTGTAGTAAATGAATACATTTATGTGGGACATAAAATGCAACATGGGAAAGATAACCAGACAGCACAGATAACTTAGCGAACTGTCCCCACATAAATGGCTTTCAGGAAACGTGATTACATTCTCCACAAACTAACTATAACTGTAAACTGAAAAAGGAAGATTCAGGACACATGTATCTTTCCAGTGACAAAACACGGTCTCAAAACAGTGACACAACAAGCAGCGCAGATCACCTGCGGGACTGTCAAAGGGCGACAGAGAGAGCAATGCTTGGAATGAGAGACAGGATTAGAAACGAAGATTTAAGGAAAACAGAGGTCTATGACACTGTTGAGCGGATAGTGAGACTGAAGCGCCGTTGGGAAGAACATGTTGCCAGTAACAACTTCAAATGGACCGAAACAGTGATGCATGGCGTCCGAGGATAGCAGATAGGAGCGTCAAACGTCATTTGACGTGATGGACAGACGACATCCCAAGATACGTGTGAAAAAACCAGAAAAGATGACTTGGAAATCTATGGAAGAGGCCATTGTCCAGGGGTGGATATCCAGAGGCCGAAGAAGAAGAAGAAGACGTAGAAATAGATGTTAGACCTTACTAAGTCGGCGTCATTCATGAAACATCATCTCCAGCTTGCTACTGGCTCTCTGATGATATGAGGCCTTTCTCCCTGTGAAACGCTTGCATCGTAATAACCACAACACTCGCATATGTAAACAGTGAATGACTGAGAATGATTTATTGGAATTACATGCCTGCACATGGGAATTCACTTTTGAACTATTTTAAGTTTCGCACATTGAAAGGAAGAGAAATTTATCAATCCCAAAGGATAACCCAACTCTCAACCTGCAAAACTTTTAAAGTGTCACTTGTGCGCCTACAACCATGAAGGCTGCCACCCAGACCATCTTGATTTCCACACTCTCCAAGCTGCTACGCAAAATAATTTCAAGTCAGGTCTTCCAGTCAGTCAGTCTCAGAAGCAGAATGAAGCACTTTCATTGCATCCTTCCTGCTTTCACTAACAGCACTCCTTTTCAAAGTGATGCTTCCTTTGGGGAAAATTTAGAAGTTTGTTCCCAACAGGTGCTGGAAAACACCCACTTGCATGTGCAGGCCACTAGGCTCTTTAGCCATCCTAGTAGGTTTCGATCATAAACCAAATAGATTGAATACGAAAAGTTTGACCTATCATTGACATTCTTGACAAAGACTTCTCTCATGAAATACTGGGTACTGGCTTTAACTTCCATAATAGCCAAGAGGGTGAGCTCACACGCACGGCCAGGAATCAAATACTACGTCTACATCTACACTCTGCAATCCACCTTTCGGCAAGTGGCGGAGGGGACCTCGTGTACCACTGTCACTTTTTCCCTTTCCTGTTCCACTCGTGAACGTGAATTGAGCTCTCTCATTGTACCTTCGTGGTCATTTTGCGAAATACACGTAGGAGGAAGCAAAATATTGGATCAGTTAGTTTACTTTTGTAGGAAAGTACGCGCTCGCAATTTAAACTACATACCATTCCTTACGCTTTCGCACTTACTAAACGAACTATTGACTAAAAGAGCTGCTCTTCTTTTGATCTGTCTGTCCTATAATTAGTTTATGTGGTCGTTCCATACTTCCGGATATGAATGCGATTGTTCGGCTGTCGTGTAATGTTAGACTAACGTGTCTTTCTGCCTATTTATGAGTAATTCGCTACATTTGCCTATGTTAAGCTTCAACCGACAACTGTTGCACCAAGCAATAGCTGCAAGTCTTCTCCTACTTAGCCACACTTTTTCTATCGTTGTGACTTCTCTATCCATCCACAAACAGCTTTATGGAGCTTTCAATGTTATCACCTAGGTGCTTTAGGTATATTGTGGACAGTAATGATTCTACAAAGCTTCCTTAGGGTACCCGCGAAGTTACTTTTACGTTTGAAAATTTCTGTAATTCTGCTTGCTCATTTTACTAAGGTTTGAAGCTCCTATTTTCGTTCGTCTGTGTTTGCGAGTTAAAAAACTGGGTTGTTTTGGAAATTAGCCTTATGCAAACACAATTAGTTTATTTTTATATTTACTCAGACATGTTTCTACATCAATATTTCATCTTCTGTGGGTCAGATTTTTATTTCTGTGAAGTACAATATCACATTTGCAATAATTTAACTGCTGTAGCCCTAATAAATACAATATTTGCAATTTTCTTCGTTTGGTTTAGACACCCACCTTAAAATTACATCGCTAACTGAACTGTATTATTATACATAGATTTTAGTGCTCGTTTTCGTCTTTTTTTTGACAGAATGTCATCTGCAAACTAGCCACAAAGAAAATTATTGCGTACTTGTGGAGAGCTGTTTCGAGGGCAGAGGTTATGTACGTTTCTGTACTTACATTTCTCACCCTGTTTCGTGTCTCTGGTTGGTGCCTCAATCAACTGCTATTTAGTGCATTGTTTCGACTCAGTTTCTCACAAATTTCCGCTCACTACTTCACCTCACATGCACTTACACAAGTAGGGAAATGTGATCCGAGCAGACACTTCTGACAACGCACTCAGTGAGAGGTGTTATATTATTGTCGTTGCTCACTTGTTCGTCATTGGTCTTGTGTTTGTTATGGCGCTGATTTTGAATATGTGTGTGTGTGTCTGTGTGTGTGTGTGTGTGTGTGTGAGAGAGAGAGAGAGAGAGAGAGAGAGAGAGAGAGAGAGAGAGAGATGGAAAGAGGGGTGGGAAGGGAACCAGAAAACAGAAGTTTCTTTTTTTTACTGTTATGGTTTTTTAGGGAATCACCATTGTATAGTCACTGAGTGTTCCAAACATTGTTTTGTTGCACAATGTTGTATTTTCATTCAGGAATCTCTTTCCCTGTATTATTGCTTTTTGTATGTGGTAGTTCTATTGTGAGTTTGTGATAGAGACTTTTGATTTCTCTGTGGATCTTAAATCAGTCTCCATGTTTGTTGTGTTGTGGTTTTCTTGTATTAGATGGTCTGCAAAAGTGGAGTGTATACTATCACTTCTTAGTGCTCTGAGGAGTTCGGAGTACCTCATTTTGAAATTCCTGCATGTTTGGCCTATGTAGACCGATTGGCATGAACTGAAGGTTAACTGATATATTCCAGCTTTGCAGAATTTGTCTGCAGAGGTGTTCTTAGATCTTAGGTTCTTCTGTACTGTGTTATTTGTGTGGAATGATATTTACAGCCCTTGTTTCTTCAGTATGTTTCCCACCCTGTGGACGTTTCTGTTAATACGTGCCATGCTGTACTCTTTGTAGGGTGTTCCTGGTATCCTGTGTTTGTCTAGAGCTTGTGTTTTTGGTTCTCTGTTGTGGCTGGTGATTTGTTGCTGGTTTGTTCTCTTTTAATCTGTTTTTTAATTTTGTTCTTCAGTTTGTTTATCATTTGTGTGTTGTACCCATTCTCTCTGGCTATTTGGTGTATTGTATTTAGTTCCTGTGTGTAGTTGTGTTTGTCCAGTGGAGTTCTGTTGAGGCTGTGTAGCATGTGTCTGAAACTCGAGAGTGTGTGCTTGGGGATGGTTGGAGCTGATCTGAATGGTTGCACTTGTGGCTGTAGGTTTCCTGAAAATTCCAAAATTATGCTTGTTGTGGATTCTGTGTATGGTAATTTCTGAGAAATTAAGCTTAACTTCCTCTTCTGTCTTAATGGTGAATTTTATTTTTGGGTGAACTGTGTTTATGTCACTGTGTAATTGTTTTATTCTGTTATCCATTTCATCAATCAAGCAAATGATGTCATCTACATATCGGTATCAATATATAATCTTGTGCTGGTTTTGATGTATGACTTTGTTGGATATTTTGTTTGCAATGTGGTTTAGAAATTTGTTTAGATGTAGACCACTGATGGGTGAGCCCATTGGTAGGCCATATTTTTGCAGATAGAACTCTTTCTTAGAAGTGAAATAGTTCTGTTCTGTTATAATCTTTAGGGTGGCTTCTATTTCATCTATGTGTGTACTTGCTATGTCCGCTTGATACTGCAGCTGTTTTTTAACAATGCTGATTGTTTCTTCTGGATGTGATGTCAAAAGATACTGGGGTTGTTGATGGTATGTTTATATCTTTTATCTTTTCTATCAGTTCACTGGTATTATTTACGTTTCTGTTGTTTGTGAAAGCATGAATGTTGACAGCAAAATGCTTTATGAGATGTTGCAACGATTTTTACTGCACTCAAAAATTGATATTAGTCTTGACTACTGTATTATTTGTCATTCTTATACTTACTTTCACGTTTCGCTTTTACACCATTCTTAAAGGCTCTAAAAGAGAAATATATGAAAGGACATTAGTTTGTTGCATACGTTTGTTGTGTTTTGTATAAGTTTAATAAACACAATATGTACACATAACGGAGGCTTTAGCTCAATAATATGTTCTCCTTCACTATTGACAACAGTCTGCCAACGCTGGGGTAATTCGATTCTGCATGTGTAGAAATCATATGGTTTTGATGCTTAAAAAGAGCAGAAAAGGTGAAAATCTGAGAGCACAAGATCAGATGAATAGCTGGGTTGCGGAATGGCTTCCCAACCCATTATCTGTTAGTCCCATATTTTATCACTCTAGCAACCACCCCCATCACATGCAAATGTCATACGATGGAGAAATGATGACAGTCCATTACATCTGCCAGTTGTAGATTACACTGATGTGGATCATTGTGGATTAATTGTGTGTAAACAATCTTCATCAAACACCAAAGGTCTTTTTGAACTTGGAGAGTCACTAATCTCAAAACGATCCTGCTTGAAATGAGAAAACCACATTCATGTTGTGCTCTGTCCAATGGCATTATCCCCATACATGGCGAAAATGCTTCTGGCTGCCTCCACTGCTGCCATTCCTCTATTGAAATCAAACAGGTGAATACATCAGAAATGTTTCGTTTTCTCCACCTTTTTCATTCCATTTTATAGCTTCCACAGCTCCCCTCACTATCTCCAAATGACAAAATTTTGTATTGTACACTCAAATAGCAACAGTGAACTACAAATAA
Organism: Schistocerca cancellata; assembly: GCF_023864275.1. NCBI lineage: Eukaryota > Metazoa > Arthropoda > Insecta > Orthoptera > Acrididae > Schistocerca > Schistocerca cancellata. Next base: position 222,560,073 of record NC_064632.1, on the reverse strand, counting down.
ATCCATTGCAACCAGAATACCAACATGCAAAACAAAAACGCTATGTACTTATGCACCAACCTAATATGTTGTTTTGATCACATAAAATGTACTTCATAGAAATGGAAGAAGAAATCACTCAGTGAAAAACATTTATGAAGTACATTACATTCACATCGTAAAAATGAATAGAGCAATAAGTGGGGACATTGTGTACATTTGGCATGTTTTTAGTGCACAACCTTTATTTTACAAATTAATTGAATAATTATATTATCTTATTTTATGTAAAACATTTTATAAGGTAAGAAAAACAGTTTATGTAAGATAATATAATATAATTAATTTGTAAAAAAGATTATCCATTAAATTAAACATGGTTAGTGTGCTCAACACATCCACTTACTACTATATATAAGAAGCCAAGCCAATTTTGAACACACTAAAATTAATTAAAAAGTAGAGAAGGTTTTAATTCCTAATTAAAGTCTGTATGGGATGAAATAAAATTTTAGTAAAAAATAATGAGCTTTTTGAATGCATTAGAATTAATTTATAAGGGATTACTTGAGACACAAAGTTATACAAAGTGACAGTAAAACATTTTGGCGTCTTTTGAAAAGAAACCCTTCATCGTTTTTCTGATGTTACTCTCTTTATTTCATTTCACCCCCACCGAATTTTTTTGCTGTACGTCGTTGGACTGCAAGTTAGGTGCTAACCATCATCCACACATCTTCTTCTGCTATGTCTTGGCCTGTGCTTATTGGTACACCTTGGAAGGTCTGCTTCTGATGGTCATCTTTGTCTTCTTATTGATGGAATTGAGCAGTGGATAATGATAGCAAACAAAAATAGTACTCACTGGCCAAACGAATCTTGTAGCAATTCAGTTGTGTAAATAACGTTCATCAGTTGTGTAAATAACGTTTACAAATCAAAATCATCTGTTAGTGGTTTGCTGAACAAAATGGCTCTGTGCACTATGCGACTTAACTTCTGAGGTCATCAGTCGCCTAGAACTTAGAACTAATTAAACCTAACTAACCCAAGGACATCACACACATCCATGTCTGAGGCGGGGTTCGAACCTGCGACCGTAGCGGTCGCTCGGTTCCAGACTGTAGCGCCCAGAACCGCACGGCCACTCCGGCCAGCCATTGCTGAACAAGCTCCATCTGCTACAGACATGCAGAAATTGTGGTTTGATAGTATGATGCGATCTTCTGGCTGTCCAAGATAGCAATAAATACGTCAGTCTACTTAGAGCCAATTTAGAGAAAGATGCTACACAAGGTGGCCTGCTCAATAGATAGATTTCCATTAATTTCTCAGCCAAATATTAACTGATTTTAAAAGTTTGAAAATACTAACAAAGTCTTCATAGGTAGAGCTATTCAGAATAATAACAACGAGTAAAATCTCAAATCAGTAGATACCCAATTTTTGGGCTTAAAAAATTCTCTGTAGGGCATAAAATGTGAGATTCTTCTTTCTGTACATAATTATGTAGGCGATTGTGTCCGCCGGTATTTTATCGTTGAATGTTGCATATAATCTCACAATAGTCCTCTGAGCAGTAAAAATGTTCATTCTGCAAGTCGTGTTAATCACATAGATAACATAGTTTGTTACAAAATTAAATAAACTTACATCTACATAGCCCTTGAACTGTGTTATCAATAAGTGCATTGTATGTTTCCAGATAATTATTTATTGGATCCAGATTCCACATTTCTTGAGGAAATATTTCACTCCTACTACTTTAGTACAAATATTCTGAAGTTTAATGTTATCATATAACAACAAATCCATCAACTGATTATTTTTTTGGTTTGGTTGAAGCACAACAAAAATAAAATGAGGTATATCAAATTCTACTGAACTATGGTAATTCATGATATCTAACTACAAATTTTTCGTCTCATTGAATCCTGCTATTGCAACTGTTTGTGGTTCATTGAAAGATATTGGAATTTTAAAATCTTTCAGTAAATTTTCTCATTGTTCAAGAACATAATTCGATTCAATTTAACAATAGGTACACGAATTTCCATTGATTATTCTACAATTTTACCTTCTTTTGGAAGTGTATCTTTTGCTTCAGCTCCAACATTACTGCAGTCAGGCCCTTTAAGAAGAGTGTCTCCAGCATGGGAACTTCAAGTAAAAACTACGGTAATATCTCCCCTTCCCTTGAAAGTACTTTGTAGTACATAAAGAAACCTCCAAGTATATTCAGTGGATAAAACACATCATTTTTCTTACTCTTTACATTATCGTTAATAAGTATATATCCTTCCATACTTATCTTATCACTAAGAGATGAAGTCAAATACAGCAAAAATAATGTTGAAATGAAAGATTGCTCCAGTGTAGACATAACCTTATTTCCTTTCTTCATAGTTTTAAAATCAAATAGCTTTGTCACGTAATTATCAATTAATTTTTGATAGATTTTCCATCATAAGTTGGATAATCTGTACCATCAGCTCCAATAATACTGAAGCTCACATACAGCTGAGTATAATTAGGATGAAGCCATCCATCGGATATATTTATGTTAATTTCCACATCCTTGTTCGGAATTTTTGGCCTACCTTTTGATGAGTAGAACTGATATCTCTCTCTTTTGTTCACTGTTTATTAAAGATAAAAATTTATTAAACCATTTCTGAAATAACTGTTTCAGAAGCAAAGCACATCAATCAAATTATCATTTTCATCAGTTACAGTTATTTCTAATTCCTATATAGTGATAAAAAGTCGAATATAATCAGGATAATGTGGTTTATGAATTAGTGGTTCACCAAATTGAGCACTAGGCTTGAATGAAGCAATAATATTAGTTTCTTGATGAAAATTAACAATCTGCTTCATGAACATTCTACCAGCGATATTAAAATTCATATTGATTAATTTGAATAGAATACATTTAGGAACATCATTAGCAACAGTTCTTTCATCAGTTTCAATAATTTGGTTGCTAAACATAAGCACACTTCCAATACTATATTTTATATCCATATATAATTTACAATCACTGTCAGTAACACTCCTGCTTTAATGAGAATATTTGACTTTTTGAATGAAAAAGTCTTTCCAAGCTTTTTAAACTACTTTTCAAACTATATGGGCCAACAGGAATTTTAATCATTTCCCTATCACAATATAATTTATTATTTTCTCATGTAATATTTGGAGTTAGCGATGTTGTATCAAAACCAACTAGTGCAACATTATTAAAACTTTCTTGTATAAGTACAATCAATCTTTTTGAGAACAGGTGACTTGCCATTCAATTGAAATTGTTAATATACTACATATTTTAAAATTCCAATTAATTAAATGAAAACAAATTGGGAACTAAAAATAAAAATTCCAGAGGAGAAATGAAAAACTAAACTTGGTAAGCTTTTACGCAATTCTATTGAATATGCTACAATAGGTCCAAGTGGCTGTCGAAAAAAAGCATTGCCTGACAGTTATATTCTAGCTTCAGGATAGTTGCATTGGAATAAGCTAAAACACATGAATGTTTACTCAAAAATTTAGATCACCCAATGTGTCAAGAATGTTTAAAAGTGTGTAAAAAAGTTGAAGACAAAATTCCTAAGAAGAGTACTACATGTATTGAAAACAGTGATCAAATTTTACAACTAGATCAATGCCAAGATAATACACTTGCAGTATTTGATGATTTCATTCTTGTACACAGCCCTTGTGAGGCAAACTGAGGAGCTACTTGGTTGAAAAGTAGCACCTCTGCTCTCAGAAATTGACATACTGCCAGGAGAGCCATCTGGTGACCACATGCCCCTCCATATCCGCATCCAGTGATGCCTATGGACTGAGGATGTCACAGAAGCCGATCAGTACTGTTGGGCCTTCGTGGCCTGTTTCGGAGGAGTTTAAATTTTTATTTTTTTCTTGAAAATCAAGATGTAGTAGTTAGAAAATATTATGCTAGAGGCAGACCTAAACAAATGGATTGTTTTTATTTGGCTCAGATGAATTCCAAAACGCCACAACAATTAGTAAGGGGTAATGAAATTTTTAAATTTTTTTTAAACAAAGCGATACAAATTTAAATCATACCTACCATGAGTTGTAGTTGCTTATTTAAAATTTGATGATTGTAAAGAAATGTGTAGTATATGTTGGAATCATCATTTTGGATTTTTACAGTTCATACGACTAGGAAACCTGTTGAAGGGAAATACAGATATCATACAAAAATTTTCCTTATTAAATAAGTTCTTTAAAAAATGATATTGTTCATCTAGTAGACCTTGGCAATGGTATTTTATGTGACTATATAAATGAATTTAGGGAAGCTCCTCACTATGTAACAGAATATGAAAAAATAGAAAAAATTGAACATTATAGTAGTTTTTCATAGGCTAGTAAAGAAGCCAAATGTGGAGCTGATATAAGTGGTTGCTATTGTTTTGATAAATGTGTAAGCAGAATGCATTATCTGAACAATTTTTATAAATCAGTACTTAAAAATAGATTTCATTAATATTTTGTCCTTAGTAAAAGTTCTAGAAATATCACCCAGAGGTTGTTAAAGAATCTAAAGGAAATAGAAAAAAGTGAGGAACTGGAAGAAGGACTTAAATTTTGGAAAAAGAACAAACAAGAATAGAATATGAAAAATATAAGAAAGATCAGCTGTTACTGATGCAACAGGAAGACTTAAACAAGGATTTAAAGGATAATGTGATGATATGCTGAAAGCTATTGAAGCAATGTTGAAAAACAAATTGTTCCTTACACTCATCATCATCATCAACAACAAGAATTTGGCGATACACTACATATTAAACAATATGACAGTCCTCAATATGACTATACGCTAAGTGAATGAGAAATACAATATTTGTGGACAAAATATGATGAAGAGTTTAAAGATAGAAAAAAGACAGATGAAGCTCAATATTCTGTTAAAAAAAACAAAGGTGGATGGCATTAGAAAAATAAATATAAGCAAAAGAATATTATAGTATATCGACCATAGTGAAGACACAGTTTTTGGATTAAGACCTGTCACCTTTTAATATATTTGTATAAAATTTGATGGAGATAAATATTTTCAATGACCAATGGAAAGGAGTATGAAGGTACAGATGTACTAAAGAATCTGTTATATAAAAAACACAATACTGTAGATGATATGGGTAAAAAATTTCCTTTGTATTCATTGATACAGCTATGCAGATATCATTCAAATGCAATATATTGTAAAAGAAATCCAAACAAAATGTAAAAAAATTCTAAAAGAACAACACTGTAGATGATATGGATAAAAAATTGCATGGTGTTCATTGATACAGTTATGCAGATATCATTCAAATGCACTGTATTCTTATAGAAATCCCAACAAAATAAACCAAGTAGCAGTATTAAATATAATAGTTGGATAAGAAACTGTTGATGAGCAGTTCCCACAACTAAGATGATTACAGTCAAATACTGATTCTTCAGAAGTAGATGAGGAACTATATGTAGGCTTAGTAAAAAATATACAGAAAAACCAATTTCATGTCTTTGGGTGAATGATAGAGATTTAATCGACATATTAGAAGCTGTTTATGGAGAAGATTTAGCTGGAAATAAAAATTATCATAAGTTAACAACCGAATTTAGTGATTTTAGTGTCAACAATCCAAAAGGAATTCTATATTTGATTAGATTTTTGAGTAAGTTACCATACACATCTTAAAAAATTAAGAATGGAAAGTTATTAGTTAATACTTCAATTAATAAATTACCATTCAAAATGCATCTCTCTGGTTATAATTATTGTGGTCCAGGAACAAAATTAGAAGAAAGATTAGCTAGAGCCGATCAAAAAGCAAAAACATGATATTGCATATAAAGACAACAAAGATTTAGAAAAAAGACACAAAGCAGATAAATAACTTCAACTAGCTGCAAAAAAAAATGCATTCTTTGGATGCTCCAATTGGAGATACTTTAACATCAGCTGCAGTTAGAGGGATAATGTACAGAAAGAGAAAATTAGTTATGGCCTTAGATGTTGTTGATAACAATTGAGCACTACGAAAATATTAATCCTGATATAAATGTTTATCTATATAACAGATAACTTCAGCACTGATCGTACTTTACTACCTAATTTTAAGAATAAAAGTAGATGTGATCTAAAAGATATAAATACTGATAATACAACTAATATGTATACATGGGATAAGAAAAGATAAGATGGTATTATAAAGGTGCAACTATGAAGGTGTGATGTGCTACAAAAGGCTGCATTTCATTTATGGCAAAAGTATATTGACATTCAATTTTATCAAGATTACAAAAATCCAGATATTTTCGTTACAAATAAAATATATGTACATAGTTATGAAATATGTGATTACCACTGTCCAAAGAATGTACATGGAAATGATAATGTGTTAGCTCATGCATTTTTTCCAGCTGTGAATAATGATCCAGAGCAAAGAAATATGAATGATTAAGAGTAGTAGTAATTGCAGACTGATGGAAATACACCAAAAGATAAAACAAATATGTATTAAGTTTTCTTCATGAAATTGGTAATGCATTAGGTTAAGAACATACAGATGTTAATGGAGTAATGCGTCCATACTATAACAGTTTACATTTAGAATTGTTTCAAGATGATATCTATGCTGTTCGAAGTTTGAATGGTAAAAAAGTATTGACAACAATAACACAGTCATCTACACTGAAAAGAATTTCAGCTGTTTCATCTGAACTGATTGAATATGTTAAACTAAGAAGTTAAATCAGTTATTATTTGTGAATGGAATTTTATATACTTTTTATCAGAAGTGGGTGTGGATAGGTAGTGTTATGAAATCACTCCTAATAACTAATTGGTTAATAATTTTACTGTAAGATATACAAAAAACCAGATAGTGACTTTTGTTTTACTTCTTGACAATATGACAATGTGATATACATTATAATTAATACCAAGATATCCTAAGCCTATATCTAGTATGGGATTATGTCAAGATTTTAAGTTAACTGGTGCATTAAGCACATATACAGAAAAGCATTTTTATTCTTTAATGAACTTGTCCATATGGTGATAGATGAATGCGATTTTAAATATAAAAAACGAGGTGCCATAACTAGAGAATAAGAGTGCCTACTGGAATAAATTCTGCATTTAGATACATTAATGGGTTGTTGTATTTATTCATAGATGGTACTTTCTATGAATATAATGAATTCGCAAAAAAGATAGAGCTGGTACAGCTGATTTATCTTTATTTGGTACTGATTGTAATAAACTCATTAGCATTAGTTCCTGAGGTAATAAATATATTAATATATACATTGCAAAAACTAAGAAATGTACTTTGTCCTCATGAAATTTTGTTCTATATAAATGGGAGACATCCAGTCTAAACCAAGAAAATATTGTAACACTGAGACATCAGTTGATAGTTTTACTTCACATAAACATATAAACAATAGTTATAGGACTAATTGTAGTCATTGTATAAGCGAATATTGTAGAGGGCTATATAACAGAAAAGGAATTCGTTGTGTGCGTGGGAAAATGTTTTTATATCTTCTTATAAAAATCATGTGCATTGAATTCCAAGTGAAGTAATTTTACAGATATTGTTGTCAATGAAAAATGATGAGCAACAGATTGAGTCAGATTATACACAAAATGTGTTGATTCTCAAATGATTAAAGAAATAGAATGTATTTACTCAAACCAATCTTGTAAAGACAAACTTACAAGTAACTCGAGGATATATAAAAAAATCAGAAATGTGGAAGGTCCCTTTCTAAAATTCCTTAATCATTTTTTTTAATTAAATAAGAGACTAAAATGGAGAAAGTCACGATTGCCCAACCTTGTGATTCTTGTAGAAGAAATAATATAACCACTTATAACAGATTAATAGAAAATGAGTTAACTGATACAATTATATCACATGATTTATCTGTTCCTGGAAAAGACTTTCAAATATATAAGAGTAGCTGAACTCAAGACAGCTAGAATTCTTCGTATTAGAGGCTATAGTAAATTAAAGCAGTCAGAATTCATTAATTCAATTGTTTTACAAGATTTTCCATTTCATCAAGAATTATTCCAAAATATTAAAAGAGGACAAAAACGTGCATGTAATAGACATTATTTTTATGGCTTTCACAATGATATTTTTGAAAAAACTCAACCATCAAGACAAATTTATCCTTTCAGTAGCAAATTATCTGAGCAAGAGAAAGGGAACAAAAAGTCGAAAAATGGTTTTTTTGAGGTTAAAGAAATATAATCTAAATTTAATGAAAAATTTGAACCTTGGTCTGTTTACTGTAAAATTCTCTTTAACAATTCTAATATTGGTAAACTTGATACTATTTCTGAGCACAAAAGCACTTAGTTTTATGGTAGAAGTAGCTAAAAGAGAACTAATTTTAGAAAAAGAGATAAGTTGGATATAACAACAGCAAATCGAAAAATGTGTTATCCAGTTTCTGCAGTGAAAGCTTTTTTAATTTTAAGCCTATTAAAATTGTTATTTGGCTTCTCAGTTGGAAATAAAAAAATGTGTGTTTCACTGTTTTTCGAAATTCAGCCCCTAAGAGGGCGAAATATAGCGCCTGACCGATTCACTGACTCATCATGCCCAGCCAAAACCACTAATGAGAGGAATTAGGGACTTGGCACAGATGTTGATTTTATACTGCACTCATTGTTTAAGAAGAGGTCGTTCGAAATTCCGTTCCTAAGGGGATCAAGAAAGGGGGTGAAGGCTTTCTGGAAATACGTCGCTATTAAGGCAATTTTTAAGCTGGAACTTCGAAAATTGGTATTTGGTTTCTCAGTCATAAATAAAAAAAATATGTGTTCGACTGTTTTTGGAGATTCAGCCCCTAAGGGGTTGAATAGGGGATGAACGCTTTTATGGAAATATTTCATTCCGAAAGAATTTTGTAGCTAAGGTACTGTAAATTTGTATTTGTTTCCTGTGTTAGAAGTTTTTAAAAAATGTGTGTTTCCACATTTTTAGAAATTCAATCCACAAGGGGCTAAATGCAGGGAATGAAAATTTTTAGAAAAATATTTCATTATAATAAAACTTTTTCGAACTAAATATAAGGAAACTGGTATTTCACTTATCAGTTAGAAATTTAAAAAAAGTATGTGTAGGGGATGAAAGTAACTACAGAAACATCATTACAAAAACTCAAAAGGCAGGATCAACAAAAACCACCATCAGATTCGCATTTTGATGAGAACTTGTTTCAGGGAAGACTTTGCTTCTTTGTCCTTAATTTGCGTGAAAAGTTTAGAAGGTGCTGTAGTTTGCAAACGATATGGAAATTCAATTAAAGAAAAAAATATAACTGTGCAGACCATACAGACAATGCGAGGAAAGCAGTGGGTGTTAATAAATAAAGAAGACGAAAAGGTACACAAAGAATACCTCTATTTTTTATGAATTAACGAAACAAACGCAAAATGACCGAAATTGGAAGTTATGTGAGAAAATACCATACTGAGGCGCCATTTACCGAACTCCAATAATTTCTTGTAGCAATGGCTATAGATATTCCGAGAAGAAATTAAAGAAAGAAACTTTACAGGAACATAGTGGAGTTATATGATAAAATGAGCAATTATTGCATTGAAAACACATAAAATTAAAAAAAGAGAAGAAAATCTACCAAAGAGTATATATAACTGGTGTAATTTAAGGAAAAGAAACTAGAATTTCCCATAACTGAAAGTTAAATAAGGAAATGCTGTACTGAATCGCCATCTAGCGGACTCCGGCTATTTCCTATAACAGCGACTGTTCCAGAAACAAACTGAACAACTAATTTTTAGAGAGAAACATTTCTTCATTAAAGTTTTTGAAAGCTGTTTTGTCCTGTTAACATAAAATCTAACCTTTTTATTGTATTCAGAAAGTAGCCCTTGCGGCAATATGTAAAATAATTAAACTTCCATGAACATCGTCAATTGTATGGTTGTTTTGTATAAAATGCTTTTTAATGGTACTTTCATTAGTGTTGTGCTTATGTTTCCTAAGACTCGTTTTGAAAGGCTTATCTGTCTTTCCCACATACATTACAATTAATTCTGTACATTCCTGAGTTTTCATATTTGTAAGTTTGACTTCTACTGAATGACATGAAGTTTTCCCATGTTTGTTACTGGTTTGTAGCTCTATCTCTACATTAAGTTTTTTAAAGCAATTTACAACACTAACATGTAGTGAAACTGTCAAAACCAAAATGACACAGAAAATTAAGAGCCGCATGTCTTATGGGCCAAATTCGTGCAGACAGATATTAATGGCCAGAACTAAAGAAAATCATACTGGCAAAAACAAAATGAATTTAAGATAAAAGTAAGTGGCAGCCTAGCACCACAGGACTGTGCATACAGAACAACTGGAGGAGGTATGAGTGAGTCATAGACGACAGGCTGTGATACAGGGGCGAGCATGCAAACTGATCTACCATGTGCAATGAACTTTGTGGAGCGACCAGCTGTCTTTAGTGCGGCTGCAGTAGCAGCAGTAGGGAGAGATGATGTCACAATGGAATTCAGTGGACCTGTTTTGGTGTGAAGCATCACTGAAATCAGAAAGGAATCGGACATGTTGTTAAGCAAAAGCAGTATTTAATAGAAAGACTGAACGTTTCAATGCAATAGGAAAGCCAAAGGCAGTACTATCAGATAATGGACCCCAATTCATTTCAAAAATATGGAAGGAAGGGATGCATTCAAGTGAAATATATTTTGGCATACTATCCTGCAAGCAATTCAGTGGAGCGCTATATGTGTGAACTAGGTAGGTTATGTCAAACTTAGTGCCACCACAATCACAAAGCATTGGGCAGGTTTATTGCAGACTTTGAAATTATAATGAATACTCTCCACTATGAAACTACAGAACTTACACCTGAGGAAATTCTACTTAATCATAAGAGCAAAAGTATAATTGAAGAAATCTTACAAAAAGAATGAAACAAAAGCCTTAAGGTGACCAAATTCAAAACTTTTTTTTCTCATAAAAACTCACGAAAAATCTAGTAAAATAAACCAAGAAATTTCTAATAAATTTTTTTTATAATGGACCCTTTGAAGTGCAAGGAACTCCACACACTAATGCACATTACCTTGTTCACCCTAAGTCAAAGAAGCCATTAGGTCCAGAATGAGATTTTCACTCTGCAGCGGAGTGTGTGCTGATATGAAACTTCCTGGCAGATTAAAACTGTATGAGAGACCGAGACTCGAACTCGGTACCTTTGCCTTTCGCAGGCAAGTGCTCTGCCATCTGAGCTACCCAAGCACGACTCACGCCGCGACCACACCACGTCACTTTTTTGCATATTTTCTTAAAAAAGAAAACATTTCATAGGCGCAAGTTTTGGTCTAGGATTTGTTATGTTGTGATATACTGTAACTTACGTGATTATTTCAATAAAGTGAAGTTTTTCTTGTTAGTGTATTGTTACCCACTATCCATTTCATTCTCTAGTAAGTAGCTGAATGAAAAGTACTGAAATAAGTGGAAACTATGTACACTGTAGGCTAAGTTCTTTGTTTACTTTTTGTCTCGATATGTAAACAACAGAGGTTGTATCGTTTTTGTTTCTCCAGAAGCTTTTAAATTAGTATCCGAACTTTAGGCCTAAACGTTCTAACAAATTTAGTATATTAACTGCGTAGTCCTCCCCCCCATGAACCATGGACCTTGCCGTTGGTGGGGAGGCTTGCGTGCCTCAGCGATACAGATAACCGTACCGTAGGTGCAACCACAATGGAGGGGTATCTGTTGAGAGGCCAGACAAACGCGTGGTTCCTGAACAGGGGCAGCAGCCTTTTCAGTAGTTGCAGGGGTAACAGTCTGGATGATTGACTGATCTGGCCTTGTAACGCTAACCAAAACGGCCTTGCTGTGCTGGTACTGCGAACGGTTGAAAGCAAGGGGAAACTACAGCTGTAATTTTTCCCGAGGGCATGCAGCTTTACTGTATGGTTAAATGATGATGGCGTCCTCTTGGGTAAAACATTCCGGAGGTAAAATAGTCTCCCATTCGGATCTCCGGGTGGGGACTACTCAAGAGGATGTCGTTATCAGGAGAAACAAAACTGGCATTCTACAGATTGGAGCGTGGAATGTCAGGTCCCTTAATTGGGCAGGTAGGTTAGAAAATTTAAAAAGAGAAATGGATAGGTTAAAGATAAATATAGTGGGAATTAGTGAAGTTCGGTGGCAGCAGGAACAAGACTTTTGGTCAGGCGACTACAGGGTTATAAATACAAAGTCAAATAGGGGTAATGCAGGAGTAGGTTTAATAATGAATAGGAAAATAGGGATGCGGGTAAGCTACTACAAACAGCATAGTGAACGCATTATTGGGGCCAAGATAGACACGAAGCCCACGCCTACTACAGTAGTACAAGTTTATATGCCAATTAGCTCTGCAGATGACGAAGAAACTGAAGAAACGTATAATGAAGTAAAAGAAATTATTCAGATAGTGAAGGGAGACGAAAATTTAATAGTCATGGGTGACTGGAATTCGGTAGTAGGGAAAGGGAGAGAAGGAAAAGTAGTAGTTGAATATGGATTGGGGGTAAGAAATGAAAGAGGAAGCCGCCTGGTAGAATTTTGCACAGAGCATAACTTAACCATAGCTAACACCTGGTTCAAGAATCATGAAAGAAGGTTGTATACATGGAAGAACCCTGGAGATACTAAAAGGCATCAGATACATTATATAATGGTAAGACAGAGATTTAGGAACCAGGTTTTAAATTGTAAGACATTCCCAGGTGCAGATGTGGACTCTGACCACAATCTATTGGTTAAAAACTGTAGATTAAAACTGAAAACACTGCAAAAAGGTGGGAATTTAAGGAGATGGGACCTGCATAAACTGACTAAACTAGAGGTTGTACAGAGTTTCAGGGAGAGCGTAAGGGAACAAATGGCAGGAATGGGGGAAAGAAATACAGTAGAAGAAGAATGGGTAGCTTAGAGGGATGAAGTAGTGAAGGCAACAGAGCATCAAGTAGGTAAAAAGACGAGGGGTAGTAGAAATCCTTGGGTAACAGAAGAAATATTGAATTTAATTGATGAAAGGAGAAAATATAAAAATGCAGTAAATGAAGCAGGCAAAAAGGAATACAAACGTCTCAAGAATGAGATCGACAGGAAGTGCAAAATGGCTAAGCAGGGATAGCTAGAGGATGAATGTAAGGATGTAGACGCTTATCTCACTAGGGGTAAGATAGATACTGCCTACAAGAAAATTAAGGAGACCTTTGGAGAAAAGAGAACCACTTGTATGAATATCAAGAGCTCAGATGGAAACCCAGTTCTAAGCAAAGAAGGGAAAGCAGAAAGGTGGAAGGAATATATAGAGGGTCTATACAAGGGCGATGTACTTGAGAACAATATTATGGAAATGGAAGAGGATGTAGATGAAGATAAATTGGGAGATATGATACTGCGTGAAGAGTTCGACAGAGCGCTGAAAGACCTGAGTCGAAACAAGGCCCCAGGAGTAGACAACATTCCATTAGAGCGACTGACGGCCTTGGGAGAGCCAGTCCCGACAAAACTCTACCATCTGGTGAGCAAGATGTAGGAGACAGGCGAAATACCCTCAGACTTCAAGAAGAATACAATAATCCCAATCAGAAAAAAGCAGGTGTTGATAGATGTGAAAATTACCGAACTATCAGTTTAATAAGTCACGGCTGCAAAATACTTACGCGAATTCTTTACAGACCAATGGAAAAACTAGTAGAAGCCGACCTTGGGGAAGATCAGTTTGGATTCCGTAGAAATATTGGAACACGTGAGGCAATACTGATCCAACGGCTTATCTTATAAACTAGGTTAAGGAAAGGCAAACCTACGTTTCTAGCATTTGTAGACTTAGAGAAAGGTTTTGACAATGTTGACTGGAATACTCTCTTTCAAATTCTGAAGGTGGCAGGGGTAAAATACAGGGAGCGAAAGGCTATTTACAATTTGTATAGAAACCAAATGGCAGTTATAAGAGTCGAGGGGCATGAAAGGGAAGCAGTGGTTGGGAAGGGGGTGAGGCAGGGTTGTAGCCTCTCCCCGATGTTATTCAATCTGTATATTGAGCAAGCAGTGAAGGAAACAAAAGAAAAATTCGGTGTAGGTATTAAAATCCAAGGAGAAGAAATAAAAACTTTGAGGATCGCCGATGACATTGTAATTCTGTCAGAGACAGCAAAGGACTTGGAAGAGCAGTTGAACGGAATGGATGGTATCTTGAAGGGAGGATATAAGATGAACGTCAACAAAAGCAAAACGAGGATTGTTTGGACTCTGCTACTCACTCCAACTGCCATCTAGTGGCAGCTTCAAACTGGGCAGGTCAGATTGTCCAGTATAGTCTGCTCCCTGTTGGAAGAATTTGCAACCTACGTGCGGAAGTGGATCTCCCAGGTCCTTTGTGCACGCAGATAGGATTAGCCGTTGTAACGGCCGAGCAGGTAGCTGCGAGACCCCATAGCGGACGGGCGTGTATGTCTTCCAGCTAAGCCAGGAGCCGTAGTTGGCGCGCTGCCTGTGCAAGTTGTAAAGTTTAATGTAATAAACAGTTATACCAGACAACTTGTTCCGTCTAGTTATTGTGAGTGGAAACAAGTGGAGGACAGTAAGTCCTCTCGCACTATACTTTCACACTCCAATGTGCCACCATGGTAGGAAGAGCCCGTGCACACATTTTTTGGTCCTCCGGGCCGGATACAGTAACCTCGCGGAATTTACGTTCGCGCGGACTTATTTTCCGGTATTTGTGAACTTCTAAAAAACCACGTGTGATTTGCGCACGTTATCGGTTTCGTTGTTTACTGCTATCGAGTGTACCAAGGCCTTTTCGGGACTTCGATAATAACAGCCTTAACAACGGCGATCGGGAACATATTTGTGAACATTTAATGTGTCTCTAATTCAAACGCGAGAGGCACAGAAACGCGTCGGTGCCAGCATCATCGGTGACGTCACCTTCTGCTCCCGCCGAAACTTCGCGCCGTCGGAGACTGCAGCGCCTGCCACGCCAGCTGCCTGTGCCCGTGACGCCGCTGCTGTTCCAGTCCGTACTGCCTCGTATTGCCGCTGCAGCCTGGTAAGTGCAACTGTTGGCTTCCTGCTGTCATCTTCCTGACCCTAAAATGGAGCCCTCAGAGAAAACAAAATTAGTCAAGCAGAGAGGTGTAGCAAAGGCCGCTCTCGCGCGCTTAGCGAGCTTTGTTCAGTCTGCAGACAGTGCCAGCATCGAAATGTTTGAATCAAAATTAAGTCGATTGACTCGGATTCAGACTGATTTTGAGTCGTCTCAAACACGGCTGGAAATTGAAGACGAATCAGCAGGTCATAGTAAGGACAGGGCAGAATTCGAGGATTCGTGGGACTTTGTTGAATCCACTATCAAGCGTTCAATGAAGAGGTACACCCAGCTTCCGCAGCCTTTGAGCTCGAATCCATCAGGCAGTGTCAGTTCTTTGAAACTACCCGCTATTAACTTGCCAAATTTTGAAGGTGACTACCTTAAGTGGTCATCATACAGGGATACGTTTTTGAGTCTCATTATGAATAACAATTCAATTGATGATGTTCAAAAACTTCAGTACTTTAATTCGTCTTTGCGAGGTGAAGCTAAAGACCTTTTGAAACCTATACCTGCCACAGCAGGAAATCTGTCGATAGCCTGGGGACTTATTACGCAGAGGTATAGTAACCCAAAAATAATTGCAGCCAGACATGCTAAGGCTTTGTTGGCCTTACCTACAGTCGGCCATGGCGCAGCGAGCGATTATAGGCAACTAATTAATCACGTATGCAGCCATTTGAAGGCTTAGAAGCTCTCAAACCTGATGTTCCACTTCATGAAGTTATTCTTTCGGAAGTGATTCTATCTAATATGCGACCCACGGATCGTCATGAGTGGGACTTAAAGATGTTTGGGTCAACATTCACCACATTAAATCAACTAACAGATTTTTTGGAAACAAAATGTCAGGGGTCTTGAGTTGATCAGGTTCAGGGGTAACACCTCAAGGGATTTGCAAGGAAATGCTAACAATTTAAATCAAACAAGACATGTGAGGAGGGCTCATCTCGCTACTGCTGATGCTGAAGAATCATGTAATTTTTGTAGTGAACCTCATACTATCACTAAATGCAAAGGGTTTCAGGCACTAAACGTCGATGAGCGGCGGGCATATGTGACAAAAAATAAGCTTTGTTTTTTGTGCATCCGCTCTGGTCATTTCTCGACTAAATGCAGGATTTCTCCTTGTAAGACCTGTAAAGGAAGGCCCAACATACCGCTCCACAAGCCTGCTGAGCCAAGGAATGGGCAGAACAGTGAACCAGGAGGCCATTCCTTGGCCCATCAAGCTACGAACGGGAAGGCAAACGTCCATTGTAATGTTTTGTTAGCAACAGCTGTTGTCAACATAAAAGACAGCATGGGTAGACAGTAGGTTTGCAGAGTTCTGCTAGATAGTGCGAGTCAGCTATCCTTTATATCTAAGGGCATGGCAGAGAAATTAAAACTGAAACGAAGTAAACATTCGTTTCCTGTGAAAGGCATAAACAATGCCTTTGCAGCCTCAGTGTCTTACACTTGTGATGTTGAACTGTCGTCTAGGGTCAACGACTTTCATGTCAGAACCACTTGTGCTATCGTAGATCATGTCACCAGTGACCTACCGGCGAGCAAGATAGACACAAGGTCCTGGAGTGTCCCATGTAATCTTCCGCTCGCTGATCCAGAATTCAACAAGCCTGCTACAGTAGATTTAATTCTTGGTGCTGGGGTTTTCTTTGACGTTGTTTGTAAGGAAAGGCTGGTGAAACCAAGTCATCCCTCACTGGTCGAAACAAAATTTGGCTGGATTTTGTCTGGTAGGATGCCTTCAGCTGCATGCAACATGCCTCGTTCTACAGTGACTTCGCGCTTTGTTAGAGGTGACAATTTAGATGTCAAGCTGCAAAGGTTTTGGGAGTTAGAGGAACTGTCTACGAAAACGATGAGTAAGCAGGACAAAATATGTGAGGCTCACTTTCAGCGCCACACGTCACGAGATGAAGAAGGGGGATTTTTGGTTCGACTACCAGTGAAAGCTGCCTGTAAATCCTAAGGCGAATCACGACAAAAAGCATCTCGGAGACTGGCGAATCTTGAGAGGAGGTTTAAAAGGCAACCGAATCTGCAGAAGGAATATGTTGCATTCATGCATGAATATGTCGAACTGGGACACATAAAGATCTCTAATTCTCAAGATATTATTGGTCCAAGGTGTTACCTTCCACATCATGCTGTCTTCAAAGAATGCAGCTCCACTTCTAAGTTGAGGGTAGTTTTGATGGCTCTGCTGCCACTTCTAATGGAGTATCTCTAAATGATATCTTGATGGTTGGTTCCACTGTCCAGCCAGATTTATTTTCCATTATTATAAAATTTCGCTCCTTTAATGTTGCTCTGTCAGCTTTTAACATTTTTTTTAAATGTTAAGGAAATTAAGTTGACGTCTCTTCATGTAAGAATAGATGATGAATGCAGCTAGCCGCTAACTTTGTGTAATGTCTTGTCTGTATAGACGTGTATCTGTTGCCTTTAAGATCCCTTCACCTTCACACATAAATCTATGCAGTAAAGTAAGGGCCTCCCCTTTTGTCGGCTGATCCGTGATAAGACAGGCGAAAAGTTAGACTAATAGAGGATTATTAGTATTTTCTCTATTTTCATTCGCTCTCTCTCTCTCTCTCTCTCCTTTATCTATGTACAGTTTTTAATATAACATTTCATTACGTGAAATCAGCCAAACAGAATCTTTGGTGGAGTCCTTCGTCTTGGTATTCAGCGGCTGGCTTGCTGTAAGAGATCTTTACATTTATTATTACTGTTAAGCACTGCATTCAGTCGGGAGAATCAATCGTATGGACAATTTGTTCCTTTTACGAAAAATTGCGAATTCCAGATGTGTACGAAGCCTTTTTGGACGATTTAACACAGACTCAGTGATTGCAGGCTCTCCTCGACACAGCTGAAACTTCCCCACTAATTACAGGGCCAACGTGATCATCAAATGATTCAGAAAAAAAACTCATTCGTTCCTTCCCTCCAGAACAAAAAAGTCACAAACCTTATTTATGAAGGAAATTGTGTATTCAATCCATCTCCATTACATGTCCAGATCTCCGGTGATTCCAAGTCTTAATTATTATCCGTTTACAGTCTCTTTCTCTTCAAACAAACCGCTAGCGGCACAAATGTTAATGGCTCGCTTTAGCGAGAAGAAAAGCAAAATATGTATCTCTCAGAAACACGTCAATCCCTCAACAGATACTACCGAAGCTGTCCTAGTTACCACTCTAACAACCATGGAGAATGCATATATGCATCTCTGTTATTTCAAAGAATAAACGCACTAGAAAATACTTTGGCGTCGTCGAGCTGTCGCCGTATATATTACGAGAAAATCAGATCAGATAACTTTTCCAAAGTGAATGAATGTGGATGGTTTGATTGAAAATGATTAATTGGTGCGTGGTAGAGGGTATTTTATGTGGGGACATTACAAGCTGACATCCTGATGATAGGAACTTCCAGAGAATTCTATGGCGAGAATCACCGTCTGAACCGATGCAAGAATATAGACTGTGTACACTCACTTATGGAACCGCTCCTGGTGCCTTTCTTGCTACCAGATGTCTTCAACAGTTGGCTTTGGAGAATCAAAACAGGTTTCCAACGGCATCGGAAGCCTTGATGTCCAGCTTTTATGTGGATGACTTCTTGGGTGGCTCAGATACGGAAGCTGAAGCTCAGGAACTTCAAATCCAGCTGACTCAACTACTTGTTTCTGGGGGGTTTCCACTGAGAAAATGGTGTTCCAATAGTCACAAGGTCATGGAAAAATTCCTGTGCAGGACAGAGAAACGTCTTTGCCTTGTCATCTTATTGGTGAAGAAGCCATAAAAACGTTAGGGATATTATGACACCCTGGCTCCAACACTTTCCAGTGCCATGTACAGCTGAAGAGTCTTCGGCTCTCAAAGGTTACCAAACGCAGTGTCCTGTCTACAATAGCATCAATCTATGACCCACTGGGGCTTTTAGGTCCAGCAGTTGTAAGATGTAAATTGTTCTTGCAGCGCTTGTGGCAACTAAGCCTTGATTGGGATGAAATTCTTCCATCCAACCTCACTTATAAATGGAATGCTGTTCGTGTGCAACTGCCTTCCCTAAATGCTATTTTCATTGACAGGAAGATCATTCCTTGCCCCCAGCATGTTAAATTAGAAATTCATGGGTTTTGTGACGCTTCACAGTTGGCATATGGTGTGTGTGTATACGTGAGATGTGTTCTTCCCAATAACAGTGTGTTAGTCTCATTGGCTGCAGCCAAATCTCGGGTTGCCCCTGTAAAACAACAGTCTCTTCTACGACTGGAATTATGTGGTGCACTGCTTCTTGCCCGACTCATTCTCAAGGTTTCCAATGCCTTAGGCATCATAGATAGTGGCGACATTCATTTGTGGACAGACTTCACAATAGTTCTCTGTTGGCTGCAGCGTAGTCCTTGTCACTGGAAAACCTTTGTTGCTAACAGAGTCTCTGAAATCCAGGAACTGAGTTCAGTTGCCAACTGGAGACATGTCAAATCAGAGGATAATCCTGCTGACCACTTATCACGTGGTATTAATCCAGCTGCCTTGAGCTCACTTGTTCAGTGGTGGTCTGACCCGTCGTGGCTATCCACTTGCGACCTCGACTGCAGCACTTGCACTCCATTTAGTGTAGAAGATGTACCTGACACAAGGTGTACACAAGTATCCTTGGTGTCGGCCATTAATCTTGATGATGAACTGTTGTATAAATGTTCATCATTCAAGAAAACTTACAGAGCTTTGGCCTATGCACTGAGGTTTGCTAATAACACTAGGCTTTAGCAATTAGACAGGATAACTGGGCCACTCACTCCACAGGAATGCCACAATGCTATCAAAAGGGCATTTGGCGCAGCTCAACATAGTTAATAATATGATAATGAGATCGCTTTGTTGAAGGCCAGCTTCCCTATTCCACATAATAGCAAATTAAGGGATTTGCATCCGTTTGTTGATGCCAAAGGTATTTTACGAGTGGGAGGGAGAGATTAATCAATGCTGGTGTACCATATGATGAGCGCCATCCTATTATCTCACCGCCTAAGCATAATTTGACAAAAATTCTCATAATAGATGAACATGAAAATCTGTTGCACGCTGGGTCACAACTTTTGTTGGCTATGTTCCATAGGAGGTTTTGGATCCCCAATTGGCGTAACAAAGGGAATTATCAGGAAATGTTTAAAATGTTTTAGGCTTAAGTCCAAGACAGCAGTTCAACTCATGGGTCAGCTACCTGCAGCTAGAGTAAACCAGTCTCATCCATTCCAGCACTGTGGAGTAGATTATGCAGGCCCTATTGCTGTAAAGCATGGTGGAAGACGGTGTAAGGTTACCACCAAGGCTTATATTGCTTTATTCAATTGCATGGCAACCAAGGCCATCCACTTAGAATTAGTTAATGACTTGGTAACAAGTTCATTTTTTGCCGCCGTCAGTAGATTCATTGCAAGAAGAGGGAAACCTTCTCAACTGTACAGTGACAATGGCACCACATTTGTAGGTGCAGACCATGAGCTTAAACGTTGTCTTTCTAATGATGCTACTGTTGAAGGTGTGGTGAATTTTTCGACCTCAGAGGGAATCAGTTGGAGGTTGACTCCACCTCGTGCCCCTCACTTTGGTGGGCTCTGGGAGGCAGGAATCAAATGCATGAAGTCGTATCTCAAACGTGTCATCGGCAATGCAGTACTGACATTTGAAGAACTGACTACTGTGTTAATTCAGATAGAAGTATGCTTGAATTCAAGGCCGTTGTGTCTTCTCTCTGATGACCTAGATCCTCCTGCTGCTCTCACTCCTAGTCATTTCCTAATTGGACAACCCCTTTGTGCTCATCCTGAACCCTCTGTCCTTGAGGTTTCCGCCAACAGGTTGCACAGATGGCAACTTGTACAGCAGTTGCATCAGTCCTTTTGGAAGAGGTGGTCCACAGAATACATACATGATCTGCAGCAACGCAAAAAATGGACATCGGAAGGAGCATCGCAATCTCAGATCGGCGATCATGTGCTGGCCGAGGAGGATAATTTGCCTACCTTGGTGTGGAGGCTGGGTGTCACTGACCAGCTGTTTCCTGGTCCTGATAAGTGTGTGCGTGTGGTGATGGTGAAAACTGCTAATGGGCAGATTAAGAGGCCTGTAGCAAAATTGTGTCCCCTACCTAAGCAGTGAATCAGTTAAGTGTTCACCCAGATCTGTGTAGTGGTATATGATACCTAGCCACTGCCAAATTACCATTTACTGTAATAACCTCATAATTCATAAGATCAGCTTGGGAAGCTGTGGATGTTTCTTGTGGACTAACTGCTGTTAGTATTTATTTCATGTTTTATGCAGTATAATATTAATACTTTATTGTTTTGTGTCCTGCATGTTAGTACCCATTGTGTTTCACATGCAGTGTGACAGTAGTGTTTTGGTGATGTGAGTGTCCCAACTGTTAGTGTATTCATGTTTTATGTTCATTGATATTGTGCCTAGTTATATTTTTATTGAATACTTGTTTTGGTTTTGTTGTTTGTTAAAATTTTGGTATTTGTAAAATGAGAAAACTCATTTTAGAGTGGGAGTATGTCTGGACTCTGCTACTCACTCCAACTGCCATCTAGTGGCAGCTTCAAACTGGGCAGGTCAGATTGTCCAGTATAGTCTGCTCCCTGTTGGAAGAATTTGCAACCTACGTGCGGAAGTGGATCTCCCAGGTCCTTTGTGCACGCAGGTAGGATTAGCCGTTGTAACGGCCGAGCAGGTAGCTGCGAGACCCCATAGCGGACGGGCGTGTATGTCTTCCAGCTAAGCCAGGAGCCGTAGTTGGCGCGCTGCCTGTGCAAGTTGTAAAGTTTAATGTAATAAACAGTTATACCAGACAACTTGTTCCGTCTAGTTATTGTGAGTGGAAACAAGGGGAGGACAGTAAGTCCTCTCGCAGTATACAGTCACACTCCAATGTCCCACCACGGGAGGAAGAGCCCGCGCGCACAAGGATCATGGAATGTAGTCGAATTAAGTCAGGTGATGTTGATGGTATTAGATGAGGAAATGAGACACTTAAAGTAGTAAAGGAGTTTTGCTATTTGGGGAGCAAAATAACTGATGATGGTCGAAGTAGAGAGGACATAAAATGTAGACTGGCAATGGGAAGGAAAGCGTTTCTGAAGAACAGAAATTTGTTAACATCGAGTATTGATTTAAGTGTTAGGAAGTCATTTCTGAAAGTATTTGTATGGAGTGTAGCCATGTATGGAAGTGAAACATGGACAATAAATAGTTTAGACAAGAAGAGAATAGAAGCCTTCGAAATGTGGTGCTACAGAAGAATGCTGAAGATTAGGTGGGTAGATCACATAACTAATGAGGAGGTGTTGAATAGGATTGGGGAGAAGAGAAGTTTGTGGCACAACTTGACTAGAAGAAGTAACTGGTTGGTAGGACATGTTCTGAAGCATCAAGGGATCACCAATTTAGTATTTGAGGGCAGCGTGGAGGGTAAAAATCGTAGAGGGAGACCAAGATATGAATACACCAAGTAGATTCAGAAAGATGTAGGTTGCATAGGTACTGGGAGATGAAGCTTGCACAGGATAGAGTAGCATGGAGAGCTGCATCAAACCAGCCTCAGGACTGAAGACCACAACAACAACAACAACAACAACTGAGTAGTCTACAAAGTTATTCTTGTTTTAACTCAGACTAAAGCTAAAATTTGTTAGCCATGAGTGAGAAGTTTATGACTTGCCATAGGATTGTTAGTTCCGAGGTGTGGTGTGAGGGTTGCTGCAGTTTCTTTCATGTGGATGACTGTAGTGGCGTGGGAATTGGGGAAATATACAATCTCATAGGTTGTGTAGGATTTGCTGTAGAGACTGAAGGATAGTGGAGCTGGTGGAGAAGATTGCTACCCTTCAGGCAGAACTAGATAAAATGAAACAAGATCTGGAAAGGTTAACAGGGGAGAGGGGAAAAGAGAGGTGGGAAGTGACAACAGGTTATAGAAGAAACAAGAATATGGCATTCTCAGACAGTGTGGTTGTGAATGTGGAAAACAGGTTTGATCTGTTGTCACAGTCGGAAACTGATGAGCCATAAATAGATGTAGGAGTAGACAGGACACAACAAACTTTCAAAAAGTGTTTGAAAATTAAGAAGTCAGAAAAAGCTGTGAAGAAGAAGAAAGTTTTGTTGTTAGGTAGTTCACATGGTAGAGGTGTTGGCCAACTGTTGCAGGAAGAACTAGGGTCAGGTTACCATCTTACAAGCTTTTTTAAACCTAGTGCAAGTCTGGGTCAGGTGATAGAGCATGTAGGTTCACTTTGTAAAGATTTCACTAAGGAAGACACTGTGGTAATAGTGAGTGGGGCAGGCAACAGCATAGATAGGAACCCTAATTATTCAATTGAGAGTGACCTGGTAAAGATAGCTTCAGCAATGAGACACACGGGTGCTGGGCTTGTGTCTGTTCTGATGCGCCATGATCGGCCTCATTTAAACTCTTCCGTTGATTCATAGGTGGAATGGCTGCTTGGATCAGATATGGGGTCTCATATCAGTGTGGTTCCTGTTGACTCTGTCAACAGGTGGGTCTATACTAGGCATGGTCTTCACCTCAACAGGAAAGGGAAGGAAAAACTGTCTGGGCTAATAGCAGATACCTTAAGGGGGGGGGGGGCACTGTCACATGTGGTAAAGTACCAGTGGTCACAAGTGACAGAGCAGCAGTGGTATTATTAATGTTGAGATTTAGTGTTGAGCAAATTAGTTCATATAATCTGCCTCTCTGAACATCATGTGACCACTGGTATAGGCATGTTAAATGTTACAGGATTCAAGTTAGCTTCTTATTTAAATAGAAAAAATGTGGAGGAAGGAGGAGTTACCATATTTGTCAGAAACTGTTTTGATTTCAAGAATATTGATAATAGTTAATTCTGCTCAGAGCAGCATGTAGAAGCTTGTTCAACAGAAGTAGTAATTAATAATAAGTCCTTTATAATAGTAGGTATATACAGATCACCTTCAGGAAATTTTAACATACTCATAAAAAATCTGGAAGCTCTGCTGCCCCATCCCATAGTAAAAAACAAGGAAATAGTGATTGCTGGGAATTTTAACATGGATGTATTGAAAAGCTCTGTCAGTGAACAATTATTGCAGTCAGTAACACTATCATTCATTTTAATTCCTACTGTGTACTTTGCTACTAGGATATGTAAATGGTACTGATGACCTAAGATGTTAAGTCCCAAAGTGCTCAGAGCCATTTGATATGTAAATGCTCTGAGACTGCTATTAATAATATCTTTGTAGACACATCTAGGGAAAAAAGTCATATCACTAAACTAATAGTAAATGGGCTATCTGATCATGACATGCAGCATCTTGTGTTAAACGTTGAAACTTGTCAGGATGAAAAAACTTTTAAATCTGAGTACTGGAGAGTAATAAGTAAGTGAAAACTTGAGAAATTCAGGAAATTGCTCAAAGACATGGGCTGGATAGACGTTTACAATATGTCTGACTTAAATGGAAAATACAAAGCATTCCTTAATAAAGTTGCCTTCACTTTTGAAAACTGTTTCCCACTAAAGGTAACTTAAAGTACACACAGAAGTCAAAAAATAAACTGTGGATTGCACAAGGACTAAAGATATCACGTAGGACATAAAGGAGACTGTATGTACTATCTAGAACCAGCTCTGATGTTAGAATTGTAATGTATTACAAAGAATACTGCAGAATATTGAAGCAAGTAATCCAGAAATCGAAGCAGCTTATTAACAGTTGTCAATTCTCGTAGCTGTGTTGAGAAAGTATCAGAGCTCCAAGCGCTAATAACAAGCACTGATGCTCAAATTGTTATAGGCAGTGAAAGCTGGCTAAAGCTGTACTTAAGCTCAGCCGAAATTTTTGCGAAGAATCTAACGGTGTTCCGAAAGGATAGGCTAAACACGGTTGGCAGTAGCATGTTTGTTGCTGTCAAAAGTAGTTTAACTTGTCGCGAAATTGAAGTAGATACTTCCTGTGAGTTAGTATGGCCAGAGGTTATTGTTGGCAAACGGAATAAAATAATAATTGGATCCTTTTACCGACCTCACAATTCAGATGTTACAGTTGCCGAAAGGTTCAAAGAAAACTTGAGTTTGATTTCAAACATGTACCCGACTCATACGATAACAGTTGGTGGTGACTTTAATTTACCCTCGATATGCTGGCGGAAACACATGTTTAATTCCGGAGGTACGCATAAAATATCGTCCAAAATTGTGCTAACCGCATTCTCTGAAAATTATTTCCAGTTGTTAGTTCATGAGACCATGCGAATAGTAAACTAGTGTGAAAACACACTTGACCTCTTAGCAAAAAATAATCCTGAGTTAATAAAGAGCATCAAAACCGATTCAGGGATTAGTGAACATAGGATTGTCCTAGCAAGACTGAAAATTGTAATCCCCAAATCCCCGAAAAATAAGCGAAAAATATACCTATTCAAAAAAGCAGATAAAATTTCACTTCACGCCTTCCTGAGAGACAATCTCCGCTCATTCCAAATTAATAATATAAGTGTAGAACAGATGTGGCTTCAATTCAAAGCAACAGTATCGACAGCAATTGAGAGATTTATACCAGATAAATTAACAAACGACGGAGCTGATCCTCCTTGGTACACAAAACGAGTTAGAACACTGTTGCACGAACAACGAAACACACATGCCAAACTTAAACAGACGCAAAATCCGCAATATTGGCGATCTTTTACAGAAGCTCAAGATTTAGCACGGAATTCAATACGAGATGCCTATATCAGTTTCCACAACGAAACTTTGTCTCGAAACCTGGCAGAAAATCCAAAGAGATTCTGATCGTATGTGGAGTATGTTAGCGTCAAGAAACAATCAATGCCTTCTCTGCGCGATAGCAATGGAGATACTATCGAAGCCAGTGCTGCCAAAGCAGAGTTACTAAACACAGACTTCCGAAATGTCATCACAAAAAAAGACGAAGTAAATATTCCAGAATTCGAATCAAGAACAGCTGCCGACATGAGTAACATAGAATTAAATATTCCGGGAGTAGTGAAGCAACTTAAATCACTTAATAAAAGCAAGTCTTCTGGTTCAGACTGTATACCAATTTGGTTCATTTCGGAGTATGCTGATGCATTAGCTCCATACCTAACAAATATGTACAACCAATCGCTCGACGAAAGATCCGTGACCAAAGACTGGAAAGTTGCACAGGTCACACCAATATTCAAGAAAGGTAGTAGGAGTAATCCACTAAATTACAGGCCCATGTCGTTAACGTCGATATGTAGCAGTATTTTAGAACATATATTGTGTTCAAACATTATGAATTACCTCGAAGAAAACTGTCTATTGATACACAGTCAACATGGGTTTAGAAAACATCGTTCTTGTGAATCACAACTAGCTCTTTATTCACATGAAGTGTTGAGTGCTATTGACAAGGGATTTCAGATCGATTCCGTATTTCTGGATTTCTGTAAGGCTTTTGACACTCTACCACACAAGCGGCTCGTATTGAAATTGCGTGCTTATGGAATATCGTCGCAGTTATGTGACTGGATTTGTGATTTCCTGTCAGAGAGGTCACAGTTCGTAGTAATTGACGGAAAGTCATCGAGTAAAACAGAAGTGATTTCAGGCGTTCCCCAAGGCAGTGTTATAAGCCCTTTGCTGTTCCTTATCTATATAAACGATTTAAATCACTCTAATCTAAAAGCCGTAAATTCAACTAAATACCTAGGTATTACAATTACGAATAACTTGAACTGGAAGGAACACATAGAAAATGTTGTGGGGAAGGCTAACCAAAGACTGCGTTTTATCGGCAGGACACATAGAAATGTAACAGTGTAACAGATCTACTAATGAGACTGCCTACATTAGGCTTGTCCGTCCTCTTTTAGAATACTGCTGCGTGGTGAGGGATCCTTACCAGATAGGACTGACGGAGTACATCGAAAAAGTTCAAAGAAAGGTAGCACTTTTTGTATTGTCGTGAAATATGGGTGATAGTATCACATAAATGGTATAGGATTTGCGCTGGAAATCGTTAAAGGAAAGGTGTTTTTCGTTGCGACGGAATCTTCTCACGAAATTCCAATCACCAACTTTCTTCTCCGAATGCGAAAATATTTTGTTGACACCGACCTACATAGGGACAAACGATCACCACGATAAAATAAGGAAAATCAGAGCTCGTACGGAAAAATCTAGGTGTTCGTTCTTTCCGCGCGCTATACGAGATTGGAATAATATAGAATTTTGAAGGTGGTTCGATGAACCCTCTTCCAGGCACTTAAATGTGATCTGCAGATTATCCACGTAGATGTTGAGAACTTGTATCCTTGGCTTCGTGGGGCCTGTGACAATTGTGAACAACTTAAATTGGAAGGAACACATTGAAAATATTGTGGGGAAGGCTAACCAAAGACTGCGTTTTATTGGCAGGACACATAGAAATGTAACAGTGTAACAGATCTACTAATTAGACTGCCTGCACTACGCTTGTCCGTCCTATTTTAGAATAATGCTGCTCAGTGTGGGATCCTTACCAGACAGGACTGACGGAGTACATCGAAAAAGTTCAAAGAAGGGCAGCACGTTTTGTATTATCGCGAAATATGGGATTGACTGTCACAGAAATGATACAGGATTAGGGCAGGACATCGTTAAAAGAAAGGCGTTCCTCGTTGCGACGGAATCTTCTTACGAATTTCCAATCACAAGCTTTCTCCTCCGAATGCGGAAATATTTTGTTGACCTCGACCTACATAGGGACAAACGATCACCACGATAAAATAAGGGAAATCAGAGTTTGTACGGAAAGATATAGGTGTTTATTCTTTCCGCACACTATACGAGGTTGGAATAATAGATAATTGTGAAGGTGGTTCAATGTACCCTCTGCCAGGCACTTAAATGTGATTTGCAGAGTATCCATGTAGATGTGGATGTAGATGAGAAAAATATCATTACATCAGGTAACAAAATAAAAACTGTATAGGATATTGTGAAGACAGAGACAAGTGGGGCCAAAAAGGAAGAGGAACATATAGCTCTAAAAATAAATGATACTTTGGTAACAAGTACATGTAATGCTGCAAACACCTTAAACAAGTACTTCATTTCTGTTACTGACAGCTTGGGGTTATCAGGTTTGGTGAACAGTGCAATCGAGTATTTGAGACCAGTCTATAAAAACATTTTCAGAAAAATGGAAATGACACTCACATCTCCCAAAGAAGTAGCAGCCATCATAAAATCCTTAAAATCAAAGTATTCGGGTGGGTATGATAACATATGAACAAGTTAATCAAAGAATGCTGATGTGAGTTGAGTTTTATCTTAAGTTATTTCTGTAATTAATCTCTTAATAGCAGAACATTTCCAGACTGGCTAAAATATGCTGCAGTTAAGTGTCTTTACAAGAAGGGGGATAACGAGATATCATCAGACTATCGACCAATTTCACTTTTGCCAGCTTTCTCAAAAATATATGAAAAGGTTGCGTTCAAGTGTCTCCTTAAGCATCTGACTGCAAATAATATATTGTCCAAGTCACAGTTTGGATTTCTGAAGGGTTCTGACATAGAGAAAGCTATTTACACTTACAGTGAGAATGTACCTAATTCATTAGATAATAAATTAGAGGCAACTGGCATTTTCTGTGATCTGTCAAAAGCCTTTGACTGTGTGAACGACAGTATTCTCTTAAGTAAATTAGAATGTTATGGTGTCACCGGCAATGCTGCGAAATGGTTTGAGTCTTATCCATCTAACAGGAAACAAAGGGTGTTGTTGCAAAATACCTGTGCAGTAAGAAGTCATTCTTCATCTGACTGGGAATTAATTACATGTGGTGTTCCTCTAGTTTCCATCTCATGTTCATTGCTTTTTCTTGTGTACATTAATGACCTTTCATCTGTTACATTGCCAGATGCTAAGTTTGTTTTGTTTGCAGATGATACAAACATTGCAATAAGTAGAAAGTGAAGTACAGATTTAGAAATAGCTGCTAATCAAATTTTCACTGACATTAGTAAGTGCTTGAAAGCTAATTCACTGTGATTAAACTTTGATAAGATCCACTATATGCAGTTCAGAACCTGTAAGATATTTCCTCCCAGCATGAGTATAACATATGAAGACATGCAGATTGAAGAGGTTGACAGTGTTAAATTTCTGGGATTACAACTCGATAATAAATCCAGTTGGGAAGGGCATACCACAGAATTGCTTAAGTGCCTAAACAAATCTCTATTTGCTGTGAGAATGATGTGAGATGTAGGAGATATAAATATAAAAACCAACCGAGCGAAAGTTTTTAGGGTGCAAAAGTGTGTGATAAGAATCATTTGTGGTTTAAATTCAAGGACATCTTGTAGAAACCTGTTCAAGGAACTTTGTATTCTACCCACTGCTTCTCAGTATATTTATTCCTTAATGAAATTTGTTGAAAGTATTACATCTCTATTTCCAACCAATAGTTCAATACTTAGTATCAATACTAGGAATAAGAACACTCTACATAAAGACCTAAAATCACTTACCTTGGTCCAAAAAGGGTCCAATATTCAGGAATACACATTTCAATAAATTACCAGCAACCATTAAAAACTTGGTTTCAGATAAAGCACAGAATAAACAGTGTTTGAAAGATCATTTGATAGGCAACTCCTTCTACTCCATAGATGAATATCTTAACAGAGACTGTTAAGCCAGCTTAAGTAAAAATATCTGTTAGATTTCAGTTTTGACAACAGTTGGTCACAACAGTCAAGATTAGATATTTTGTGTATGATAAATTTATTAATAGTGCAAACAGTGTTTCATTCTGGTAGTGCGTTAATTCTGTAAATATTAGCTGGTCCAGTTTACTGCATTGTATTAACCTATTTCAACCATCTCCTACCAAATGATCAGGGTAGTAAGTATTATATTCAAATGTTTTACGTTTTTGTATTATACTTTGACATGTTCCACACCCACTGGAATCATCACATTTTTTTGTCTATCGAACGAAAACTGAATCTAATCTAATCTAATCTAATCTAAACTGGCAAAATATAGTTTGTTAATAAGCATACAGAAAAAAATAGGTATGAACTAATCATGTGAAAGGAAAGCATTAAAAATATTGACACGTCTCATCATCCAAATGAAAATATTGTGCAATGCAAGCTGTGTATGTAAGTAATATGTAAATTCCTATTTATGTTTTTCGCAACATAGACTCATGAATGGAATAGTATATATTTTCTGAATATGACAAAAATTCATGTTTTGGTACTTGATGAAACAGTGTTTTATGTAAACATCTTTGTGAAGTGTTTGTTATGTAATGTATTTGGAAAATGTTTTTGGTCAGTCAACACTGTTTTGAATTATTGTTGATGTTTCATTCATGTATCCCTGTCGGGAAACCTCAATAAAACACGGGGCATTTGTAACACCTATACCGATTAGCAATAGGTTTATTTTAAGGAACTGTGTATCTGCAATATTTGAAGTGTGCATTCTGTGTTGTTTGAACTCTTTGATGTATGGCGAGAAAATTACAGTTTTGTTATTTATATATAAAAAAGCAAAAGAATACATTGAATTTTTAAATTATTATGGTATGAATATGTGTACAAAAATATGTTTGTTAAAAGCTGGTCCATGCTTAGGGCACTTGTATTTGTTACATGTAAACGCTGTAGGGAAGTCCCTCTTCAACGAAAGTGATATGGCGAGATGTAACAGCAGGATTTGGCGGTCGAACTGAGCGGCTCCTTTGTGTGAATGACATGCAGTGTGGCTAGCCTTTGTATGAGGCTGCATTACAAGTGGTTTACCTTGGATGTGGATCTGGCTATTATTTATTATCCACAGAATAATGGAATGGCCCTAATATGTGGAAAATCCAACGCCAAGAAGAGATTTTGTAGAGCACTCGCACATCAAGAGCTGTGAGTACAGGTAGCCGCTATTTTGCCTATCACTAATCTTCGCCACTGCTTCACAGACTGCATACATTCAGTTAAGTAATGTATATGGGCATGGACCAGTTAATTTGTGTGTTCTTTCAATAACAATCACATAAAACGTCAATTCGTGTTCGAAACCATAGCTTCAATACTGATCATGAACCTATGCAGGGTCCTCACCTACGTTCTAATAAATGATAGTATCCTGATTTAAACGAACAATTCTTGCATTCATGTTTTTAAAAGTGATTTTTTGTCTAAAGTAAAAGGAGTAGCAAAAGTTAAAGTAAGAGTAAAATTTGGATGCTTCATTAACGAACTACTTCAAGTGAAATTAATAAGGTAGGAAATTTAAGTAAAAAAATCATAGGTCAAATAATAGGAAAGTGACAACCTTAACTATTTAAATGATAAAACCACAAAAGTGAAGTTGGATAGGCTTTTGCTAAAGTATCCTTAGTTTATTATAAAATATAATTTGGTAGAATTACGGAACAAGATCGTGTAAATATTATTGCCAAGAATATGTGCTTCATAGGTGATTAAAGTTCATGTACATATAAATCTTTAATGAACAGATTTATGGTAGAACTGTTAGAAGTGAAGTTACGCACATTTTCAAAGATATTATAGTTTTGATACCCAACATGAAAGGTTCCTTTTGAAGTTAATTAAGCCCAGCATTGTATTTTATTATCTGGCAAAGTAATTTAAGTGAATGATTAGCTTTTAGAGTTAGTTTTTACTATTGCAATAATCAAAGATCCTTGGCTAGTGAAACTATACCAGTTTAGGGGTCCCCATCATATTCTCCACCTATTAAGAGAAAAACTGAACTATTGCTGTTGCGAAGGAAAACTGCCATCTGCAGAGTAAGTTAAACAGTATATTTAAGTTGTTAATCAACTTTATTTGTGTTTTTCATGTTAATCAAGATAGAAGCCCCTCATGTCCAAAATTAGTTCTGCACTTCATGCTGTGATGTTTCAGAATTTGTTTAAGTAATGCTCTTGGGTGTGGATGTCATTATTATGAGCTAGGTGCAATTTTGCTCCCTGTGAATTACTGGTGTGTATGTGTTATTGGTAACTGCTGCAACACTCAGTACAGAGTACACTGTGTCAGTTTGTATCCTGTTTGCTATTCAAAGGGAAATCTCAACAAAAGTAACTTCAATAACTAATTTCCAATTTTCTCAAATATATATTTCGAAATTAATGTGCCTAATTATACTGGCGACGTTTATTTTTCTTCATTCATTTATGATGTTACCACTTCTGTTAACTCCAAAGGTTACAGCCCGTGTGGTTTTTCTGTTAACTTCACAAAATTTGAAATTATAGTCTGATACCCTTTTTCATTACACACAGGCGCGATTGAAATTCGAAATCCTCTCAGAGGATAACAATAGCGTGTTTCACGGCACGTTTATGTTAAGTTAATTAGTCCCTCGATAAAATCACCATTATATGTCACACACACTCCCTCCATCTTTTTATCTTTAGGCTTCTGGGAGTCTTTATTTTTCAATCTGTTGAACAAAACTCTAATCTCCTTGTTGTTACAATCATTAGGTTTAGAAACTCACGTCAGTATATTTAATTTCTTGTCAATATCCTTTGATTTTAAGAGGTATTGTATTAATCTTTTAATCACTAAACGAAAGTAGTCCTATTTATGTGTTCTAGGATGATATGAATCTGCAAGTATGATAACATCATTCTGAAAGTGCCAAATGACAGACTGTCAGCTGCTTTACACACAATTAAACCAGGGCATTTTAAGAACTTTTTAACTTCATGTTCCACAGTGAAATGCGTGACTGGGTGCACAGTGTGAGGGTTTTCCTGCTCTATCATTAACTATAGTCCAATTAAAATTACTTGATAGCTGACATCTGTTACTTGCTGCTACAGTGCTTCCACATTCACTAGGTTACCTGTGATACAAAAAAATGGCGGCTCACTTCACAAAAGCTGTTAATGTTAACACGGAGCAATGTTGGAAAAATTTCATAATATGTTTATTTGCGTAGTTTGCTGAGCTATCTCTCAGTTTTACCTTTAAAAGCAAAGCGTAATTTCTTACTGTCACTGGTTCCCTGAAACTATCCTCACATTGGCTATATGGGACGCCACGTTACTAATCGATGAGCAGTCCTCTTTGACACTTGGTTGCAGATTATAGGTGACACAAGCAGATTACAAACGAAATAAGAATGTCAGGGAGAAAAATAAGTGCAAATAAAAAAGTCAGTACAGTGATGAAAATGATGTGGCTGAGTATTAGAAATTAAAAAGAAATACATTTTAACCAAATAACTGAGTAAAAATCATAATCAAAGCGTACTGATTAGATTTAGGAAAATTAAAATTTTAATTGCTTTTGATGAAATTGAAACCTTCGGCCTTCTATACGACAAGTTCATGAGCTAACTACGAAGCTAAGTTATTGTAATGCTCTAAGCTGTTGCATTTATTCTGCGGTATTCCAGTTGCAACGATTAATTGACACCCTTCAAAAGTTCGTCTTCACATTATGTTACCGATAAAACTAAAGTTTTGCTGTGAAAGATGGATATGCGAACAAACATACACTATGTGATCAAATGCACCCGGACACGACCAAAAAACATACTTTTTCATAACAGAGGCATTGCGCTGCCACTTACTGCCAGGTACCCCATATCAGCGACCTCAGTTGTCTTTAGACATCGTGAGAGAGCAGAAAAGGGCGCTCCGCGGAACTCGCGGTCTTCGAACATGGTCAGATGATTGGAGAATGTTCAAATGTGTGTGAATTCCTAAGGCAGGTGTCTCCAAACTACGACCCGCGGGCCGAAACTGGCCCGCGAGGGCCGGCAAACCGGCCCGCGTTAGCTAGCCGGACATCCCCGCTTTTCGGCCCGCCAAATACACTCCTGGAAATGGAAAAAAGAACACATTGACACCGGTGTGTCAGACCCACCATACTTGCTCCGGACACTGCGAGAGGGCTGTACAAGCAATGATCACACGCACGGCACAGCGGACACACCAGGAACCGCGGTGTTGGCCGTCGAATGGCGCTAGCTGCTCAGCATTTGTGCACCGCCGCCGTCAGTGTCAGCCAGTTTGCCGTGGCATACGGAGCTCCATCGCAGTCTTTAACACTGGTAGCATGCCGCGACAGCGTGGACGTGAACCGTATGTGCAGTTGACGGACTTTGAGCGAGGGCGTATAGTGGGCATGCGGGAGGCCGGGTGGACGTACCGCCGAATTGCTCAACACGTGGGGCGTGAGGTCTCCACAGTACATCGATGTTGTCGCCAGTGGTCGGCGGAAGGTGCACGTGCCCGTCGACCTGGGACCGGACCGCAGCGACGCACGGATGCACGCCAAGACCGTAGGATCCTACGCAGTGCCGTAGGGGACCGCACCGCCACTTCCCAGCAAATTAGGGACACTGTTGCTCCTGGGGTATCGGCGAGGACCATTCGCAACCGTCTCCATGAAGCTGGGCTACGGTCCCGCACACCGTTAGGCCGTCTTCGGCTCACGCCCCAACATCGTGCAGCCCGCCTCCAGTGGTGTCGCGACAGGCGTGAATGGAGGGACGAATGGAGACGTGTCGTCTTCAGCGATGAGAGTCGCTTCTGCCTTGGTGCCAATGATGGTCGTATGCGTGTTTTGCGCCGTGCAGGTGAGCGCCACAATCAGGACTGCATACGACCGAGGCACACAGGGCCAACACCCGGCATCATGGTGTGGGGAGCGATCTCCTACACTGGCCGTACACCACTGGTGATCGTCGAGGGGACACTGAATAGTGCACGGTACATCCAAACCGTCATCGAACCCATCGTTCTACCATTCCTAGACCGGCAAGGGAACTTGCTGTTCCAACAGGACAATGCACGTCCGCATGTATCCCGTGCCACCCAACGTGCTCTAGAAGGTGTAAGTCAACTACCCTGGCCAGCAAGATCTCCGGATCTGTCCCCCATTGAGCATGTTTGGGACTTTATGAAGCGTCGTCTCACGCGGTCTGCACGTCCAGCACGAACGCTGGTCCAACTGAGGCGCCAGGTGGAAATGGCATGGCAAGCCGTTCCACAGGACTACATCCAGCATCTCTACGATCGTCTCCATGGGAGAATAGCAGCCTGCATTGCTGCGAAAGGTGGATATACACTGTACTAGTGCCGACATTGTGCATGCTCTGTTGCCTGTGTCTATGTGCCTGTGGTTCTATCAGTGTGATCATGTGATGTATCTGACCCCAGGAATGTGTCAATAAAGTTTCCCCTTCCTGGGACAGTGAATTCACGGTGTTCTTATTTCAATTTCCAGGAGTGTATTTGTGGTGATACCTGTACTGCCAACAATTGAGTTTCGAGGCCTATCGCGACCAGTACACCGCGACTTTGTCGGAGCTCTATCTTTACAAAGCGGAAGGTCGTAGTTAAACTTGTGGCTATCCACAATAAACAGACAGACCATTCTCCGTGCGATAGTGAAAAAAAAGAACTGTTAACAGACTAGTTTGGAGAAAACATTTTAAGTAAAAAAATTCTTTGCACTTTATTCCACTCACGAGTCTGGTGCAAGTCTTTCAAATGGACAACACTTCGGCGACTAGCCTTAGTAATCAATCATTATGGAAGATGCTTCTTAAGCGAGGTTTCACTTTCTTTTGATTATGTTGTAAAATACACATAGCAAGTAAATCGTATAAGATATTTTTATTTAAAGGCAGTTTAAAGAAAATACAATATCTGGTGTACATAATGATATTGGGTATTTTAGTTGTAACTGATGTATAAAAATAACTGTAATTAATTTATATCTTGAAAACTCACAATGTTAGAGAATTCACGTAAAGAAATTTAGTGATAATTAGGGACTTCTATGTAGCTGTAACTTTCCCATCATAATTACCTCCATTTTTGGATCAAGTTTACTGGTAGAGATAATTATCAGCGACTTCAAATGGCCATCACTTAATTTTGATCTGTAAATACTTTTTTCATGTTTCATTTTGGAGAAAGTTTTTTCACACAAATTAGTAGTGCCAAAAGCGGAAAAAAGTCACGGGCAAATTTATGTAAATTTGGAAACTGTGTGGATGGAAGACACTTATACAATTCCAGTAATTTGACTTTGAATGTTTTTCCTTAAAAAAGTCGCTACATTGCAAATCAATAATTTCAAACTGAAGTTCTGCGGGTAACGCTTCTATATCGACGTCAAAGGGATTTTGAAGTATCTTGATATCGTTTGAATTTGCATCGATATCTGAAAAATGTGATTAAAAATTAATTTTTAAAGCGCCCAAATCTTCAATTGTGAAAGTTACGGAAACGGAATCTCAGTTTGCTGACTGAACGTTTGGCATGTATTAAAATGCGTGAAGCATACTTTGTTCAACTGAGATTGAAACAAAGCAATCTTTTGTCGAAAGGACTTCGCATGCGTGTATAAATCAAGCAGAAGCTGGTTTTCACCTTGCAATTTTAAATTAAGGTCATTCATATGTTTAGTTAAGTCTGTACAAAATGCTAGCTTCCATAACCACTCACCGTTCCGTAACTCAGCCAGAGGGCGATTCCTTTCGTTCAAAAAAATTTCAATTACTGTTCGGAGTTCAAAAAAACGGGTCAGAACATTACCGCAGCTAAGACCGCGCACTGCAGTATAATATTGCAAGTCGCCTTTCCTCAATATCTTCAAGAAACTCGCGGAACTGGCGATGGCTGAGTGCGTGGGATCTGGTATAACTAACAACTGAAATAACTGGCTTTAAAACTTCTGACATATCTAAATGTTTTCCACACAAAGACTGTTGGTGAATAATACAATGCACTACTAATTGTTTTGAGCCACCGTCATTTTCTACGGCCTTAGAAAGGAGAGCAACAACACCTTTATTTTTCCCTTTGCCACCATCAGTTGTAATACATTTTAATTTCTTCCACTGAAGATTGTTTTTCCGAACTGCCCTTTCAACTCCTTTAAAAAAAATCTTCGCCAGTGGTCGTCCAGAGAATACTGCGAACATCAAGGAGCTCTTCATACACTTCATAATTTTTGTCAATGCCTCGAATAAAAAGTAGTACTTGAGCAGTATCTGATACATCTGTTGACTCATCCACGGCCAAAGAGAACTAGTCTAAGTCTTGATTTTTGTCACCCAGTTGTGCTGATATATTTTGTGCAATGTCATCTATTCTTCGAGCCACAGTGTTTGCCGACAAAACGTATGTTTTTAAATAAATTAACTTTTTCTGGACACATTTCTTCTGTTGTTGCAATAATGCAGTTCTTAATTAGTTCACCGTCGGTAAATGGCTTACACTGTTTCGCTGCTAAATGAGCCACACGAAAACTAGCACGAGTTGCTGCATGTTGTTCAGCATTTACTTTCTTAAACAGCGACTGCTGGGTTTTTACCTGGCGTTTCAGAGACTCATACATTTCCAATCGTTCGCATACTGTAAAATTGGAGTAATTCTGAGAGTGCTTAGTCTCATAATGACGTTTTATATTGTATTCTTTGAAGACTGATATTGCTTCATTGCAAATAATACACATTGGTTTGTTGCTTGACTCCACCACGAAATATTGACATCCCCACTGCTCTTTAAAAATTCTACATTCACTGTCAACCTTTCGTTTGTTTTCCATATTTGTACAGAACTTCACAAAAGATTGTAACATGAAAATATAATTGTGCTATTTAATACTAATAAAACTAGGGAGTAGTCTGCCTAAACAAAATGCAATGAATTTATTTTTAAGGTACCTTAATTACTAAATTGAATACTCACAATTACACTGTAGTTCCACTAAAAAATACAGTGAACAAATACTCAAGTCGTGCTATACGTATTTCGATTTTCAGATTTTCCTTGTCTCTTCGAATTCAAACTTTGAATTGTCCCACACTTCGTCGTCTCACCTACTAGTACAGCGCATAAAACACTAAAAAACTCGTGAGACACTCGCAACATAGACAGAATCACGCAACAGAACTATCAAATATATGCTCTGGCTCTGCTACTCGCTACAAGACTACATAACTAAACTTATTGTTGCGCCGCTTGAAATAACAATGCGTTGACATACTCTACCTCTGTTACGTCTTGCAGTAATAGTGATTTTGAGATTTCGTTAACTTGGCAGGACGCTTTCGTGAAGAATGTGCAATGACATACTTTTTTGTGGGTGAAATTCGCCAGAATAAAATACGCCAGAATTTCGGTCAGGTACGTCCACCAATCAAAATTGTGTAATTAAATAAAAATCGTAGTTCGTTTCAGTACTAGCTGTTCCCACAACCTTAGATTTTTGCGATTTCATCTTTCCTTTAGCCTTACATTACGGTGAACGTGGAGTGCTAAGGTGCTTTAATCCGACTAGGCAGATCTTGGCCCTTATGACTTCGTGGAGGAGTCAATGTGGCCTGCGGACTAAAAAGTTTGGAGACCCCTGTCCTAAGGGACCAAACTGCTTAAGCCATCGGTCCCTAGAGTTACACTAATTACTAACTTATGCTAAGAAGAACACACCCATGCCCAAGGGAGGACTCGAACGTCCGGCGGGAGTGGCCGAGGTGCTTGGATGTCACTTGCATCATGGACTGTAGACGAGATTTCCAAACTCCTTAACATCCCTAGGCAGACTGTTTCCGATGTGACAGTGAAGTGGAAATGTGAAGGGACACGTACAGCACAAAAGCGTACAGGCCGACCTCGTCTGTTGACTGCCAAAGACCGCCGACAGTTGAAGAGGGTCTTAATGTGGAATAGGCAGACATCTATCCAGACTGTCACACTAAAATTCCGAACTGCATCAGGATTCGCTGCAAGTACTATGACAGTTAGGAAGGAGGTGAGAAAACTTGGATTTCATGGTTGAGCGGCTGCTCATAAGCCACATATCACGCCGGTAAATGCCAAACAATGCCTCTCTTGGTGTAAGGAGCTTAACATTGGACGATTGAACAGGGTATAGGTATGGCGAATGCCCGGTGAACGTCATCTGCCAGCGTGTGTTATGCCAACAGTAAAATTCGGAGGCGGTGGTGTTATGATGCGGTCGTGTTTTTCATGGAGGGGGCTTTCACCCCTTGTGTTTTGCGTGGCACTATCACAGCACAGTCCTACATTGATGTTTTAAGCACCTTCTCGCTTCCCACAGTTGAAGAGCAATTCGGGGATGGCGACTGCGTCTTTCAACACGATCGATCACCTGTTCATAATGCACGATCTGTGGCAGAGTAGTTACACGACAATAACATCCCTGTAACGGATTGGCCTGCAAAGGGTCCTGACCTGAATCCTATAGAACACCTTTGGAATGTTTTGGAACACCAACTTCGTACCAGACCTCACCGACCGACATCGATACCCCTCCTCAGTGCAGCACTCCGAGAAGAATGGGCTGCCATTCCCCAAGAAACTTTCCAGCACCTGACTGAACGTATGCCTGTGGAGTGGAAGCTATCATCAAGGCAATGGTTGGGCCAACACCATGTTGACTTCCAGCATTATGGATGGAGGGCGCCATGAACTTGTAAGTCATTTTCAGCCAGGTGTTCGGGTACACTTGATCGCATAGTGTATTATGAAATTTTTCTGTCTTGAGTTTGCTCTTACAGGTTACCCTAAAACACTGTGATCAAATCGATCGTGATTTTATTTCTGTCGTAAATTGCTGATCGCCGATTTTTGGGTATACTGCACGTCACGAGGATATAGTTGTTTTAGGATGAGTTTAAATTCGAGGCTAAAAAGCCCGTTGTCTGCTGCAGTTCACTCATTGGTCACTTAAAATCATCTGTCTACACAGCATCTCCCATTTCCGACATTCCTCGCGGCGGCCGCTTTCAAGACTGCTCCGCGATTCACATTAACAACATTTGTTAAGTGACTCGCCGTGTTTTTGGGCGCATATGACCGAGTGGATGCAGCAACGCTGTAACGGCAAATGACAAACGTCAACTATAAAGTAATTTTAATCGTCTAGCAACTTCTCTTGGGGAGGAATGTGGTATTGCATTCGCTAAAATTAAACACTATTAAGCACAGTAAAGAATAAAAAGTGCGCAGTAATCATTCCTTGTCAAACATATAACTCTCTTCCTTATACGTCTCATGGTATAACGTTGGTAATTACACATCGCGCATAAAAATCTCACATAGATCTCTTTTCTAACTTAAGTCAACTGCCACTCTAATACCAAAGGTTGAGCTATCTTCTTACGTATATATCAGAGCCACCAACGATGCAACTGTCGCCCGTCGACACTATATTCTTTGATCCTTTTGTGTTTATGCCAAATACTGAAAACAATCTTACACCTATGTTACAATATTTGCACCTATTGAGAATTGAGAGACCATAATATTTAGTCACATACACAGAAGAGCCAAATAAATTGGTACACCTGTCTAATATCGTGTAGGGCCCTGCGAGCACGCGGACGTGCCGCAACACGACGTGGCATGGACTCGACTAATGTCTGAAGTAGAGCTGGAGAGAACTGACACCATGAATCCTGCAGGGCTGCCCAGATATCCTTAAGAGTACGAGTGGGAGAGATCTCTTCTGAAGAGCACGTTGCAAGGCATCCCAGATATGCTCAATAATGTTCATGTCTGCGGAGTTTGGCGACCATCGGAAGTGTTTAAACTCAGAAGAGTGTGCCTGGATCCACTGTGTAGCAATTTTGGATGCGTGAGATGTCGCATTGTCCTACTGGAATTGCCCAAGTCCGTCGGAATGCACAATGGACATGAAGGAATACAGGTTATCAGACAGGATGTTTACGTACGTGTCACCTGTCACAGTCGTGTCTAGACGTATCAGGGGTCCCATATTACTCCAACTGCTCACGC
Source organism: Schistocerca cancellata (assembly GCF_023864275.1). Lineage (NCBI taxonomy): Eukaryota > Metazoa > Arthropoda > Insecta > Orthoptera > Acrididae > Schistocerca > Schistocerca cancellata. The sequence goes on along the minus strand of NC_064632.1, from coordinate 222,519,004 downwards.
CCCACACCCTTACAGAGCCTCCACCAGCTCGAACAGTCCCCTGCTGACATGCAGGGTCGATGGACTCATGAGGTTGTCTCCATACCCGTAAACGTTCATCCACTCGGTATACAAACATCAAAAAATGTTTTGCATCATCTCGGTTTCGAGAGTTGCGGAACCTGTACAGAAAATTGGAATAGAGATCAACATAAACATCATTTCCGCCTTTTCATTACTCATGAAAATCACACATTGCGTGTTGCACCACCATACAGCTAGACCTTCAGAGGTGGTGGTCGAGATTGCTGTACACACCAGTACCTCTAATACCCAGTAGCACGTCCTCTTGCATTGAGGCATGCCTGTATTCGTCGTGGCATACTATCCACAAGTTCATGAAGGCACTGTTGGTCCAGATTGTCCCACTCCTCAACGGCGATTCCGCGTAGATTCCTCAGAATGGTTGGTGAGTCACGCCGTCCATAAACAGCCCTTTTCAATCTATCCAAGGCATTGTCGATAGGGTTATTGTCTGGAGAACATGCTGGCCACTCTAGTCGAGCAATGTCGTTATCCTGAAGGAAATCATTCATAAAATGTCCACAATGGGGGCGCGAATTGTCGTCCAGGAAGACGAATGCCTCGCCAATAAACTGACGTTATTATTTGCACTATCGGTCGGAGGATGGTATTCACGTATCGTACAGCCGTTACGGCACCTTCCATGACCACCAGCGGCGTACGTCGGTCCCACCACGACCTCAAAACAGCAGGGAAAATCCACCTTGCTGGACTCGCTGGACAGTGTGTCTAAGGCGTTCATCCTGACCGGGTTTGCTTCCAAACACGACTCCGACGATTGTGTGGTTGACGAGAACGTGATCCCAATCCTCAGCGGACCATTCGGCATGTTGTTGTTTCTATCTGTACCTAGCTGCATGGTGTCGTGGTTGCAAAGATGGACCTCGCCATGGTCGTCGAGAGTGAAGTTGCGCATCATGCAGCCTTCTGTGCACAGTTTGAGTCGTAGCACGACGTCCTGTGGCTACACAAAAAGCATTATTGAATATGGTGGCGTTGCGGTCTGGGTTCCTCCGAGCAATAATCCGTAGGCAGCTGTCATCCACTGCAGTAGCAGCCACTGGGCGGCCTGAGCGAGGCATGTCATCGACAGTTCCTGTCTCTCTGTATCTTCTCCATGTCCGAACAACATCGCTTTGGCTCACTCTGATACGCCTGGACACTTCTCTTGTTAAGAGCCCTTCCTGGCACAAAGTAACAATGCGGACGCGATCGAACCGCGGTTTTGACCTTCTAGGAATGGTTGAACTAGAGGCAACACGAGCCGTGTACCTCCTTCCTGGCGGAATGACTGGAACTGATCGGCTGTCGGACCTCCTCCGTCTAATAGGCGCTGCTCACGCATGGTTGTTTACATCTTTGGGCGGGTTTAGTGACATCTCTGAACAGTGAAAGGGACTGTATCTGTGATACAATATCCACAGTCAACTCCTGTCTTCAGGAGTTCTGAGAACCGGGGTGATGCAAAACTTTTTTTGATGTGTGTAATTTGAAAAGAGACTCGTCCGACCAGGCAACATATTTCCAGTCATCAACAGTCCAGCGTCGGTATTGACGGGCCCAGGCGAGGCGCAAAGCTTTGTGTCGTGCAGTCATCAAGGGTACACGAGTGTTACTTTGGCTCCGAAAGACCATACCGATGATGTTTCGTTGAATAGTTCGCACGCTGACACTTGTTGTTGGCCCAGCATTAAAAACTGCAGCAATTTGCGGAAGGATTGCACTTCTGTTACGTTAAATGATTCTCTTCAGTCGTCGTTGGTCCCGTTCTCGCAGGATCTTTTCCCGGCCGCAGCGATGTCGGAGATTTGATGTTTTACCGGATTCCTGATATTTACAGTATACTCATGAGATGGTCGACGGGAAAATCCTCACTTCATTGCTACCTCGGAGATGCTGAGTCCCATCGGTCGTACACAGACTATAACACCAGCTTCAAACTCACTTAAATTTTGATAACCTTGCATGGGGGCTTATTTAAATAATAAAATGCAAATGCAAATAATTTTAGTAGCTGTATGTCCGATTACGCAAGTCTCGTAAACGGCTGGCCCTGACTAGTATTATTACGCAATCTGACTGCATAGAACAACAACAAAGAATGAAAGGAAATTTCTGTTAGCACAATTAATTAATTAAGTCCCCAGCAACTATAAAATCTACGAAGCCAACAAAGCACAAGTGTAGCTGTTCTGTGTGTGGTAGTGTGACTCAACGCACATCTGGCACGGTTCTTCTTCAACAAGACAAGAAATTTTAAATACCATTTATACTGACGTGATAAAAGAAAATTAGAAATACTATAACTGTGCAAGAAAACCAAAATTACACTCTAATACAAGAACACACGCCAGATGCTTTGTTGACTGAATCTGTAATGACACATTATTCAGGTCACTGAAAGAATAAAAGAATTAAAGAAAATACCTCCATATATTGACGAAATGCACTCTGACCATTACAATATCTCCATTAGAACAACATCTGTTATCTCTCCCATCAAACCACTGCATAAAACATGGAACAACACTCTCCACTACCACATCTCACTCTGGCTTCACGACAAGCAGTGTCCACCACAACTTCTCGGTAAGAACTGCCTGTCGCTGCGTCTCAATAATCACTGCCAGTGGAGGCGGCGGAACAATACTCTCTGGCGCGATTTCTGGCGCTGTGGCTCAGTGTAGCCACCTTTCAACCTTCCATTGTAACAGCAATAACTGATATAACAACTGTGCCAGACACTTGTCTTACATAGGCGTTGCCGACAGCTGGCTCTGGCTCTGAGCACTATGGGACTCAACTGCCGTGGTCATAAGTCCCCTAGAACTACTTAAACCTAACTAACCTAAGGACAGCACACAACACCCAGCCATCACGAGGCAGAGAAAATCCCTGACCCCGCCGGGAATCGAACCCGGGAACCCGGGCGTGGGAAGCGAGAACGCTACCGCACGACCACGAGATGCGGGCGACTGCCGACAGCAGCGCCTCATTCTTCCTGTTTACATCTCTCTGTGTTTGAATACTCATGCCTATACCAGTTTCTTTGGCGCTCCAGTGTATTTTGCCATAAACACAAACCTTTGCAACAAATTGAAACTCGTTATTAACACTTGATCCATATTTTAAAAGGTGCTCCTGCACCCTCCCCCTCACATATCGACTTTAATGACAGTAAAAAATTTAACCGCGTGTACCTAATGGAAATTTGGGAAAAGCAATCGTCACCGAAGTTAATCTGTCGGTAAAGAGAGAGGAAGGGTCACATCTAAATGAAAGGAAAAATTGAAATGAAATTGGTGTAAATTAATTTTGAAAAGGGTAAAGTTAATAAAGAAAGTAAATGTGCGGTCGTTACGTTAACAATTAACTGGCGTTAATTAGATATTTGATATTTGGGAAAAATTATGGTCGCCAGTCCTATGGACAACTACTATAATAACTGAAAAAGAAAGGGTAATGCACATATGATTAGCACTAAAAGCGTGGCAACTGAAGGTTGACACGTGTTTGTGAAAACTGCATGTTTGTCAGAAGTAATAAATTTCGCCACACTCTGACTTAATTTAGCAAAAGAATTAATAAAATCGGAAAATTGAAAGTTAATTTAGTGACTGAAATTAATAGTGAACTTTGCTTCTGAAGCACTACGAAATAAAATAAAATAAAGTTAGTCTTGGGCTACCTCCACAATCGTCTCAAAAGCAATTTGAATCTACGCAATTTAGAAATAAGAGATTTATCTTTGAACTTGAATTAAATGATTTTGAACAATTAACAATAGTAAACTTTAGGACTTACCAAGCTGAGCTGCAGTCACAAGTAAGCTAAAAGATGGTAATAAAACTCGCACTCTTAATTTGTTCTTGTGTAATCTAAATGTTGTAGCCAGCTATGAATACCTTAACTGAACTTTGAAATCAAAGCAGTTAAATGGAATGATATTACTTTAATGCTGGCATTTGAATTTCAACGACAGTCGGGCTCATTTCGGAAAAGGAAGGGACCCTGTTTGGTAATGCAACTGGGACAATGAACAACAAAGGTTCACGCTAAATTGCTGTATTTTAGTGATGTAAATGGAACAGTCTGAAAAACTGAGGTCTGCCATACAGTTCTAAAACTTTACGTGCTTTCAGTCTTCCTTGTTGGTTGATAGAAGATTTGATGTCGTCGATAGAGGAGGTGGCGACAATCACTTATTGTCGGCCGTCGCTGTTGCAGAAGCTGGATGTTAGCACGCCTTCATCTCGACACGGTCACCAGGCGAAACGTGCTCTTGATGTGTGCCAGTTAATGTTTCCCGTCCGCGACACCGTGCCAGAAACTATCATAGCCAGTCGAGTGCAATTAAATGCTACCAAACCCCGAAAGCGCGGCAACTCGCGGGAGCGTCACTCAAAAAACCTGCTCCACCGCCCTACTCCAGCCAGACTCTGCTCTGCCCGCGCTCCACGCGGCAGAGTTAACCCTCCCCAAGATCCTAAACCCTTTGGTTCTCCACACGACCTATCGATGTAATCGTTCGATAGCATAGTTTTCCCTAAGCAAGACCCAGCGTAAAAATACAAATAATATTTACAAAACAAACCAATTATACATCGACATAAATCCATATATATATATATATATATATATATATATATATATATATACTCCAGGAAATTGAAATAAGAACACCGTGAATTCATTGTCCCAGGAAGGGGAAACTTTATTGACACATTCCTGGGGTCAGATACATCACATGATCACACTGACAGAACCACAGGCACATAGACACAGGCAACAGAGCATGCACAATGTCGGCACTAGTACAGTGTATATCCACCTTTCGCAGCAATGCAGGCTGCTATTCTCCCATGGAGACGATCGTAGAGATGCTGGATGTAGTCCTGTGGAACGGCTTGCCATGCCATTTTCACCTGGCGCCTCAGTTGGACCAGCGTTCGTGCTGGACGTGCAGGCCGCGTGAGACGACGCTTCATCCAGTCCCAAACATGTTCAATGGGGGACAGATCCGGAGATCTTGCTGGCCAGGGTAGTTGACTTACACCTTCTAGAGCACGTTGGGTGGCACGGGATACATGCGGACGTGCATTGTCCTGTTGGAACAGCAAGTTCCTTTGCCGGTCTAGGAATGGTAGAACGATGGGTTCGATGACGGTTTGGATGTACCGTGCACTATTCAGTGTCCCCTCGACGATCACCAGTGGTGTACGGCCAGTGTAGGAGATCGCTCCCCACACCATGATACCGGGTGTTGGCCCTGTGTGCCTCGGTCGTATGCAGTCCTGATTGTGGCGCTCACCTGCACGGCGCCAAACACGCATACGACCATCATTGGCACCAAGGCAGAAGCGACTCTCATCGCTGAAGACGACACGTCTCCATTCGTCCCTCCATTCACGCCTGTCGCTACACCACTAGAGGTGGGTTGCACGATGTTGGGGCGTGAGCGGAAGACGGCCTAACGGTGTGCGGGACCGTAGCCCAGCTTCATGGAGACGGTTGCGAATGGTCCTCGCCGATACCCCAGGAGCAACAGTGTCCCTAATTTGCTGGGAAGTGGCGGTGCGGTCCCCTACGGCACTGCGTAGGATCCTACGGTCTTGGCGTGCATCCGTGCGTCGCTGCGGTCCGGTCCCAGGTCGACGGGCACGTGCACCTTCCGCCGACCACTGGCGACAACATCGATGTACCGTGGAGACCTCACGCCCCACGTGTTGAGCAATTCGGCGGTACGTCCACCCGGCCTCCCGCATGCCCACTATAAGTCCTCGCTCAAAGTCCGTCAACTGCACATACGGTTCACGTCCACGCTGTCGCGGCATGCTACCAGTGTTAAAGACTGCAATGGAGCTCCGTATGCCACGGCAAACTGGCTGACACTGACGGCGGCGGTGCACAAATGCTGCGCAGCTAGCGCCATTCGACGGCCAACACCGCGGTTCCTGGTGTGTCCGCTGTGCCGTGCGTGTGATCATTGCTTGTACAGCCCTCTCGCAGTGTCCGGAGCAAGTATGGTGGGTCTGACACACCGGTGTCAATGTGTTCTTTTACCCATTTCCAGGAGTGTATATTGTAAAACAATTACAATGTATAAAGACACAGAAATGTCATATCTTCAGGTAGTACAATAGATGGAAACAGGAGGATATGCATTTCCGGCGTTACACTCCCTGTGCACATTATAAATTACAAACAGAAAACATTAAATATTTAAAGACTACTAAGGAGATTGGGTCAGTTTACTTCGCGTTTCCACTAGCAGTCTCCTGGGATAAACACCACCTGGAGCTGGCCCACTGACTCTGGGACCAGTGAGTGCACTTACTGGCGTTTTTCCTGTAAGTGGGTAAGCGGTCCGGCTGCAGAGACCATCCCCGGTGACGCGGCGGCACGGGCCCGGAATTTCGGGCCGCGGCCCCTGATGGGGGCGTGATGGTCGGCCGCATCAGGGAGCCCCGTGCCCGCGCTGCCGCAGCCGCAGCCGCCGCTTATCGCAGACCGCCGCGGGGCTAACGACCCGCCGGCGTGTCGCAAGGGGCGCCTCTCCCTGGCGCCGTTATTGAAGCCGTATATCAAACCCGGCCGCCAGAAAACCCCACTCCACTAATGTGCGTTATTTCACGTATTTCACAACACAGTTAATTTTATGATTTTTTTTGTATCGGAGGCTTTTAAATTCTTAAGACACCTGGTAATGTAATCACAACACAAAGCCACTTACAGTAACACAAAGAAAAGCTGAAAATCTGTCGCAGATTTGGGAATGCAAAGTCAAACCTGGGTAACCAGTAAACCCCCGTTTCGTTAAAAAATCAAAGCCCATTATAAAACAGTGTAAAACTAATGACAACTATGAAAATGAGTTAATGTGTTAACCGTCTGACGTTAAGCAGGTAAGCGAGAAAAACACTGGAAAAAGTCTGAAATTATGTGTAAAGTTTAGTCCTAGTGTTCGCATTTTCAGATACTCGATGAATATAGTGGAGGTACGTGTGCACAGTGTGTTGCACTGCCTGAAGACAAGTCAGCATTTATTACTGTAATACTTGTCTCACTGTAATAACATTATACCCCTTAATGAGTACATTATGACAGTATTTTAAATTTTTAAATTCGTTCACTGTTTGTGACAAGTATTCAAAATCAGATATTTGCAGTCTCTGAAAGCTGTTAGAGAGAGAACCTGCAGGTGGTTTGGGCCAAAGCTGTTCGTATGTACACTACTGGCCATTAAAATTGCTACACCACGAAGACGACGTGCTACAGACGCGAAATTTAACCGAGAGGAAGAACATGCTGTGATATGCAAATGATTAGCTTTTCATACCATTCACACAAGATTGGCGCCTGTGGCGACACCTACAACGAGCTGACATGAGGAAAGTTTCCAACCGATTTCTCATACACAGACAGCAGTTGCCTGGTGAAACGTTGTTGTGATGCCTCGTGTAAGGAGGAGACATGCGTACCATCACGTTTCCGACTTTGATAAAGGTCGGCTGGTAGCCTATCGCAAGTGCGGTTTATTGTATCACGACATTGGTGCTCGCGTTGGTCGAGATCCAATGACTGTTAGCAGAATATGGAATCGGTGGGTTCAGGAGGGTAATACGGAACGCCGTGCTGGATCCCAACGGCCCCGTATCACTAGCAGTCGAGATGACAGGCCTCATATCCGCATGACTGTAACGGATCGTGCAGCCACGTCTCGATCCCTGAGTCAACAGATGGGGACGTTTGCAAGACAACAACCATCTGCACGAACAGTTCGACGACATTTGCAGCAGCACGTACTATCAGCTCGGAGACCGTGGCTGCGGTTACCCTTGACGCTGCATCACAGACAGGAGCGCCTGCGATGGTGTACTCAACGACGAACCTGGGTGCACGAATCGCAAAACGTCATTTTTTCGGATGAATCCAGGTTCTGTTTACAGCATCATGATGGTCGCATCCGTGTTTGGCGACATCGTGATCAACGTACATTGGAAACGTGTATTCGTCATCACCGTACTGTCGTATCATCCGGCGTGATGGTATGGGGTGCCATTTGTACACGTCTCGGTCACATCTTGTTCGCATTGACGGCACTTTGAACAGTGGACGTTACATTTCAGATGTGTTACGAGCCGTGGCTCTACCCTTCATTCGATCCCTGCGAAACCCTACATTTCAGCAGGATAATGCACGACCGCATGTTGCAGGTCCTGTATGGGCCTTTCTGGATACAGAAAATGTTCGACTGCTGCCCTGGCCAGCACATTCTCCAGATCTCTCACCAATTGAAAACGTCTAGTCAATGGTGGTCGAGCAACTGGCTCGTCACAATACGCCAGTCGCTACTCTTGGTGAACTGTGGTATCGTGTTGAAACTGCATGGGTAGCTGTACCTGTACACGCCATCCAAGCTCCGCTTGATTCAATGCCCAGGCGTATCAGTGCCGTTATTACGACCAGAAGTTGTTGTTCTCGGTACTGATTTCTCAGGATCTATGCACACAAATTGCGTGAAGGTGTAATTACATGTCAGTTCTAGTATAATATATTTGTCCAATGAATACCCGTTATTATCTGCATTTCTTCTTGGTGTAGCAATTTTAATGGCCAGTAGTATACACTACAGTATTGAACCAGGGACCTAGAAACGACGGTGGGGCTTTGTCCCGCCGTAACCCTCAGTGGTTCACAATCCGACAACAGGCCACAGCGGTCCACCAACCCCACCGCCGCCCCACACTAAACCCAGTGGACGCCCCCCCCCCCCCCCCAGGGAACGTCTCATACCAGTCGAGTGTAAACCCAAATGTTTGCGTGGTAGAATAATTATGGTGTTTGCACTATAACCGCCAACACAGTGTAACTGAGGCAGGATAAGGGGAACCAACCCGCATTCGCCGAGGTAGGTGGAAAACCGCCTTAAAAACCATCCAAAGGCTGGGCAGCACACTGGTCCTCAACACTATTCTACCGGGCGGATTCGTGCCAGGGACCGGCACGCGTTCCCGATCGAGAAGCAGCGCGTTAGACCGCACGGCTAGCCGGGCAGGCCTGGCCAAGGATAGTTGAGCAGTGTTACCTCGTTCTGTGTTTTTACATACTGGCGCTTCGGTCGCCTGTTAGTTAAGTCTTTACTTGTACTTCTTTGGAGTAGCTAGTTGACCACATCGTCAGGCAGTCGGTCGCAGTCGAGGCAAGAGAGAGATACGAGGCGCATGTGACGTACGGTGGGCTGTTCACGGAGCTTACGGGCGCACGATTGTCTAAGCGGCCGGTCGCCGCTAGAGTTGTGTTGGCCGGCAATACTTGGGTCTAATGTCGACGTAGCCGATTTACCCTGCATTAACGAAGAATAGTAGCTGATGTGGGTGTTGGAGTGCTGTTCATTTTCTGGTGCTGTGTGTTCTGCCCTTTGGCGGTAAGGGACTCGTTACTTGATTGACGCATGTGTTCCCGTGTTGGAGTTACTCCCGCTACTCTAGCTTGCCCGTGGTTCTGCAATACTCTGTTTGAATAGTTGAATTTACTCTTTTGATGCCTCTGTTTGAAATTTTTTTGAGTCTCATATTTGTTTTAGAATTTCTTTTAATTACAACTTGATCAATGTCTGCATATTTGTCAGTTATGTCTGAGATTAATTGTCTAGGCCGCCACGTATGTTAGTCACCATTGAGGTCGAAACTGAGTTATTTGTGTAAACGTAGGCTTCCGCGGTCGTTGTCACAGTCAATAAAATTCTTCTGGGTTTGAGGCCGCATTGTCATCTGTAAAATTGCGACGTTTCGGCGACTGTGGCGGGGCGGCTTCCTCAGGGTGTATTGCTAATTGCAGTTAGCACTACACCCTTGAGGAAGGGGCCCGCAACAGTCGCCGAAACGTCGCAATTTTACAGATGACAATGCGGCCTCAAATCCAGAAGAATTTTATTGACTGTGAGTTATTTGTATTGGAAGCTGTTGCTTCCCTGACTTCCCTTTCAGGAAAATTAACACAGATTGTAGAAGTATGACAGTTAGCCCTCAAGATTCGCCTGTTACCTTTAAGGCACTTACTGTAATGTGTCTGAGGGCCGTGTGATTTTCTGCTTATTACTTTAACTTGTTATATTTTATTGTAAGATTAACCGATTAATCCTATTAGTAATTCTTATTGTAAAATTATTGCTTTACGTAAGGTTTGGTTGGGTCTTGGGGCCGCGCTCACATTGAGCTTCTTGTCTTGGTCTGAGCGTTTTGATATGTCTATGATAATTGTGCATGAATTATATGTTTGCCTTCCGAGCTGTTCGCAGCGTTTGGAGGCGCTGACCGGGGCGTTATTTGTTATTCCTCCGTGCATCGGGAGTAGCCTGTCCTCGTCGGCTGTGTACGTTATGGCCTCCTGGCTTGCTAATTCATCTGTCTTAAGTTGAGTTTCTATCTCCTAGCACTCGGTCGTTAATTCACCCAGTAGTTTCCGTTATTCTGAACCATCTTATTCAAACCTGGTCTGCCGTAGGTGCCCCTTCCGTAGTTTCCCTATCTGAAGTTTGGTTTTTACCGTAAAGGTTTTAATATTGACGTAATGCTCAACTGTTAAATTTTATTATTTTTCCATTACAGTATCTTGAATATGCTCAAGAGCCTTCGCTGATTGAGCAAATATGTTTTCAAGTATTATGTGAATCACCTTCGGACACTGTTCCAAAAGAAATTACTTTTTATTTATTACTATTGAACCTATTTGTGTGCTGTTTATCTGTAAATCTGAACTGAAGAGTTTCCACTTTTAATGTATGTTTGAAAAATGCTGTGTATTTTTTGTGGTAAAATGGAATAACAGAATTCAGAAGAAATGTTTTTTGCCAGGGAGGTGAATTATAAAGCTTTATCTCTGCAATAAAATATTGTTGGACTCTTGTGAAGTAACAAACGACTTGTGATAAACGGCCTGCACCTTTCCAATCCCTTTTAGTTGTTCCTTTATCCTGGGGCATCCACTGACATTTCAACAGTCGCTTGGTAATGTAGGTATTTGACCTTAAGCTTCTCCTCTGCTCCCCTCCCAATTTCCCTCTTATTCCCCCATCACTCATTCTACCTCAGCCCTACCTCTCCTCCTACGAACTCCACTTCCTCTTCTCACCCCCCCCCCCCTTCCATCCCACTCACTGCCTTCCCGTACCTCCCGCGCGACCGCTACGGTCGCAGGTTCGAATCCTGCCTGGGGCATGGATGTGTGTGATGTCCTTAGGTTAGTTAGGTTTAATTAGTTCTAAGTTCTAGGCGACTGATGACCTCAGAAGTTATGTCGCATAGTGCTCAGAGCCATTTGAACCAACCCGCCTTCCCTCAAACAGGTCTTCGTCACTGAAGAAACAATTCTTCACTATCCTTAGGGGGAAAATAGCGTGATAACGTGGGATACATCAATCGCCGGGTGGTTTCGTGAGTCCACCTGGAGTGTTATACTGGATCAGTTTTTCGAGACGAAAGTTAGAGGGTCAGCTAAAGCACTCAGCCGAATACTACACCTTCACATCGATATGTATGTCTATCACCCAGTAAATGGAGAGTGAAGCTATATCGAACTTCCAAAAGAATTTAGCAGATAAGAAGACATATACTAGTGTCCAAAATAAAACCGACCAGGCTTGTTTTGCATTGTCAGTCTTGGCTTGCGAGAGAAATTACAGTGTACATTCCGAGCACACATCTCGATGTGGTAGATACCTGGACATTCGTAAGTGTTAAAACATTGACGATATCGAGTTCCCTGTCAAGATCCAGTACATACCTAAATTTTAAATGCAGAATACTGCAATGTCTGCTCATGTTTATGGCGTAGAGAAATGCAAGTCAAATGAGCTGAACAGGCGTATAGTCGTCGGACCGCTCCATTTCTCAAAATTTGCCGGTGAGCGTAAGATGCTTGTGAACATGCTGCTACTCTCCGACGAAAAAATAAAGAGAAAGGCAATTATTATCATTGTTTGTATCAAAGATATATATGCCGCCTCCTCTCAATTGAGTAAACGTGAACATAAACGGCATATTTGCTTAAGGTACCTCAATGCCTTTTCCTCAGACAAGTTTTTAACAAAGCATTTAGTAGGCCGCACTTCCGAGGACACAGTACGTGTTAGTATGCCTAGTGAGGGAAACAAATTCATAAAGTTTAAAAATGCTCACCATCAAGAGCGATGCCCGTTTGTGGTGTAGGCCGACGTTGAATGCCTCCTCGCTCCTGTGACCCGCTGTGAAGGTGACCCCACAGCCTCACGTACTACCTTTACAAGAAAACTCGTATCATAAGCAGCTCCATTCCAAATTGTATCGTCTTATGATTCGAGTCTTAACAGCTACAAATCTGACGTTGGGGATAGTCCTGTGATATGACTTCTCACTGAGCTTGACAATCTTTCGTGGCAGGTTGATATGCTTTACAGCGACAACATTCCCATGAGCAAATCGAAGGAGAATGGAGATTTGTGCAACAATGCGATTAAGTGCCATAATTGTGGGTTGGCTTTAGATAGAAAAGCGGAAACTCCTCGTAGGGATCACTGTCATCTTATGGGGAAGTTCCGTGGCGCAACTCACAATACAAGCAATTTAAAGTATCAGTTACCAAGGTGGATACCCGTTTTCTTTCCTAATGTAAGTGGATGTGACGCTCACTTTCTTGTTGAGCACTTGGATGATTTCGGCATGGTGAAAAATTAGGTTAGTGTCCAACGTGATAGCGTTAGAAATATGTTTCATATTCCGAATGAACTCGGTCATCACCTATTGATTGATGTAGGGTTCTGCACGACACCGTTCATCCTATTCCAAATCGGTAAACCGCACTTTAACACTTGTCGATGGATTTTCAATGTATAACACAACATAATGCTTCTATACCAACATTCAAACGCTTTGAATGGCTAGCTGTTAAATTATAAGTTGATATGAAATGCAGTAGAGCCCCTGGAGGAACTGACAGCTTCTCGTCCACCACATCAACACTCTGCCCTTGCAGTAACACAGCAACACTGGTATGTTCTGGGATGGTGCATCTGTCGGTGATCAGTACTGACCTGGACCGCGTGGTGTAGGACCCACACCACAGTTCTTCTGATAGTCGGGGACTGGACGGGTGTCTTCGTTACACAAATCCACGATCGGAATGTACAGTCTCCTGTAGTACACACACACATCCCATTGCATCTGTCCCAGACAACGTACTATTAAACTTAATTCTCTTCCTGTTCATGCCAAGACTGAATTTTACCAGCTTATTTCTAGAATCAATGGACACACATTTCTTGGTTAGAAGACTTTACCAGGAACTACACTTATAGTTGATTTTCGCAACACCACAACTCATTTACAAACTCTCATTTTAGATGTGTGTTTTACTGTACTGTAGCATTGTAATTGAATCAGTGAGTTGGAAAAGGGATCCTGTCTCAAAACATAAATCTTTCAGGAGACACAAAAAACTGCTTCACTGTACAACCAGTTTAAGAATGGTGTCGTGGAGTTGCCATGCACCAACTGGCCCCAGGATGAAACAATATACAACATTATCATTTATTTTAGTCATCGACTGTTGTCAGTAATCGAGTCTGAATGTACTGGAGATGAACCCTTTTCCAACCTGGTGATGTTGATGAGGGAACTAACCTTCTGTTCGCAAGGGATGAACTGTGCTACACAAGGTTATATTATTCATATTCATTATAGTAATAAAAGAGTGTGTGATGAGCTTACAGGTATATTCATAATACAATTTTGTTTAAGATGGAAGAATTTTGTTATGCAAGTTTATATAATTCAGTTATAGCAATAAAATGTGTATGAGCGTACAGGTTTACTCACTGCGAACCAAAGTACAACCACAAGCAAAACACAGCAAAGCAGACAAATGTGGTTATGCTTCAGCATTATCTTGTCCTTTGTTGGCCGCTGACTGATACTGTTAGGAAATGGTTTCTGCTCGACAAGTACGTATTGCAGAATTTTCTTTACATTGACTAGCTTATTGGAACAGGTCCACTACACGCGCCTTTCTATAGACATCGCCCATTCCTTAAGCCAACATCCTTTTAACGAGCACTTCTCTTCATAGTACATGACCCCCTGTTATACAAATGACGATACAGATATGATGATCAGTTATCTCTGGGAAATGTATTTTGAAAAGAAGTGGATATGATCGCTTTTCCAATTCATCGATTCAATTCTGATATATAAGTATTGGCACTTAGAATAGCTTGTGCTCTCTATGTTGAGATGGCAGATTCGGACCGTAGGTCCAAGTTTCCTTGTTGGCATATCCTTAGGAGGACGTTTTTTTTGTGTCTACTTGCATAGTCAGGAGAACCTTTCACGGTTTGTCTGACTGCCATTATGTGCCACGTACATTGAAGCTGGGTTCCAAAGAAAGCTTAAAACCACTGCAGCATTCATAAACCTGTCAGCTGCCTACGACACAGTCTGGAGAGAAGGCATGACTTATAAGTTCCTCCGCACAATCCCATGTAAACTAACAGCTCGCCTACTAAACAACATGCTGAATGACAGAACGATCCAAGTCACCATGGCTTCAGATACTAGTTCACCGAGGAAATTAAAAAATGGCCTACCTCAAGGATCGGTGCTTGCACCACTCCTCTTCAATCTCTACATTGCAGACATACCGGAAACAAGATCAAAGAAGTTTGGCTACGCCGATGACTGGGTCCTTGCAACGAGAAGTCAGTCATTTGAAGGGGCAGAGGAGACCCTAACAGCTGACTTGGAGAAGATGGGAGAATATTTCCGAAAATGGCACCTGCAACCTAACGCCAACAAAACAGAAGTATCATGTTTTCACCTAAACAATAAAGCGGCTAAGAGGGAGCTCAGAATAAAATTCGAGACCACATGGCTTACCCACAATAAAACCGCAAAGTACCTAGGTGTGACCCTCGATAGAACACTCTCTTTCAAAGGTCACCTAATGAAAACAGCAGAGAAACTAAAAACAAGGAATAACATTATACAGAAGCTCTGTGGAACGACATGGGGAGCGGCAGCTACTACGTTACGGACATCAGCCTTAAGTCTCGTCTTCTCAGCTGCCGAATATTGTGCGCCGGTATGGCTAAACAGCCCCCACACCCATAGAATCGATGCACAGCTCAATAACACAATGAGAATGATCGCTGGTGTAATAAAGACTACACCCGTGGAATGGCTCCCAGTACTAAGCCACATACCACCCCCTAACCTACGCCGCACAAACGCTCTTATAAGAGAGTACAAAAAGATAATGAGCAATCGGAATCTACCTATCCATGAGAATTTTGAAGATGCCACCCAAAGCCGCCTCCGCTCCAGAAGGTCACCCATCAGAATCGCAATAGCCACATCTGCAACAGAGGAAGAATTCAACATAACCAGCGTCTGGCACCAAGAATGGTCCTTAAAGAACATCAGCAATCTTCCATGTATCTCCCAGAAGCCTCCAGGTTTTGACTTATCACGCAAAACCTGGGCAACTTTAAACAGAATTAGAACTAAACATGGCAGATGCGCCTATTCCCTCTACCAGTGGGGCATGACAGAATCGCCGCTATGTCAATGTGGAGAAAATCAAACTATCCAGCACATAATAGAAGACTGCCCCAGGACAGCCTATGATGGGACTCCAGAAGATTTCCTGATGGCGACTCCAGAATCAATTGCATATATTAACTCATTAGATGTTTGTTTGTAATTACTTCCAAACAACTATAACTTTGTATAACTACTGTAACATGTGTATTATGTGTAATTTTGTATAATTTTGTATAATTCTGTATAACTATTGTAATAACTGTAAGAATATCTAATGCCAAATCATTACAATTTTGCATATTGATTGTAATAACAATTGTGTCTAAATGCCATACGCTAAATAAATTCTGATATGCTATAAGACAAAAAAAAGCGACTCACCACGAAAGAATTGTCCGAATGGGACATCATGTACTTCACATCGGTATATGTGATGCACGTGAACAGAAAAACAAATGATTACGATTTTTTAAAAAATTGATGATTTATTGAAGCAACTCAATAACGTGTTGCAGGAACAGGGTGTGGTTATTGGCTTTCGGGCCAAGTTTGGAAGCATTTCCGAAACGAGTAACCACTGAGTGGCGATAGGTGGCCTTCTCAGATGAATTACGTTTTATACTCCATCAGGCTGTTCTGCAACAACCGTCGCAACCCAGTCACGACGAGGGAGTGTTATGGCTTAGGGAATATTTTCGTGTTTCGTGACATTCCCCGGGTGGCCTCGTCATTCTGGAATGCACGATGGATCAACACAAGTATGCATATATCCTTGGCGACAGTTCCATCCCTACTAGCAGGACAATGCGATATATCATTCAGCTCACAGTTTATGTGCTTGGTTCGAACAGCAGCAGGATGAGTTGACCATATAACCCTGTCAATCAAATCCCCGCTCCCCCCCCCCCCCTCCCGGGGAATTATATACAATCGAGAATCTGTGAGACCACCTTTATTCTTTATTGGACTGTTCGCGCCATGGATTCTCAGCAGGGAAACCTAGCGCGGCTGGGCACAGCACTGGAGTCGACAAGGCCCCACACTCCACATCCCTGTCGGGACGTTCCAGAACCCCAGTGACGCTCTCTCGGGCGTCTGCGCTGAGAAAGGTGGTCCATCCAGGCTTTTGACAGGCGGTCAAATTAATGTGACAGGGTCGTTACAGCTTAATCTCGATTCTGATTTGCTACTGCTTTTGAGTCCTTCTTTCAACCTTTTCTAATTTTTCGAGCTCTCCCTTCGAAGCTACTTTAAGGGTATTTGAATACGCATACCTATATCAATTTCTTTGGCGTTTCAGTGTATTTGCTTTAGTGACAATGATATGGAGAGTAGTTTGTGTTGTCGGATCTCCATAAAGATAGTCTGCAATCTTGATGTGTGCTCCGACCGGGACTCGAATCCGGGATCTCCTGTTACATGTCAGGCGCTCTATCCGTGGTCGCCCGATCGCAGAAGTCCAGTTCTGGTTCCCGTTGCTCTCTTTTCCTTGCTGATGTTTGATACCCGTTGTTCTAGATATTTAAAACAGTTCATGGAAGACATTATATTGTTATTTATTACAAGCTTTCGCTGTGAGTTACTATGTTTGTCATGAACTGTGTTTTTTGAAAAGATATTTTTAACTCCATTTGCGTTGCTTGCTGTTGTAATTCTGTGATTTGTTCCAGCGCATTTTCAGGGAGTCCTTAATGAGCGCGATGTCATCTGCAGCGATCTTGTCTGGCTTTCTTCCTAGCTGCATACCCATAGTATTTATTTATTATTATTTATACTCTCGCAGCGTAATTGCAATAACTTGGTGAGGAAGTGTGTTTTCTGTTAAGAGTGAGGTTAAAGGAGACCTGTGTGAATATAATATTAATCTAAATTACGACAGTGTTCTCGTCTTCCACGTCGGTCATTACAGGATTGCAGTGCTGATTGGATTACAGTGTCAACCATGTATGTGGTATGTGACGATGAATATTTCAGTTTTTCCCTGTCTTGAGATAACCGTGATTAGTTTTAAGACAAAGGCTGCCTCATGTTTTGTGACTAAAATGACGTTTGTCTGTACTGCAAATCAACAATGGCTTTAACTTCAATGAAACCTATCATTTAATTATCAGCATACAGCCATAATTTGCTTGTAACATCTCTCTTTCCAAGACGATTATCCGTATACATTAGCTAGGTCAAAAACTACAGTGTTGTGCAAAACTTAAGGAGGGAAAAACTGTCGTATGGGGTGTCACTGCCAAGGAACATCGCTCGATGAAACTTGGACTGTTCGTAGAAGGAACTGATACAGTATAGTAAACAAGGTAATTGAAATAAAAACGCAATGAGACGAACAGAAATGACCATTTCATTCGAAGACAATAATTTATGATTCATGATGGTCACTTGGACATTATGAAGGCCGGAAAGTGGTTCTTAATAAGTGTGTGGCCACCACAGACAGCAATGCATGCTGGCCACAGGATTGGTAAGGAGTTGTTGTGGCAGGGGGTTCCATTCCTCCATCGGAGCGATTGACAGCTTGGGACATTTACGAAAGAACATATACCATCTTCATATAGCTAAAGCTCACCGGCCAATGATCTTCTTCAGTGCGGATGCATTCACATTGCCCGAACTCTTACGGGAATCGGTAAATTGACTGCAGCGAGTAATGAGTACAGTTTCCCGGCAGGGGACTGGGTGTTGTGCGTCAATCATCCTCATCATTTTGCCGGCACGGTAGCTCACGGTGTTCCGTCAGAGGGTTAGCTGCTCTCCGTAATAAAAAAACTGAGTTAATGGATCCACGACGAACTTGAATAAGCGTCATCGGACGTCCGTCCCGAACAAAAAAATATTCAAATGTGTGTGAAATCTTATGGGACTTGACTGCTAAGATCATCAGTCCCTAAGCTTACGCACCACTTCACCTAAATTATCCTAAGGACAAACACACACACACCCATGCCCGAGGAAGGACTCGAACCTCCGCCAGGACCAGCCGCATCGTCCCGAACAACATGAGATTAAAAACAAAAACGGAAAGAGCGCCTGACATGTAACAGGAGATCCCGGATTCGAGTCCCGGTTGGAGCACACATTTTCAACTGTCCCCGTTGATATTTATCCCGAAATTTAGTGGATTAAGAAACAAAACCTATGCGTAATGTTTATTTGATTTCCGAAATAAAAACCACAACACTAGTTAGATACTATGAACTATCTCGCTGCATCAGCGCTGCGATCGTCATGCAGTGTAAATACAATACAGCACCATCTAGAAAATATATGAGTAACAGTCGATAGCGTGCCAAGACTCCTATCACAACAATCGTCCATGGAACTGCCTAAGTGCTACTGATGTAGATGTACATGTAGACCTCTTTCGATTTTTTATTAATTGGCTCGTCGTAGGTAGAAGTTCCTTCATCGAAGACGATTCCCACTTCAAAATATAAGGTGAAGAGATGCAGGGAATCACTTCATTATGCACTTTTTGGATCAACTTACTGCTATCGTAACGTAGAACGTGCCACCATCTATCTGTTCCGTGGAAGATAAACAGTCCGACCTAAGGTTTACATGTTATGTACGGAGTCTCGCAGAACATCAGTCTTGTCGTGCAGTTTCCCAGCATCCACCTTACGACCTTATTTTGAAGAACCTGCAGGTGGCCAATTTGAGTTGCGCTGGCTGCTAACCCACAGACCGAGTTCTCATGGAGCATCGTGAAGAGCACTGTCGCTTTATATAGCCGAAGTTTCGCTGAGGTGCTCAATGCAGTGCTCGTAAAGAATGGAATGAGTTGTTTGGCCATGCCACACGCCTTATTCCGTAGTGCCTCAATGTGTTTCCCTCTTCGATTGAGGATGCTTCTTTTATTCCCGTGTCTTGTGACGTCGTTCCCATAACGTCAGACAGTACCGACGTCACAATTTCGGCGCATCATAAAAATCGAATTCGCTGTCATGTAAATTGAAGTTATGCTGTGGCTAATTATATAGGTAACTTGGTGCATCCTAATGAGATTGGAAGTCATTCTCAAGCCGTAAGTCCTCGTTGCAAGTAAATTGTGTTTTCAATACATTGACTGAACCGGCATAAAAGAGACTGGAAGAGCTAAAAACTTACAAAGCAAAAATCACTAGAAAAACACCGAAATAAAATTCAAACAGAAAGTTGTTGTGATGTTTGCTCAATGAATTACGAAACTGAAATAGGATTTTGTCTTCGCAAAGCATAACGAAAGCTTTCAATATTTTTTTAATTGCGATAGGTATTAGTACTTTTTTGTCTATGTTTTAACTACGTGGTAATAAAAACATTAAAACACTGTCTTTCGTATGGAGGTAGTTGTTAGAATCAAGGTATTTTGACTTACTGTTTCGACTAAAATACATCAGTTTCATTAAAAGGAGTCTTCTAAAAAATTTAAAAAAATTGAGATGAATAGTGTTCTCGCATTAGGTATCGAAGGATTAGTTGTTTAAGCTGTCACTCACAAAATCTGTTGTATTACTGTAAGTAAGAGATGGTTCTGACTTCCAACACATGTTAGTAAAGCTGGGAATAATTTCTAGAAGAGAGACCTAACACTAAAACCTGAATCACACGAAGAAAGCTGATGAGGAATGGTAAGTGTAAAGATCGATATGGAAAGGGACAAATAATTTTACGCAATTTTGTGAAGTGGCCAAAAGCACCTGTTACGTTACATCAGAAAAAAACTTTTATTGCGTACAATTTAGGTTTTGAAGAAACAAGGAAGTTTTTACGCGAAGAATCCGATTTTGAATAGACTGACTGGTCGCCGTCGACCTCAGATTTATGAAAAGCGCGGCGAGTTGAATAGAATTATCTCACAATACGTAGATCTCATCAAACACAAAAACTAGGCACACGTGCTGGCGAAAGTCGCATCTCTTCTTCTCGTTAGAAAATATCTGGAATGGGCGCTACAGATACATTTTTTCCGCCCGGCAATGCGAGAGGTACGGCCGAAACAATTGCGCAGCGTAGTTAGCCAATTGGCGCGGAAATAATAGGAGGCGACTGCGGGTGGGCGCCTAACCGCCGCGTCATAACTTTTATTGGGGGTGCGGCGGAGCAGCTGCACTGTTGCATGTCCGCGGGCGGCGCGTATCGCCGCCATTATCGGAAAGAGGCCGCCCCAAAAAGAGCAGAGGGATAACGGCGCCGCATCGAGCGAACAGCCCTCGACTAAAGCCTCATAGACTCCGCCGAATAACTTATTCAGCGTATATCGTACCCCAGGGGCGGCGTCCTGGAATATTCTGTTAGCGGTTTCGGCCGCGCTGTGTGGGCACTTTGCATGAAATCTGCTGGCAAGGAGCGCCGCTGCGGCCCCCTACAACTGCACTCTGACCCGCCACCAGCTGCCGGGGGCATTCGGGGGTTTCGAGGTCGCAGTGGAACGTGGCTTGTCACGTTTTTATCTCGAGAAGGATGGGGGCGGAGAGCGTAAAGTCAATCAGTTATGCAACTGTCCAAACCCCGCAAACTGCAACTGTTGGAAGCTTTAAGAGAAAGTGACGAAGAAAAACGAGCTAAATTTTGTGCAGAAATTTTAAGGCATATATGCATTCCCTTCACGTGTTTAGGCGAAGTATTACACACATTTTTGCGATCTCGAATGCTCAGTAGCAGCCAGGCTACATGTACATTTAACAATTAAGCGTCAGCAAGGAGCATTAGTGATGGAATCATAGGAAGCAATGCTGTGCAACCTTAGTAGGGACAAGATCAGACTATCTGGGAGTAGGATCTTACAATCTGAGAGAGTGTTCCGACACAAACTTCCGTCACAATGTCCGCAAACGTGACGTCAGACCCGCCTAGCAACAGCGATCTGAACGCCCATTGGCTGGATATATATATATATATATATATATATATGTAGGGAACGAGAGAAGTTTTCTTATTGGCTGAGGGAGAAAGGTGGGGTGGTCGCTCTTGTCCTTCGGGAAGACAGGGCTAGATAGTCGCGAGGAGCCACTCTAAACGCACGGTCGAGTACATATTTCAGCTGTTAAACAAGATAGAAAGTAAAGTTATTAGTTATCAGAACGCCACGTGTCGAGAGCAGTGTCTATCATTATGTAAAGTCAGAAAACTGTGTTAATGTGGGTAAAGGGTCGAATGTAAGGGCGTAGTCCAGAGTCGCCATATTGTAAATACTGATCCTGTGTGAAAAAGCAATTTCTGTATTAAAACAAGTATAGTTCAAACGTTGTTGACAGTTAGCAACTGGCATCCCTAAACACTCCACTTCAGCAGGATCACCACCTACATGGAATCTGGCGACTGAGCGCTACTACTTTGCTACGAGAGACTTACCGAAGCAGCAAGACACCAGGCTAATGATACCACCCAGAGAAGCACTTCCGCCGGCCTGGGTGGCCGAGCGGTTCTAGGCGCTACAGTCTGGAACCGCGCGACCGCTACGGTAGCACGTTCGAATCCTGCCTCGGTCATGGGTGTGTGTGATGTCCTTAGGTTAGTTGGGTTTAAGTAGTTCTAAGTTCTAGGGGACTGATGACCTCAGACGTTAAGTCCCATAGTGCTCAGAGCCATTTGATTTTTGAAGCACTTCCTTCTCGCTACAATGTCAATGAAGGTGTCGTAAAATATTTAACAAAACCCAGGCTGAAGACGACTTTCTCGTAAAATTGCGTTCAGTGACGAAGCCTCCTTCCGTAAATGCGGTAAAGTGAATCAGCATAATATTCGGATGGTGCGCAGAAACCACATCTCGTAATCGAACGTGTACGGGACTGACATAAGGTGAATGTTTTCTGCGCTTCTTTAAGCTGTAACAAGATTTACTGTCCTTTCTTTTTTACTGAATCAACTGTAAATAAAATTAGATGATATATTGCATTCACTACTGTGTCAAACATTTTTGTAAGTTCAGAATGAGATTTTCACTCTGCAGCGGAGTGTGCGCTGATATGAAACTTCCTGATGGATTAAAACTGTTGCCGGACTGAAACTGGCCGGCCGGAGTGGCCGTGCGGTTCTGGACGCTACAGTCTGGAGCCGAGCGAACGCTACGGTCGCAGGTTCGAATCCTGCCTCGGGCATGGATGTGTGTGATGTCCTTAGGTTAGTTAGGTTTAATTAGTTCTAAGTTCTAGGCGACTGATGACCTCAGAACTTAAGTCGCATAGTGCTCAGAGGCATTTGAAGCATTTTTTTGACTGAGACTCAAACTTGGTACCTTTGCCTTTCGCGGGCAAGTGCTCTCATTCTGAAACAGCCCCTAGGCTGTGGCTAAGCCACGTCTCCGCAATATCCTTTCTTCCAGGAGTGCTAGTTCTGCAAGGTTCGCAGAAGAGCTTCTGTGAAGTTTGGAAGGTAGGAGAGGAGGTACTGGCAGAATCCTTTCTTCCAGGAGTGCTAGTTCTGCAAGGTACGCAGAAGAGCTTCTGTGAAGTTTGGAAAGTAGGAGACGAGGTACTGGCAGAATTGAAGCTATGAGGAGGGGTCGTGAGTGGTGCTTGGGTAGCTCAGTTGGTGCCAGCACGGTAGCTCAGCGTGTTCGGTCAGAGGGTTTAACTGCCCTCTGTAATAAAAAAAAAACTGAGTTAATCGATCAACAACGAACTTAAACGGATGTCTTACGACGTCCGCCCCGAGCAGATACAACGAACGAAAGCGAACAAAATGAGATTAAAAAAAAAAGAAAAAGTTGGTAGAGCACTTGCCCGCGAAAAGCAAAGGTCCCGAGTTCGAGTCTCGGTCCGGCACACAGTTAATCTGTCAGGAAGTTTCATTTTTGTAAGTTATTTATCCTTTTTACGAATAAAGGTTACTTTTGTATAGTTAATTTAGACTAACGGAAAAAAATCACAACACCAAGAAGGAGTTTGCGAAGTAAACGAAAGTTGGAAGGAGTGTTTCTACATCTCGAAGGTGATGTCTGTTCAAATTTCGCGCCAGTACCGCCGCTGTGAGAATGCAGATCAGGTTTGATTAAATACACGCTGTAATGGTCGTGAGCGTTAGTTATCTTCGAGGATGTCTGTGCTGAGCTGAAGTTAATCAAGAATGCCATTATCAACAGATCAATGAGTTTGAACAAGATCGTGTAATAGGGCTACGAACGACTGGGTGTTCCTCCTGCGATACTGCAGAAAGACTTGGCAGGAAAGTAGCCACTGTACATGCTTGCTGGAAGCGCCGGTCACGCGAACGTATGGTCACGGCTCCGTACGGCCACGGGGCACTACAGAGAGGGAAGACCATACTGTTACACGTGTGCCTCTGACGCAACGTACTGCATCTGCAGCAGCCATTTGAGCAGCAGTTGGCTCCACAGTGACACAACGAACTGTTACAAATTTACTTCAAGGACAGCTCAGATCCCAACGCCCTGTAGCTTACATTCCATTGACTCCAGATCACTGCCATTTGCGACTTCAGTGGTGTCAACCGACAACTCATTGGAGGACAGAGCGGAAGTCTGTTGTGTTTTCTAATGAAAGCTGTTTCTGCCTCGGTGCCATGATGACCGTGTGTTGGTTAGAAGGACGCCAGGTGAGGGCCTGCAACCAACCTGTCTTTGTGAGAGACACATTGGACCTACTCCTGGGATTATATTCTGGGGTTCGATTTGGTATGACAGCATACTGACTACAAATTTCTTCGTCAGTCTGGTGTCTGGTGATTGAGTTGTGCCGCCATTCATTAACAGCGTTCCAGGGGGTGTTTTCAAATGGTTCTAATGGCTTTGATCACTATGGGACTTACATCTGAGGTCATCAGTCCCGTAGCACTTAGAAATACTTAAACCTAACTAACCTAAGGACATCACACACATCCATGCCAGAGGCAGGATTCGAACCTGCGACCGTAGCAGCAGCGCGGCTCTGGACTGAAGCGCCTACAACCGGTCTGCCACAGCGGCCGGCAGGGGTGTTTTCCAACAGGAAAACGCTCGCTTACATAACCACTGCTGTAAACCAATTTCGTATCGACATGTTGCCTTGACCTGTTCGATCACCAGATCTGCCTCCAGTTGAGCACGTACGGGGCATCATTGGACGACAACTCCAGCGTCACCCACAACCGCCATTGACCATCCCTATATTGACCACCCAAGTGCAACAGGCACAGAGCTTTACCCCACAAACTGACATCCGGCGTCTGTACATCACAATGCATTCTGGTTGCACGCTTATGTTCAAAATTCTGATAGTTACACCAATTAGCAATGTACCAGAATCTCACATTTCTGTAGAGGACAAGTGGTTATTTTTAGGAAATATAGCGCTAAATTGTGATTTAGTGTGTTTCAGTGCGCAATGCGCCAGCCTCACGGCAGGTGGCGGACGAAGGCTGGCCAGCGCCTTATGCAGGTGACACAGATTTGCAACGAGCGTCGGTATGTGTGTACGTGTGCGGCAGCCATCAGAACGCAGCATCAGCAGAATTACGCAGGCGCGGGCCGCGTGTGGCGCGCTTGCGTTAGCCAACTCATCGAGAACCTTCTAAGAAACATGCCGCTGCGTAACCGGCGGATTCAGCAGCGGTCTGCACTATTTAAGGGCATCAGAGGTGGGCGTCGGCATCGGTTCGACCGACTGGGCGTTCGGTCGCTGTTACGTCGTCGTCATCAGTGACGCCGTACCCGAGGACTGGCCGGTGGAGGGCGTTGCCTGCTGCTGCACCGGCGACTCCCGGCGTCGTAAGGAGCCGCTGCATCTGCAGGGGGCGAGCTGGGCTGGGCCTCGTGCCGCTAACCTCCTACCGCCTGCGCAGCCACTGACCGAGCGCAGCGTCGCGTTCCCCAGACTGCGTGCATCAGCACGTCTCCACCACGACACGAGCGGTGGGGCTGAGCTACCGGAAAATGTATTGGAAGAACCAACAATAAAGAGGAAGACTGCTAAAAAACCAGCCACCTTCTTCTACCCAGCCACGCCCTACAACCCCGACTACAGCGACTGGGGAAGGTTGTAGCTTTCTGCTGGGTTCCGGGGCATGTCGGCATTGCTGGGAATGAAAGGGCAGATCTCGCAGCCAAGGAGGCGTGTCTCGATCCACACGTATCTCAGTGTGCTATCCCCTGGCACGCACTCACCTCGCTGTTGAGCTCACGAGTCATGTGTCGGTTGGAGGATGAGTGGCTGGAAGTGACTGACAATAAGCTCCGTATAGTCAAGCCCACAACGCGTGTGTGGTGTACTTCCTTTCAGCCCCATCGACGGGACGAGGTTCTCCTCACTCGGCTTCGAATAGGCCACAGCCCTATGGCGCATGGCTTCCTGCTCCGGCGAGAAGACCCTCCAATGTGTGGTGCTTGCGGCGTCCAGGTCACTGTGCGCCACGTTTCATTGGATTGCGTTTTATTTTCTGACCAGCGGGCCGCGGCTGACTTGCCAGAGGACCTGCCAACTCTTTTAGGCAACACTCGGACGAATGTGGTTAAAGTTTTAAAGTTCTGTGCCATGTCAAATGTTTTTACAAAGATTTTAGGGAGAGGATTTTAATTTGTGCACTGTGTGACAAGCTCGCCCATATTTTATGTAAGTAGCCGGCCAGTGACAATTTCAGTGGCATTCTTGTTGCTATGTTTTCCCTTTCCTTCGGTTTTACTTTCTTATATAGCATTTTCTTTCTTTTCCTGCTTTCTTTGCGTGTGTGCTTCAGTTTTCTTAGGTCTGTCCACATTCGTTCCTTTTAATGTGTGTCAGGGCGCCGATGACCTCGACGTTGAGCGCCCATAAACCCCAACACACACACACACACACACACACACACACACACACACACACGTCACCCGCTCCGGTCATCCAATTACATTTCAATGGCTTATCTCACCCTTACATTGACCTGTGATTTTGCAGTGTTCATCATTTAAATATGTTATCCAGAGAAAAGTATTCCCGAAATTTCATTACTCTATATTAATTATTTTTTGGTGCTGCAATATTTTTCCCTTCTGTGTATAAACATCTGATATACCGAAGTGTTGTTAAGGTCCATATCCATCCAAACAGTAAAATTAGCTGTTACTGTATTATAATGTTAAGAAATTAAGTAGAAAAGTGTGATAGAAACTTTTTTTTTTTTGATAAAACGAAAATGATTTGCTCATCTTTAATTCCACTTCGATCAGGTACATTCCACTTTTTTTGTTTTCCCGCTTTTATATTGCGTTGATTATTAAATATAAATTCCATGATTCTAAGGACTCTAAAATTCCTGTAGCGTATGTGGCTCAATAAAGGGGTTATGTGGCAGAGCAGATGTTGACTCGCGCGAGAAAATTTATACTGTATTCCTACAATCCTATACCCTGAAAGAAAAACAAAATGGAAAGACTTTTTTCTTGGACAATACATTCGTCTTTCACTATCAGTTTTATTTCCATAATTTTGATTGCATTTTAGACAATAGCGTAATTTTAATTCTTACTCATGTGGCAAAAATCTGAAACATCGTCTCGAATCGTCTCGAAACGGAATGACGCATTCGCTACTTTGCACTGATAACGCTAGTTTTTGTAGCTGGGCGAGGGGGGGGGGGGCAGCACATAATGGTAACGGTTGGTCTTTTAATATCTAGATGACGATAGAGTGACTGGAGAGAAAACGAGCAGAAAGTTGTTGGTTGAATCTTCAAAGAAATGCATGCGAGACGTCAGGACTGTGGTTTAATGTATTTCGCATCTTAATTGTCGAGTATGGTTATCTTTTTGAAGGAAGTTAACCGAAATTAAAGGTAACAATTGAACATCAAAGGACGTCATTAAATTTATAGACGTTATATCCTTCAGAAATATGTAAGTGAAAATTGTTCTAGGAAGGCTCTGGTAGCATTTAAATACTTTTGGATCAGAGGAAACAGCTTGCTGAAAAGCAGAAACGTTGAGACACAAAAAGAAAGAGAACTTGCTAACTTTCAGAATAATCCTTTTCACCCTAAAGTAAAATACACACACACACACACACACACACACACACACACACACACACACACACACATGATCCTCGGTGGTGCTGGCTGAACTGAAACTGCCCCAGTTCACCTGCCGAAAAGGAGCACTGGCTTTGTTCGTTCAGCTGGCACCATGCAGGAGCATAGGCGTGTGTGTGTGTGTGTGTGTGTGTGTGTGTGTGTGTGTGTGTGTACGTACATGTGTATGCGTGTGCGTGTGTGTGTGCGTGTGTGCATGCGTATTCTGTGTAGGTTTACTCTGGCCTGAAAAGGATTATTCCGAAAGCTAACAAGTTTTCTTTTTTGTGCGTGTGTGTGCCTAGTGACGACTCGAGCACTTCTGCTTTCCGGTGAGTGGTCTCCTTTAATCGAAAAGTATTTAAATGAAAATTGTTATTGATAATGATAATCGGGCAGTTATCTCTTGTTTTTTTGTGATTATTACAATTTCAGAAACAGTGAAAGTAGCTTACTTTACTTTAAT
The DNA here is from genome assembly GCF_023864275.1 of Schistocerca cancellata. Classification (NCBI taxonomy): domain Eukaryota; kingdom Metazoa; phylum Arthropoda; class Insecta; order Orthoptera; family Acrididae; genus Schistocerca; species Schistocerca cancellata. Next base: position 222,490,933 of record NC_064632.1, on the reverse strand, counting down.
TTTGTTTATTTCCTATATACGATGGTAAGTAAAAGGTCATCCGTAGTGTAGCTATAGTTTCTATTGCAATACGAAGGGGACGCATACGATAAATCATTTTTCAATATAGTCCCCTTACTTTTCAACGCACTTGGTCCTTCGTACTACGAACTACCTGAAGCCCTCAGAAAAGAGGGCTTTCGGCTGAGCAGCGAGACAGGCGTGCACCGCGTCCTTGGTCCAAGGTGAAGCGACCCCTTAATGCCTTTTTATGTGCATCAAACAAGTTTTAGTCTGAAGGAACAAGATCAGGGCTGTACGAGGAGCCATTGCTTCAAACTTGAGTTTCCGTAAAGTTTCAGCAACGTAGGCCGCAGTATGTGGTCGCATATTGTCGTGGAACAACACGTGATACGTGATTTTCCGACAGTAGCCTTCGGTGTTTGCTTCGAATTGCACGCCTTATTCTGTTAGTAAGCATCTCAGCGTAACGCACGCTGTTTATTGTTGTGCCATTATCCTGACAATGTTGCAAAAAATGGTTCAAATGGCTCTGAGCACTATGGGACTGAACTGCTGAGGCGGGGTCAGGGATTTTCTCTGCCTCGTGATGACTGGGTGTTGTGTGATGTCCTTAGGTTAGTTAGGTTTAAGTAGTTCTAAATTCTAGGGGACTGATGACTATAGATGTTAAGTCCCATAGTGCTCAGAGCCATTTGAACCATTTTTTTTAACTGCTGAGGTCGTCAGTCCCCTAGAAAATAGAACTTGAAAGGTCTCTGTTGGATTCCTTTCATGTTTAATTTCTTAAATCTGTTGCCATTTATGGAATAAATTCCTCTTCTAAATGTACTGTGGCGTTTCTGACTATCTGGGAGGAGACTGAGCAGTGGAACGTGTTACTTTTACACATAAACAAGAACGATCTGTCACACTACTACACTTTAAAGCACAGTTTATATGTAATTCTTATATGTAATTCATGTCACACAGTCTCATACGGAACCTACATCCGCTTTCTTTTATATACTGTATATGATAAGATACTGTCATCCCCCTTCCCTTTTGTGTGAGAGGATGAATGAGCATATGTATTTCTAGTTGCATGCTTGAGGGTAGCAGACAAGGCTGTCTGCTAGAGAACAGTAGGGCCAACGTCGGAACAGGTAACTACGCTTCCTAAAAGCAAAGAGGTTTCTATCCTTAGTATGGTCCTGTCCATCCGTTGTCATGTTGGTATAGGAAGCTGCCCCTCTGGCCACTTCCGTTGGTCTTTGTGAGTCACCCTCAGGAAGCACGCTCAGCAGTAGGGCAGTTGCAGTGTGGCCGTGGCGAGCGTCTGAAGTGGTAAGATCTCCGGCTAAGCGCGTGTCTGTTAAGCCCGTAGGACAATGGATTTCTTAAGTTCAGCCAAACTGAAAATTTAATCACCTTTATTTCGGGTTTAGGTCTAAAATATCCGATGTTATCTTAAATTGCAGCGCAGTGTAATTATCGTGTGAAGTTCAGATTATTTTCCGGTAGTTGCTTTGTTACTACTTTGTGAGTAAAGTGGAACTACGTGTTGATCAGTAACTCTAACTAAGATCAATCTTAAATGCGAATGCTTGTGTGATTATAACGTCTCGTCTTGACTATATTTTCAATATAGCAACTTTTCTTTATGTTCAGCCCACGTGGGGTGTACTTTGCGAGACCACTACCACGTGCTTATATAACTGTTTGACCCATCAGGTTAATAGTAAGACGTTAGTAACCAGTTCAAGGTTTTTCTTTTGTCAATTGCTTTTCGATCTAATTTATTTTAATTATCAAAATTATTGTGGAGTTGTACGCTTTGTGTAAACCAAGTTGACCACGTGAAGCATGTGGTGTAATCATCAAAGTAGCCCTCAGCTATTCTTTTTGCGAAGACTTCACAAAGAGTTAATATGAATTTAGTATACCAGTGTGTGGTAATTACATGACGGACAGGAGTGTGGTATGAACGTAATTTCTTTGGGTAAAAACTGAATCTGTTGGTTGTGGTTAATTTCTTCTTGCTTATGTTTCAATGTTCTTCGTGTGTTATTTTATGAATGCAGTGTGGTATGCAGTCTCCCAATCTTGGCTCCATATTTTATGTGTTCCGTAAGATTACAATCTCACATTTTTTCAATCGTAAATAAGGCACCAGCTCAGTTATAACTCACGTATAATATGCTGAAATTTCAATGAACAATCTTAAAATAAATTTCCAAATATAAACTGATTTCTTTCTTTTTATTTAAATTCTCCTTTTTTATATATATATATATTACCGGTTTTGTATGACTATTAAAAGATTATCATTAATGTTAGTCTGCTTGGTAAACCTAGACTAAATATCTGGTGAAACAGTTGCACAGTAATCCACGGTTAATCTCCCCAGACAGATCACGCAGTTTTAAACCGCTTTTATTGACCATTAGCACCGATTTCAGTATACCAAAATTAAAGTTACAACGTTACACATGGCGACCCTGTTCTGTGATTCCGCTAGACTCTGGAATCTCTGAAATGTTAGATTGCGAGTGTGTTATAATCTTAATTTTTTTTTCCCTACAGCGCTCAAACAACTTCTGCGTTGTTTCCGAGCAGACTTTCAAAAGATTCACGGCGTTGTTGACCGGCGTTGCGTTGTTTGTCTTGTTTTGTTTTTTATATTTGTGTGTTTTATATGTCTGTGTGTTTTTTATTCTCGCTTGTAAATTCCACTGTTTCGATCTAAGATAAAAATTTGTTTTGCGTGTGAAAAAGTGCGTACTAGGTTGGGTATCTTTCGTGTGACTGTCGTAATTTTTGTGGGACACATTTATTTTGATTAGTGTGTCGCATACCGGTTATAAATTGCACTAATGCAGACACGTAACCAAACTAAAAGTAAGCGGTCCGACAACCTAAGCAACATGGACCAAGGGGATAATTTAATTTCGAATGTTAACGCGTCGGGCGGTTCCGAAAATGCAATGGGGAATACTTCAGACGAAATGCAAGACAGGACGAACGGGCTCACATCAGAGCCACAAATTAATTTGCCTTCAACTAACCAAATTGATTTGGCAGAACTCATGAAAGCCTTATTGCAACAAAATAAAGAATCATTTGAAAAATCGTTCCGAGAACAAAAAGAATCATCAGAAAAATCGTTCCGAGAACAAAAAGAATCATCCGAAAAATCGATCCGAGAGCTAGGCGAACAAATAGACGAAAAACTAATCCAGCAGACAAATAAAGTCGACAAGTCGATGCAGAGAGTGTCCGATGATATCTTACAAAGAATAAACAATCTGGCAAGTGAGATAAAAAGTGATATTATGAAAGAATTAGGCCGTACATTTGAACAAATCGATGATCGTCTGCAAGCTTTAGAACAGAGCAAGCGGAGGGGCGATGCTGAATCTAAAGAAAGCGAAGAACGGCTACTTAGGAATTTCCAAGAGCTGAGGGAAGAATGCCAAAGGGAGCACCAGCAGGTACTCTCGAGTGTCCAAGAGGCGGAAACGCATTGTCCCACGTCCGTTAGCAACACAATAGCGGACAACAGTTTAGCGATCCACGCGTTGGAACAGCAAATAGAACAATTGAAGCAGACTGGGGCGGAGGACAAGAGACAAATTGATGATAAGATTGCGGCATTAGCGGACACTGTAAATACGTTGAAGCTGACGGAAAGTGAGAACAATACTACACCGGTAGCGGCCGCAGAGACCGAAGAAGTGCGTTCGCTTCTTAGATTTCAGAAGGGACAGTTTGAAGTGAACAGACAACACAAAGCTGTAACAGGCGAATTACAAGAACGCGTGGCGCATCTGGAAAACCACATGGTGTGTGATTCCGAACTCGCCAATAGCACTAAAAATAGCCGTACGAACAGTGCAGAGAGGGACTCCGGCCACGAGGGAGATTTTGACGACAGGGAAGAATGTAATTTAAGGGGCAGACATGAGAGAAACAGAAACATTCAAGGGCCTCACCAGGAGGAAATGCGGGGATTTGATTTCAAACATTTCCTTACGGTAAGAAAGTTTGAGATATTCCGAAATTCGCAAAAAGGAATACATCCACGTGCATGGCTCGAGCAATTTGAGTTTTGTCTTCCCCCCGACTGGGCAAGTTCACATAAGATAGAATATATGTGTGGCTATTTGGAAGGCGAATCGGCGATTCGCATGAGGTCGGCAGCGCGTCACTGCAACTCCACTTGGGAGTTTCGACAAGCCTTTCTGTCCGCCTATTGGTCGGAAGCGGCACAAGATAGGGTCAAACATGGCATAATTATGCTGCCAAATTTGAATCAGTCTGGTTTCGGCAGCCCTGCACGCCTATTCGACCACATGCTGCAGGCAAATCAATTTTTATACGACCCATATGGGCCTGCGGAACTAATTAGGATATGCATCACCAAATTGCCGATGCACTTGCGGCACGTCATTCTTGCGGGACGATGCAAAGAGGACGTGGAAACGTTTAAGACGCTTCTCCAAGAGTTGGAATACAATACAGGAGAATGCCCGCCTAATCAGGCACAAAGTTATTACGGGGCACAGCAGCGCAATCGCAGTCGTGGCCGTAGTACTAATCAACGGCGTGACTGGTCGTCGCGACGGGAACGGAACAATAATCGGGACAGGCCGTATAGAAACTGGGGTAACAGTCGCGAACACAGGTGGAACAACAGAAATGATCGAGGACGTGGACAGAATCGTGAACGCTACAGGTACGGCAACCAGAATCGATACGATGAATACGGTGGGAATAGGACTGTAGGCGGAGCACCTCATGATGTCGAAATTCGGCCGGCTAACCCTAGACATAATCCAGCAAATGGAAATGAACGAAACCGGCAATGACAAACGATCAGCACAGAAGGCACCCAATCACAACAAATGAGCGACGTGGCAAATGACTAGAAAGGACAGTGAGAAGTAGAGAGGACGGTGAGGAGAAAGAATTGATTAGTTTAAATTTGTGACGTATGCATTTTGAATAATATGTTGGTAAAAATTAATGATAAAGATGTTTCTATGTGATGGATTGAAGTGATGTTTTAATTTTTTTTCTCTCCTTGTGCAATTAGGATTTAGTTTGATTCAAACGTGAAGATAAAAGGTTTCTTTGTGAACGAGTAAAATGCTGTTTATGTTTTTTTTGTGTGTAAATTGAAAAGAGTCGCTCCTGAGGAAAGCAAGATCGTTGCTGAATTAGTGCATAAACTCAGGGGAATATCCGATCTGTGGGTATTATGGGACTGGCAAACCCAGGTCCCCAGCTGTTAGTAGCTGTGTTTCCGATTTTCTGTTTTCAGTGCTACTATCTATCTATTACTATTCTATATCTGTCAGTGTAAATGAGGATCTCTTACTATAGTATGCGTGCTGTATGAATATTTTAAGATAGGAAAACTCAGGGGAATATCCGATCTGTGGGTATTATGGGTCTGGCAAACCCAGGTCCCCAGCTGTTAGTAGCCTTGTTTCCGATTTTCTGCTTTCAGTGCTACTATCTACCTATTACTATTCTATATCTGTCAGTATAAATGAGGATCTCTTACTATAGTATGCGTGCTGTATGAATATTTTAAGATAGGAGAACTCTGAGAAAGGAATGAGTAAGTTTGGAATCTTGAAAACAGGATGCGATAATACGATTGTTGATCCATTGGCTTCCAATATGCGATGATATGTTAATATTGATGATATATGTCTTTTTTGTTCTTTATAGCTGAGTACGTAAAGTGCTGTCTGTGGATTTCGTAAGTATATTGATTCCCTTCAAGGTGAAAGAAGAATTGTGATTTGTGTAATTTACGTGGCTCTGAAACATTATTGTGGTAGTCAAATACGAGCAGCTTTTCAGCAAATGGAGAATGGACCGGAAATATGGATCCTTTTTGTAGTCTTGATTGATGTTGAGCCAAAGCCTAAAAAATTATTCTGCGTTAATACTTGTCCTAGAAAAGCGACGTTTATGTGTTTTGCTGATGCTGTGAGCATTACAGCTTACTGTTTTCGCTGGTGCGGGATGCACTGCAGCCTATATGATTTGTACTGAGGAAATTTCCCTCTTGAAGGCAGAGGATGATTAAATAATTTTGATTATGGGAACGAAGGAAAGCTTGGTTTAAGATAATAAGGATAAAGCAAAACATTTGTCATTTAAACTACAGGAGGATTCGGATCTTTTGTGTCTGTTGTAAGTTCAATATGTTAAGATGATACTGTTTTACAGAATAGAGGTGACCACAATTTTGCCATTCATGAGAAATGAATCCAGAATAACCACCACAGCCGAAGTAACTGATTTGGAAGCGAAAGGTAACGTAAAGAAGGAACGAAATCGCAGCAGAATGGGTAAGAAAATGTAATATAACCTGTATAATGCAAATATTTTTAACCTTCTCAGAGTCATCTGCGTGATTAATTGTTGTGATAACGTAATTTTAGGTGAAATTTTCTTACTGTTTTATGTGTGAATATATGAGTATGATAAATGTATAATTGCGAGTCTCTTTTCAGGTGTGCGAACTGGTATAAATGTTTTGGCGTGTAAATAACCATTGTTCTTTTTAATGTGTATGTTTAAGGAAAGTTCTCCATATTTATCATGTGACAAGACGTATGCCACGAGCGTCAAGAAGAGGACGAATTAGAACAATGTTGTAGTGGTATATACATGGTGTTGAAATAGCATTGAAGTAGCTTATTGGCTTAACTAGTAGTGGATAGAAGTAGAATATTGAGTAATGCATGTTTATGGGTAGTTAGTTTGTAGAATAGACAACAGGTGTGCATGTATGTGTGTGTAAATAACATGTGTCCTGACCTATACTTGCACAAGGCATAATCCTATTCATTTTAGTGAATTAATAAATAGCATTTGATTTGTTAAAACGTAAGTGAACCACATTAGTGATGTGGATTTAAATATTGTATTGTCAGTTCATTTAAATTTTTATTTTTATACTGTCAAGTCATTTCACTTTTATTTTTTTTTACATTGTCAAGTCATTTAAATTTTATTTTATATTGTCGATTCATCTAATTTTTTTATTAAAAAAAATTAAGTCTCACTTTGTTCTTAAAAATTGTGAGAGACAATACTAAGTGGTATTATGTATGACATTGTGTAATCACATAAGGATGATGAAAAATTTCTGTGAATGCAGTTGAGAACGTGAAAGCGAACCGGCAAAACTCTTAAGAGACAGCGGGAGCAGCCGAACTAGTTGTAAACTGGCGGGTTTCCCAGCAGGACACGCTGTCAGCCAGGCCACTTTGGGAGCGCGGCCGACAACAAAAGAAGGTACGCGGCAAACACTTTCCCTTGTACCTGGAGCTAATGGGCGGCCGCTCCGGGCGACCCTTCCTCGAGGCGATGACCTGAGATGGCCAAGCGGTCCACCGCGCGGAAATCCATCTGCTGGCAACGCACCACACACACGCGACCGTGACGAGACGGCCGCGGTGAAACAACACAAGGGGCGTGGAGCCTTTTGACAGGTACTGCCCAGAGAAACTTGCAGACGTCAACGACGCCTATCGACATTTCCTGATGGATGCCTACTGTCAAGCGACAGTAAATCATGGTTCGATGTTCTCTGGTCGCTAAGGGTGGCACAAAAGAAGAGCCATTAAGTGTCATCCTTGCCCAGGAATATCAAACCGGCGAGCCAAGAATGTAACAACACAAAGGGCGTGGAGCCTTTTGACACATACTGTCCAGAGTAACTGGCAGACTTCAATGACGCCTATCAACATCTCCTGACGGATGCCCACTGTCAAGCGACAGTAAATCATGGTTCGATGTTTTCTGGTCGCTAAGGGTGGCACAAAAGAAGAGCCATTAAGTGTCATCCTTGCCCAGGAATATCAACCTGGCGTGTCAAACGAGGATACCGCACGAATTTGACAACACAAACATGGAACCAAATCGAGATGACGTGACTCGGGAGAAACTTCATGAGAGGGCAGAGACGGCGGGATCGCACGCAACAGATGGACAAAAAAAATCCCTACTGACAGCTGCGGCGACGAACCCCCCCTCTTTCCCCTATATTTTGCCTCGGAACAGTTGAAGTACTGAGTGTGTCAGTGAACAGTGATTATACGGTTCTTAGTCCAGTGCATATACGTGTGTTTCTGTCAGAGAAACTCTGACTCGTGTGTTTTGCAGGAGTTCGATTTATTGGTGTTTATTAGACTGACTCTTGTATTTTGCAGATTTTCTATTTATCTTTTTTAGACTTTGACTCTTGTATTTTGCAGGTGTTTTATTTATAGGTGTTTTTTTTGTTTTAGATGTTGACTATTGTACTGTTTTATTTATCAATGTTTGTTTTTGTGTGATGTATTAGATTTGTGATATTTTGTTTCGTAAATTCATTGCTGTGGCATTGCTTCGTTTATCAGTCAGATAGCTTTTTATTCTCATTGAACTGTGATCGATTAGCCTTTGCATGGGGCATATTTACTGTGAGGAACCCCCTAAGGGTAACAATCACATAATTATTGTAGTTTCAGTATAATGACACAGTGCTCATTGTTTGCTAGCTAATTGAAATATAGTAGAGTGATTAAATGAGTGCCACATAGTTATTTTAATTCTACAAATTATTAGTTTTATACGATATAGAATTTTTTTTGCGATAACCACTTTGTAAAACACGTTTTTTCTCTTATCATTTTGTTGCTTTTGCAGATTGTGCATTGTTATGTTCTGCTTTTTAATACCGATGTTATTTGATGTTCTTTTTTTAATTGCTGTGGCACCTTTGCTATTTTCATAAATTTTGCTTGTTAATAAACAGTCATAAATTTTCCTGTGATCAGTTGGCTCTTGCAATGAGCAAATACTGGTGAACTCCATAAGGGTAACAACCAGAAATTGTTTTCATATTAATGACACAGGAACCATTGTTTTTACTTGCTGACCGAATTAGGTCTACACTACCTTTTAAATAGGTGTCACAGTTTGTGTTCATTTTTTTCTGTTTGAAATTGGTAGATTCTAAAGATGTGTTGAAATTATTGTGTTTTAGCAAGTAGCTGGTGTCCTTTTGCCTTTTCTTTTACACTTTTGGTTTAAGTAGGGTGTGAGAAGCCTGCTTGGGAATGTCCTAGCATGGCCAGAAAATTCCCTGCACAGTCTTTTCCCGGAGCGTTGGGGTTATGAAAGGTCTCTGTTGGATTCCTTTCATGTTTAATTTCTTAAATCTGTTGCCATTTATGGAATAAATTCCTCTTCTAAATGTACTGTGGCGTTTCTGACTATCTGGGAGGAGACTGAGCAGTGGAACGTGTTACTTTTACACATAAACAAGAACGATCTGTCACACTACTACACTTTAAAGCACAGTTTATATGTAATTCTTATATGTAATTCATGTCACACAGTCTCATACGGAACCTACATCCGCTTTCTTTTATATACTGTATATGATAAGATACTGTCATCCCCCTTCCCTTTTGTGTGAGAGGATGAATGAGCATATGTATTTCTAGTTGCATGCTTGAGGGTAGCAGACAAGGCTGTCTGCTAGAGAACAGTAGGGCCAACGTCGGAACAGGTAACTACGCTTCCTAAAAGCAAAGAGGTTTCTATCCTTAGTATGGTCCTGTCCATCCGTTGTCATGTTGGTATAGGAAGCTGCCCCTCTGGCCACTTCCGTTGGTCTTTGTGAGTCACCCTCAGGAAGCACGCTCAGCAGTAGGGCAGTTGCAGTGTGGCCGTGGCGAGCGTCTGAAGTGGTAAGATCTCCGGCTAAGCGCGTGTCTGTTAAGCCCGTAGGACAATGGATTTCTTAAGTTCAGCCAAACTGAAAATTTAATCACCTTTATTTCGGGTTTAGGTCTAAAATATCCGATGTTATCTTAAATTGCAGCGCAGTGTAATTATCGTGTGAAGTTCAGATTATTTTCCGGTAGTTGCTTTGTTACTACTTTGTGAGTAAAGTGGAACTACGTGTTGATCAGTAACTCTAACTAAGATCAATCTTAAATGCGAATGCTTGTGTGATTATAACGTCTCGTCTTGACTATATTTTCAATATAGCAACTTTTCTTTATGTTCAGCCCACGTGGGGTGTACTTTGCGAGACCACTACCACGTGCTTATATAACTGTTTGACCCATCAGGTTAATAGTAAGACGTTAGTAACCAGTTCAAGGTTTTTCTTTTGTCAATTGCTTTTCGATCTAATTTATTTTAATTATCAAAATTATTGTGGAGTTGTACGCTTTGTGTAAACCAAGTTGACCACGTGAAGCATGTGGTGTAATCATCAAAGTAGCCCTCAGCTATTCTTTTTGCGAAGACTTCACAAAGAGTTAATATGAATTTAGTATACCAGTGTGTGGTAATTACATGACGGACAGGAGTGTGGTATGAACGTAATTTCTTTGGGTAAAAACTGAATCTGTTGGTTGTGGTTAATTTCTTCTTGCTTATGTTTCAATGTTCTTCGTGTGTTATTTTATGAATGCAGTGTGGTATGCAGTCTCCCAATCTTGGCTCCATATTTTATGTGTTCCGTAAGATTACAATCTCACATTTTTTCAATCGTAAATAAGGCACCAGCTCAGTTATAACTCACGTATAATATGCTGAAATTTCAATGAACAATCTTAAAATAAATTTCCAAATATAAACTGATTTCTTTCTTTTTATTTAAATTCTCCTTTTATATATATATATATATATATTACCGGTTTTGTATGACTATTAAAAGATTATCATTAATGTTAGTCTGCTTGGTAAACCTAGACTAAATATCTGGTGAAACAGTTGCACAGTAATCCACGGTTAATCTCCCCAGACAGATCACGCAGTTTTAAACCGCTTTTATTGACCATTAGCACCGATATCAGCATACCAAATTAAAGTTACAACGTTACAAACTACGTAAACCTAACTAATATAAGGACGTCACACACATCCATGCCCGAGTCAGGATTTGAACCTGCGACCATAGCGGTCGCGCGGTTCCAGACTGTAGCGCCTAGAACCGCTCGGCCACATCGGCCGGCGATAATGTTGCAGTATTGAGCCTTGTGCATCTCAAAAAACGGCAAACGTCAGTTTTCCCGCAGATACTTGGCTTTTTAAGTTTTTTTGCTGGGCAATTGTCGATGCTTCCATTCCATGCTCTGCCGTTTACTCTCCGGCTCGTAATGTTGGATCAATGTTTTCGTCTCCAGTAATGTTTCTCGTTGCCATAGTGATCCAAACGCTTTGCAGATGCCCAAGCGAGTTTACTTATGCAGCACTGTGAGTTGTTTCAAGACCCAGCTTGCACAGACTTACAAAAACCAAATCTTTTGTAAATGATTTCGTAGAGAGAGCCATGACTAATTTGCAGACGATGTGCCACTTCATAAATAGCCACTCGTCTGCCTACCAGAACCATGTCGCGTGCACGCTCAATATTGTTATCATTTGTGGTCGCGGACGGTCATCCGGCTCCTTCTTCTTGCGTAGCCCTAGTGCGACCATTTTTGAATTCTGTAATCCATTCGCAGACAGTCCGTTGTGACAAGACAGTGTTCCCACATTGTGCCAAAAATCTCTCAGAGATTGACGCCTCCGATACAGCTTCCCACCACAAAAACCGGATCGACGCTCGTTGTTACTCTTTGCTGCAAACTTCTAACGGAGCGGCCATGGTCTGTCCGAAATAAATGAAGACAAATGGCGGAATTAGGATCAAATTTTTATAGCTGGCCCACAACAGCACAACAGTACAATAAACGAGGGTAGAGCTCACCATAAACAAAGTAAGAAGAGTTATGTCAGCAATGCAGATAACTTCCCTGTACGTTATTGATACCATGGAGTTAATAATTACTAATTTTAAAGCAGGTTATTGTATCAAACCTAATTAATGATTTCATCACTCTCTCCAAATAATTCGATAATGCATAAACATAAAAAGAACTTAAGAAGTTTTTGGGGAGTTGCTTATCCGTGTTGGCTATTGGATATATTTGCGTGAATTATAAAGAGTTATTTTCCGGAGTTCTAAACATAAGTGTATTTTGTTTTAGATTGTCTTATTACCATTGTCAGTTGACTGTAAGAGTATTTGTTATATCTGGACTGCAAGAAGTTGGTTTTCTGGTTGGGTATCGTATAAATCAAATATGGCTCCGAGCACTATGGGACTTAACATCTGAGGTCATCAGTCCCCTAGATTTAGAACTACTTAAACCTAACTAACCTAAGAACGTCACACACATTCATGCCCGAGGCAGGATTCGAACCTGCGATAGTAGCGGTCGTGCGGTTCCAGACAGAAGCGCCTAGAACCGCTCGGCCACACCGGCCGGCTCGCATAAATCAATTGAATTCTTTTATCACCACTAATCTAATGCTAAGTAGTCTGTTAAATTCTGACATATGTAAACAAAAAAATTGTTCAAATGACTCTGAGCACTATGGGACTTAACTGCTGTGATCATCAGTCCCCTAGAACTACTTAAACCTAACTAACCTAAGGACATCACACACATCCATGCCCGAGGCAGGATTCGAACCTGCGACCGTAGCGGTCGCGCGGCTCCAGACTGAAGCTCCTAGAACAGCTCGGCCACTCCGGCCGGCCATGTGTAAACATCCCATGCGACTGTTCATATTAACAAAATACGAACAACGTTATACAAGTGGGGACCACTCAACCTCATGAAGCCAAATGCAAGCTGCTAACTGAAATAAGCAAGAAAGCTACTGCACAAGCCGGTGAACCAGCTTCAAATTGATCGGCTTGCACCATGCTAGCCGGCTGTTGTGGCCGAGCGGTTCTAGGCGCTTCAGTCTGGAACCGCGCGACCGCTACGGTCGCAGCTTCGAATCCTGGTTCGGGCATGGATGTGGGTGATGTCCTTAGGTTAGTTAGGTTTAAGTAGTTCTACGTTCTAGGGGACTGATGACCTCAGAAATTAAGTCCCATAGTGCTCAGAGCCATTTGAACCATTTAGCACCATGCTTACATCTAAAAAAAAAAAAAAAAAAAAAAACAAATGAGGCAACCGGAAGAGGAGGAGGAAATGAAATGAAACTTCACAGTTTGAGAGGATATGTGATGTTATTTCAGTGATTACGAAATCCAGTCACATTTACATGGAATCTGGCAGCATGCGCCCACATATCAATATGACGCTGAACCTCACTGGTCTGGATACGTCTTCTGATTTGGTTGGGAAGGGTGTCAAAGGCCATTGCATCCTCATCTGAGGCAAGCTAGCACACAACTGTCGTAACTGGTCGTTGATATCCTGGAAAGCGACACCAGGACACAGTTGGCGTCCGAACTGCTCCCTCACATGTTCTGTCGGGGATCTGCAGAAGATGCTGGACACCGGAGTATCTCAGAATCGATTAGACAGTTCATAGGCACAGGTGCCATGTGTGGACGACAGTTGTTCTGTTGAAAAATGGCACCACAACATTGTTGGATTAGACGTAACATATGAGGCGGCGTATCTGCATCTACATTTCTACATTTATACTCCGCAAGCCACCCAACGGTGTGTGGCGGAGGGCACTTTACGTGCCACTGTCATTACCTCCCTTTCCTGTTCCAGTCGCGTATGGTTCGCGGGAAGAACGACTGTCTGAAAGCCTCCGTGCGCTCTCTAATCTCTCTAATTTTACATTCGTGATCTCCTCGGGAGGTATAAGTAGGGGGAAGCAATATATTCTATACCTCATCCCGGAACGCACCTTCTCGAAACCTGGCGAGCAAGCTACACCGCGATGCAGAGCGCCTCTCTTGCAGAGTCTGCTACTTGAGTTTGTTAAACATCTCCGTAACGCTATCACGGTTACCAAATAACCCTGTGACGAAACGCGCCGCTCTTCTTAGGATCTTCTCTATCTTCTCCGTCAACCCGATCTGGTACGGATCCCACACTGATGAGCAATACTCAAGTATAGGTCGAACGAGTGTTTTGTAAGCCACCTCCTTTGTTGATGGACTACATTTTCTAAGGACTCTCCCAATGAATCTCAACCTGGTACCCACCTTACCAACAATTAATTTTATATGATCATTCCACTTCAAATCGGTGCGCACGCATACTCCCAGATATTTTACAGAAGTAACTGCTATCAGTGTTTGTTCCGCTATCATATAATCATACAATAAAGGATCCTTCTTTCTATGTATTCGCAATACATTACATTTGTCTTTGTTAAGGGTCAGTTGCCACTCCCTGCACCAAGTTCCTATCCGCTGCAGATCTTCCTGCATTTCGCTACAATTTTCTAATGCTGCAACTTCTCTGTATACTACAGCATCATCCGCGAAAAGCCGCATGGAACTTCCGACACTATCTACTAGGTCATTTATATATATTGTGAAAAGCAATGGTCCCATAACACTCCCCTGTGGCACGCCAGAAGTTACTTTAACGTCTGTAGACGTCTCTCCATTAATAACAACATGCTGTGTTCTGTTTGCTAAAAACTCTTCAATCCAGCCACACAGCTGGTCTGATATTCCGTAGGCTCTTACTTTGTTTATCAGGCGACAGTGCGGAACTGTATCGAACGCCTTCCGGAAGTCAAGAAAAATAGCATCTACCTGGGAGCCTGTATCTAATATTTTCTGGGACTCATGAACAAATAAAGCGAGTTGGGTCTCACACGATCGCTGTTTCCGGAATCCATGTTTATTCCTACAGAATAGATTCTGGGTTTCCAAAAATGACATGATACTCGAGCAAAAAACATGTTCTAAAATTCTACAACAGATCGACGTCAGAGATATAGGTCTATAGTTTTGCGTATCTGCTCGACGACCCTTCTTACAGTTGTGCCGTCACAGTTTTCTGAAACACTACCAGCTATGACCCGAAGTCATGTTGTTGTTGTTTTTGTCTTCAGTCCTGAGACTGGTTTGATGCAGCTCTCCATGCTACTCTATCCTGTGCAAGCTTCTTCATCTCCCAGTACCTACTGCAACCTACATCTTTCTGAATCTGCTTAGTGTATTCATCTCTTGGTCTCCCCCTACGATTTTTACCCTCCACGCTGCCCTCCAATACTAAATTGGTGATCCCTTGATGCCTCAGAACATGTCCTACCAACCGATCCCTTCTTCTGGTCAAGTTGTGCCACAAACTTCTCTTCTCCCCAATCCTATTCAATACTTCCTCATTAGTTATGTGATCTACCCATCTAATCTTCAGCATTCTTCTGTAGCACCACATTTCGAAAGCTTCTATTCTCTTCTTGTCCAAACCTGAAGTCATATCCAATGATTTAGTAGACGTCATCCCACGATAATAACAGTGCCATGATTTCACAACACCCAAGCTGATGGTAGGATCTCAGAGAGGACGTGACATAAAAATTTTGTGTCAGGTGTGTTGGGCGGATTTTTAGACGCATTTCAAAGTACGGATTTAGGTGGCAGAATATCGGAGAAGAAGTAAGAATCAGTCCCTCGACAGTGTAAAAAGACCAATGACCAGGCCACTGGAACGGGTCAAAAGAAGCACAAGTCGTTCCGAGAGACGGAAGTTGATTAACTTCTCTAAGTCAGACAAGTTGCAGTACAGTCCAGCAGAGGAAGAAAAATTGTAGAAGGAACTATGGGGAAAACAACAGAACTACAGCATCTTCAACACAAAGAGCTCAGGCAAGCCACAACAGCAATAGTTGTGTACAAGGTTATATTAATGTAAAATGACCTCAGCTGGTCAGATGTCACAGACATTAGAGTCAAAGATGATCTCATATTAGTAAACAAATCGTTTTGTGGGCCTACCTCTAAACTTAGGGAGTTCTTTGAGAATATGAATGAGGAGTTTCAAATAGACCAAATGAATGATAAATCATTGCTATTTCCGCACAAAAAATTTAAAGTTATGGGGAAACCCAGGGCAAAATTAACTGTTTGGGCTACAATTGTTAGGATAATTGCACCCTAGACTTCCATGCCCTTAGGATGTTTCAGGTCAGACAACACCAAGGGGAAGCAATTACATCATGGGGAAACTGAATATATGATAGTAATAATAATAATAATAATAATAATAATTTCGTGTGGTTCATTGGCCCCGTGTAAGTCTTTCAATAGGACGCCCCTTTCTAATTCATCTCAGTTATCCATCCGGGGAAAGGGCTTTAACATAGAACCCAAACCATGTGTCGTTTCTAGCGACTCCTCAGAGGTGAAGGCTAGTTAAAACGCAAACTGAAAAATCCATGATCCGACCAGGATTCGGTACAGCGACCTCACGGTTTCCAGTAAAGTTCTTTACCCCTAGATCACCAGACCAGACATTGTAAGATGGCAAGAACTATGCCCCTTACATGAAGTCATTAAAGATCACCTAACTCACGTTGAGTGAACAGTAGGGCTGAACAAAATGACTGACAAGGCACAATGCATCTTGTAGATGGTGTAGTATGGACGTAGTGGAATAATTAATGTCAGGTGATGGTTTTAAAGTAATTCACACGACATGAAAACTTTGTGGAAACAAGTCGCTTTACTGGACGCTAGTTTACTCCAGGGAAGTATTTGACTGTGGATGGCTGGGGGAGTGGCTAAGGGAAGCGACAATAGGCACCTTAGGGCAGCTCAAGCTCTGAGAAAGTGGTATCGGTGCACGACATCCAGCCATCTTAAGATAAGTGACAGTGAGTGGGTTGTTGACCCCGGCTCCATGCTGGTGTATCGGGAAACAGATGGAGAACTTGTACACCTGTTAATAAATGTCCGTCGTCACATTTTCTGTGAAACATGCGACAAAGCCGCGCAAGCTACGGTGGAGCGGTCAACAGAGGCCAAAATATATGTGTTTGTGACTATAGCAACTTCACGCTGAATTCATGGTCTGCAGAGCCTGAAGTAAATCAGGTGAAGAGTGACAGCATGAAATATGCCGTCCTCCGATGGGAATGTAGGACCAAGGAATTTGAAGTACTCTCCTGGGAGTCAGAATTCCGGAAAACTTGGTGTTTGTTCAGATGCTAATCTTGATGGGTAGCTTGGGGGGAGCTAAATAGAAGAAGTTGAGAGGAAGGGAAATTTTGTGGGAATTTGTTCACTTCCCAGAGGAGAAGCTGAGGCGAAGAGCAGACTGGCAGAAGTCTCAGTAGAGGTCTTCCGTTCCCAGCTTGCCTAGAGTGTGGACGTGGCGTTCTTTACTCAGCTTGCCTGAGAAAGTGTGAGCATCTCTGCAGTTTAGGACTTAGCAAATGGAATGATCGAGCTTGGAGATAGAAAGTTTTGGTTCAGCTATGTACTGAGCAAGATAGCTAGGTGTGAATAGACGAGCGCAGCCTAGCAACAGCACAAGGTCGGCCGACGTCCACATAACGACGCCGCTACGCCACGCTGCATTCGGTGATATTGTGCCCGCTCCGGCCACTGATTAATTTGTTGGATCACGTCAGCAAAGTTTCCACGAGGGTTTCATGGGCCGTGCACTGTAGAATTCTTCTTGCACTTCTTGGGTCAGTCGATAGTAATTACTTTTGAGTTATCGAATTTTATTTACTCCACGCAAACGCAATTTATTACCACTGCCTGGTAGGAGAGTCATGTAATGTGATGATTGAAGGTCGTGAGTTAAAATAAATTTGTGATAATCGACTGCATCTGTTTTCAATCAAGTAGTTGAAATCCCAAGTCACTTTCTTAACTAATTTTATGTTCAACATTTGCATCTGGTATTCAATAGCTGCATATAACATCAATGTGCACCCCTTTTTAATTAAAAGTGATCAATTCTGAATCAATTAATGTCAACACTGCCACCGCAGTTCAATCAGGAATCACAGGGCCTTATTACTTTCTTTGCGTTGTCCAATATTGCGGCAGTTTTGCACTCTCTGTCGATCTGTTAGTCAATTAGTTGCGGTGAACACGAGCGAAAACCACATAAGTGACGTACGGGGTGTTACATATGGCTGACTCATGCCAGGAAACGATACTTCGGGATTTGCTAGGAAGTAGTCTTAAAAAAGGAAATTTTTTCATGTGATCCATTGCTTAGCCATTTTTAATTGAAAAACGGTTAGCATTAGTTACAATAAGTTACATTATCTTCTTCATATGCCGTCCTTTCAGATTGACATTTATAGGTGCCTGTGCATTGTATTTGTTGGAGTACTTATGATGTGCAGTGCCGTAATCAGCCGATGCTGAGCACACAGAACACTATCATCGGTACTAGCCCTTTTGGGGGAATGCTTCATGAACTATTTGTCGGATCACTGCTCACACCCAGTGTATCAATTTGTGTCCTGATATATGTTTTGCGTTATCTAATTATTGAGTGTAAGGTGTACCTGGGTTTTGAGTTTTCGTGTAACATAAAAGTGCAAATGATAACGAGGGGAAAAGCCAAGACAACGGCAGAATATAATCAGACTGTTACTCGGGAGAACATGGGTGACTGTAGGGAAAGCTCTACCGATGAGCGTGACGAACGCGAGTTGCAACTTCCTGAAACTGCGTCTCATGACTGGTTTAGTCCGATGAATAGCAAGGACGTTGATTCAGGCAGTGATACTGAGGGCTCGCGGGACGCAGGGAGTACAGGATTAATCCATAAGTATGGAAGATCCAGCCTAAGAAGCCAGAATGTGTTGGAACAAAACGGTGTCCGACGATTATCAAACGATTCATTCACAAGTGATCCGACGGGGGCGCGGAGACGGTACTTGTCTAGATATCGAAGGGTTCCTCAGAACAGAGGAGAAGAGTCGCATTTTCGACCACAAAAGGACGAGGATCAAAATGCGGCTACTCTCAAAAACATTACGGACCTGTTTCAACAGATGCAAACGGTGAACTTATCGCAGAGCGCCAACCTCAATGCCGAAATTAAAAAGGCGAATTCGGAGCTGAACTATAGGCTCACAAAAAATAGAGAAAGAGATTGCCGTAATCAAAAGAACGGCAATTGAAGCCAAATTAATTGCGAAAGGTGCAAGGGAAATAGCAAGAGAAACTCGGGACTCATCGCAAAGCACGGCAAAAGTAGGAAAGGTCATGTTATCAAGGCTACAAAACCGGATAAAACGTGTTGAAGAAAAGCAACGAGAGCAACCGGACATAGGGCCTAACGAGATGTTGAAAGAGGAGGTGGCGATTTTAAAAAGAAATTTAGAGGACGAGGTAAAACGTCTCATTACAGAGACATTAGGAAAGAAGAAGGGTGTAATTACTGCCGTCACTTGCGGGGACACAGATAACCGCTTCACGGTGTGACAAAGTTGACACTATAAGCAGCTCTGAGGCAACGACCGAGGTAAACACGGACAGCGCGCAGCAGTCCAGTGAGCACAATTGCTGTCGGCTGATTAGATGTACCGAACAACTGTCGAGCGTACAGAGGGGGAGAGATGAGGACAGCGTGTCGGAACGAATTAGTCCACGTCCCGAAGTTCATACGAATCGCAAGAACGGGCGAATTGATAACCGGAATGATGACCGGTTTGACTACAAGCATTTTGTATCAGTCCGAAAGTTCCATCACTACAAGGACGAAGGTAATAGCTTGCATCTAAAAACTTTTATGGGACAATTCGAGTTATCTTTGCCCCCCACTGGCCATTGATGTACCAGCTGGATTTTGTGTGCTCCCATATGGAGGGC
Source organism: Schistocerca cancellata (assembly GCF_023864275.1). Classification (NCBI taxonomy): domain Eukaryota; kingdom Metazoa; phylum Arthropoda; class Insecta; order Orthoptera; family Acrididae; genus Schistocerca; species Schistocerca cancellata. The sequence continues at coordinate 222,471,321 of NC_064632.1, read as the reverse complement.
GCGACCGCTAAGTACATGAGAAATGTAGCGAAGACGAGCGTCTCGTTCGAAGAATTGCCTCCTTGGGCAAGTATTGGTCTAAAGAAACCCAAGAAAGGATCAAACAAGAAATTATGATGTCCAGAGATAGGGAAGGGGCAGGGTACCGGAATCCGGTGAAATTTTTTGGAAATATGACAAAAAGGAACCAGTAGCTATACAACCCATGTAGCGGTGCGGAAATCATTAGATTATGCTACATGAAACTTCCCATTTCGTATCAACAATCACTCGCTGGTCGTTCTGGTAACGATAATGAGGTATTTGAGGGCATTTTACGCGAACTGGAATTCGCATTTCAAGAGGAACACGCGCGGTTGAAACGCCGACGTCGTGAACAAAATAACAACCGTCGCAATAATGGACCTCAGTGGGATAGTAGGCCAGTACCGAATTACAACGACCACAATCAAGATAAGAGTAATGGCAACTCGAAAAGAAGGTACACGGCAGAAGAGCGACACTCACCGGTGCAACATAATAAATTACAAAGGACTTGGGGCGGTAATCAGCAATCAGGAAGGAGCAGGAATAATGGTTACCAAAATAACAACCAGGAAGAGGTCGAAGTCCGCCCTCCGAAGCCTGGTCCATCCCACCTTAACCGGCAGGATTACGAATGACTAGACCAGAGCGCGGACGTAGTAAATATAGGCTTAGAATAAGGATTTTTTCTAAAGTCTTGTTTGTTGTGTATGTACTGATCTTAGTGGTAGAGTGTCTCGTTTATATGTGCCTATATTTTGTGTTTTTATTATTAATAATGATATCTCGCCTCTCGATGTTAAAAAAGTAGAGTGCACTAGAGTATTTTGTAAAGACACACGATTAAAGAATGGAATACAAGTATTTCTGGTCGTACCCCTAGAAAGAGATAACTTAGGAACTCTGTAAATTTCAGAAAAGTTCCCGTAATTATAGCTCCGTCGTTAGAGAACATATTAAGGGTGGCCAGTCCTGTATGTCGTTACGAGGACGCACCGACGCATCTCGTATGCCCCTGAATACGTAAGAGGTGCACAGCTATGTGCAGTTGCGTGAATTAGCGCTCTCGGTGTATGTTACAATGAAGCTGATGTAATCATCTACAGAGCGAACAGCAGCATTGAAACGCCAGAAATATTTGTTGATACCAAGATAGTGTAACAACTGCGAGTGTGAACAGTGAGCTATATTTGTGTTGTGCCATTATGACATTGCTAATCCGAAACATGTTCACAGGCCTTATAAAACCATTCGTGACAAAAGGAGAAAACGGGAAGAAAACAGAGGAGAGAAGAAGTGTCGCAATAGCACACGATAAAGGACGCTATCCAAACTTCCAACCAAAATCTTGGTAAGACTGACTCATGTCTAAGTTTGTTGTGTTTTATACATGTTCGCAGGCACAGTAAGAGGGACGTCTGCCACATAGGGAACTCAGAAGAAAAAACAAGATTAGAGATAAAAAGTAGTAAATAGTAAATATGTAGTCGGGTTGGCCAACACCGTGTTAGTCGATGGAATTGGTAGTTAGAAATGGTGATGGGATCATGTCCAGATGATCTTCATTCCCTATCCCTTGATTGTGTGTGTGTGAATGACTGTGAAGCAAGTTGTCTTGTACATTTTTTATGTTTATGTATAAAAAATGTATGGTACTGATGGTTAAACATCAGCACTTTCCATGTACTAAAATTAGTTGTCTTAGTGTGTTAAGGTGGCGTAAGTGAGCAAGAGGGAGTTGAAGCTACGACACCTGGCACACCACACACGAGCTGACAAGGAACGAGGACAACAGCAATGAGGGGAGCACAGAGCTGACCATGATGATGGCATGCAGACCACGCTCTGAATCGACGGGGCCGGTGGTCAACTCAGCAGCCAAGGAGAGGTGAGATCCAGCATCTCTGTGTACGACAAAGAGGTCGGTGCTGGTCTCTGTACACGGTGCGGATCGGGGGCAGCAATGAAGAGGTCCAAGAAGGTTTTTATATTTGTTGCTCGCCACGTCAGGTGGAGCGACAGCCCAGCTGACCTTTTGTGACTAATGACACCAACTTTGAGGATCTGAGCTAAAAAAATAGGCTCTCGTCTGATCACGGTCCCTCTCTTGCCCTAAAACGTCTATAGAAGGAGCAATGACATGTGGCTGAGCCGCGAGAGGTCACCGGTCATAGATGCTCCGACGGGGTCTTGTGCCTGTCGGACAAGATGTCAACAACGAGCTCTTAGGTGAGAGCCATCCTGCCGCAAGAAGATGCGGGCGCCTGTGGCGCCATCTCCGTAATCGACGTTACTCTCTTCTCAGCCGTTAGCCATCCCTCAACTTGCTAGTCAGAACTATTGTCGCTTCCCTTCCTGCAAGAAAGTTGTGCCGTGTGTGTGAGTGTGTCAGTGTGGATTCAAATGAATAACATGCGGTTCAACGAACGTACTCATTTGTTCTGTTTATGAATTATGTTATAAGAAGGTTATGATTTTATAAATGTGCCATTTGTTACAACGTTATATATTTGTCATACCACGTCTGTTTGTGTTAGAATAAGATTTCATACTTATACCTTGTTACAAATACACAACAGTAGTTACTCAATACGCAATGATTCCTGTCATTTTGCTTGTGTGTACACAATCCAGACACTGGACTAGGCCAGACCTTGTAGAATTGTGTAAAGATGACACTTACACCATGCACAATATAAACGTCCAGAGACAGACACAAAAAAAAACCTTTATTTATAAAATGTCAAAGGGGGGTTCACACATAATTTAATGAGAGCAACTACTATCAACTTCACAAAATGTTACACGAATATTGTTCATGTATGTTTTTAGTAATTTAAGTCGAGTAGGGATGGATAACTGAGAGTGAATGGACCTTAAGTTATAATTGCGGGTCTTGCCATTCAAATGACAAGCACAGAGATGTTTAAACATGTGTATTTGCCCTTTGCGAAGTGTGTACTTGTAATATAATTGTAGTTTTCTTTTGAGTACTCTGACCAATAATTGTCTCAGGAATCGGCAGAGATTAAAGTAAAATTAGACCAAATAATGACCACGTCTTTAACAGTAAATCCAGTCATTGAAGGCAGGTACCCTAGGAATGAGTGGGAGTTTGCATCAGAGAGGACGCAGTGGTAATCAATCGCCTGTAACTACTCATGCGAATGGATTAAAAATACCAGTTATGGAGATATTAATTTTGTACCACAGGTGGTAACACCTGTACTACAAAATTGATTTGAAGAGAGGGGCTATGTAAGATGGCAAGAACTATGCCCCTTACATGAAGTCATTAAAGAATACCTAACTCACGTTGAGCAAACAGTAGGGCTGAGCAAAATGACTGACAAGGCACAATGCATCTTGTAGAGGGTATAGTATGGACGTAGTCGAATAATTAATGTCGGGTGATGGTTTTAAAGTAATTCACACGACATGAAAACTTTGTGGAAACAAGTTGCTTTACTGGACGCTAGTTGACCCAGACTCCATGCTGGTGTATCGGGAAACAGAGGGAGAACTTGTATACCTGTTGATAAATGTCCGTCGTCCCATTTTCTGTGAAACATGCGACAAAGCCACGCAAGCTACGGTGGAGCGGTCAACAGAGGTTAAAATATGCGTATTTCACGCTGAATTCACAGGGAAGTTTTTGACTGTGGCTGGCCGGGGGAGTGGCTAAGGGAAGCGACAATAGGCACCTTAGGGCGGCTCAAGCTCTGTGAAAGCGGTATCGGTGCGCGGCATCCAGCCGCCTTAAGATGAGTGACAGTGAGTGGGTTGTTGACCCCAACTCCATGCTGGTGTATCGGGAAACAGAGGGAGAACTTGTAAGCCTGTTGATAAATGTCTGCCGTCCCATTTTCTGTGAAACATGCGACGAAGCCACGCAAGCTACGGTGGAGCGGTCAACAGAGGTTAAAATATGCGTATTTCACGCTGAATTCACAGTCTGCAGAGCCTGAAGTAAATCAGGCGAAGAGCGACAGCATGAAATACGCCGGCCTCCGATGGGAACGTAGGACCAAGGAATTTGAAGTACTCTCCTGGGAGTCAGAATTCCGGAAAACTTGGTGTTTGTTCATACGCTAACCTTCATGGGTGGCCTGCGGGGAGCTAAATAGAAGAAGTTGAGAGGAAGGGAAATTTTGTGGGAATTTGTTCACTTCCCAGAGCTGGCATTGGTTGGCAGTGGGAAGCGACGCATAATTAACGTGACTTGCGGTGCAATTGGCGCAAGTGATTTTGCTGGAGGGTAAACCGAGGCAAAGAGCAGACTGGCAGAAGTCTCAGTAGAGGTCTCCCATTCCCAGCTTGCCTAGAGTGCGGACGTGGCGTTCTTTACTCAGCTTGCCTGAGAAAGTGTGAGCATCTCTGCAGTTTAGGACTTAGCAAATGGAACGATTGAGCTTGGAGATAGAAAGTTTTGGTTCAGCTATGTACTGAGCTAGATAGCTAGAAGTGAATAGACGAGCGCAGCCTTGCAGCACCATGAGGTCGGCCAAAGTCCACACAACGACGCCGCTACGCCACGCTGTATTCGGTGATATTGCGCCCGCTCCAGCCACTGATTAATTTGTTGGATCACGTCGGCAAAGTTTCCACGAGGGTTTCATGGGCCTTGTACTGTAGAATTCTTCTCGCACTTCGCATTACGCCTGGGTCAGTCGATAGTAATTAGTTTTGAGTTATCGAACTTTACTCCACGCAAACGCAATTTATTACCACTGCCTGGTAGGAGAGTCATGTAATGTGATGATTGAAGGTCGTGAGTTAAAATAAATTTGTGATAATCGACTGCATCTGTTTTCAATCAAGTAGTTGAAATCCCAAGTCACTTTCCTAATTAATTTTATGTTCAACATTTGCATCTGGTGTTCAATAGCTGCATATAACATCAATGTGCACCCCTTTTTAATTAAAAGTGATCAATTCTGAATCAATTAATGTCAACACTGCCACCACAGTTCAATCAAGAGTCACAGGGCCTTATTACTTTCTTTGCGTTATCCGATATTGCGGCAGTTTTGCACTCTCTGTTGATCTGTTAGTCAATTAGCTGTGGTGAACACACACCAGAACCAGATAAGTGACGGTTTGGGTGTTACAACATAAAAGAGATGAATTATCGAAATCATAGATAGGAGATCGCCAGAGTGTCAGGAACAGCACAATTACAAAGTGCATTTTAACTGTTATGCACATTAGGACAGGACTGCTTCATACAGGGCTTAGCAAGCAATAGGATTCAGACAATTATACGCATCCGGGGTGAACAAATTCGCTTAGTTGATGCAAAGGACGTAGCTTTGCAAGAGAAAAGCGCGCTATTGTTCTTCAAGGAAAAGGGTCAGTTCCCAAGAATGCCTCGTTGGAAATTTAAACATCAAAGTAACACGAGAGGAAGATGGTATAACTATGGGAAGAGTGGTCACATGGCTACAGACTGTGAGAAGCCAAAGAGGAACTCAAGGGTACGTTGGTAGGAACACCAACACAGATGGAAGTAGCCAAGAGCTACCAGGATTTTTGTTATTACTGCAATAAACCAGATCGTATGAATACCAAATTTGAAAAAAAGACCATTTGTGAAAAGTACAAAAGTCTATGATCACGGCCAGGATTATAAAACGCGTGTTACAATGGAACCAATATGAGCACATTAGACCCTCACTGCTATGAGAAATTAGGGACCGTATTCACAAGTAAAAAGAGAAATTTAGCGTGTGGTACCCAAGCCAATCAAGTGTTACCATGATAAAGTGGATAAAAGCGAGAGTCATAGGCTGCAAAGCAAGAAATTAAATTACGATGGCATATTGATACAGATTGGAAAGGAAATTACAGTTATTAATAAATACTAGTGTACATAGAAGCTTTATAAAGAAACAGAGGTCCACGAAAGAAGCCATAATTATCAGGGAAGATTTCTGTAGAATGAGGGATGTGCCGCAAGGTACGGTGGACTCATGGGAACCACAGACCTCCAATTACTGATAGGGCGAGGCCAATAAAACAGAAATTCCATTTCATAAGAAGAGGATGAGAGGTTCATTATCATGGTGTTGTAGGAAGCGTCTTCCTGAGAACGCATAAAAGATTGTTTTTAACTATGTTGAGAATATAGGGTCGAAATATTCCACTGCTGACAGTGCTCGATACAGAAACAACTCGGCTAGTTTATAGGAAATCCATGGGTATGGTAGCAACCACGGTGAATGGAAACCGAATTAACAGACAACCCAAGAAAAGCAATACTTAATGAAAGGAGGCATTTTTGAGACTGTCAATGAGTCAGACTGTAAAGCAAGTGGAAATGAATATGAATAGTAGATGGCACAAAGGTTTGATGAATAGAAGGGTAAGTCCCATATGAAACAGAATTGCAATGTACCAGTGTACGTAACGTAACAGAATGACGAAGGAAAAAATAAAATATGCAGATGAAAGGCAGGTCGTGAGACGAAAAGTGATCATTTATCTTTAAGACAAAATAGCGTGGCACAAGAAAGCGACATGAGAATAAGTCCCAGGGAAGAAAAGATCATAAGAGTGTGTGTAGAAACGTGGTCGAATCCCGTTAAGGAAAAGAAGACATGATTCCTAACAGGAAGCAATGACAGGTGCGTAAATATCTCAATCTAGGATATGAGTAAAGCAAAGGAAATGTATTCTCAGTGTACTGTATATGAATGAGACAGAGTGTGACCTCAGCACAGTGAAGTACTTGATGAACCAATAAAGAAGGTGAACCAATAGAGACAGTAAAGGAGGCTATGAATGGTATAGATTGATACAGGAATAACATAGTCTGACTTAGAAATCGAAGTGGGGGGGGGGGGGGGGGGATGAATATGAGATAGATGTGATACTGTGACAAGAATTTGACAAAGCTCTGAAAGATGTGTCTGAAGGGGGCCCTGGGAGTAGATGATATTTCGTCAGAACTGCTGATAGTCTTGGGAGATCCTGCCACGACAAAACTCTTCCATCTGGTATGGAAGAAAGCAGTTTCTGACAGGTGTGAAAATTATTGAATTATTTGTTCAATAAGTCGTGGTTGCAAATTACAAACCCGAATTCTTTACAGAAGAATGGAAAAACTGCTAGAAGCAGACCTCGCAGAAGATCAATTTGGACTCTGGAGAAATGTAGGAACTCGCGAGGTAATACTGAACCTACAACTTATCCTGGAAGAAAGATTACGGAAAGGCAAAGCTGTATTTACAGCATTTGTAAATTTAGAGAAAGCCTTTGACAATGTTGATTGGAATACTCTCTTAGAAATTCTGAAAACAGCAGATCGAAACTGATCATTTGACTAAAGAAGTGTGAAACAAATTTGAGAAACTCTGTTGTGCATATTGTGATGAATGTTTTCTGACAAACTGTCACTCACAGAAACGGTAATGCACTCCCGGTATTGCCAGAACACTTATCAGAAGTATATAGACACATGCTTCTAAAAATCATGGATGTAGATGTATTTTTTTCAGATAATGTTCTAGGGTATGTCACTAGGAAGCACTGGAGGACAACAAAGATTTAAATTTATGGGAACAAGAGATGATAAGGGGAAATACATTCGTATACAGTCAGAGAAACTGTATCTATTATCAGAGAATCCTGTTGCACCACGAAGTAATATACCTGGTGCAACCGAGAAAAATTCAGGCGGCATCCACAGCAACGACAGAAGCCGAGGAAAGTAGATCAAGCCATAACAACAGGGAGGAATTTCAACAAGTAGAGTGCACTAATATCGCAGTATTGCAGGCACCTCGCTGTGCCGGTTACTTCACGCTGTAGCCAGAAAGCGCAGTCAAAGGTGCTAAATTACAGCCACAACATAAAGACATTCACGACTGGTTCACCCACACCCACGCTGTAGCTCCCTTGTGAGCTGAGCTGAAGAAACCAGTACAGTAGCATTACAAGCACGGGCCAGGCCCGTGTAAGCCTTGCTCACTTTCAGCAGAGGTATGCGCAGTCTGTGGTATCTATGTCGGTCAACCGTCTACTCATCTAGCAGTCCACAAATTTCCACGTCGCTGAAAGACCCACCATGGGGACTTGGATGCTATTGCATTCGCTGCTGCCACCCTACTGCCACTGGTGGCCTGGAACATGGCTGCGTGGTCTGTGCACTGCTGAACAGCAAATGTTTGGTTCCTTAAGGGGAGATTGTATGCCCTACGCTGCCAGTATTAAATTAGCAAAGGTTGTGTTGTGGCGTATCAAGACAGCCACGCCACTCGGAAATAGCCGAAATGCACGCGTTACACACGCCGGCTGGCGTGAGGTCTGAAACAGGATACGGAATGAATGCTATAAAGAAAAGTACGTAGCTGCTGTAATACTTAACTTTAATCCATCATTGTGGTACATCGCTCTTGACGATACAAATGAGACTCTTTAAATACAAGCACTGTAAGGCTAATGCTAGGTCGTAGCCATGGACTTAGCTAAAGGCTATTCTAACTATCTCTCGGCAAATGAGAGAAAGGCTTCGTCAGTGTAGTCGCTAGCAACGTCGTCGTACAACTGGGGCGAGTCCTAGTACGTCTCTCAAGACCTGCCGTGTGGTGGCGCTCGGTCTGCGATCACTGACAGTGGCGACACGCGGGTCCGTAATGTACTAATGGACCGCGGCCGATTTAAAGCTACCACCTAGCAAGTGTGGTGTCTGGCGGTGACACCACAGGTTGTGACACATTATTTTGGTAAGTTTTGAAGGCACATCCACTTTACCATGATTAATGAATCTAATTTTCTAGATACGTTGTTGCTGATATGGTTTCAGTTGGAATACTGGTTTGATGCAGCTCTCATTCTGCCCTATCCTGTGCAAACTTCTTCATCTCCGAATATCTACTGCAACATACATGCTTCTGAATCCGCTTACTGTATTCTTCTCTTGGTCTCCTACGACTTTTACCCTTCATGCTTCCCTCCAGAACTAAATTTGTGATCCCTTGGTGTCTCGGAATTTGTTCCACCAACAGATCCCTTCTTCTAGTCAGATTGTGCCACAAATTTCTTTGCTCCCCAGTTGTATTCAGTACTTCTTCATTAGTTATGTGCTCTACCCATCTAATCTTCTGTAGCACCACATTTCAAAAGCCTCTGTAATCTTCTTGTCTAAATTGTTTATCGTCCATGTTCCAATTCCATTTTTGGCTACACTCCATACAAATACTTTCAGAAAAGACATGCTGACACCTAAGCCTATACTCGATGTCAACAAATTTCTCTTCTTCAGAAACGCTTTTCTTGCTATTACCAATCTACACTATGTACTTTGAGAGACTTCACCCATCATTAGTTATTTTGCTGCCCAAACAGCAAAACTCATCTACCACTTCAAGTGTCTCGTTTCCTAATCTAATTCCCTCATCATCACCTGATTTAATGCGACTACATTCCTTTATGCTTGTTTTGCTTTTGTTGATATGAATCTTATGTCCTCCCTTCAAGACACTGTACATACCGTTCAGTTTCTCTCTGAAGTCCTTTACTGTCCCTCACAGAATTACATTGTCATCAGCAAACCTCAAAGTTTTTGTTTATTCTCGCTGGACTTTAATTCCTACTCGTAATTTTTCTTTGGTTTCCTTTACTGCCTGCTCAGTGTACGAATTGAATAACATCGGGGATAGGCTACAACTCTGTCTCACTCGCTTCTCAACCGCTGCTTCGCTTTCTTGTCCCTCAGCTCTTATAAGTGCCGTCTGGTTTCTGTACTGGCTGAAAATAGTCTTTCTCTCCCTGTATTTTACCTCTGCTACCTTTAGAATTTCAAAGAGAGAATTCCAGTCAACATTGTCAAAAGCTTTCTCTAAGTCTACAAACGCTATAAACGTAGGTTCTCCTTTCCTAACCTATCTTCTAAGAGAATTTGAAGTGTCAGTATCGCCTCGCATGTTCCTACATTTCTCCGAAACATAAACTGATCCTCCCCGAGGTCGGCTTCTACCAGTTTTTTTCATTCTTCTGTAAAGAATTCTATAATCACGACTTATTAAACTTATAGTTCTGTAGTTTTCACAACTGTCAGCAACTGCTTTCTGTGGAACTGGAATTACTAAATTCTTTTAGAATGCTGAGGGTATGTCGCCTGTCGCATACAGCTTACATACTAGGTGGATGGGTTTGGTCATGGCTGACGTCCCCGAGACTGTCAGTAGTTGTTGCGGGACCGATGGCCCTAGCAGTCTGGTCCCTTCAATCCCACAAACCCAGTTGTCACGGAATGTCTCTCCCCGTCGGGTGTTGTTGCGACTTAGGCCTTTCACTACTCTATCAAATTCTTCTCGCGGTATCAAGTCTTCCATTTCATCTTCCTCTACGTCCTCTTCCATCTCTATAAAATTACCCTCATGTTTATTTCACTTGTGTAGAACCTTTATGTAGTCCTTCCTCATCTTTTCCTTCTTTCTTAGAAAGTGTTTTCCATCTGAGTTCTTGATATTCGTACAGGTGCTACTCTTTTCTCCAAAAGTCTCTTAAATTTTCCTGTTGACGGTATTTGTTTTTCCTCTAGTGAAATATGCTTGTAAATCCTCATATTTGGTCTTTCCTGCTTAGCCGTTCATCAGTTAATATCTCCCCTTATGCAAGGATTTTGTAGATATACTGAACTAGAATTATTGAAAAAATTGTATTATATGGCGTGGTAATGTTATTTTTAGAAAACTCTTAATTTTTCTGACAGAATTTTGTAACTTCAAATGGTTCAAATGACTCTGAGCACTATGGGACTACTTTCTGAGGTCATCAGTCCCCTAGACTTAGAACTACTTAAACCTAACTAAGCTAAGGACATCACACACATCCATGCCCGAGGCAGGATTCGAATCTGCAACCGTAGTAGAAGCGCGGCTCCCGACTGAAGCGCCTAGAACCTCTCGGCCACAGCAGCCGGCTAATTTTGTAACTAAATGAACATAAAAACTGAAGAAAATAGGATACTTTCATTGTTCTTGTTCCATATGTGTTGAATCTCATTCTTGGCAGGCTATGAAAATTCCATGTTTCTGCCTTCAGTACTTTTGATACAAAGTGGTTTCCAGATATTGACGTTCGACATGTTTTTAATTACAAACTTTTATACAGACTCTTTCATGCACCACAATTGTTCTGGCCCATTATCTGTGTCGCCTTCAGTGTCACAATCGCTCAATTTTTGTCTTCTTCTTTTCTTTCTTGCTTCTTTTGTCATTCACTGAGCAGCAAACTCTGCTTGGCCTACACAAAGCACATCCAGTTCTCACAGGCCTTTGGCTGTATTCTGTCCTAATGTCACCCCTACCTTCTCGAGAACCTTCAGTCTTTTATAGGAACCGCTATCAAAAGTTGCTGCAATATCATATACTGCAAAGTTTAGACTCATGAGGACAACAAAATATTTTCAGACGCTCTGCGTCACACAGCTTCAGTGGAGCTCAGCCCACGATAGAAACACTGTCGTTAACATCCCGATTGAGCTATGCATGCAACATCTTTACCCAATCTGCTGATAGGATCTGTGCCAAGAAGCGACAGCATACTCATGTGAGTAGCCATAGCATACATTAACTTTTTTAGTATTATTCTTTTTAATTTTTTGATTTCCTTATAGTTTCCCTTAGTTATATTTTATTTGTGTCTATCGTTCTCTGTCATGGACTTAGTCTTCTACTTTATTCATCTGATCTCTTCACTTTACTTTGATGTTCAGTTCGTCAAATTACACAGTCCATACGAACTGTACAATACAAATCAAACATTCCAGTTTCAGAAAATTAATTAAACTGTGATACCAGTTGACTAGCAGAGAGCTACCAAGGAGACTACCAATATATTTTAGATGGGCTTTTGAGTTTTGAGCTTTTCTCTTGTGAGTGAAGATCTTGCATTGATGGAATGTCTTATTTCATTTCCTAAATAAAATTTATCTGTTTATCTATTGTATGGAAATACGTAAACAAAGATTGTTTTTGTTGTTGTGGTCTTCAGTCCTGAGACTGGTTTGATGCAGCTCTCCATGCTACTCTATCCTGTGCAAGCTTCTTCATCTGCCAGTACCTACTGCAACCTACATCCATCTGAATCTGCTTAGTGTATTCATCTCTTGGTCTCCCTCTACGATTTTTACCCTCCACGCTGCCCTCCAATACTAAATTGGTGATCCCTTGATGCCTCAACACATGTCCTACCAACCGATCCATTCTTCTGGTAAAGTTGTGCCACAAACTTCTCTTCTCCCCAATCCTATTCAATACTTCCTCATTAGTCAAAATATCCACGGGTGTGCTGCCGGTCTATAGTGTCCAACGGGCACAATATTTCGGCGATCATACATGTCGCCATCATCAGGTGAACAGACGGAGCTCAGTCCGTCAGTTCACCTGATGCTGGCGACATGTATGATCGCCGAAATATTGTGCCCGTTGGACACTATAGACCGGCAGCACACCCGTGGATATTTTGACTATCAAATACGCCGGGAGAAACTCAAGAATCACACTTCCTCATTAGTTATGTGATCTACCCATCTAATCTTCAGCATTATTCTGTAGCACCACATTTCGAAAGCTTCTATTCTCTTCTTGTCCAAAATATTTATCGTCCATGTTTCACTTCCATACATGGCTACACTCCATACAAAAACTTTCAGAAATGACTTCCTGACACTTAAATCTATACTCGATGTTAACAAATTTCTCTTCTTCAGAAACGCTTTCCTTGCCATTGCCAGTCTACATTTTATATCGTCTCTACTTCAACCATCATCAGTTATTTTGCTCCCCAAATAGCGAAACTCCTTTACTACTTTAAGTGTCTCATTTCCTAATCTAATTCCCTCAGCATCACCCGACTCAATTCGACTATATTCCATTATCCTCGTTTTGCTTTTGTTGATGTTCATCTTATATCCTCCTTTCAAGACACTGTCCATTCCATTCAACTGCTCTTCCAAGTCCTTTGCTGTCTCTGACAAAACAAAGATTAGAAAACTACTATGTGCTGACATTTAAACACAGCTCTCTACATAAAACAAAACAAATCACAACAGCTACATTGCGATATCAAGACCTTTTATGTATTTTATCACAGCACTCGTCGCTGTCAGGAAATCTTCGGAAAGACTCTTATAGGCACGTGCGGGACACGTTCATACAACATGAGCAAAGGTCTGTCGTTCCGCACCACAGAGTGTCTTTACATCCTCCATGGTCTGTTCAGATGCTGTTCAAGATGGAGCGTGCTGCCCGAGGCTGGACAAATACAGGGGGTTTCTTCAGAATGCAGGGCAGTTTCAGGCACTGTGGACGGCCTTGTTCCCAGCAGCGTTTCCATTCATCGATGGTTCTGAATTCAATTTCCATGAGAGTCCTTGCTGTGATAAGAGTGGGATGTCTTGATTGTAGTCTTCTTCTCTCCGCAGGGAATACAACGTTCAATATTGGATGGTCGGTGTTATCAGTAATCTTCTTGTATTCCTACAGTAGCGCGTTCTTCCGTCAGATTTCAATAGATAAAATGTGGCTCAAGATAGTTCACCAGTATGTGGGAGTAGATCGTATTGACCCACTATCAGCTCGCATGGCTTCGTTAAGTTCTACTTCTATAATTTCTACGTATGGACTATTAAGCCAGACAGGTGCACAGTGCTCTGCTGTTGAGTATACCAGTTCGAGTGCTGATATTTGAACAGCGTCTGCTGACGACCCCCCAGTGCCAGAGAGTTTATGGAGGATGTTGTTTCTGCTTTTGAGCTTAACAGATGTTCGTGCCAAGTGCTCCTTAAAAGAAAGTGGCCTATTGAACGTTATCCCAAGATATTTTAGATCCATTTTATGATGAACTTTGCCTCTCTCAAAATAGACGTCAAGGGCTCTGCGTGTCGATCTATTCCAGAGATGAAAACAGGCAACTTCTGCTTTATTAGAGTTTGGTTATGACCTCCTCTTACGTAAATATTGGCTTAAGATGTCTAGATCAGAAGTAAGGATTTCTTCACTTGTTTAAAAGTTTTGCGTTGGGCGCTATTGCCCAATCATGCACATGGCTTTGGAGGAATATCAGACATACGCAAATTAAAAAAGAGAGGAGCAAGAACGGAGCCCTGCGGTCAGGCATTATTCAATATTTATAAGGAGTGCCCGCATTCTCTACTGTGTGATATTAATATTTATTTCTCTCTCTTTCGCTACACTTTTGTTTCGGCTAAATTGCCATTACCAAGTGATGTACACCACTGGCCATTAAAATTGCTACACCACGAAGATGACGTGCTACAGACGCGAAATTTAACCGACAGGAAGAAGATGCTGTGATATGCAAACGATTAGCTTTTCAGAGCATTCACACAAGGTTGGCGCCGGTGGCGACACCTACAACGTGCTAGCATGAAGAAAGTTTCCAACCGATTTCTCATACACAAACAGCAGTTGACCGGCGTTCCCTGGTGAAATGTTGTTCTGATGCCTTCTGTAAGGAGGAGAAATGCGTACCATCAAGTTTCCGACTTTGATAAAGGTCGGATTGTAGCCTATCGTGATTGCGGTTTATCGTATCGTCACATTGCTGCTTGCGTTGGTCGAGATCCAATAACTGTTAGCAGAATATGGAATCGGTGGGTTCAGGACGGTAATACGGAACGCCGTGCTGGATCCCAACGGCCAGTGAGAAAAAAATCTCACAAAGATTGATTTGAAATTTTGTATAAATTTTGTTGGAAATCACCAAGTGCTTTAATTCTGAGGTATTGGACGAATAAATTCAGGGTAATGTGTGCACAGTGAGTTACATGACTGACTGACTAGTATTTTACTTGCAGTTGTTAAAATCACTAATATTAACCAGGGACCAATTCGTAAAATAAGATAATTTACTAATGAATAAACCCTTACGATTAAGACATCCTGTAATTAAAATCATTAATAACTATGTTTAAAATTTATACCACTTACTGAATATATTATTAACAGTATTTTAATTTCTTAAATTCGGTCAAAAGTTGTATGAAATATTTAAAATGAAATTTTTGTTGCCGCTGGAAGCCCTTAGAGGCAGCCTACAACTAACGATGCGTACCGGTTAGCCTTAGTAACATACAATGCTGAAAAAAATGTGATTTTATGACAAATATAGTGACAGGTAATTCATTACAGCAGTTCAGACCAAATGAAACACGATCGTCACAGTAAAGGTTGCCCAAACAATCCCATTAACACAACGTGTATGCACCGTAATGACGGCAACGCAATTTAGTAGTCTCGCATAGGAACGATCATAAATGTACTGTACTGATGACTGCCCCACGCTCCTTGCATCTTTTGTTCCAATTCGACGATGGTTCTTGTAGGTACCGAAGAACGAGTAAGTTCCCACTTCATCGTGTCCCCATACGTGTTCAACTGGCGAAAGATCTGATGATCATGTTGGCCAGGGCAATTGTACACCACGAAGAGAAAATTGCGTGGCAGCAGCAGTGAGTGGATGTGCACTGCCCTACTGAAAGAGCACACCTTCCTATCGAAGCAACGAAAGTAGCTCTGGGTTAACAACCTATGCAATGCAGCGGGCACTTGTTGCACTTTAGAAGCGCCAAATGTGACCGCTACTTGTAGCTGATGGACTCCACAACCTGTAACCTGATGTGAGACCCACGTATCGTGAGCGAATGCTCTCCGGAATGGGCCTGTCACCAGGCAGAACCTACCGTCGTCAATGAGGACATCAGGGTGCTATTCCTCTCAACAGTCAACTGTTTCACGACACCAGAGTTACTGTGCTTGGCGGTGCTTGGCAGTATCGTGGTGGCAGTAGTAGCCTGGCCAGAGCTATACGTGATCTTAAACCTGCTGCAAGCAGACGTTTCTCATTAGTGTCTGATGACGCAGTAGCTGCAACGTGTGCTCCGGTTGCGTCCTTGGATGATGTTCGGTTGGCCACAGTTGCTGGCACAATGCGTCGAAGTGACGAACGTCTGTTTTGTACAGACGTCCATAATCTGCTCCACAGGTGTGGGGATATTCCACAGACCATTGTTGAAAGCAGCGACAATGACTGTGCCCAAAACGTGCAGCAGTCCGTCAATGTGTCCATGTAGCTCCCGCAGGCCCACAATGCGACCCCATTCAAATGGCTGAAGCTGCTAAACAGGCGTACGTATCCGTCGGTGGGACATGGCTGTACTATAGAATGAATGTTGAATACGCTGGTCACTGTACTGTATTACTTATTGATATTGTATTTTATTTAGGCCCACGGCATTTTGCCGTCCACATCTTATCATTGACACTCAAAAATAGTATGATAGGTATACCCTTCTGAAGAAGGGCACTAAGTGGCCGAAACCGATGAACAAATTGAATTTCTTTTATGCAACTGGTTGCTGGTTATTTCCATAAATACAACTACGGCTGCTAAGGATGTATGAACTACTACACTGTTCACTTCTGATCTCAGCGCAGACTGCAGAGACGAAACAGAGGACTCACAAACAGGCCTCCTGAGCTCCATCTGATTGCCGATGACCGTCACAAATGAGTCGCTAAATCCCTTAGTATGCACATGCGAGGTGTGAGAGAAAGGCAGTGAGACTGATGTTTTATCTACAGAAGTTTTTATTTTTTTCAAACAACAGTGTTGTCCGCTTCAAAGTAGTTACCTTCGGCAACTATACTCCGGCGGAGTCGCTCCCATTCTTGGTAGCAGCGCTGAAAGGCTTCAACTTATAAAGCCTTTAACATGTCGGTCACATTCTTTTAAATGTTCTCCAGAGTCCCGAGGTGACGGCCTTTAAGAAATTTTTCAGTTTCGGGAAAAGAAAAGAGTCACAACGACTCAGATCAGGCGAACAGGGGAACTGTGAAACAACAAGTATGCCTTTTGAGATCAAAAATTCCGTGATGGAAGTGGCTGTGTGACATAGGGCGTTGTCATGATGCAGCATCCACTTATCTGGAATGTCCCTCACTCGATTCACCCTTCTCCTGAACCTTTCAACAACATCTTTGTAGTATACCTGGCTGACAATTCGTTCTGAAGGAACAAATTCTTTATGCACAATACCCCTGCTGCCAAAAAAGCAAAACAGCATTGTTTTGATCTTCGATCTGCTAATTCGAGCTTTTACCGTCGAGGAGACGTCTCAGTGTGCCACTCTTCACTTTGCACTTTGTTTCAGGAGCGTACTAAAAAATCCAAGATTCGTCACCTGTGATTACACGACTGAAACATTCGTGGTCACTGACAATCCTCCCAAGGAGATCGACGCACCCTATTCCTCGATTGTCCTTCTGCTCAGTTGTAAGATTTTTCGGCACCATTTTGGCACAGACCTTTCGCATATGCAAATCCTCTGTCAAAATTGGATGTACGGTGAAAGTGTTTAACAGATCACCCATCATCGTTATTGTTAGCTGTCGATCTGATCTCACAAAAGCATGCACAGGTTCGACGTTTTTGTCGGTTTTTTAAGTTGAAGGTATTTCTGAGCGAGGTTCATCTTCGGCGTGTTCTGGACCTTCCAAAAATGACTTGCACTAGTAAAAAACTTGTGGTCTCGATAAGTAGTGTTTCGTACAGGCCTGTTTCAACTTTTAAGAGTCCCTTCCGCGGATTCCCCAAGTTGAACACGAAACTTGATTGCATAACGTTGCTCTAAATTCCGCTGTTTCATTTTAGTAACACACTTACATACACACACACACACACACACACACACACACACACACACACAATTTCACTGCTAGCGCCCACAGAAATCACGTGATGGCGGTACGGAGCTGAAACTCGGAATGAGCGTCTGGAAGGGGTGAACACACAGGTCTGTACAAGTAGAAAAACACAGTGTTGCCAGATCGCTGCAGTGGTTTTATCACTTTTGTCACACATTTCGTATTATATATACCGTGGTGCCACTGAACACAATTCTTGAGGGTGTAGCACTTGTTTCCGGCAGCATAGACGTAAACTGAAAGTGCTGCATACACACGAAAAAGTATATATATTTCAGGCTTTAAAAAAAATAAATAAATAAAAAATAAAAAAAAGAAAGAGAGAGAAAGAGAGAGAGAGAGAGAAAGAAAAGTAAAAGACACAGATGACCCTCAACTAATAATTATAAATACAATTTTACAACCCCGTTTGTATTTCTCTATGTCTGCTGCTCGTTTCAGAACGTGTGTGCCTGCTGCCGTGTAGACGTAATGCGCGGCTCTCGCGTTAACACGGAGGTGACAGCAGAGACGCGTCAGGGAAGCGCAGCGATGTGCCCTCTCCTCCCACACGGAGACCAGAGGGTGTAATTCGCGCAGGCCGGCGCCGGCTTTTTACGGTACGGGGCGGCTGTTAGCGGGGGTTAATGTTCGCCTTTGTTGCCGCCCCGGGAGGGCCGCGCGCCGGCCGCTCAAAAGGCCGCCACCGCCAGCGGTCAAGTGGCGAGCGTGGGAGATCCGCTCTCACAAGCCGCGCCGCCAAACCGAGTCAAAGGTCGCCGCCAGTTCCGAGCGGAAAAGCTCCTTGCACAGCCAGCGGCTGCTGTATCGGCTGCTGGAGGGCGACAGGTACAGGCGGCACATCGCGGATTACCAGGCAGCGTTTTGTGCCACTACCTGATTCAAGATAAAGCTGCCATCGACCCGAAAGTTGGATTTTTATCGATCCCGTCATGGAAATAGACAGCTAATGGTCATACTCGCTACGTAACGTCTTTATCGTCTGGGAGCCCATCATGAAAAAGTGTAACTATTTTATTCCATTCATGTTAACACACAAATGCCTATTACCAAAAAGTTTGGATTCCGCGACATGAGATACCTGAGCACTGTCAAACGTGTCCTAAAACGTAATGTCCAGAAACTACCTTATACGATGGGCGTTCAATAACTATTGCAACACTTTTTCCTGGAAGCAGGATGGATTTACTCAGAATTCCTATACATCATATTATTCCACTCTCTTGGCTATAAAACTATATTTTTCAACATAATCTCCATTCAATGCGACGGCCTTACACCGCCTTACTGGTGGGCACTGTATGTCTGCATGGTACCACTCTACTGGTCGTCATGGAAGCCAACATCTTACTGCATCAGGATCCTCCCATCATCCACATACTGTAATACCGCAGCCACTTTCACCAAGTTGCCGCGAGTGGCCGTGGAGGAGGAAGAGGCCGGACTCCCTGGGGCGAGTCCCCAGTGTAGTCGCAAGCACACAGCGGGAGGCTGGGCCGACGTCCTCGGCTCGCTCAAGAAGGGATACGATGCAAAGGTACCGTCTGACAAGGAGAAGCGTTACGAGACCTGATGGACACCTGCAGCCATTAGGACGGAAAGCCAAGAACGTACACGCGAAAGCATCTGAGTTCTTCTGGCCTTGTGGCAGTCATTTTACCTGATTAGAAATCAGGGATGTGCAGACAATTCCAGCACCCCACGGGAACAGGGAGGAGCGTAAAATAAAAGCATGGGGAATCGGTGCAGGGAGGCGTGTGATAGAAACCAGCATTCTTAAGAAGATGTTTCCCTCGACAGTGAGAACATTCCTTGTAAGTCACGGACGCTGGCAGATTTTGAGACAGAGCCCAAACATGAATCTGTCCAGGGCTCATGCAGAGAGAGCAGTTATAATTAACTGTTGTGTACCTGCTCTCCCAACAGCCTCGGAATGCAGGAAAATATCTGAAGAATGCGAAATTGTGACAAAGACACCGATTCACGAGCCACGCGCCAGCCCAGGCCCGATAGAAAATTTCTACCCCGCACGGAGAGGCGTGGTGGCAATGAAAAGGCGATCTGTCATTGGTCTACATTGAAAATTTCGTCCGCCAATCACAACGCCGAAAGGAATAAAGTTTCGAAGAGGAGTTGAACTGAGAGATGGATGAGAAGCGAAAGGGAGAGAGTCGTGGAAGCTCCGCCGAAGCGAGAGGACATGGGCGCTCTTCCACCCAGTGCGAACATCCACCTTCCGACGCCGTGACAGCACAACTTCGACCGCGCAAGCGACAACGGGCAGACAACGTGGAGATCGTACCTGGGCCCCGCCGCAGAGCCGCGATTGCTGATGAGAGCAGCCGACGCTCGCAGCACAGCTCCGAGGCGACGCCCCACGCCGACGCAGCGCCTGCCTCCGACAAACGATAATGAATAATGGTGAGACGATTCGCCCCCCCCCCCTCCTTCCCCTTAATAACTGAGTCGTGTCCACACTCAGACAAATCGGACCTGAGATTTATTACTTTGTTTTGTTTTGTGTAAACAGCATGAAAATAAATAGATTTCTTTCATGTTTTGAACATATAAGCAATCTTTTATGTTCATACATGAACCCCTTAATTTTGTACCATTTGTGTTTGATTTCATTTAATTTCTCGAATTCACTACAGTTTTGGCGCCTAACATGTGGCGACTGGTATCTGATGTCACAAAATAATTTCTCCAGAGTCTTCAAAAATGGTTCAAATGGCTCTGAGCACTATGGGACTTAACTTTTGAGGTCATGAGTCGCCTAGAACTCAGAACTACTGAAACCTAACTAACCTAAGGACATCACCCACATCCATGCACGAGGTAGGATTCGAACCTGCGACCGTAGCGGTCGCGCGGTTCCAGACTGTAGCGCCTAGAATCGCTCGGCCACCCTGGCCGGCTCTCCAGAGTCTACTACAGTTTTGGCGCCCAACGTGGGGCACGTGATTGGTAATTTTGATGTCAAAATAATCTCCCGAGTAGTTCACCACAGTACTGACCGCTTCCCGTGGAGTACATCCTACACTGGGCCAAACAGATGGAAGTCGGAAGTTGCTAGATCCGGGCTGTAGAGTGGTTGACGAAGAACAGTTGAATGGAGGTTTGTGAGCAGACTTATGTGAAGCCTTGCGTTGTCATGGAGGAGGAGAAGTTCGTTTGCATTTTGGTGGCCACGAACACGCTGAAATCGTTTCTTCAGTTTCCTGAGGATAGCACAATACACATTAGTGTTGATCGTTGCGTCATGTGGGCGGAAATCGCAGAATAGCCCCTTTGGAGTCCCAGAACACCGTCGCCATTCCTTTACCGACTGAGGGTGCAGCTTTGAACATTTTCTTTGGAGGAGAGGTGGTGTGGTGCTACTCCATGGGATGTCGTTTTGTTCCCTGTTCGAAGCGATTAACCCATGTTTCACCGCCTGTCACGATGTTCGACAAAAGAATTGTCACTATCAGCCTCGTACCGCGCAAACAGTTGGCTCATAGAAGGTCCTTCAGTTCGGCGGCAAGGAATACAGCTGGCGCAGACAACTGACTATCCCAACTGTGGACGAGTCTGTCAGAACAATCAACAGAGACGTCCAGTTGTGCAAAGAGGTGTTTGTGATCTGTCGATCACCTCGAATCGGAATGTCCGTACGTTCCAACACTGCACAGTCACAGCTATGTGAGGCTGGCTGGTACGCGGGAGACCGGACAGGTCTGCGCGACCTGGTTGCGATGATGACAGACGCTTCGTCCAACGACTCACCATTGTTCTATTCGCTGCCAGGCCTTCGTAGACATTTTGCAGGCTTCTATGAACACTCCGTCAAAAGAAACTCAATGACGGCTCTCCGTTTGGAATGACCCTCCGTTACACTCGTCATTTTGGAGGCTACCTATACCACCGCCATCTATCGGAACTTCATGGAATTACTCGTAGAGGGGTCGAAGCAGCCATGTTCCACAATTTCCCACAGCAAATTCCGCATTTTTTCTAGCGAAATTGGCCGAGAAAAAAAGCTGTGTCGCTTTAGTTGTTGAATGCCAATCACAGTAGGGAAAACTTGTTGTGCATTATCAGCAATATAAATTGATACAAAAAAGTCGTCAATATGCATTCTAATGAATGTTATTAATAATAGCAATGTTGCATTACAAATGTTTAAAAAACTTATATTAATAATATACGTTTGTTTAGTACCATAAATATTTTAAACAATAAAATTTGAAAAACAAATACTACACAAATATGATAAAAAACTTAGAATAAATAACAGTACAAATTAGGCGCAGCGCACATCTTACACGATTTTTTTTTCAGCGTTTCTGACGGTCCAAATCCCAAAAAATTCTATTTTCTATACTTTTTATAATAATATGATGAGAAACGAAGCAAAAACCAAAGGTGTAAAAGAGTGTAAAACTGTTGAACCATACACATTTTTTGCCACCTTTGGAACATTATCGATAGCATTAATACCATTTTGGAGCTTGGTGATTTTTTTCTATCAACGATTTATATTGTGAATAATGCATAAAATATTTTAACTAGTGTGAGAGAGTTTCAGAACACTACATTTTACAACACGTTTGTAAGTGTGTGGCTGTCATATGTTCCAGAGCCAAAACTTTTTGATAATATGCTTTTGTCTGCTAAGTCGTCAATAACAAGATGTTAAAACACCAAGTAGCATAAAGTACTGGTAGTTGCGTTATTTTGTGATGGGCTCCCAGACTTTAAAGCTTCAAGTGCTGCAATTTGTCCGTTTCACAGCTCAGACGTAGACATCTGTCGTAGTGTTGTACCAACTTTTCAATTCCCTCGTTATAGAAGACGGCCGTCAGTGCTTTACCACAATTTTCTACTCCGAACTGCAGCTCGTTGTTGTGTCAAAATATTGTCTTCATAGCCAGCGGTTCATTTGAGCAAAGATGAACCTCAGGGGTAACCAATTACGGGCTGTATTGTGTGTGATCAAACACTTCCCATCGAAAACGCTGCTGGAGCATCTTCATTGCCCCTGCAGAGTGCAGCCGAAAATTCTCATGTAGAACGAACCGCATGGCAGTTATGTTATATGGATTGCATAGCTTCACGCGAAATCTTTCGCCATGCCCTCATACTTGGCGGGAGACGCTAATTTCTAGCCAACTTTAC
Source organism: Schistocerca cancellata (assembly GCF_023864275.1). Lineage (NCBI taxonomy): Eukaryota > Metazoa > Arthropoda > Insecta > Orthoptera > Acrididae > Schistocerca > Schistocerca cancellata. Next base: position 222,448,402 of record NC_064632.1, on the reverse strand, counting down.
GTTCTCATTGTGAGCTCAGGACTGAAAAGAGCGACTTGTTGAGACCGACTGGTGTACTTGTAGTGTTGGCAGAAGAGCCAACACTGTGTTGCAAGAGGAGGCCGAAATGCACGCGTCAACTCACGCAGGTGGCGCTAGGTCTGAAACAGGATACGTAATGAATGCTATAAAGAAAAGTACGTGGCTGCTGGAATACTTAACTTTAATCCATCATTTGTATACAGCATTCTTGATGATACAAGTGAGACTCTCTCTAGAAATGGTTCATGGCGCCTTGCTAGGTCGTAGACATGGACTTAGCTGAAGGCTGTTCTAACTATCTCTAGGCAAATGAGAGGAAGGCTTCGTCAGTGTAGTCGCTAGCAAAGTCGTCCGTACAACTGGGACGAGTCCTAGTACGTCTCTCTAGACCTGCCGTGTGGTGGCGCTCGGTCTGCAATTACTGACAGTGGCGACACGCGGGTCCGACGTGTACTAATGGACCGCGGCCGATTTAAAGCTACCACCTAGCAAGTGTGGTGTCTGGCGGTGACACCACAGTACTAAACACAGAGCCCAACGCATCTGTGCAAAGCTTCATGAGATTTCTACATCTACATGGATACTCTACAAATCACATTCAACTGCTTGGCAGAGGGTTCATCGAAACATCTTCCAAATGCTCTATTATTCCAATCTCGCGGAAAGAATGAACACCTATATCTTTCCGTACGAGCTCTCATTTACCTTATTTTATCGTGGTGATCGTTCGTCCCTACGTAGGTCGGCGTCAACAAAATATTTTCGCATTTGGAGGAGAAAGTTGGTGATTGAAATTTCGTGAGAAGATTCCGTCGCAACGAAAAACGCCTTTCTTTTAATGATGTCCAGCCAAAATCCTTTATAATTTCTGTGACACTCTCTCCCATATTTCACGATAATACAAATCGTGCTGCCTTTCTTTAAACTTTTTCTATGTACTGCGTCAGTCCTATCTGGTAAGGATCCCACACCGCGCAGCAGTATTCTAAAAGAGAACGGACAAGCGTAGTGTAGGCAATCTCCTTAGCAGGTCTGTTACATTTTCTAAGAGTCCTGCCAATAAAACGTAGTCTTTGGTTAGCCTTCCCCACAACATTTTCTATGTGTTCCTTCCAATTTAAGTTGTTCGTAATTGTAATATCTAGGTATTTAGTTGAATTTACAGCTTTTAGATTAGAGTGATTTATCGTGTAACTGAAGTTTAACGAGTTCCTTTTAGCACTCATGTCGATGACACACACTTTTCGTTATTTAGGGTCAACTGTCACTTTTTGCACCATTCAGATACTTTTTATAAATCGTTTTGCAGTTTGTTTTGATCTTCTGATGACTTTATTAGTCGTTAAACGACAGCGTCATCTGCAAACAACCGACGACGGCTGCTCAGATTGTCTCCCAAATCGTTTATATAGATAAGGAACAGCAAAGGGCCTATAACACTACCTTGGGGAACGCCTTAAATCACTTCTGTTTTACTCGATGACTTTTCGTCAGTTACTTCGAACTGTGACCTCTCTGACAAGAAATCACAAATCCAGTCACATAACTGAGACGACATTCCATAAGCACGCAATTTTACTACGAGCCGCTTGTGAGCTATAGTGTCAAAAGCCTTCCGGAAGTCCAGAAATACGGAATCGATCTGAAATCCCTTGTCAATAGCACTTAACACTTCATGTGAATAAAGAGCTGGTTGTGTTTCACAGAAAGATGTTTTCTAAACCCATGTTGACTGTGTGTCAATAGACCGTTTTCATCGAGGTAATTCATAATGTACGAACACAATGCATGTTCTAAAATCATGCTGCATATCGATGTCACCACAGAGCAGACCCACAGTTTTTCTTGTAGAGATTACGGTAGTAATAGGCTACCAAGGGTGCAGACCCACTGTAGTCCTTGTAGAGATTATGGTAGTATTGAGCCACCACACCAAAGGGTGCAGACCGATTGTAGTCCTTGTAGAGATGGCCACCAGCCAGCAGCGGGTGCACAGTCACAATTGAAGAGTCTTGCGGATAATAAAGCAAGTCCATAAACCAACTCTTGTGCATTCACGAATTCTTTTTTTTTTTGCGATGTCCTTAGAACAAGCAATGCTGTTAACCAGTCCCTTGCTGAATTATCAACACACGTCCAAACACTAACACAGTCATTTAGCCTCTGATATTTTACACATACAGTATGACCAGCAGAAATGTGAATCCCTACTATTTACATAATTTGAAGAACTGTGTCTATACAATTTACAATTTTACTGCATAAAAATACAATTACAAAGGTACAGAAAACATCATTAAAGAACATGATAATACAGATAACGTTTACAGTAACACAGGCTTTACAAAGGAATGGAAATACACATGAGAATTCCAGGAATTGTGACATAAGTAAATAAATGAAAAATAAGAATATTCATTGAAATATTAACTTGACACTTGAGCATTAAAAGGAAACAGAACAGAATAAATAATGTCTAAACATCTTTCCAAAGTCAAGAATATATTAGATTTGAGGATAACAGTATTCCTCATCATAGTAAATGCTGCTTAACGCTAGAAGAGAAAAATTAAATTAATCTTATCAGGTAAGTACACAGAGACAGGAAGAACACAGATACACAAGCGTGCACATAAACACATAGCGGAGTAACGCAAAAGGAAAGGACAAGGTCTGTTTTCAGTGTAACATTTGGTACTGCAGTCCAACCAAAAACTTCATTCGACAGATCTTCCCTCCTATTTCAACATTTGTTCCCGCAAAAAAAATCCTGTCTAAGCATGCTTTCTGTATTTACTTTCACATATATCTTACCTCAACATTTATTTTCCATTATCTTACCTTATCATTTGTTTCCACTAAAATCCTACCTAAAACTGTTGTCCCTAAACCCTACTTATCATTTCATTTCCTCTTTCAAAATAACTATTCCTCAATATACAATACTCTTTGGCCAAAACTTTTTTTATAGTTTCTCATTACATTTTTTCCCAATTCATCACAACTCATACTCTTATATAGCCTACCCCCTCTTAAGCTAACTTAAAGCTACTGATCCCAGATACATAAACTAGAGAATGAGGCAATGCAGCAGTACAAAACAGTTAACATAAACAGCAATGACAAAAAAATGCAAATTGGCAAAGCAAGCAGCAGTACATCTAAATTAGAAAAGCAAATGCCTTATTACAACTAATGTAAGGCAATATGCACCAAACAAGAAAAATAAATTGGTGGTGACTGACTTATCAGAGTAGTACAAAGTAACATTCAGTAGGACAATGCCTGGCAAATAGTAGCAGCAAATGCAATACGTATACCTAAACATGACAAAGCACAAGGAGAAAAAATATTACAGCCTCTCTTTTCTACATCCATGCGAGCACTTGCGAAAGTGCGGGTAGCTTCAAAGTGGCTAAAGGAGCGCAAGGAGAGTTAAAGTCCACTCAACAATAAGTATATTTCAAAGCAAGTAGCACACAGCTCAGTGCAGCGTTACATCAAGGTCACACACACAGTTTGCCGAAATATTTACGACAGCAGTCTCCGCTACAATGACAGCTTGATGCCAATAAAACATTTCACAGGCTGAAAATTTACTTTAGAAGTGTACAGAAACGAAATCTCAAGAATAACAGTGTCCAGAAATTTCTGTCGGCATTGTGGTACTCACATTCAGATATACACTCCTGGAAATGGAAAAAAGAACACATTGACACCGGTGTGTCAGACCCACCATACTTGCTCCGGACACTGCGAGAGGGCTGTACAAGCAATGATCACACGCACGGCACAGCGGACACACCAGGAACCGCGGTGTTGGCCGTCGAATGGCGCTAGCTGCGCAGCATTTGTGCACCGCCGCCGTCAGTGTCAGCCAGTTTGCCGTGGCATACGGAGCTCCATCGCAGTCTTTAACACTGGTAGCATGCCGCGACAGCGTGGACGTGAACCGTATGTGCAGTTGACGGACTTTGAGCGAGGGCGTATAGTGGGCATGCGGGAGGCCGGGTGGACGTACCGCCGAATTGCTCAACACGTGGACGTGAGGTCTCCACAGTACATCGATGTTGTCGCCAGTGGTCGGCGGAAGGTGCACGTGCCCATCGACCTGGGACCGGACCGCAGCGACGCACGGATGCACGCCAAGACCGTAGGATCCTACGCAGTGCCGTAGGGGACCGCACCGCCACTTCCCAGCAAATTAGGGACACTGTTGCTCCTGGGGTATCGGCGAGGACCATTCGCAACCGTCTCCATGAAGCTGGGCTACGGTCCCGCACACCGTTAGGCCGTCTTCCGCTCACGCCCCAACATCGTGCAGCCCGCCTCCAGTGGTGTCGCGACAGGCGTGAATGGAGGGACGAATGGAGACGTGTCGTCTTCAGCGATGAGAGTCGCTTCTGCCTTGGTGCCAATGATGGTCGTATGCGTGTTTGGCGCCGTGCAGGTGAGCGCCACAATCAGGACAGCATACGACCGAGGCACACAGGGCCAACACCCGGCATCATGGTGTGGGGAGCGATCTCCTACACTGGCCGTACACCACTGGTGATCGTCGAGGGGACACTGAATAGTGCACGGTACATACAAACCGTCATCGAACCCATCGTTCTACCATTCCTAGACCGGCAAGGGAACTTGCTGTTCCAGCAGGACAATGCACGTCCGCATGTATCTCGTGCCACCCAACGTGCTCTAGATGGTGTAAGTCAACTACCCTGGCCATCAAGATCTCCAGATCTGTCCCCCTTTGAGCATGTTTGGGTCTGGATGAAGCGTCGTCTCACGCGGTCTGCACGTCCAGCACGAACGCTGGTCCAACTGAGACGCCAGGTGGAAATGGCATGGCAAGCTGTTCCACAGGACTACATCCAGCATCTCTACGATCGTCTCCATGGGAGAATAGCAGCCTGCATTGCTGCGAAAGGTGGATATACACTGTACTAGTGCCGACATTGTGCATGCTCTGTTGCCTGTGTCTATGTGCCTGTGGTTCTGTCAGTGTGATCATGTGATGTATCTGACCCCAGGAATGTGTCAATAAAGTTTCCCCTTCCTGGGACAATGAATTCATGGTGTTCTTATTTCAATTTCCAGGAGTGTATATTCACATCTCATAACTCTTCAAGTACGATTCTATCATAACATCTCGTAACAGATCAATCACATCTCAAAATCATCATAGCTTCCTTCAACAATTTCAAAACCTATAAAAAAATTTCTCTCTGCTATCTTCAGTAGAGTCATCTACCTCAAACGTACTTCAAAACTCATGATACCATACAAAATACATCACTCAAATCTCTCTCAGTGGTTCCTAAAGTAAATGTGAAAAGTTCTCAATATGCAGACAAAGTACAATTTTAGAAGTGTGAAGTAATCTATTTGTGCAATTACTTAAATATGTGCCACTGACGTAGTAAAAAAAAGTTTGTATCTTTCAGTTAAATGATCAGACATCGGTGTAATTCTGTGTTAGAGAAATATTTTACCGATGTGTAAAATACCATATTACCTAGGGCTCCTTGCTTTTGCCACATGCATGGCACACAAAGTAAGTCTGTACCCCTCTGAGCGTTGATATAATTTTATCCTTAGATGTTCCAGATAACAAAAACGGAATGAAAAGTATCGCCGAAAATCTTCTCTGTATCATAGTAGTTCTAAAATATTTCTAAAAATATTGGAAGAACTAAAAATAATCACTCAAGTGCGTGTCATGTAGCGCTAAACTGTGCGTCTTGGTGTAAGATAATTTCTGTCATTGGCTAACGGTAAAAATGTGCCAAGTGTCGTAGTTACCGTCGTTTATAAGCAAAGTTCTCCAGAAGTCAATGTACTTACCTTGTCATATACGAAAGTAAAAATGCTATGCGTATATATGTTGTAGTTATTACGTACATTACCGTGACCAAGAAAGTACTGTACTGTAACGTATTGTTGTGTTACGAAAAATACCTATCTCTATGTCACAAGAGTCATTACCAGAATATATTTTACTTTTCAGAAGAATGCAGAAAAACTGTGCAGATATAAAACAAATACAGCGCAAAAGTAATAATGAAAACTGTGTCACTTATTAGTAGCGTCGTAGTATAATCGTGTAGCCGTCAAACAAACCGAGTACCGTGTCGACTGTAACCTCTCCGAAAGTACTTTAAATACAAAATGTCTTTTCATAAAAGCCAAAATGTTGCAGTAAAACCTCATTATCAGTGTATGTTCCAAGAATGTGGACTTCATAGTTGTGACGCAATCGTGCAACTAACAAGCAAAATATGCACACACTGAGACTGTGTCGTCTGTTCCCCGTAAAAATGCACTCGTAAAATTACTGTCTTAATAAGTTCCATAGGTTCTTGACTGGATAGTTGACTTCAAAGCATCGCTGCATGTTAACAGTTTCTAAGTGTGACAAAGCGTAATAGTAACGTGAAGTAAAAAGAATTAGTCCAAAAACTAAGCTAGAAAGCAAATTATCTCTCAATAAACGGTTTTACATGAGAAATGTGGTATAGTCGTTTACTTTTCTTAGTACGCAGAGTTTCAACTTCAACACAGTTATCATGCGGTATACGTCGGATCCTATAAGGTCCATTGTAAATCAGAAAGAATTTGTGACTCAAATGTTTCTTCTTATGTGACAGTGAATGGGCTTTAATGAGAACTTTTTGACCAATGTGTAGTTTCTTTGCATTTGTCTTACCGTGTAATTTTCTCCTTTTGTCTGCAGCAGAATTTATATTTTTAATAGCCAAATCAATTATGTCTTTATATCGAAGTTTACGTGTATTTGGAAAAGGTACAAGCTCTCTAATTCCGTTCGGTGTTTCCTCATTCTTCAGTACAAGAATAGGTGGGAAAGCAGTGGAGTCACGAGGCATTTCATTCAGCACATTTTGAAAGAAATGTAAGTATATGTCCCAATACTGATGATTCCTGTGACAATAAAGTCTGCAAAGCTTATTGATTTCTTTCATAATCCGTTCAGACCGGTTACAATGTGGTGAGTACAATGAAATAAGAACAGGTTTGATTTTACGATTCCGAAGCGTGCGTGACCAAACAGCAAATCTGAATAGTGGTCCGTTGTCTGAAGTAACTTTAGCAACGTGTCCAACTTCATGTAAGAAATTTTTAACAAAGGCGTTGGATACAGACCGTCCAGTGGCTTTGTGTAACGGTGTGAAATAAACAAATTTTGAATTACGTTCAACAGTGACTAGAACGTACGAAAATCCATCCGATGTTTTGACAAGGGATCCCAGAAGATCAACAGCAGCAAATCCTTTTAATCTAGTAGGAATGATAGGAAACAATGGAGCACGATGTGAGATGGAAGATGGTTTAGTGTTTTGACAAAGTCCACAAATAGACAAGACTCTCTTAATTCTCTTCTCCATATTGTTAAAATAACAAGTCGTTCGATAAATATGATAACATTTTCTTGTACCAAAGTGAGCGTAGCTGAAATGAATGTACCAGATGAGCTTATTAACAAAATCGTCAGGAATACAAATTACCCATAACTTACCATCAACAGTGTAACGTTTGAAGAGTATGTTGTTTCTAACCAGATAATAATGACGAATCTGCGTGTGTGTCTTTTCATGCCATTTACTTTTCATATCTTTTCAAATCGGATCTTTGTCTTGTTCATAAGCAATGACCTTTAAAGATAGATGAAGTTTTCAAAGGCTACTTTTCGAATGTAAAGAATACTGAAATTTTTCTCAATGTTAGCTTCTCTGTTGCTTTTCTTAAGGCCAGCCGGTGCACGTGACAGTACGTCCGCGCAACAATGTTTTCCTTGCCAGGAATGCTGACTATTGTGAAGCGGAATGCTTGCAGAAACAATGCCCAACGTTTCAGCCTATCATTATTTACTTTTGATGATATAAGAAATGATGATGTACGATGATCACTATAAACTTTTACGTGTTTCCCAGAAAGAAAGAAACGAAATTTGTCAAATGTCCAAACGATAGCTAAAGCTTCTAATTCAGTGACGGAATAATTTTTTTCTGATTTTGTTAGCACGCGGCTAGCAAAAGCGATGGTATTCTGAACAATAGTGTCATTATCCGTGGCTTCTTGAAATAAATGGGCACCAAGGCCAACTTTAGAGGAATCTATGCTAAGGCAGAAATCTTGTGACAAATATGGGTGGGCTAGGATTGGCGCGTTAAGTAGCGCTGCTTTCAAAGAATTGAATTCCAACTGTGCCTGCTCGTCCCAGCTCCCAATATCATGTTTCCCTATGAGAGAACAATTTTTTGTGTTACTAGAATTTGCATATTCAGAAAACGACGGTAAAAATTCACAAGACCTAGGAAACTGCGGACTTGTTTTTTTGTAGATGGAACTGGAATAGCTCTGATTGCTTCTAACTTTTCATGATCCAGCTGAATGCCTTCAGAAGGAATAATGTGTCCCAAAAACTTCACCTTTGTCCTACAGAATTCAGACTTTTCCAAGTTAACTGTGATTTCAGATTCAGCAAAAATACGTAACACACTCTTTAGGATACGATTATGTTGTTCCCAAGAGGCTTCTGCTATTAAAATATCGGGATGTCTCATTTTTAAGGTAAAAAAAATACATTATTTGGTTTGAAACAAAATCTTTCCTTTGCTAACCACATACCTATTAGTAGTTAGCGGCTTTAGTAGTTAGAATCTTTTATTTAGCTGACAGTGTTGATGCTCGCTGTATTGCAATAGTTCGCGTAATGAAGATTTTTGTGAGTTAGGTGCTTAATGAAATGTATAGGTTATTGTTAAGATTTCTTTTCAGTCAGGGCCATTCTTTGGAATTAATTATCTTAAGTCAGGTTGTAATTTTTTTGAGCAGTCAGATTGCATTGCGCTAGAATACTGTGGGTCAGTGTTGACATGATAAGAAAAAGTGAAGAGAAAGTAGGCTCAGTACGTTCAGTTTTACTCAGCTGTTTCAGAATCAATTAAAGCAGAAGTTTCATCTTCTCAGTAATTCTGCAATTTAAGTGCAGACACACTCATTTAAATGAAGAAGTTTCATCCCTCCAACTGCCCACCAGCGCTTCCATTACAGCCGGCCGGTGTGGCCGTGCGGTTAAAGGCGCTTCAGTCTGGAACCGCGTGACCGCTACGGTCGCAGGTTCGAATCCTGCCTCGGGCATGGATGTGTGTGATGTCCTTAGGTTAGTTAGGTTTAATTAGTTCTAAGTTCTAGGCGACTGATGACCTTAGAAGTTAAGTCGCATAGTGCTCAGAGCCAGCCAGCCAGCCAGCTTCCATCACTGCTGACGACTAACTTCCAACTACCCAACACTACTGGCGATCAGGGTTGTGATATCTAGACAGCGCTATTCTCTTACCAACCTCATGAAATTCTCGTATTTTAGTAAAAATTCTCGTACGTTTTGAAAATTTTTTATTCGTTGTACATACAGGGTGAGTCACCTAACTTTACCGCTGGATAGATTTCGTAAACCACATCAAATACTGACGAATCGATTCCACAGACCCAACGTGAGGAGAGGGGCTAGTGTAATTGGTTAATGCAGACCATAAAAAAATGAACGGAAGTATGTTTTTTAACACAAACCTACGTTTTTTTAAATGGAATCACGTTAGTTTTGTTAGCACATCTGAACATATAAACAAATACGTTATCAGTGCCGTTTGTTGCATTGTAAAATGTTAATTACATCCGGAGATATTGTAACCTAAAGTTGACGCTTGAGTACCACTCCTCCGCTGTTCGATCGTGTGTATCGGAGAGCACCGAATTACGTAGGGATCCAAAGGGAACGGTGATGGACCTTAGGTACAGAAGAGACTGGAACAGCACATTACGTTCACATGCTAACACCTTTTTATTGGTCTTTTTCACTGACGCACATGTACTTTACCATGAGGGGTGAGGTACACGTACACACGTGGTTTCCGTTTTCAATTACGGAGTGGAATAGAGTGTGTCCCGACATGTCAGGCCAATAGATGTTGAATGTGGTGGCCAGCATTTGCTGCACACAATTGCAATCTCTGGCGTAATGAATGTCGTAGACGCCGCAGTACATCTGGTGTAATGTCGCCGCAGGCTGCCACAATACGTTGTTTCATATCCTCTGGGGTTGTAGGCACATCACGGTACACATTCTCCTTTAACGTACCCCACAGAAAGAAGTCCAGAGGTGTAAGATCAGGAGAACGGGCTGGCCAATTTATGTGCTTCATAGAACGTGGAGGACGCATAAATTGTATGAAAACAATAAAACACAAATTATATATGATTTCAGGCAAACGAGGTGTACTCACCACAAGAAAGTTCCTGCATCGATGATAAAAATCCTTGATAAGATGTGGGTGATTCTTTATGTCTGGTGTGCCAACGTTCTTCAGAATTTCCACACCAAAATACAGTTGTGAATCTTCCAGATGATGAGCTGTATTTTTTGGGTCAACATCACTGAGATTTTTCCCATGACATAAGTGCGTTTCATGAAATTCAGAAGTATTTCTGTATAGAGAGCTCTAATCTTGTCATGAAGGTCAACAACTACTACTGCTCTAGAATGGAAATACTCGTTGAAAGTAGTAAATTTTGGTAGAATCCACTCTAAGAACATATAATACATTTTTACAAAGGAGTCATGTAAACAGTTAAAAACTTGTTCAGCACTTAGAAACTCGCTCAGAAAGCCATTTTTGGTTTAAAAACAGTATTAGAGCATCCCAGTTCTCCAGCACTGTCCTAACAACCGCGATCATTGACAGCCAATGTGTCTGTGAAGGATGTAGTAATTGGTGTGGTTCCAAGTTTAAAAATACCTGGAATAAAACATAATGTTTAGCCTATTTCCAGACGATCGGACGTAAAATAAAGTCTATGAGATACAAAATGCTACAATACCTCAAATTTCTTGAACTCTGCCTGCCTCTTCGCACTGAGTTTGAAAAAACCATAAATATTCCTCGCGAGGTCCTCACAAGCTCTTGGAAGGTTCTTGCACGCCTCGCTTCCGCATATATGCACCGAATGACAAACACACTTCATTACAAAAATTCCCGGGCAGCTATCTCGGAATCTGCTTGCTACAGAACTACGAACTCCCATCATAGTATTGCAACCATCTGCTCCAAAGCCAATAATATTGGCAAATGGAATGTTATGCTCTTGAAACGTTTTTACTACACCATTGTAGAGATTTTCTGCTGTAGAAGCTTTCTCAACATTTAAGTCTCCATCTTCATAAACTTTATATAGCTCCCAAAACTTACTTTCAATACAACCTGTAAAAGGAGAAGTGATACAACGTGGTATCTTAACAACAAAATTTATTTTTGGATAAATATGGTTATTATTTCAAAACTAGCTCTTATTATTATTCACCTGAATCTTTGTCATAAAAGCGGATCGCCACGCAGGAATTTTTCACAGTTCCGATATCGGTGGACTCGTCCGTCATTATGCTAAATTTGGCGTGTTGTAGTTTTTTCGCCAACACTTCTTTGTGTGACGTCCCAATAACATTAGAAACAATGGCACGTGCTTTGTGCCGTTTAAGAGACATTGCCCTTGCAATATCCGAGTCTGGAACCACGGGCAACGTATGAGTGGCCAAGTAAGTGGTCCCGACAGTCGGGATACCAGTTACTTTGGAATAAGGCTGGGCATCTCGGACATATTCTGAGTCGTGGTCACCTCTGTGCTCATACGGCAAAGACTATCAAATCCACCGGTTAGTCCCTCAGCCGTTAGGGGTAAAACCCAATGGGACTCGGGGCAAGTAAGGCTAGCAACCTGCTTCCCTGGTACTTTAAATATGATGCCGGCAACAATCAGAGCAAAATGCCTCGGACCTTTGGAGGTGACGGAGTCCCACCTCTAACTGACAAACCAGGGACTCCTAAGATACGACTTGGCAAACAAATGGTAATGATATGGGGAGCTATTAATATCAATGGGGGATACTCTGGGAAGAGGGTAGAGCTGGCAGAGGCTGCAAGTAAGATGGGGCTGGACGTTTTAGCTGTTAGTGACATTCGGGTAAGGGGTGAGAAAGAAGAGGAAGTGGGAGAATACAAGGTCTACCTGTCAGGAGTCAAAGCAGGAATAGCACAATGGGGTGTAGGGCTTTACATCAGGAAAGAAATGGAACCCAGCGTAGTTGCAATAAGGTATGTAAACGAACGACTGATGTGGATAGATTTGACAGTGTCTAGCAAGAAAATTAGGATTGTGTCAGTATATTCGCATTATGAAGGGACAGATCAAGATAAGATGGATAGTTTTTATGAGGCACTCAGTGATGTAGTTGTTAGAGTAAAGGACAAGGACAGTGTTCTGTTCATGGGTGATTTTAACGCCATGATTGGAAATCGAACAGAAGGGTATGAAAAGGTTATGGGTAAATTTGGAGAGGATATGGAGACCAACAGGAACGGGAAACAACTCTTGAATTTCTGTGCCAGTATGGGCTTAGTAATCACAAACTCCTTTTTTTAAACATAAGAACATTCACCGGTATACTTGGGAAGGCAGGGGAACCAGATCTGTCATGGACTATATAATAACAGATCAGGAATTCAGGAAGGCTGTGAGGGGATTCTTTGATGACACTGATCATTATTTAATCTGCAGTGAAATTGGGATTGTGAGGCCGAAAGTGCAGGAGGTCAGGTCCATATGTAGGAGGATAAGAGTGGAGAAACTTCAGGATAAGTAAATCAGGCACAAGTACATAACAGTGCTCTCAGAACGATACCAGTTAGTTGAATGTAGTCAATTACAGTCACTGGAAAAGGAATGGACAAGGTACAGGGACACAATACTAGAAGTGGCTAAAGAATGTCTTGGAACAGTAGTGTGTAAAAGTAGGATGAAGCAAACAGCTTGGTGGAATGATACAGTCAAGGCAGCCTGTAAAAGGAAAAAGAAGGCGTATCAAAAATGGCTACATACCAGAACCCAGGTAGACAGAGAAAGTTATGTTGAAGAAATAAACAAAGTCAAACAGATAATTGCAGCATCCAAGAAGAAATCGTGGCAAGACTTTGGAAACAGGTTGGAGACTATGGGTCAAGCTGCTGGAGAACCATTCTGGAGTGTAATTAGCAGTCTTCGAAAGGGAGGTAAGAAGGAAATGACAAGCATTTTGGACGGGTCAGGAAAACTGCTGGTGAATCCTGTGGATGCCTTGGGCAGATGGAGGGAATATTTTGAAGAGTTGCTCAATGTAGGTGAAAATACGATCAGTAATGTTTCAGATTTCAAGGAAGAATGGGATAGGAATGATGATGGAAATAGGGTCACATTTGAGGAAGTGGAAAAATGGTCAATAGATTGCAGTGCAATAAAGCGGCTGGGGTGGATGAAATTAAGTCGGAACTCATCAAATACAGTGGAATGTCAGGTCTTAAATGGCTACACAGGATAATTGAAATGGCCTGGGAGTCGGGACAGGTTCCATCAGACTGGACAAAAGCAGTAGTCACACCAATCTTTAAACATGGAAACAGAAATATTGTAACAACTACAGCGGTATCTCTTTAATCAGCGTTGTGGGTAAAATCTTCTCAGGTATTGTTGAAAGGAAAGTGCGAGTATTAGTTGAGGACCAATTGGATGAAAATCAGTGTGGGTTTAGGCCTCTTAGAGGTTGTCAGGACCAGATCTTTAGCTTACGGCAAATAATGGAGAAGTGTTATGAGTGGAACAGGGAATTGTATCTATGCTTTATAGATCTAGAAAAGGCATATGACCGGGTTCCTAGGAGGAAGTTATTGTCTGTTCTACAAGATTATGGAATAGGAGGCAAACTTTTGCAAGCAATTAAAGGTCTTTACATGGATAGTCAGGCAGCAGTTAGAGTTGACGGTAAATTGAGTTCATGGTTCAGAGTAGTTTCAGGGGTAAGACAAGGCTGCAACCTGTCTCCACTGTTGTTCATATTATTTATGGATCATATGTTGAAAACAATAGACTGGCTGGGTGAGATTAAGATATGTGAACACAAAATAAGCAGTCTTGCATATGCGGATGACTTAGTTGTGATGGCAGATTCGATTGAAAGTTTGCAAAGTAATATTTCAGAGCTAGATCAGAAATGTAAGGACTATGGTATGAAGATTAGCATCTCCTAAACGAAAGTAATGTCAGTAGGAAAGAAATATAAAGGGATTGAGTGGCAAATAGGAGGAACAAAGTTAGAACAGGTGGACGGTTTCAAGTACTTAGGATGCATATTCTCACAGGATGGCAACATAGTGAAAGAACTGGAAGCGAGGTGTAGCAAAGCTAATGCAGTGAGCGCTCAGCTACGATCTACTCTCTTGTGCAAGAAGGAAGTCAGTACCAAGACTAAGTTATCTGTGCACCGTTCGATCTTTCGACCAACTTTGTTGTATGGGAGCGAAAGCTGGGTGGATTCAGGTTACCTTATCAACAAGGTTGAGGTTACGGATATGAAAGTAGCTAGGATGATTGCAGGTACTAGTAGATGGTAACAATGGCAGGAGGGTGTCCACAATGAGGAAATCAAAGAAAAACTGGGAATGAACTCTATAGATGTAGCAGTCAGGGCGAACAGGCTTAGATGGTGGGGTCATGTTACACGCACGGGAGAAGCAAGGTTACCCAAGAGACTCATGGATTCAGCAGTAGAGGGCAGGAGGAGTCGGGGCAGACCGAGGAGAAGGTACCTGGATTCGGTTAAGAATGATTTTGAAGTAATAGGTTTAACATCAGAAGAGGCACCAATGTTAGCACTGAATAGGGGATCATGGAGGAACTGTATAAGGGGGGCTATGCTCCAGACTGAACGCTGAAAGGCATAATCAGTCTTAAATGATGATGATGATGAAACCGGATGAATGGTCAGCAGCTAAAAATGCCACATTATGTTCTGCTAAGAATGCTGATAATTTGCTTTCAGCTTTAACAACCTTTCTCTTAACTGGTTGTGCGTTTGTGACAAATTGAGCAAATGAAGGCTGTCGCACGGTAGCAGACTGCACCATGTTTAGGTGCTTCTCACTTCTGGAATGGTTTTTAATATTCTGGATTTCGGAAACCATGCTGGTATTGCAATATTTGCATCGCGCTCTGAGCGGATCACTATCGCGCACCAGCCAATTACGTAAACCTGGCATATGTAGCCACTCATCACGAAATTTTTGTTGTCGATGGACAGGCCGTTCTGTGTTCCAGATTTCACCTTTTTTTAGACGTTTTTTCTCCGGCGTGCATGAAAGTTTCGTGCTTGTGTTTTCATATTCACTGTCACTTCCCATTTCTCCACTCACAGTAACACACAGTAACCCGAAACACTTACAAAAAGAAACTATACAGTAAATGAACTCAGCTAAACGTACTCGTAATGACTACACGCGAAATACGCATTGTTAAGAGTATCGTTTGTTGAAGACGAAACAATACCGTCTGATGAAATGTCTTTTGTTTGTACTTAACAATTCCACAGTATTTAGGGTAATTAGGTCTACTGTTAATTGCTTTCGAATAATATTCGATTGAAGTTCCATTTAGTGCTTTGAGATTCGTTGGCCGCTCTATTTCTGAAACTTAACAATTCGAACTGAGTGAAATATGTCACGCAAAGCGAAGTGATTCGTTATTGTTAGCTTACTTAATATATTTTCCAGGGCCAGGCTTTGAACTAAGCCTCATTCTCGACTTTAATCGTTTTGTCATGTCGGTAGTTTGGCGCTCTCTCTCCTGTCTGAAATTTGTTGATTGACAGAGACTGCATGGATTTGTAATAGTTTCTAATCATTTTTAAAATATCACAGATGAATTGATTATTTTCCAAACAAATGTGTATAATGTATATTTGGTAAAAAATTTGGACCCCCCTCCATAGCCACACGACTTGGTGTGGTGTCACGACCCACGAGCCAGCAACTGCTAAGGTTCGAGTTCCCCCGTGGGCATGTATGTTTCTGTGATGTCTGTAGACTAAGGTAGGATAGGATAGGGTAGAGTAAGTCATCTTTTAAAATTTTGTGTGGGATCTAAAATTTAAAAACCTCTCTCACACCGGGCTGATTTAGCTTCACTGATCAGGATAGTAAAAAAACATCCGTATATTAAGGGAATTTTAACTCACAAAGCAGGCTTAACACATTCACATAGTTCAGTACTGTTCTATCCTGATTAAATTGAGCTTAACTTAAGTTCCATAAGGCACTGAAGCAATTTCGAAGTCTCGGTGAGACGAAAATTGTCAGTCGATCTCCTGAAAACTTTTGTAATAATTATTAACTTTCGGTGATCACATGGGGAAGACCGTATTAGCCTATTTATTGAAAGTAATAAGCTGGATATCTTGAGCATACAAAACGGCAGGTTCGTCCAGTGTAAATCAGACGTTCCCCACTGATCCCATGCAACACAGCGTAGTAAGCAGGCACTGTCAATAATAATCAGTTAAATAATACGCGAACACACTTACTTTAGTTCATGTGTTAAATTCCTTCTCATGCAGAATCTCATCAAGATGGCGACTAGCTCAACAATACATACATATACATCTTCCTTCTTTCACGGCTAATCGGCAAGATCCGGATCATTCTTTTCATAAGAGAATACATAGATAGCAGAGAAGCTATTCCATGGGGTAAATGCACGCTCAATGGAATAATAGGGCTTGAAACTACTTTGCATTGATAATCATCGTATATTAAAGTTTAGGAATCGGTAAGATAAGAAGAGATATTTCAAGGTATGTACTAAGTTATATAATTTATAAAATTTCTGAAAATATCGTGGAGAGACCGCTGCAAGGGACATTACAGTCTGTAAGGACTCCAGTTATCGATCGGATTAAACGCTAAAAAAAGGCAAAAAAGGCATATTCACTTTTGCCTCGTACATCGTACAAATGACGAAATTCTCTTATGCGCACGAGAATTCTCGTACATATCACAACCCTGCTGGCGATTACTTCCTACAAGTCCGACCAGCCACAGAATCTCTTGCTAAGAAAGCGCAGTCAGAGATCCAGTGCAACACAGAAACAGCCTACTTACAACCTATGGAACTACGTAACTACTGTGGAACTATGTGAACTCTGTTCTATTTGTGAAACACTTTATGTTATTAAAAGCAAAGTTAAAGCTTTGAGGCCCATAGTTCTTGCTAACAGGCCACGATTCTAACAGTGAAAAGAACTCCGAGTAGCTTTTTGTTAAAAACGTATGAAATTTTCTATTTCATTTTCTCGCCATATGTATGCGCCTCTTCCCGTCCTGCTCTTGTAATGTAAGCATCTATGTTTCTGTGCTATCTCAATTTGGCTTAAGTGGAGCATATTCTAATAACTGTATCTATAGAATTCATTTCGTAATACTTGACCTGATTAAATTCCATGTTGATAATTTCGTACTTAATTCTGCGTTTTTTCAGAGATCGTAAAGAAAGGGTTGGTGACGAATTGTTCGGTGGAGTAATGACTGAATATATTACGTGTTCTTCCGTTATTATGATAAGCAGAAACCCGCTGTGATCGATTTGTCGATCATTTATTTCAATTTATTGCTTACATTTTTTACGTAAAATTGTTGTTAAGTTGACCAGTCAATTGCTATTGAACAATGCTGCCGGCAATCGCTTCACTATCTTGATGTCTCCAGCCTCACAAAAACAAATCGATTGTGAACCGAAATATTACGCTAATGCGTTAGTATCTGATGTTGCCAGCAACTATATCTTTCCTTTATCCAACTATGGGTCAGGTTCTGAGAAATTAGCTCAGCTTTTAGATAGAGAGGGAGTGAGAGAGAGTGAGAGAGCGAGGGAGAGGGGGGGGGGGGGAGAGACAGACAGGAACAATCGTGTTTCCAGATGTGGTTTCAGTCTTCCATAGAAAGGTGCATAACTTATGTTTTATAATGAGCGTAATGCAGGAGCGATGGCCTATTTGTAATACTACACCGGTCGCTGTGCATAAAGGGCAACAAGACATTCGTAAACAACCTAAAATAGTCGTACCGAACGCACTGAAGCTTTTTTACTGATCTGTGCATCTGTAAAGAAGCCAAGAATAATATAAATTTTGCGCAAATTCATAAACTGACAGCAGAAGCTTGTGGTATTTCCGAATCAACTGTATTCCTTATTAAGAGTGCAATTACGTCGGTAGAATCAACAGATATGAGCATCTGCTTTGATTCTCTAGGAAATAAGAAGTCAGCCGGCGGATGACAAAATCAAAAAACTATTGCTCACTGTGAAACAAAGGAAACCTCAACTCCTAGGACAAATTATAAGAGGAGAAAGAGACCAGTTATTATAGCTCTCCATTGAAAAGGTCTGTTAATCTGAAATCAAGAAATATTTGATAGGTTCTGTTTCATTATGAGGACATTTGAATGTGAGTGACATTGTCAGGTACACTTTTCCATTAATTCTTAATATTAATTTCAAGATAGTTGATTGCTTTTTATTATCAAAGACTGTGAGCTCAGTGGAATAAAAGACAGAAATGGGACATAGGTGTCTCGGTGTGTGTGCGAGCAGCCCTCACCAGTCCAGAAGCGGCGAGTGGTGTGGGATGCTGCGGCATAGCTTTCGAAGGTGGTTTCCCAGCTCAGCTTACCGTAGGAGGTCTCACAGGGACACGCGGGTCAGCACAAAGTCCTTTCATGTTATTGTGGTCAACGACCTCACAGACTGGATCGCGAAAGCACAGACACAGTGGGCACCTGAGCTCAGCCAGTGCCTTGCAATCATGTCTGGAAATCTTGTTGTACAATACAGAGGAAGTCCGGAATGTCCTAAGTGATGTGGCCATTAGCTTGGCGGTCACGTACGCCAGGCTGCTCCTGCGCATTTTTCGCCGAGTGGCCTCCGACTGGTGGAATTTTGTTCAGACGCCAAACTAGGAAGAAATTCTAGAAGTTTCGGCGCCAAAACCCAAACTTAAGTTGGTGATTGGTGTAAGATCATAAAAATGAGCGGTGAGGGAAATGTACAGGGAACTGTATGATTGTGATTCGCTGCCCACACTTAGTGAGGGAGGAAATCAGATGTTTGTTTCAGAGCCAGCAGTTTGAGAGACGGTCATCCGTCTGGACGCCCACGAGGAATTGACGTTTTGCGAGTCAGTTCTTGTCGACAATAGACAGACTTGCTGTCTTTGGCTCTCAGGCGAACCTGTATTGTAGTGAGAAGCTAGGCCACTGTACTCAGACGATTCTGAACTTCAGCTATTTGGCTGTGAGTTCTCAGCATACGATGGTCCAGAGAGTACTTCTCTTGTTATATTTCCATGTTGAGACGTTCCTAAATTTCACCGTTCTGGCTGGGAGTTCACGTCTCTCGTGTGTTGTGTACAGAGAAGCTACAAGACAGCATTCAGATGTAGTCTGATGTTCAAGATCTTGTATTTTAGCATTCAGAATATTCTGAAGGGCTGCAACTTTGTCGACGGCGCAGACTTCTTCGAGAGCCGTCACTCCGTTTCGCCACCATGCCGTATTCACGGTGATATTGCGATTCACTCTGGAACTGTAGGTCTTCAAAAGAAATTACTGTTATCACACGCATATTTTATGTTCACTAAGGTTTCATACCAATTGTTTGGTGGAAGTTCCTTTTACAGATTCGCACTGAGGTGATGTCAATCATTTCGCATTTTATTCCACAGATCTAACTAAAAAAACTAAACTCTGTCTGAACGGGTCTCGGAAGACCCTAGGGGTTCTGACCGACCGCCATGTGATCCTCAGCATTGGCGTCACTGGCTGCGGATTTGGAGGGGCATGTGGTCAGCACACCACTCTCCTGGTTCTTGTCAGTTTTCGTGACCGGGACCGCTGCTTCTCAGTCAAGTAACTCCTCAATTTGCCTTACAGGAACTGAGTTCACCCCGCTTGCTAACAGCGCTCGGCGGGCCGAACGGCACCCATCCAAGTGCTAGCCCAGCCAGACACTGCTTAAACTTCGGCGATCTGACAGGAACCGGTATTCCCACTGCGGCAAGACCGTTAGCCTAGTTCACAGATCACACATCCAGAAACAGGGCACAACTAGGCAGTTCATTGCTAGCATTAGTTTAGAATGACTTATTTTGTTTTATTGTTTTATACGTCCGTTGCACGATTATGTCATTGTTTTGTCTCAATTTAAAAGGAGTTAATAAATCTGTATGGTGGAAAACTGCATTTTGTTCTTTCCTAGAGATTAGTTTCCTTTTATCATCGATTTTTATTGTTTTGTGTTATTTTTTATTAATGATATTCTTTTTTTTTGGTGATCAGTCTACTGACTGGTTTGATGCGGCCTGCATATTCATATGCAACTGTTAATTTGGATGAGCTTGGAAACGAGAAGATAGTGTGCGTATCATAGAAAAAAAAAAGCTGAACAATCCACAGGATTTGCTCGAGTTGTGTGATATTCATTGTGATGTAACTATTTGTTGTTGTTGGTTAGGTATTGTCTCTGATTGTTACCTCTGGGGGTATTTATAAGTAGTAGGGCCACTCTTCATATCGCATAGTTAAATCCGTTGTCCAACTTTACACACTTGTAGGTACCCTTGGTTAGCCTGCCTCCATACTCCGAGTCTGCCCCACAGACTAGGAGGGCTCTTATAAATGGCTTATCCTACCAGGATGCTTACTTAGACCCTTCTGATAGGCACTCAGTGAGAGGAATGATCTGAAAACTCCCTATTTTTAAAATTTTCTTTGATTAAATTTGGTTTGAAAATAAACAACAGCTTGCTAGCAGTATTTGTGTAGAGTCGCGGGATAGTATTAGAACTGGCATTAGTTGTATATATATTTCATGTTTTATGTGCTTACTTGCGCTTCGCCGGCCGCTGTGACCGAGCAGTTCTATGCACTTCAGTTCGGAACTGCGCTGCTGCTACGGTCGCATGTTCGAATACTGCCTCGGACATGGATGTGTGTGATGTCCTTAGGGTAGGTTGATTTAAGTAGTTCTAAGTCTAGGGGACTGATGACCTCAGATGTTAAGTCCCATAGTGCTCAGAACCATTTGAACTTGCCCTTCAGCCTGGAGGCTGCAGTCTTTTTTTTTTTTTTAGTTATGTCTCTTCTGAGTGTATTTTGTTTTCTTTTCTTGTCGCAACATTGTCCGGTCGCGACGTTGCCATTAGTTTAGTGTGTCTGTAAGCATGTTTGGTTACTTCTTATGCTACAGATCGCTGAATTTGTATCTACGTTAGGAGATAACTGTTTTCTGGGCTCACGTTTCACTCGCTAGCGAGAGCTTAAGCTCGCTTGACAGTACAGCAAAACGTAGGCGATAGTAGTGCTGAGACGGCTGACACACGTGGGAGTAGAAAGAAGTTGTGGGCTGATGGAGCGTTTCCACGGGGAGCAAGTCAGGAAGATGCCGATCCGCAAGAATTTTGTGAGATTCGGTCAAGTCTTTGGGGTCATTTAGACAACGAGGACGAGGGGCAAAGGCACGTAGACGCGGTTGTCAAGATCCGTAGTTATGCTGCAGGCAGTCCATGCCAATGTAAAACACCCATGTGTAAGTACAGTAGACCACCGTCACGTGGGCAAAGCAGCTCGACAGCTGCGCTCAGTCGCTACTTTCTTGGCTACACAGAAGAAAAGATGGAAGAGCGAAGGAGATCCCCTGATTGTACGGGAAGGCTTCTGCAAAATCACGGACAAGAGTTAGATAAGGCAGGTTTGTCATACATTCAAGAATATCTCAAGCGTCTAACCAATAAAGTCAGAGACAAAGTGAATAATATCGAAAAGGGGAACACTGAAACGGGTAAAGATATCATTGATGAAGTCAGCTCCAACGCGAGAAGCCAAATTCAGAAAGTCAGTACCGACATTCAAACGACTAAAAATGAAACCCGTGACGTGAAAAATGAGGTCGTAGGTCTCAGAACAAAACTCGGGAGGGAGATTGCCGAGGCCAAAAGAACCGTGAACGAAGCTAAATTAATTGCGAGGGATGCGAAGCGAATTGGTGGCGAAACAAGAGAAGAGACGCAGAACACTGCGGAGGTGGGTAAAAGTGTACTTTATAGGCTGCAGACATGGAAAAAAGGTGTAGAAGAAACACCAATGTGAAAGGCCAAGTGCACCTAGGAGGGACTGATTGCTGAGTTGTCACAGTTCAAACAACGTGTAGAAAATGAAGTCAAACAATTATCGGAGGATGTCAGATCACAGGCAACGCAAACCACGTCTACCGTCCTCAGAGACCAAAAACAGGAAAAGTTAACGTAATATTGGTAAACTGCAGGAGTATCCAGGGCAAGGTTCCTGAATTAGTATCTCTTATTGAAGGAAATAGTGCGCATATAATATTAGGAACGGAAAGTTGGTTAAAACCGGAAGTGAACAGTAACGAAATCCTAGACACAGAATGGAATATATACCGCAAGGATAGGTTAAACGCCAATGGTGGAGGAGTATTTATAGCAGTAAAGAATTCAATAATATCCAGTGAAGTTATTAGCGAATGCGAATTTGAAATAATCTGGGTTAAGCTAAGTATCAAAGGTGGGTCAGATATGATAGTCGGATGCTTCTATAGACCACCTGCATCAGCAACCGTAGTAGTTGAGCGCCTCAGAGAGAACCTGCAGAACGTCGTGAAGAAGTTTCGTGATCATACTATTGTAATAGGGGGAGACTTCAATCTACCAGGTATAGAATGGGATAGTCACACAATCAGAACTGGAGCCAGGGACAGAGACTCTTGTGACATTATCCTGACTGCCTTGTCCGAGAATTACTTCGAGCAGATAGTTAGAGAACCAACTCGTGAAGCTAACGTTTTAGACCTCATAGCAACAAATAGACCGGAACTTTTCGACTCCGTGAATGTAGAAGAGGGTATCAGTGATCATGAGTCAGTGGTTGCATCAATGACTACAAGTGTAATAAGAAATGCCAAGAAAGGAAGGAAAATATATTTGCTTAACAAGAGTGATAGGGCACAAATCGCAGAATATCTGAGTGACCACCATCAAACATTCATTTCTGAGGAAGAGGATGTGGAACAAAAATGGAAAAAAATCAGAAACATCGTCCAGTACGCCTTAGATAAGTTCGTACCGACTAAGGTCCAAAGCGAGGGGAAAGATCCACCGTGGTATAACAATCATGTACGAAAGGTACTACGGAAACAAAGAAAGCTTCATCATAGGTTTAAGAGTAGTCGAATCATAGCTGATAAGGAAAAGCTGAACGAAGCGAAAAAGAGCGTAAAGAGAGCAATGAGACAAGCATTCAACGAATTCGAACATAAAACATTGGCAAACAATCTAAAGAAGAACCCTAAAAAGTTTTGGTCATATGTAAAATCGGTAAGCGGATCTAAATCCCCTATTCAGTCACTCGTTGACCACGATGGCACCGAAACAGAGGACGACCGAAGAAAGGCAGAAATACTGAATTCAGTGTTCCGAAACTGTTTCACTGCGGGAAGTCGTAACACGGTCCCTGACTTCAGCCGTCGCACGGACGCCAAAATGGAAAATATTGAAATAAACGATATCGGAATTGAAAAACAACTGCTATCACTTAGTAGCGGAAAAGCATCCGGACCAGACGAGATACCCTTAAGATTCTACAGTGATTATGCTAAAGAACTTGCCCCCTTTCTATCAGCAATTTATCGTAGATCGCTGGAAGAACGTAAAGTACCTAGCGACTGGAAGAAAGCGCAGGTCGTTCCCATTTTCAAGAAGGGTCATAAATCAGATGCGAATAATTATAGGCCTATTTCGCTTACGTCAATCTGTTGTAGAATAATGGAACATGTTTTGTGTTCTCGTATTATGACGTTCTTAGATAATACAAATCTCCTTCATCATAACCAACACGGATTCCGCAAACAGAGATCATGTGAAACTCAGCTCGCCCTATTTGCCCAAGAAATTCACAGTGCCGTAGACACTGGCGAGCAGATTGATGCCGTATTCCTGGACTTCAGGAAGGCATTTGATACGGTTCCGCACTTACGTTTAGTGAAAAAAATACGAGCTTACGGAATATCGGACCAGGTTTGTGATTGGATTCAGGATTTCCTAGAAGAAAGAACACAACATGTCATTCTTAACGGTTCAAAATCTGCAGATGTAGAGGTAATTTCGGGAGTACCGCAAGGAAGCGTGATAGGACCTTTATTGTTTACAATATACATAAATGACTTAGTTGACAACATCGGTAGCTCCGTGAGGCTATTTGCAGATGACACGGTTGTCTACAAGAAAGTAGCAACATCAGAAGACTCGTACGTACTCCAGGAAGACCTGCAGAGGATTAATGCATGGTGCGACAGCTGGCAGCTTTCCCTAAACGTAGATAAATGTAATATAATGCGCATACATAGGGGCAGAAATCCATTCCAGTACGATTATGCCATAGGTGGTAAATAATTGGAAGCGGTAACGACCGTAAAATACTTAGGAGTTACTATCCGGAGCGATCTGAAGTGGAATGATCACATAAAACAAATAGTGGGAAAAGCAGGCACCAGGTTGAGATTCATAGGAAGAATTCTAAGAAAATGTGACTCATCGACGAAAGAAGTAGCTTACAAAACGCTTGTTCGTCCGATTCTTGAGTATTGCTCATCAGTATGGGACCCTTACCAGGTTGGATTAATAGAAGAGATAGACATGATCCAGCGAAAAGCAGCGCGATTCGTCATGGGGACATTTAGTCAGCGCGAGAGCGTTACGGAGATGCTGAACAAGCTCCAGTGGCGGACACTTCAAGAAAGGCGTTACGCAATACGGAGAGGTTTATTATCGAAATTACGAGAGAGCACATTCCGGGAAGAGATGGGCAACATATTACTACCGCCCACATATATCTCGCATAATGATCACAACGAAAAGATCCGAGAAATTAGAGCAA
Organism: Schistocerca cancellata; assembly: GCF_023864275.1. NCBI lineage: Eukaryota > Metazoa > Arthropoda > Insecta > Orthoptera > Acrididae > Schistocerca > Schistocerca cancellata. The sequence goes on along the minus strand of NC_064632.1, from coordinate 222,423,503 downwards.
ATACGGAGACTTACAAGCAGTCGTTCTTCCCACGCACAATTCGTGAATGGAACAGGGAAGGGGGGATCAGATAGTGGTACAATAAGTACCCTCCGCCACACACCGTAAGGTGGCTCGCGGAGTATAGATGTAGATGTAGATGTAGATGTACCGAAACAAAAGCAGTAGGTAATTTGCAGATGACAGCCACAGAGGTAGCGAGTGCAAATTTGTCGCGACAAAATCCGGTTCTGAGTAACGCGGGACACGGATATTTCTCCCCGGCTTCAGACAGAAAGTATGCTTGACCGAACAACGGGCGGTTTCCAGTGGTATAGCCCCGCGTCCGCCCAGCGGCTTGTAGCGAGACAAATAGTTAAAGCGCGGAGCAGCAACGGCACGTACGATGTACATGTGTTGTCCGATAATGCTCACCACGGCACACTTTTCGAGTGCTGCTAGCGCGATGGAGAGTAGAAGAGAGTCTGCCCAAGGTAGCGTGTGCCAGGAGGTGCGCGAAAGAAATGAAAATGTGGTAGCTCGGAGGTCCGATATCCTCAGGAAACTTTCGATTTTAAGCACTTTCAGTGTGAAACTTTCAACCTTTCGCGGGCGCATTTTTTGCAGCAACTCAGCGAAGATTTTTTTTTGCTATCCTATTAGAATTGTCGTCAACTGACTACTTTTTGCTGGGAATTGTGGTCAACTGACTATTTTTTGCTACTCTTATTTTTGTGATTTACGACCAAAAACTGTGGTGGTACATATATCACAACGGTACCTTTGCGAGGTAAGTGGGTTTCCTTCATCCTTTTTGTGAGCTGTTATGTGTTGCCATTACATCTAAAAATATAATGAACAATGTTTTCTGTTTTTATTTTTATTTTTTTACTTTATTTAAAAAATCGATATTGAAGTTTACTTACCACCATCTGAAAACAATCATAGAAAGTTTATCGCAAAATGAGCTGATACGGGTCACAATAATGTACGTACATTGCAGAAGCAAAACAATGTTTTCCGACTACTGCAGTGATTCCACGACAAATAGAAACTGATTGTAGTAGCTGTTTTCATACATCTGGTGCAGTGTAGTACCACAATAAGTCAGGCACAGACAGAGGTGGTAAGACGTATTCCAAAAGCTTTGGTCTGGCCCTAAGTTAGTGGCAAATATGCTTCACAGGGACCACGAATGACAGATTAATTCTGTGGTATGTATACTTCCCAAACCCCTTTCAGAAACTGCTTTGGTGATAACCATACTTCCCAAGAACGATTAAAATACCATTATTTGGTGAGATTATACACTTACCAAAGTCTTGAAGGCTATATTTCATAACAAACAGAAACTACAGCTGTTGCAGCGGACTGTCACTAGATGCCAGGAGCGTACAGAAGTGGTAACACGTATTCCCTTAAACGCTATCGAGAAATACATTTACTGGGAAGTATATTCCCCACAGCCCACGGTAGGGTTGATGGAAACATACTACATCCCAAGACCTTCATAGGGCAATTTTATCATGCTCTACTTCCATACTGGCCCCACATGTATAAGGGAAAAACAGAGGAATGTGTACGAAATATTGCGAGGACATGCACATCATTTGAGGAGACGCAGGACAGAATAAAACAGTAAATAATAAACTCAGAGAGCGAAAATATGGCGAAGAGAAATCAATATCTGGAAGATCCATGTAGCCTAGCGGAGCTCTTAAGACTTTCCTATATGAAGTTGCGCATTTTGTATCAGCAAACGTTCGCTGGCAGGTGCGTAAATGACCTAGAGGCATTTAAAGGAATATGACGAGAGTTAGAATTTGCGTTCAATGAACAACAGACGCGAAAGAATCGAAGGCAAAAGAAATTAGAGAATGAAAGAAGAGAAAATAACGATGGAAACAACAAAGAAAAAAATTGACAGAATAACGGTAACAGGCAGCCGCAACAAAGCACAAATCAAAGAAACCACAGTAGGAACAAACACATTGGAAAAATAACGGAAGGGACAGCTGTATCAAAAGTGCCAGCCACAGAACAGTGGTGCAACGTGGCGAGACAACAGTACTGAGATATAGCAGCAGACACACTAAGGGCCGAGTGCACCAATCTCGATTAACAGTTAACCGCGGTTAAGTCGATATATAATCCTGTTCAGCGCAGTATTCTGGTGCACCAACATCGATCAAAGTTAAACGAGGGAATCGACCGTGGTTATATTTAACCGGGGCTGTTTCCCGGTTTTCTCGACATAACCACGGTTTTGGAAGCATACGCTATTAAGATGGCGGCGCGTTTTGATGTTATGGATGGCATTGAGGAAGATTTGTTATACCTTGACCATTTAAATCGTGACCGAAATCGTGTTGGAGTGATTGTGGAAAGGGGAAGCCCTTTTGAAGATTATGGTGACAGGAAGTTTGAAGAGAGATTTCGTCTGTCAAAAGAAACAGTGTGGTGGTTATTAAATCAAATTAATGATAGGTTAGAATTTCCTACTGATCGGAATAACACTGTTTCTCCGATAAACAGACTTTTGAACACTTTAAGGGCATATGCAACAGGTGCATTCAACATTCTTATTGGGGACAACAGTAATATACATTGTACAACAGCACAACGAATCATCAGTGATGTATCAGACATCATAGCATCACTGTCTCCTCGCTTTATAAAATTTCCAACAAGAGAAGAAGTGCGCTCTGTGATGTATGGTTTTAGTCAATTGGACCGATTTCCTGGCGTTCTTGGTACCTTGGATTGTACCCATATAAGAATTCAGTCTCCTGGAGGACATAATGCTGAACTTTTCCGCAATAGGAAATCATACTTTCCCTTTAACTGTCAAACCATTAGTGATCACAATTTGTTAGTAAGGGATATTGTCGCTCGATGGCCGGGCTCTGTGCACGACAGTACCATATTTCTCAACAGCGCTCGCAGAGCTCAATTTTAAAACGGAGAAATACCACAAGGTCACTTATTGGGAGATAGTGGTTATGCATGTAAATCCTACTTGTTAACTCCACTTCTAAATTCGCAAAATGAAGCAGAGCATCGGTATAACAGGTCTCATATTAAAACTAGAAACACTGTTGAGAGAAAATACGGCATGTGGAAGAGAAGATTTCCCATATTATCTGTAGGAATAAGATGTAATCCACAGGAAGCAATGTCAATCATTGTGGGTACAGCTGTCTTGCATAATATTGCGAGGAGTACAAGCAGTGATGAACCACCAGAAGATCCTGAAATTTCTCGACTTTTAAATCAGTTACGTGATGAGAGAGGCCCCAACATTGAAGACAACGAAGAAGTGCTACCTGGACAGCAGATGTATCGTGATGATACATTACCTGGAAGAGCAGTTCGCCGTGCTATAATTAATGAACATTTCCGATAATCTAACAAAAATTCAGACATTGATCGTAATGAAAAATTATGATTATGGTTATGGGATTTCGCCGTATTTTCAATTTTTCAGATTATTTCAGCATGTAATCTATTTTGTTTCTGCTGTCTAGCGAACATAAAAGTACTCACTGAACTGGGTGTGTGATGCGAAATTTGAGGTTTTGTTGTGCCAGGGACAGGATGTGCTGCCTACAGACAATTACCCAGCTGCTGCTTTTCTGAGATATTTTTTTAGTGTGGAACTGTTGCTAATTCATTATTAAAGATATATTTCTTGCATCACATTGGTTGTGAAAGCAATGCTGTACTCTGTTATTTATATACATGTTCAGTTTCTGGGTATGTACTTAAATTTGAGAACAAATGACTCCATTACATTTAGAGAGTGTGAGAGTAAAAGCGAGTGGAATAAAATATCCATTATATTTCTGTATTATGTTCACTATAGATCCTAAACATCTCTTAAATTTTCTACTGTAACAACAAATATGTGAATGTCCAACAGTTTTGCAATATTAAAAGAGCACATTCTTCATTATTAGAACCTTACAGTTTAGAGATTATTTTACTGCACTTCTCCTCATTAGTAATGCAGTCTTATCACCTAGATAAGCTTAAAATTGTGAATATGCAGTACACACATGGGCACAAAATATCATTTGTGTAATGACATAAAGTGTCAGATTGGGATTGTTTATTTGCTACATTGTTTCCATATTAATCACTACTCTTTATTTACAATATGATTTTCTTAAACATAAGTGTGTGTGGCCATAAGGTTGTCAAAGAATTGAATTACGTTGTTAATTCTAGTCAGACATGCGTGTAGTAGCACTTTACACAATATTATGCACAACTATATGGCATTAAAAAAAATACATGAAATTGAAGACAAATTTGTGTTTAGACATTGCCACCAAAAACAAGTTCTCATTGCTACAAAAGCCAATGGAATGTTGTCAGCAATGTCTAATACTTTGGGAATCAGTGCAAGAGCAATAATTAGTTAAGGAGTGTGCTACTTCGGAAGATATGAAAGCAGAACTGTAATGCTGTGAGTTGACAGTACAAAGTGTCATACTTTAAGTTATTACTGAAAACTCCCTCCCTCACCCTGTCACTGATATTGATGCAGTTTTTTCACATATTTAATGCTCACCTGTAGAGAAGGGAATTCCTTGTCATTGCATAGTGCCACAGAAAAATGCCTCACTACAAATAGAGTTGTGGCAGAAGTTCTGGGTTGCCATCATAAACATTAGCAGGTGCAGAATATTGCTAAGAAAGCCACACATGCTATGACTACTATAGCAGAAACCAGTGACCCATCATAGGAATGCATTTCTGAAAATATCCTGCTGCAAATTTTGCTGTGATAAAAGTTATGGGCTGACATTGTAAACATTAACAGGTGCAGAATATTGCTATAGAAGCCACACAATGCTAATCTCACTACTGTCCATATTAGCAATGCATTATTCAACAATGCCTCTCTACAAATACTGTTATGATAAATGTTACAGGTTTCCACCACACACATTACCAAGTGGTGTGGTTAGGAAAGCCACATATGCTATGCTTACTTTTGCAGAAAAGAGAACCCACCACAGCAATGTATTTCTCAACATGCCTCACTTCAAATTTTATTGTCATAAAAGATATAGATTCCCATTATAAACATTACCTGGTGCAGAGTATTGCACGGAAAATGGCACACACAAAATTATGATTTGGAGCACTTTCCCTCATATTCTGGTACAAACAATGCAAAACATGATAATATTGGGCCTCATGTATATAAATGTTACAGCACATATGTTCATTCCAAAGTTAGAGTAACAAGGATGCTTTATTACTATTATTTTGTTTCATTAACAGTCTACCTCATTGTTAAGTGATTTAAGTAGAAATTGGCACCTGACGCTATGGCTGCAGGCCTGCAACTGACATATATCTTACTTGTGTAAACTGCAGTGTTGCTAATCTGTTTTTATATATGAAGTAATTCTAATTTTAAGTGATTGGATGAAACTTAGTCCAGACCAAATAAGCTGTAAGCAGATATTAGACAGACACCAACTAGGATAGAAGCAGTATCACTAACAGGACAAACACAGAGAAACAATTTGAACTGAGAGACAACTTTAATACATTAGACAAAATACAACATAGCACAAAAAATAAAAAAAATTCACTGTCACAGGAAAAAAAAGTCACGTGTCGCTGGCATTTTTCTTCTTCCAGTACTTCAGTTTTTCTTTCAGGGCCAGAATCTTTAAATTTTTTATCCTCAGCTCCTTTTGGTGCTCTGCCTTCATCATGAGTAATTGGGCCTCCAGTAGTTCCACTCTCTTCTTGCACACATTGTCAATCACTGTTCCCGAACCTGATGGCCTTGGTTTTGCAGGCATCCTGCGACGATTCCATGTATTTTTTGGCGTGCAAATGTTTTTATTCGGTTGATCAGGAGACAGTGAAACAGATTGCAACTGGGTGACATCCGCCAGAACATTATATGGTGTCTCTTTACTTAATAATACGACAGGTGTGTGGGAAGTGCTAGGTTGTGTGCACTTTGCTAACTCGACAACTGAAGCAGGTGGCGTATTCTCACTGCACTGCACTTCACTGCTCTCCATGTTGACAACATCCACAATCATGCTGAACTGTGCATCGGAATCATATGCATTTGTTAGCGGTTTCATTGAGGAACCAACAATTTCTAATAGTTTAGCCCGATCATGGATCGTGGTTTTTTTGGGTAGGCTTCCTCCCACCTGTTTTATACACTTCCACCTTTTCTTCTGCAAGGTCTTTTCGAAGTCTTCTTTTCATATTTTCATAACAGGTTTTCAGCCTGTCACAGGATTTTTTGTCACACCTGAAATTAAATAAATGTAGTTTGTAGTACCATAAATTAATTCTTATATTATTTGCATTCATAAGTCCATTTTGCATTCTGAGGCTCTTAACTTATAACTGCAATAAACATCTAAGATCTGTATATGGCTTTTGTTTACATATCAGTTCATTAAAAAGAAAGTGGTATAGGCATATATGAAGAATGCGGCACAGGGCTAAGTGAGAAACGTATGTTCACAAATTTCAACATAAAAGCTTCCGTTAGTCACATAATATTTAGTTAACAGTAGCACGGCATTGGATTTTAAATTTAAAACTAACAAAACAATTCCAACCGTAAATGTGCATAGTCCTATCACGTATTTCAGTGGTACGCCAATAACAGTTCTAAATTTCAAACTAAAAGCAAGTGTGTCCCATATCCTACGCTTACGATGAACCTAGAAAAGTTATTTATTTATGAGTAAACTTACCAGGAGTAGAATTAAATTGCGCCTCCACATGGGACCACATTGCCTGTTTTTCTTTTAAGCTGCAGCCGTCGGTTTTCTTATTTTCAAGAACGGATGCATTTGCACCCACCAGTTCAAGAAGTACATCTATCTCGTACTTCGAGAAATTCGGTGTTCTTCTTTTATTCTCCAAAAAAGAAACCAACAGATCAGAAATAGGTACCGAGGTACGTAAACACACTTCTGCTTGTCGACGGAAAAAACAGCAAAGATAGAACGTGGCACCAGCGATTATCTGTGCAATTTCTTGTTTACTAACATCTTTGCGTTGCCAGGGCACGTTCCATTGCAATGTAGAGAGTTAACCGCGGTCAAATGCACAGTTGGCTGACGACGGTTTGCTGACCAGCGATTAACGTTGGTGCACTGCAGAAACATTTTAAACGCGATTTACTTTTAACCATGATCGCGGGACCTTGGTTATCATGCTTTTTGACCGGGGTTGGTGCACTCGGCCATTAGAATTTCAATGCGAAGATCATAAGCAAACTAGGAATTACTTTATCGTTAAAAAAATGACGGCTGATATAATAATCTGTATGGACATTCGGTGAACAAGCAATAAAGACCCAGATTACGGCGAGCTGCTTGAAATTGCAGTTCTCAAATCAGGAAGCGGATAAGGACGAGACATACGAGTGGATTTACGGAGCTAAAGATGAATGTAAATTAGAGAGAGCAGCTAGCAGAAATAGATGCCAAACTAGGGCGCTATCTCGACTTCGACGAGTTATGACTTAAATTAAATTTGTATAGTGCAGGTTTGCATTTATTCTCTCAGTAGGGATTAGCTTCACTTAATCGTGATTTCCATTGTTTTGTGTTCCTGTCTTATATTAATAATGTTCAGATGGATAAGTTTGGCTGCGAGAATATAGCCTAAATATCCTAGAAAATCACTGAGCAATCCACGAAATATGATCGAGTTGTAGGACATTCATCGTGATGTAACTATTTGTTGTTGTCGGTTAGGTATTGTTTCTATTCACTACCTTCAGGGGTATCTATAAGGGACAGGGCCACTCTTAGTATCGCGTTACTTAAATCTGTTGCGCAAATTTACACATTTGTAGCTACCCTTGGTTTGTCTATCTCCATACTTCGAGAGTTCAGGGATGTATAACACACACACATTCTCAATTCACAAGCCAGGAGGGCTAGAAAAATAAAGGGTAATCTCCATGAAAAAAATTATTTCTGTCTCTGAGACCTCCATTCTCCATCGTGTCCGGTCACGTGGTTTTTGAGAAACTGTAATGATGGACGAAAATTTTAAATGAAATGCAGAGACATTTCAGCAATAAGAGCCAAGTTTTTGTGCATGATGCACGTATTACGAACAAATATATTTCGCTTGACTTAAACGGAAAAAGTTTCCTAAAAGTACCTACAGTTACCTTCCTGTAACATACATCGGGGTTTCTACATCTACATCTACATCTACATCTACATCTACATCCACACTCCGCTAGCCACCTGACGGTGTGTGGCGGAAGGTACTTTGAGTACCTCTATCGGTTTTCCCTTCTATTCCAGTCTCGTATTGTTCGTGGAAAGAAAGATTGTCGGTATGCCTCTGTGTTGGCTCTAATCTCCTCATTGTCTCTTCGCGAGATGTACGTAGGAGGGAGCAATATACTGCTTGACTCCTCGGTGAAGGTATGTTATCGAAACTTCAACAAAAGCCCGTACCGAGCTACTAAGCGTCTCTCTTGCAGAGTCTTCCACTGGATTGTAACTATCATCTCCGCAACGTTTTCGCGATTACTAAATGATCCTGTAACGAAGCGCGCTGCTCTCCGTTGGGTCTTCTCCATCTCTTCTATCAACCCTATCTGGTACGGATCCCACACTGGTGAGCAGTATTCAAGCAGAGCCGGTCGATGTGGTCGAGCGGTTCTAGGCGCTTCTGTCTGGAACCGCGCGACCGCTTCGGTCCCAGGTTCGAATCCTGCCTCGGGCATTGATGTGTTTGATGTCCTTGGGTTAGTTAAGTTTAAGTAGTTCAAAGTTCTAGGGGACTGATGACCTCAGATGTTAAGTCCCATAGTGCTCAGAGCCATTTGAACCATTTTTATTCAAGCGGAGGGCGAACAAGTGTACTGTAACCTACTTCCTTTGTTTTCGGATTCAATTTCCTTAGGATTCTTTCAATGAATCTCAGACTGGCATCTGCTATAACGACGATTAATTTTATATGGTCATTCCATTTTAAATCACTCCTAATGCCTACTCCGAAATAATTTATGGAATTAACTGCATCCATTTGCTGACCTGCTATACTGTAGCTAAATGATAAAGGATCTGTTTTTCTATGTATTCCCAGCACATTACACTTGTCTACATTGAGATTCAATTGCCATTCCCTGCACCATGCGTCAATTCGTTGCAGATCCTTCTACATTTCAGTACAATTTTCCGTTGTAACAACCTCTCGATATACTACAGCATCATCCGCAAAAAGCCTCAGTGAACTTCCGATGTTATCCGCAAGGTCATTTACATATATTGTGAATAGCAACGGTCCTACGACACTCCCCTGCGGCACACCTGAAATCACTCTTACTTCGGAAGACTTCTCTCCATTGAGAATGACATGCTGCGTTCCGTTATCTAGGAACTTTTCAATCCAATCACACAATTGGTCTGATAGTCCATATGCTCTTACTTTGTTCATTAAACGACTGTGGGAAACCGTATCAAACGCGAAGAAACACGGCATCTACCTGGGAACCCGTGTCTATGGCCCTCTGAGTCTCGTGGACGAATAGCGCGAGCTGGATTTCACACGATCTTCTGTTTCGAAACCCATGCAGATTCCTACAGAGTAAATTTCTAGTCTCCAGAAAAGTCATTATACTCGAACATACTACGTGTTCCAAAATTCTACAACTGATCAACGTTAGAGATATAGGTCTACAGTTCCGCACATCTGTTCGACGTCCCTTGTTGAAAACGGGGATGACCTGAGCCCTTTTCCAATCTTTTGGAACGCTACGCATGTGATGGGTTTAATGCTGAAGCATGTGTCACAGCTGCAAGTAAAAGGTTTTCGAGAGATTGGAATATTTTTTTGGTCGTTCTAAGACAAGTAGTCGGAAAAAAAAAATCCAGTCAGTGGTATACAAATTAGAGTCCTGCGAGGCCGCCGCACTGAGCTTCAGCAGTGTGTTGATGGACGTACTGATTTCTGTTCGAAAGGTACGTATGCTGTTGCGTTTTTATATTAAAATGGTATTCAGTGGCCCGTAAATTATTTGAAGAATTGTAAAGGAGAGATTTTTCTTACATCCCTTCAACGAGACCTTAAAAGAAATGGAAACGGAAAAAATCACCTTCACTGCACCTCCTGCGGCCATGGGAGATGAAGCTCCGGAAATCCTTAAGTAAAGAACCTCAGGACGGAAAAGTCTCTGAAATAGATACTGCGAATCAATCTGAAAAATTATGTAGAGGAAAAGGCACCTCGAGGTAGCTAATTTCCTGGTCAGCATTTCACCATCTGTAAACGATGTCTGAATATCAGAGGCGTGAAGTTATGGGAGAGGTAAAGCATAAAATTCAGTAACTACTACATCAATAATTTAGTGTGACCATTCACAAAAGGACGCTCCCTCGTGAAGCGCTGTCCACCAAATAGAAAAGACGATAATCTCAGCCATATTCTCACCTAAATAACAGCCAAATATACGTGAAGTGTTTGCCAGGTAGACTCTGTCATCAAATGCTGGAGTATATTCAAATATTTTTACATTCTGGTGGTTTGCCAGGCGGTTTAATAAAGTCTTTGCTTTATGGGTAGATATTGACGACAATCCGACTTCCACAGATGAGTTAGATAGGTACTTAAACCAGAATGGTAAACTGGTTAGAAATGTAGCTTATGATTGGAATGTAAACGGACAAATATTTTCAACTATCCAGAAGATAGCCATAAAAAATTTTGTGCATTAAGTCATCCATCTTTGCATCACAGAGAAATTTTAATTCTGAACGTTTAATTCTAAGTGCAGGACGGTAACTTCTGGACCAGGACAACGCTGATGTCTTCTTTTTCTTCATAGCAACTCCAATATCAGAGAACATGCATGATTGAATATACTGTAAATGTTTTTCACTATGCGCTCAGTCTGGAACCGCGCGACTGCTACGGTCGCAGGTTCGAATCCTGCCACGGACATGGATGTGTGTGATGTCCTTAGGTTAGTTAGGTTTAATTAGTTCTAAGTTCTAGGGGACTGATGACCACAGATGTTAAGTCCCATAGTGCTCAGAGCCATTTGAACCATTTTTTTGTTTTTCACACCACGTTTAGTTTTATGTTCTCTCTAAATCGATTGTCGATTATTGTACCTTGAAAGACGTATACATTGCCAGCGATGGGCGAGGCATGACAGAATCTCTGACCTGAGAGTAGTTTATCTTTAGCTGTTGCTAGTCTGCGCTTGTCTGCGCGAGTCGACAGTAGTCAGTTCAGTTCAGTAGTAGTAGTAGCGAGTCGGTAGTAGTAGTTGTCAGTCGACAGTAGTCGTCAGTCCGTGCTAGTCTGCGGGAGTCGGCATGCGTCGGCGGTGTGCTCTGCTCGCGACTCTGGTCAGGACTCTGGAGGATGAGTATTGTTGTGGAAGGTAAAGAAGCAGCCTTGCGCATATTTAATAATGTATGTTAATTGTAATTTAATTTGTTGAAAGAAATACCCCAATAATAAATTTATAATATAAAGCAAGTCTTTTAAAGAAAAGCATTCATTTCAATTTAAAGAATTTCCAATGCATTATCATTGCATCCAAGAATAATAAAAAAAATATACGCCAGCATTGCACGTAGCTGTGTCGAACAATGACTAATTTAAGAGCAGATATAATTGCAGTTTATTGAGGTAAGAAATTTTGCTTTTTTTATTCAGAATACAGGGCCGAAGGCCAGCGCTGCTGTCCTCAAAAAATTATCAGGTTACTAAATTTTTTTATTATTTTGCTGTTTAGGAATTTTTTTATTTCGAACTTGACATTAAATGGGAAAAGAATTTTGTGGGAATATTAAGTGTGAATGCATTCTTTGCACAGAGACTATAAATCGGAGCCAATTTTGTTCAGAGGTTACATTAAGATTAATTTTGTTCAGAGGTTACAATATTTAAAAATTCATTTAATTATAAATTATTATATTTTGTGGGAAGGTTACTCTTGGCACACATTTTCACATTTTCATTTTTTATTTATTGCGGGGAGGTTACACTTGGCGACATCCGGCCAGGATCGTATTTCTTTGTGAATCTTCTGAGAAGTAGTCATATATCTGCTCTTATTTAGTTAAACGTAGTTTGCATCTGGCGCAACGCATTTACTAATTTGTCACTTTTTCTTTCACAGATCATCGGAAATTTGTTGCTCTTTGTTGTAATTTTGTTTGTTGCATTTTGCATTGTCTTTGTTTCAATTGTGCTTAGTTCTGATTTGTGAAAAATGCCGCGAAAAACTGTTAACAGTACTTCGCGATGTGTAATGAGTGAAAGAGCCGACTCAAATAATTTGACCGATAGTACTTGCGACATGCAGTGTAATGATGACAATCCTCCATTTACAAACAATCAGTGCGTACCGACCGCTAGTAATGATTTTAATCCTAATGATGAACAAATAAATTCAATTGTGTCCTCTGTTAATTTGACGACAATTGATTACGCGGGACGTTCTGTTACGATGAACGCTACCCAGTTTAACACGCCCGGTTTGCAAAATTTGCATAGTGAACAGATGAATTTTTCTAACGAAAATGAACAGTGTACTCATAATACGACAGATTTATTTGATGCCGAGGTAGTGACTAACAGTGCACATCAGATTGGGAAACCTTTTCAAGAATCACAGAATATCCAAATGGATACACAAAACGTGACAATTGCAGACACACCATCACACAGCACAAAGGATACAGTAGCTAATTTTGACATGGATCGAGTTATAGCGTTAATGCTACAACTTAATGAAAAACAAAACGAGAATTTCAAACAATTTAGTGAACAGAACAAATAACAACTTAACGAAAATAGCCGGCTGGAGTGGCCGAGCGGTTCTAGGCGCTACAGTCTGGAGCCGCGCGACCACTACGGTCGCAGGTTCGAATCCTGCCTCAGGCATGGATGTGTGTGTTGTCTTTAGGTTAGTTAGGTTTAAGTAGTGCTAAGTTCTAGGGGACTGATGACCACAGAAGTGAAGTCCCATAGTGCTCAGAGCCATTTGAACCATAATGAAAATAATGAAAGTCTCAAACAACTTAATGAAAAACAAGACAACCTTAATGAAAATTTCAAACAACTTAATGAAAAACAAGACAACCTTAATGAAAATTTCAAACAACTTAATGTAAAACATGACAACCTTAATGAAAAATTAGACAACAATTCCAGACAGCTTAGTGAACAGATTACAGCCGTTGCCGCGCAGTGTCATGATATTAAAGAACAATTACGTGAGGAAATTGAGGCTTGTGCTAGGAAAAGTAGTGAAGAAATTAGATCTGTTGCTCAAGAATTAAGGGATATGCAAACAGCTACAACACAATCACTTAGAGGCGAAATTAGTGCAGTCGTTAAACAATGCTCTGAAAACACGACACAGTTACGCGAGGAGTTTAAATTAATGACAGCAGAACTTTCGCGCACACTGGATGCAAAAGTAGACGCGAAATTCGACCAACAGAACAGTCAAATTGACGAACGTTTTAATCATCACCTACAAAACAGTGATACGCGTTTCCGTAAATTTATACAGGAACAGAATAAAGTAAAGCGACAAGTTATGGAAACAATTACCGCACAGAGACAGGAAGAGAAACGTAAATTGTTTGCGAAAGCAAAAACATACGTAGACAACAATATTGCTATTGTATCAGACGAAATTAATACAATCAAACAGTTGAACACAGAATTGCGTGATGAAATTTCCGATCTAAAATCAAAAACAGATACATACACAGTAGACTTTCAGACAGTGACAGACAGACTCGAACAATTAGATCTAACACAGGATTCCGATGTCATCAAAGCAGACGTTAAAAAATTGAGCGAAATCACACGTAAAATACAAAAACAAATTAATGCTTGTGACACTAAATCCGATGATCAGGTAAAAATACTGACTGAAAAATATGATGAATTGGCCAGTCGTATTGACGTTATTGAAAGTAATAATGACAACAAATCAGACGATACTTCACCGATTTCGTTCAACCAAACACCTGAATTCCAAAATCTACAGCAGACAATCAGTGAGATACATTCGTCTAATATTACATTACGTAGAAAATTGTCAACTTTACAGCAAGAAGTAACAGAGATGAAAAACGTTTCAGCGTTTAACACATCACAGCAGACGCCACTTTACGAACATTTGTCAGACTCGCACAGCCAGTATAATTTAGGTAATTTACAGAGAGTACGTGACCTAGATTTCGAACAGTCACAGACAAATAGATTCTCATACAATCGTGAACCTGTTCAGACGTACAGAGACGATAATTTTGATTACAAACATTTTATATCAGTGAGAAAATTTAGTGTATTTAAAAATGACAGAACACAGATCCACCCACTGGATTAGATACAACAATTCAGCTTTGCTTTTCCACCGACTTGGCCTGTAACGCACAAACTTGAATTTATTTGCAGTTTTTTGGAAGGCGAACCGGCAACTCGTATGAGACCGATCGCGAGACAATGCTACTCGGTAGAAGAATTTCAGAATGCTTTTCTGTCAGCATATTGGTCGAAGACGACACAGCGCGGAATTAAGGATCAATTAATTAGTTTACCAAATTATGAGAACTCAAATTTTTCCACTGTCACGCAATTTTTTGAACACATGGTCCAACAAAACCACTACTTAAGTGAAAAGGTAATAGTCGCTTCATGAACAACAACCAACAGATTTTAATAACAGACAAAATTTTAATTATCAGTATCGTCACAATTATCAGCAACAGCAAACACATTTTGGTAGCAATAGAGGGTTTCCTCAACAACAGCAACAAAACCAACCGGTTAGCGTACCTAACCAACAATGCAGTGTGCAAGGTCAGCCAGGCTGTAACGTTTCGCCGCGTGCGCGTATAGCGTCAGCCCCAACAAATGGTAGCGCACAGCAACAAGGAAATAACTACGTACAGAAAACACACTATTTCAATTCCTATCGCACTGCACCGTATAGAAATGAATATCACGACTGACGTAAAAACAATGAGCACAATTTTCAGCGTACATTTAATAACAGTCGATCTTATCAGCAGCAAGAAGATCAGCAACTACATATTATCATGAATGAACCAGACAGTAGGTATTATCCAGAACGTAATACGTCTGGAAGAAATAACAGAACAGTTCAAATAGTCGAAATGCCACAGCATCCTCCTGAAAATAATAGCACGTCAGATAGAATTTGACTAAATACTATACAGGTCGCATCTTCCAACAACGCAAGCACTACTTTCGACACACAGAATGTTGTTCATGAAAATGTTATTACTTTTGACGGCATGCGAGACACTCTTTTGCAGGAAAGACCAGTTATTCAAAAAACCATTTCACACCCTGTTATCGAAGTACAAATAGGATCATCGAAATTTTCGGCAGTAATCGATTCTGGATCACCTATGTCAGTTATAAATGAAGAAACTTTCAACGAGTGTAACAAAGAGAATACCTATCCTACGTTATCATTAGGCAAAACGAAAGTAAAAGGAGCAGTATCTAGTAAAGGAGTAGATGTAAAATTACAGACACATTTATCATTTTGTATTGCAGGTCACACATTTCACTCAAATTTTTGGATTGTTCCCTTATTCACAACAGACGTTATTTTAGGTACGAATTTTCTGGTACAACACGACGCAATTATTGACTTTCAAAATTCCTATTTAATGTAAGGATGAAAATGTACAACTGGCTTTAGAATTTCAGCACTCTTTATCTGCGGAAGAACAAACAATTAATCGTACGGAGGTCATTTCCGTATCAAGTAGCATAGACTGTAATTCCACATTGTTCACAGATACATACGTACACAACTACACTCCTGGAAATTGAAATAAGAACACCATGAATTCATTGTCCCAGGAAGGGGAAACTTTAATGACATATTCCTGGGGTCAGATACATCACATGATCACACTGACAGAACCACAGGCACATAGACACAGGCAACAGAGCATGCACAATGTCGGCACTAGTACAGTGTATATCCACCTTTCGCAGCAATGCAGGCTGCTATTCTCCCATGGAGATGATCGTAGAGATGCTGGATGTAGTCCTGTGGAACGGCTTGCCATGCCATTTCCACCTGGCGGTTCAGTTGGACCAGCGTTCGTGCTGGACGTGCAGACCGCGTGAGACGACGCTCCATCCAGTCCCAAACATGCTCAATGGGGGACAGATCCGGAGATCTTGCTGGCCAGGGTAGTTGACTTACACCTTCTAGAGCACGTTGGGTGGCACGGGATACATGCGGACGTGCATTGTCCTGTTGGAACAGCAAGTTCCCTTGCCGGTCTAGGAATGGTAGAACGATGGGTTCGATGACGGTTTGGATGTACCGTGCACTATTCAGTGTCCCCTCGACGATCACCAGTGGTGTACGGCCAGTGTAGGAGTTCGCTCCCCACACCATGATGCCGGGTGTTGGCCCTGTGTGCCTCGGTCGTATGCAGACCTGATTGTGGCGCTCACCTGCACGGCGCCAAACACGCATACGGCCATCATTGGCACCAAGGCAGAAGCGACTCTCATCGCTGAAGACGACACGGCTCCATTCGTCCCTCCATTCACGCCTGTCGCGACACCACTGGAGGCGGGCTGCACGATGTTGGGGCGTGAGCGGAAGACGGCCTAACGGTGTGCGGGACCGTAGCCCAGCTTCATGGAGACGGTTGCGAATGGTCCTCGCCGATACCCCAGGAGCAACAGTGTCCCTAATTTGCTGGGAAGTGGCGGTGCGGTCCCCTACGGCACTGCGTAGGATCCTACGGTCTTGGCGTGCATCCGTGCGTCGCTGCGGTCCGGTCCCAGGTCGACGGGCACGTGCACCTTCCGCCGACCACTGGCGACAACATCGATGTACTGTGGAGACCTCACGCCCCACGTGTTGAGCAATTCGGCGGTACGTCCACCCGGCCTCCCGCATGCCCACTATACGCCCTCGCTCAAAGTCCGTCAACTGCACATACGGTTCACGTCCACACTGTCGCGGCATGCTACCAGTGTTAAAGACTGCGATGGAGCTCCGTATGCCACGGCAAACTGGCTGACACTGACGGCGGTGGTGCACAAATGCTGCGCAGCTAGCGCCATTCGACGGCCAACACCGCGGTTCCTGGTGTGTCCGCTGTGCCGTGCGTGTGATCATTGCTTGTACAGCCCTCTCGCAGTGTCCGGAGCAAGTATGGTAGGTCTGACACACCGGTGTCAATGTGTTCTTTTTTCCATTTCCAGGAGTGTATAATACTCCAGACGAAGCTGACTATGACGTTATGCAGATGATTTCTGATAAAGTTAAACAGAGCAGTGCAAATACAGACGACGAACGCACGCAACTACACAAAATTCTTTTACAGCAAGCTCCGGTTTTTGACAACGTTCCTGGTACTATGCCCGGTTTTATGTATGAATTTCAAGTTAAACAGCACGACACATTTAAAGCCAAGCATTATCCATTTCCGTATATTCATAGAGAACAAGTTAAGAAAGAATTGCAAGCTATGCTTGACCAAGGAATTATTGAACCGGCAGTTAGTCCGTACATAAACCCGCTCCATATCGTTAAGAAAAAAGATGGTTCACTTCGCCTCGTACTTGATTCGTGTCACATCAATGACATTATTATTAATGAGACGGATCGCCCACAGACACTAGAAGAACTTCTACAGAAATTTCATGATACTGCTATTTATTCCACATTAGATCTGAAATCGGGATTTTGGCAAATTCAGCTCCATCCGAACTGCAGAAAGTACACAGCATTTCTCTGTTTTGGTGACTGTTATCAATTTTGTAAATAACCGTTCGGTTTAACTATTTCTTCAGCAGCTTTTATTCGCGGTTTGAATACAATACTTCCGACAGAACTTAAAGACAGAATCACAACGTACGTAGACGACATTCTTATTGGAGAAGCTAACTGGTCTAAACACAATCTGATTCTTGAACGACTGTTGCAAACTTTTCGTGCACAAGGACTCACAGTTAATCTCAGTAAATCGCACTTTGGCAAAACTTCTATGAAATTTTTTGGACATGTAATTTCAGCAGAGGGCATTACGCCTGGCCCGGAAAAACTTCAAGCTTTACGTGAATTTACTGTTCCTACGCAGTTTTTTGGGTTTAATTAACTTTTTTCGCAAATTTATTCATTACTCTGCTTTAGACACCCCTAGATTATGTCAATTGACAGGTAAAAACACTATTTGGTCCTGGGATAGGCAAGCACATTCTGAATTTGTGAACCTGAAAGAAGCCTTGTTGAATGCACCACTTTTATCGCACCCAGATCTTACCAGAAATTTTTCCATTGCCACCGACAGTTCTAACACCGCTTTAGGCGTACACATTTTTCAGGAAATTGAAGAAGATGGTTCTACAGTAATTAAAAACATCGCTTTTGCAAGTCGCATTCTGTCACTTGCTGAACGTAATTATTCTGTTACAGAACTTGAAACATTATGTGTTGTATGGGCTTTTACCAGATTTAGGCATTTTCTTTATGGAAGACACACTACCGTTTACACAGATCATAGAGCGATACAATTTTTGCTTTCGGCTAGATTTACACACGACAGATTAAGTAGATGGAAACTTTATTTGCAGGAATTTAACTTTACAATTGTTCACATTCCCGGCACACAAAATATTGTAGCAGACGCACTATCCCGTTCTCTTAACAACAATCAGCAAGACATCGCAACCAACTTCTGCAAAGCAAATTTCAGCGTCATGTACATTCAACAAGTTGTTTTGAAAATTTCATTTCGTCGTCATTACAAGACATAGCACAAGAGCAGAGTAAAGACAACGTGTGGAAAGAAATTAAACACCTTTGGCAAGATAAGAATAATGTTACCATTAGAAACCATTACACTGTACGCAATGACATTCTGTTTCACCGCTCTAATCCTGACGGCAACAATTGGTTATTATGCATTCCTGACGAGCTTGTTAACAAATTAATCTGGTATACTCATTTAAGTTACGCACATTACGGAGCCAGAAAATGTTTTCTTATACTGAGACAGAACTGTTATTTTACCAACATGGAGAAACGTATACGACGAGTTTTAGTGTCATGTAAAATCTGCCAGAAAGCTAAGTCAGACACGACTTCACATGTTCCTCCATTACATCCCATGGTACCTGTTAAATTGAGACATATGGCCGCTGTAGACATTTTTGGTCCGATTCCCAGAACTAATAGAGGTTTTAGCTACATCTTTGTCGCTGTTGAACTCACTTCAAAATTTGTTACCTTCACTCCGCTACGCAAAGCTCCTGCTAAAACTATTTCGAAAGCATTTGTAAAACATTTTCTATTTCATGTAGGACATGTGTTGAAAGTAATTTCCGACAATGGATCACAGTTTCGATCTGCTATATGGAGACGTATGTTACGAGGTAGAAACATTTCTCCGATCTATATATCCAGGTACCATGCTTCTTCGAACACTTGTGAACGATAAATGAAAGAAATTGGTATACTGTGTAGAATATATTGCCATAAAAAACATATTGATTGGGACACATACATACTCTCATTCCAGGATGTAATTAATTCCATACCAAATGAATCTACTATGCTATCTCCGTCTGTTATACTGAAAAATGTTGAACCATCTAACAAAATTAAAGAATTAGTATCCTTTCCTACATCGCGTCGACTACGACACCATGAAATAATTGACATTGCGCTGAACAACATCAAACGTGCCGCAGAGCGCCGGAGAAGACAGCAAAAACAGGTTTGTACACGTCGTGACTTTCACATTGGAGAGAAGATATTGGTACGTACACACCATTTATCCAACAGAGGAAAGAGTAGATGCAGTAAGTTTGAGCTTCTATACGCAGGTCCATATCGGATTCGCAGCATTCCTCACCCCAATGTAGTACACGTCGAAACTTTGAGAACCAGAAAAACCAAAGGGAACCACCACGTGTCCAACATCAAACCTTTTATTGAATGAACATACTTTATGATTTATCATACTGCAATGCCATTTCCTAATTTTTTATGATCACTTATGCAATTATATTCACATGAACACTTACTGAGGATTGTCGTATTTTTCCTTGGCAAGTGCCCGGCAAGGTAAGGTTAGCAGGTCGCTCTTCTTGTCGTTACACATCAGACCGTGCACATTTTTCCAGATAAACTTACATATCTTATGAATAATTATGCAATTTTATCTAGTGAAACATTAATTTTATTAAATTCTCTCTTCATTAAAGTCTTCAGTTCTCGCCTCTATTAACTACACAACATACAAGCTGAACACAAAGAAGGTCACATTTCTTGTCATCATTTTCTATATATGTATGATTGTTTTCCTGTTTTGTTTGTATGCACTATGAAATTTTTAAGATATAACAAACACCATTTGCCTTTAACATTTTTGCCCTATGAAATCTCAACATCGTTCTACTTTACATTTTTTTTGCTGCTACATCGTGATACACTGTGTACATTTTTGCTTCTGAACACTGTCGATGTTTTTGACATATTACGTTTTCTGTCATGCTATGCAGTATGCTGAATTATGTTACTATAAACCAGTTTTTATTTAGTGGGTATATGATTTAAATGCAAGACATTAATCTTTGTTCATCAGTTTCAGAAAGCAATAACGTGTAATATATATATATATATATATATATATATATATATATATATATTAAACAGACATGGGAATTTCAACTTCGGAATGAACGAAAGAAGATGCAATACCTCGTGAGGAAGAGTAAATGGATCAGAATTAACAAGCATTAACAAGAATATACTATACACATCGTAGAACAGCAGTCTTAACTAATTTTTTCTTCCAGAATACGAGGCGATTGATGCAGGCTGTCAGACAGAACTACACATCTTAGTTTTAGTGAGGAAATATGATAGAAATAAGGAATAGTTGTATAATGAATAATGAAGTGACTTCTTTGCAGATGATAATGAATGGTGATGAATAATGACGAAGAATATGCTACTATGGATAATGAAGTTTTTCTTTACAGGTGATGATAATAATGGAGTTATGATAATATGGATAATGAAGTTTTTTTTTCTTTACAGATGAGGATAATGTTGAAGTTTATGTATTTATGCTATGTAGTTATTTAAGTATTTGTTGCAGTTCGTTTTGACAGTATGTCTTATATCGCATAGTATGATGACTGAAGGTTTTGGAAAGGACAGCTAGAGAACATATATATTTTTATACACATTTCACTACCTGTTAATTCGAAGTTCACTACTTTTCAGCATAATATGCGTTTCTTCTTTCAGTTTAATAATCCATTTGTGTATATTTTGCAGGAGAAATTATTCATGAAATTAATGTGCTATAAGCAGTTGTTCATTAAACCTATGTCATTTATGAATGTGATCACATATACTCTACTTGTGTCATAACCTTGCTACAGCTGACTCATGACGAATGACGTTACACATCTTCATTTGCAGCAATAACTCAAAAGCAAATATTGTTATTAATTATCGATTCCAACGCAATTCATTGCTAGCACAAAAAAAAATGCTTTGTAACTGGCCAATGAATGCCACTGATTATTGTAATAAGATGACCTATGATGCCAATGATTACTGTAATTAGATTAATAATGTATAAATGCTATGCCAATAATTAACTCATTTTGAATGATGACTTCTGATGGTTTGTAGCTGGGCAATGAGTGCCAATGTTCTCTGTAAACAAACGATTTATGAACATTATTCTTTAAAACTATGCCATTTATTAGCTCCTGTTTTGAATGATGACTTCTAATGGTTTGTAGCTGGGCAATGAGTGCCAATGTTCTCTGTAAACAAACGATTTATGAACATTATTCTGTAATACTATGCCATTTATTAGCTCCTGTTTTGAATGATGACTTCTGATGGTTTGTAGCGGGGCAATGAGTGCCAATGTTCTCTGTAAACAAACGATTTATGAACATTATTCTGTAATACTACATACATGGTACAGAAATGTTCAGTAACTGGGCAATGAGTGCCACCAATTAATCAAATCAGTTGTTAGACTAGTGTAATTCTCAATGAAGACTACTATGTGACTTAATGTCCTTCACCTTCCTACCTAATTACCAGAAATTACTGCAATATCCGTTTATCCTGTGTATCCTCATGATCATGGAGCACTATATTTGGTTTTTGCACTAATTCTACGTTGGTGTACCTTACAAGAACGTGGTGTAGACACGACATGCTGTCCACCACCTTGAGCGATGGAGATGTTATAATAGTCCCACTGTTTGGTGTACCTAATGTACTACCAAAATGATAACATGGAATATTACTACGACAGTTCAGTGTCTTGAATACACTGATTAATACTTCAAGGAAAAGAACTTCAGATTGTCTCACTTGGTGTTGTGCTTCTGTAGAAAGATATGGACTTTCAGTGCAGCTGCGTGCAACCTAAAGTGCTACAACCATGACGCAATCCTTCCCATTCCTTTCCTAGTTCTTGTAAAATGGTAAACACTTATACAATGCGTTTAGATTCTTGTAAAATGATAAAGACTTATACAGTGTGTGTGCACTTTATTTCATTTTTAGGGTAATCATTTCTTGTAAAATACTAAAGATTTTTACAATGCGTGTGCACTTCATTTCATTTGTTAATAAGATTAGTTGTCCTAAAAATGCTAAAGACTCCTACAGTGCGTGTGCACTTTATTTCATTCCATGATATGTTATGTAAAAATGCTAAAGAGTTCTACAGTGCGTGTGCACTTTATGCCATTTGTACTCATTACGTGTACATTTTGTAATTCCCAGATATGTTCTGTACTACAGTGTGTGTGCACTTTCATCATTTTGTTAACATGATTTGTATTCATTACGTATACATTTTGTGATATGCTGATATGTTCTGAACTACAGTGCTTGTGCACTTTTATCATTTGTCAATATGATTTGTACTCATTATGTTTATTTGTTGTAAAAATGCTAAAGAGTTTTACAGTGTGTGTGCATTTTTGCCATTTGTTAATATGTTTTGTACTCATTGTGTATATATTTTGTCTTTGCCTGATATGTTCTGTACTCAGTGCATGTGCACTACATTTTATTTCATGTTCTGCACCTATATATATGTATATATTCTGTGATTGTAAATTTAGTTAATTAACAAAAATTTGTTGCTCATGGCAAGTCCAATTGACTCACCATCGCTGCCAAATTATTGCCTACCCCCCCCACCTCCCTCCCCCCAGTGGAGGGTTATGAAAGACGTATACATTGCCAGCGATGGGCGAGGCATGACAGAAATCTCTGACCAGAGAGTAGTTTATCGTTAGCTGCTGCTAGTCTGCGCTTGTCTGCGCGAGTCGACAGTAGTCAGTTCAGTTCAGTAGTAGTAGTAGCGAGTCGGTAGTAGTAGTTGTCAGTCGACAGTAGTCGTCAGTCCGTGCTAGTCTGTGGGAGTCGGCATGCTTCGGCTGTGTGCTCTGCTCGCGATTCTGGTCAGGACTCTGGAGGATGAGTATTGTTGTAGAAGGTAAAGAAGCAGCCTTGCGCATATTTAATAATGTATGTTAATTGTAATTTAATTTGTTGAAAGAAATACCCCAATAATAATTTTATAATATAAAGCAAGTCTTTTAAAGAAAAGCATTCATTTCAATTTAAAGAATTTCCAATGCATTATCATTGCATCCAAGAATAAAAAAAAAATATATACGCCAGCATTGCACGTAGCTGTGTCGAACAATGACTAATTTAAGAGCAGATATAATTGCAGTTTATTGAGGTAAGAAATTTTGCTTTTTTTATTCAGAATACAGGGCCGAAGGCCAGCGCTGTTATCCTCAAAAAAATTATCAGGTTACTAAATTTTTTTATTATTTTGCCGTTTAGGAATTTTTTTATTTCGAACTTGACATTAAATGAGAAAAGAATTTTGTGGGAATATTAAGTGTGAATGCATTCTTTGCACAGAGACTATAAATCGGAGCCAATTTTGTTCAGAGGTTACATTAAGATTAATTTTGTTCAGAGGTTACAATATTTAAAAATTCATTTAATTATAAATTATTATATTTTGTGGGAAGGTTACTCTTGGCACACATTTTCACATTTTCATTTTTTATTTATTGCGGGGAGGTTACAACCTGTTTGTTTTCTACCTTTCGTTTATACAAAATGTTCTCAAATTAGTGTTGATTTATTGCCACCAAGTAAAGGAATCTCTTTCTTTGTGTGTTGGTATTGGACTGTACATATTATGTTGGCAGCTTTATATCACCCCAAGTCATTATGTTTTGATGTTAGTGTATTGAAAATCGTTTAACATGAAAATGTTTAATTTAAATATTCCATTGACATGAACTAGTACTGTGGAACTGGAGTAACGACATGCTCAGACTTTCTTTAGCACGAAACAAAACGGTTTGACATGACAATGCTTCGCTTCTCGGTAATATTAATTATTCAGTACATAATTTATGCAGTCGGACCAACACTCAGAAGTTTTATTCTTATTTTTGTATTTTTGTTAGACCTAACAGAATAAAGAGTGATGCTTTTGGGCAGGTTATACTAATCAGTCAGTTTTCGAATTCGGTTCTGTACTTGACGAAACCTAATTAACGTGTCAAATGGTCGAGAAATCTATGGAAATACAACCCATCATTTTGCTTAAAATGTGCTCAAGGAGTAAACAAATGTACATTGAAGTGTCAAAGAAATACAGAGATATGCGTATTGAAATACAGAGATATGTATAGAGGGGCGCGCTGAGTGGCCGCGCAGTTAGAGGCACCATGTCATGGATTGCGCGGCTCCTCTCCGCTGCGTGGTGCCGTTGTTGCAAAGATGGACCTCGCCATGGACGTGGGGAGTGAAGTTACCCATCATGCAGCCTACTGCGCACAGTTTGAGTCCTAATAGGACGTCCTGTGGCTGCGTGAAAAGCTTTTTCAACACGGAGGCGTTGCTGTCAGGGTTCTTCCGAGCCATACTCAGTAGGTAGCGGTCATCCATTGCAGTAGTAGCCCTTGAGCGGTCTGAGAGAGGCATGTAGTCGACAGTTCCTGTCTCTCTGTATCTCCTCCATGTCCGAACAACATCTCTTTGGTTCACTCCGAGTTGCCTGGATACTTGCCTTGTTGATAGCCCTTCCTGGCAGAAAGTAACATTATGGACGCGATCAAAGCGTAGTATTGACCATCTAGGCATGGTTGAACTACAGACAACACAAGCCGTGTACCTCCTTCCTGGTGGAATGACTGGAACTGATCGGCTGTGGGACCCCCTCCGTCTAACAGGCGCTGCACATGCATGGTTGTTTACACCTTTGGGTGCGTTTAGTGACATCTCTGGAAAGTCAAAGTGACCGAGCTCCTGATACAATACCCACAGTCATCGTCTATCTTCAAAAGTTCTGAGAACTGGGGCGTGTGTAGAATAGATGAGTCAAATTATTAGGCATGTCAGCATTTGTGTGGGAAATATTCAGCAGAAGAAAATATTGTTGATTTCACCACGTCATCAAAAAACTGCATGAGATTTTTCGGAAGGAATATTTGCAGAAGATGAGCAGTGATGGCTTGGAGACTGAAAACTGTCGTCTACATATACAACTATACCTGTACTCCGCAGGCCACCTTACGGTGCGTGGCGGAGGGTACTTTGTGCACCATTGCCACTTCCCCTTTTCCTCTTCCAGTCGTGTATGGATCTTGGGAAGAGTGATTGCCAGTAAGCTTCCGTGTGGCCTCGCAATTTTATATTGAGATCTTTTCGCGAGATATACGTAGGAGGAAGCAACATATTGGTTGACTTCTGTAGCAACGTACGCTCTCGGAACTTAACAGTAGACCATATCGTGAAGCCGGACGCTTGTCTTGCAACATCTGCCACTTGAGTTGGCTGAGCATCTCACTGACTTTTTTGCGCTTGAACCTGTAGCAAAACGCGCTGCTCTTCTTCGGATCTTCTCTGTTCCCTCTATCGGTCCTATATGGTACGGATCCCATACTGACGAGCAATATTGAAGAACTGGTCGAACGAGAGTTTTGTAACCCACTTCCTTTGTTGGTGGATTATATATTAGTGTGGCATCTGTCGCACTCGTAATTAATTTTATGTCATCGTTTCACTTCATAGCGCTCCGCACACCTAGACATGTTATGGAAGTAACTGCTTCCAGAGATTGTTCTGCAATTTTGTAATCATACAATGAAGGGCTTCAGTAATGCCTGGAAAATATGAAAGTGTTCGAAAACATATATGCCAAAAAACCGACCATGCCAAATTTGTGCGTTGTGCAACACACTCTTTAAAATTTGTTGGCCTTTCTCCACGGAAGTTTCAATTCTATTTATCAACTGTTTTCAGAAAAGTGTTGCAGTTTTTTAGCTTTTTCAGCAACTGACTCGAAAATTAAAACGCCTGTCAAGAGGCACGGCGATACAAAATGGTCTACCAGGCGTGAGCTGTGACAGTTCTTAAGAAGAATTTAGCGTCTGTACACGAGGTGTTACAGGATATGACAAAGAGAGACAAATAGACTACCGAAACTGCAATAGGTGTTACGAAACTTCTTAGAGGATTTGACTACGAATTTCTGTGTCTTTCAGATGTGTGGTCTGACATGTTAATAAAACCAGACTGTATTAATAAATTGCTGCAAAGAATAAGTGCTATTCTTGATGTCATCTGTGGGAAGAAGGGTGTGCAGGAATACAAAGCTAAAGCCGTTTGTAATTCTACATCCGTCCAAAGAAGTTTTGCTGTTAAGAGATTGAGAAAGGCAAAGAGGATGGCCAGAGAGATGGCGAATGCAAAGCGTACTGGATTTGTCTGAGAAACTGTTTGAGGTAGAGTCCTTCAGTGTGTGTGATAGATAAATAAGTGAAATACTCGTAACAAGGAAATCTCCGATGTATCACACCATTTCGTTTAATTTTAGTTTCCTGTCAGGAAACGCATCAGATGAAAGCTCTGTGTCTTATCTTGTATAATGTGCAACTGATTTTGATCATAAGTGTAGCAGGGATATTAGCGAAATATCAGCTTTCAAGTTGCAGGTCAAAGAGCTGTTCAAAGAGATTGACACAGCTTCCCACATAGACATTTTGAAGTATTTTTTCTTTTTTTAAAAAAATATGGTTTACGACATGCTTATCCAAACACTGAAATTGCTTTCAAGACATTTTTTGGCAATACCAGTGACTTCAGTTCCTTGTGAACGCTGTTTCAGCAAGTGACAGATAATATAAAATTATTAAAGGTCGAGTGTGAGTCAAAGCAGATTCTCAAACTGCGTTACGTTGTCGTCGGAATATGACACAGCTGCTACTCTTCTCTTGCCTACAATGAGTTAGTAAACGAAATTGCTTCGCACAAAGCAATGCAGAATAAAGTAGTAATAAAATCACAAAGATAATAATTTACGGATTATCGTTAATTTATGAAGAGCAAATCAAATATTTTCTGTATTATACATCATAATAAAACCAAAGAGCTGTTGTGATATATTTAATTTGTTTTGCGAAATATTTTTCATCGGTATAGTTCATTACAGTAATGCATTTCAATAACACTTCATGTTTATTAAGTCTACTGACAAAATTACAAAATCTGCTAAATCTGAGTAGAAAAGAACAGCACTTTACTGGCAAGCTATGGAAACCACAACTTCGGGCGCAGAGGACATATCAAGACACTTTTAGCATAAGAAGAATAGAAACTGCACGTTACAGATTTTTTTTACTGGAAATACACAGTCAAAATGTAACGAGATAAACCGTTGTTTTTATACTACAGGCTAAATATTCAAAAGTAATGTATTCAGTTTATTGTTGACTTTCGGCGCCAGAAAAAAACCAATAAAGTTATCTCATGTACTGTGTGAACTTTACATAACACAGTAACTACATACGAACTATAACAAGTGCAGTGTTTTATCACTTCTTCTCCTCTCTCTGGCAGGTCCTAAATAACACACCAACTGCAGTTTGTAAAAACTTGTTAGAGAAGTCAGGGGTGCCAATTTTTATTTGATTTAGAAGTTTTCATCTTAAGAGGCATCGAAAAACAACTAGAAGCTACTGTCCACGTTCTACTTGCGCTTCCGGTTCTCGTTTATTACCTCAGGACAAATAAGGTGTTCGTTTAAGTGTATGTGTGTGTGCGTGCGTGCGTGCGTGTGTGTGTGTGTGTGTGTGTGTGTGTGTGTGTTTCTGTACTGGCGTACTGGTGGCCAAAGCAGATGGCTGCTGATTCGTGTTCTGTCATACACCTCTTCAAAGCGACAAAGCAGCAATTTATCTTCGGAAGCGGAAAGGCGACGCGAGTGGAGAACAGGGAGAACGAGAAGGTAGGAGGGGCGAAAGAGTATTCCACTCCCCGTCGCCCCCCCCCCCCCCCCTCTCCCAGGGAAGCGAGAACGCGGACGCTTGTTAGCCGTGTCGCAGTTCAGCGAACGAAATTTATTTCTGGCGGAGAATACGTCGTTTTTAATATCTGGCGCATTATTTTACATAGATTTAAGCGAACTCTGCAAAGTTTTATGGTCGCGCTGTACCGGCGAATCGCACTGAATTGCTAATAAAATTTTCCAGGTCCATAGTTCCCGATATCCTGCAG
This sequence comes from Schistocerca cancellata, assembly GCF_023864275.1. NCBI lineage: Eukaryota > Metazoa > Arthropoda > Insecta > Orthoptera > Acrididae > Schistocerca > Schistocerca cancellata. The sequence continues at coordinate 222,394,867 of NC_064632.1, read as the reverse complement.
TGCGCTGCACTCCGCTCCGCCCACGTTCGCCTTGCAAAGCTGATCGGGAGAATTTCTCTCGTCTTTCCTGAAATATTCCCCGGGACGGTACGAGCCCTCATGACGCTACGTAAGTTGTAATTGAGCCAACTACTAAAGCAGTCTGACCCTTGCCAAGCGCACACTTGAGATGTTCGGATGTTACATACAGCAAATTCGTGGCGCCATTCCAACAAACTCGACCTGACTTGTGCTATTTTACGTTAACGAGTATGAAGTTCTAGGAAATTCCTACTATCTGTGAATTAATTTCCCTCTTCACAGCGTCTGTGTAGGTCTTTTGTGTACTTAACAATAGCTCCGATTATGATGGTAATTCTAGTGCAACGAATAGATCCCAAGCAAAGGGAAAGGGTTATTGCGCTGACTGAATGTTTTGTAAGAGGATTTCCACCTTTATAGACGATAACATAATCTGCTTGTTTCAATACAACAGTAAAATTATAAACTTCGCTACATACTAGCTATCGATAGACGTTAATTACGCTGAGGGATTAGATCTACATTCAGAAACAGCTTGTACGGACTTGGATGCCCCAAGCTAGAGTCATCGGTACAAATGGACGCTACACAAAGGCGTCTAAAAATACAAATCCTCTGATAATTTAACTATTTCACCTAACGAGTCCCGGATATTCTTGTCGATAGTCTGACTTCGTAATCAGTATGAGAAGAAATCCGAACTATCACGAATTCAAAGAATTTTCGCTTCTACTGCGTCAAGGAATGAACAGTCTGTCACTTTGAGATGCGTATTTTTACACACAATAGCGAATGTTCCTCTTCATGCGTGGGAACTCTGATTTCCCTTATTTTATCATGATGATTATTTCTCGATATGTAGATGAGAGCCAACAGAATATTTTCGATATAAGACTTCAAACAAGCAAGCACATTAACAAATTCGCTCGATAAAGTCCACTACGAATTACAAGTCAAGAATCGCAGTAAATCAGTAGCAGTATACCCTTCTTAGTAGTATATATATATATACAGAGTGTCCCAAAAAACCACCGACAAACTTTATGGACAGGTTCCTTGTACAGAAAAAAGCAAGAAATGTCTACTAAACATGGGCTCTAGAAAGCTTACTTAAGAAGAATGAGCACTTGTTCACATTCCATAGTGTGAAACATATCTCTTCTAGTGTAAGATCTTTGCTTTCCATATTTGGTGAGGAGGAAATGCTGACTAAAACAAAAAGAAAGTGTCTGGTAAACATGGGGTCTAAAATGCGTACTGTAGGAGCTACGAGCATTTGTTCATTTGTGCTAGTGTGGAACACATCTTTTGCCATTTTTTTTTTTTTTTTTTTTGTGTAAGGAACCTTTCGCTAAAGTTTGACGCTGTTTTCTTCGGACACCCTGCAGGTGTCGCACTGTAATTCCCTTACTTTCGGTAACATTTCAATTAAAATTCAAATCAAGTTGATCTAAACTGGTGACATCTCTCTTCACAAAATAATACAAAGCTTATTTTTAACTTATATTAAAATATTTTCAGACGACCACGGACTCAGTCGGGCGTTACGTCACCACCACTGTGCTATCGCCTCGGTGTCGGCAAGTTGGCTCACAACGACCGCTTGTTGTTGCTCCACTGCTCGCGTCAGTGCCAGCGTGGCTCCAGTAATTACATTTTCCTGGAACAGTTTTAAGCTATTTAGTAGGCAGAATGTTCCCCACGCCAGTAGTTCAAATATTAAAATTAGGGCATGATGGTCGGTATAAGCCAAGTGTCACACTTCTTTGCTACTTGCACTAAGAAACTATGCAAGGAAGAATTGAGTTTAACGTCCCGCCGATAACGAAGGCATTAGAGGTGGAGCACAAACGCAGAATCTATAAAGGGTGGGGAAAGAAACTGGTTCTACAAAAGGTTTCTGTAAAATCACAGTTCAACAACTAACGTGTAGTTAAGTAAAAGAAAAGATTTGCTGTTTTCTTCGGGTAATGTGCATAGTAAATTGTGTGTGATGTTTAATATACGTGAGTTTCGGCTGAGTGTGTAACAAGACAACCGTTAAACAATTTTAATTCGCTGTTAGCTCCACACAAAGATCTATTATTAATTAAAAACTTTCTCACGTTAATTGTTTTCAGTGTAAGTGGCTGAACAATACATCACCTCACACATCTTAAACACCACGAATGAAAGAAATAAAAACCAAAAACACCCTTAAAAGTGGGAATCATTTCCCGAAACGTGTTCTGCAAAAGATAAATAAAAAGTTCGTGACTGGCAGCAGAAAAGTAATTTTATAAACAAATTCATTGTTGTTACAGCAGCGGCGTTTTACCAACCATTTCTAATGGATTAAGTGAAAGAATCTGTATCTTACTTTTTTTGGTTTGGAATGTCTCATTCATTTATGAAAGAAAAAGTGTTTCCAAAAAACCTACTGGACGGTTGGATGTTAAGAAGAATTCCTCTGAAAGGTGCTAGAATACAAGTTTTATTGACATACCACCGGTTACGGGACCTACAGCCGCGTCGTCATGTGTAACCTACATGGTAAAGAGTAATACATAGTGTCTCACCTAAGTGAATATTAAAATTAGTGAACGAGATATCTCAAATAGACTTACAATGGTGAAAGGTCATAGATGAATATCAAAATTAGTGAACGTAATATCTAAAACAGACTCACAATGTTGAAGGGTCATGGATCAGTAAATATTGCCTACTTTACATTGGCGAACGAAGCTTGAAAAGAAGTGCTCCACTGATTCCGGGAAAATTACTGACGGGTGGAGCGTCTAGATACAGATTCTCGTTTTAAAATTTACCTGCATCTAAAAGAAGAACAATTAAATGATGAGAGGATGCAATTTTTTAAAAAAGGCGAACTTACAACAAAAAAAATAGACACTACTAACGATGTGTATCAATAAAACAAATATTTCAACAACTGTCGGCGTAACTCTTTCTAACATTTCGTCTTTCAACAGCTGCTGATGCCTGGAGTACAAAAAACTTCGTGACTACTGGACGGCGTCGGAATTTAACATGTTGTTGCGTAAGTTGTGCAAAAATTGAATTTTTACTCGATTAAGTGCAGTGAACAAAGTGGACTTGTTTTCGGGAGACTGTGGGCCCAAATTCATATCCGGCCATCCACGGGTACGTGTCTGTTCTTTTTTTTTTATCTTAATATGCAACTATGCAAAAAGACACAGTTTGTTTCCTTTCCCATACTCGTCCAATACGAGTTTGTCTTCTGTCCCTACTGATCATATCGTTATCGAGGAGTTATAATTTTGTCTTCTTTCGTTTAGAAGGCAACGGAAGTATACCGAATTGAGTTATCGAACTGATGAAATGCCCATTCAGTCTGAGAAGATCGTATTCATTTGCTAATATACGTGTCGCCGAAAAGCGAGTGGTCCAGTGTTACTCGTTTTTGCAGTGTAGACACACAGAGTCTCATTAATGTCCCATCTCGAATTGCTTATATTACAGCGACGCGGAGCGTAACTCTCATAACAGTACACACGACAGCGTTTTTAATTAAAACCTGCGCACCTAAAACGTAGAGGAGCAAGTTTTTTAATGCAATGTTACTTTATACTAGCTTAATTGAAAGGGAAGTCATAATACGTTGTGGATGCGAATGTACTAGATCCATTTCCCATTGACAGTGTTAAATTTATTTTCTTCTTTGTAGAAAAAAAAATCAATGTAGCATTAACAGACTATCTTTTGCAGTTCACCTACTTGTTGATTGTGCGTTTCAGAGATCGCTGCATTTGTATAAAGTTCCGTTCAGATATGAGAAATTTACAAACCACTTAAACAATTCTTTCTACTTTGTAATAGGAAATCGGAAGACTGGGATAATGGAGCACTTCCCAACATGTTAGCGACCTCAAACTCGGTTTAGCTTACAGTTGCGGAACATCATATTGAACTTTCGTGAGCCAATTTTATCTTATCATCTTTCTTTATTCTGGATCATATTTACGTCTGGAACTATTTCTGGAAACAGTAGAATTTCCATGATATTAGCCGCACTTTAATACAAGGGGCGTTTAGTACGTAATGCAGTACATTTTTTTTCCTAAAGCAGGCTGGTTCTATCGAAGATTCCAATATAGCACGTTATTCTCCAATTTTTTGGCTGCAAAATATCATTTTTTCAACACAATCTGCGTGAGCCGTGCGTGGCTCGTGTTCGTGCCATTTCTTATTTTACATCTTGCTTTTACCGTACTGCCACCTCGTTATGTTAATTTTCAATTACCGGTGTCACTTAGTTGCTACCTTGCCTGCCCGTGAGCGGCAGCAGCAGCGCATATCGATATAGGCCCTACCGTATTATCTTTGCTGGACTGCTATTACTTCCCGGGCGTCGTGTGTCGTGAGTTACTTCGGACCTGGCAGTGTTTGAGTTGGCACACGGCGTGAGTTCAGTCGGGGCGCGGCAGCAGTGAGGTCCGGACCGCCGTGACTCGCCCGACGGTTGCCGACACACACGACTGGAATGGCGACGACTTTGGTTGGTCGTCCGTCGACCGTCTTGCCGGACGACGTGTATTTCACAGGCGATCGCTTATGGATTGGCTGTGTGTGCCGACTCGTGATTCCTCCCTGTTATTGTACAGTCACTGCCGTTAGCATTGTCTAGTTCTTCGTGCAAGTGTTCGTGAAACTGTGTGTAGCTGGTGTGATTTTGACTAACAAGTTATTTTAAATGTTGTCGGCGTACTGGTTCTGAGCAGTCGGTCGGTTGACGTGGAGCAGCGAGGAATTCTCGGCGGGGCGTAATTTGGCCTGGCCCGCTGGTGTTCTCTACGCGGTGTCAGAGAGTGTGGCGCTGTTCCCATTGCTACGAGGTCTGTGGCTCACCGACCCTGGACACGAAACTTGAGTTTTGATTTAACCGACCAGCAAGTCAAGACTGTTCACATTGTGTCATTCGGAGTTCATTGTCTGCTGTTGCGATATTCCCGGGAGGAACAACGTGGTTTTCAGGTTGGAAATTCTAGCCACCCTCCAGTGGAGTTTCACTGTATTTGGTTAATTGAATTGGAGTGCACCAGAAGATTCTTCTGCCTTGTGACCGTCAACGTTCCGGTCATCTGGCCTGGGCGTTGACGTAAATTTCAGGCAGTGTAGTTTCCTCATTGTGTTGTTACTGTCCAGCATGGTGTGTAGTTTGACTGCTTCGTGTATGATTGGTTGTGGGCGCCAATATCTTCTACGTTGTTCCGTTCAACTCACTGTTGCGCCCTGGTCTGGTGAAGTGCAAGTTATCTTGTCGCTGCGTCCACTGACTGTCGGTCAGATGGTTTGTCGTCGGAACGTGAATGGTTGGCCCGACTGCCTGCCTCACCTAAGCGAGCGTTAGTGTTTGAATTGCAGGCCGATCGACCCTCGAACATCTGGGCGCCGTTGTGTGTACTGCCTTTTTTTTTTTTTTTTGAATTTGTACTTGTTGATACTTGTATGGCTTCTAGCCGGTTTTGTGTTTTAAATTAGAGTTGTTTTACTCTTAAGGCCTTCAGACTAGTTTACAGTTTCACATAAGCCCTTTGGCATTTAAAAAAAATTGAATTTTTATGTCTTCGGCCATCAGCCGATTTGAATTTAACTGCCGCGCGGGATTAGCCGAGCGGTCTGGGCGCTGCAGTCATGGACTGTGCGACTGGTCCCGGCGGAGGTTCGCGTCTTCCCTCGGGCATCGGTGTGTGTGTTTGTCCTTAGGATAATTTACGTTAAGTAGTGTGTAAGCTTGGGGACTGATGACCTTAGCAGTTAAGTCCCATAAGATTTCACGCACACATACACACACTTGAATTTAACTTGTTTACTTCAACCTACTGAATTTTTAAGTCTTCGGCCTTCAGCCGTTTTCAGTTTCAGTTGTTTGTTCTTAAGGCCTTCAGCCGAAATTAAGGAACTGTTTCATGTATGGACTTTGGTATTTAAAAAAAATTAATGTTTTGGAGTTTTAAGTGTTCGGCTTTCAGCCGACTTGAATTTAACTTGTTTACTTCAGCCTAACTAAAGAACTGTTTTCAGATAAGGCTTCTTTCCTTTTAAATTTATGATTATGCTTGCGTTTTAAGTTATTGGTCTTCAGCCGTTTTTAAATTAAGGTGGCTTTCAGCCGGTAATTAAGTCCCAAAGATGAAAGCTGTGTGTTAAAAAAAATTTTTTTTTTGGCTCTTGTAATGTTTGATCAAATAATAAAGTTGTATGTTCGAGTGTAAGTGACAGTCCCCTATTTTGGCCCCTTTCCACAATTTATTTTAGCTGTCCTGTCCTGCGCGTTAAGCAGGGCATATCACTGCGTTTAATGTGATGGCCTTAAGCCACCTTACTGAGAGGGCCTGTATGCCTTCACGATACCACTCTACTGGTCGACGTCGGAGCCAACGTGCTGTTTCATCAGTAACCTTCCCATCATCCTCACTGGGACAAACAGTTGGAAGTCGGAAGATGAGAGATCCGGGCTGTAGCGTAGATGAGGAACAACAGTAGAAAGACGTTTTGTGAGCTCCTCTCGAGTATGAGGCCTTGTGTTGTCATGGAGAAGCAGTTCGTTTGCATTTTTGTGGCGACGAACATGCTGAAGTCGTTCCTTCAGTTTCCTGAGGGCGGCACAATACACTTTAGAGCTGATCGTTGCATCGTGAGAGATGACATCAAACAGAATAACCCCTTTGGAGACTCAGAAGACTCTCGCCATGGCATCACCAGGTGAGAGCGCAGCTTTGAACTTCTTCGAAAGAGGTGGTGTGGCGCGACTTCTTGGATTGCCGGTTTATTTCCGGTTTTCGACGAGATAAACACATATTCCATCCTCTGTGACAAATCTATCTATCCATCTATCTCTTGAACCTTGTCCCACAGTTATGCAGGGCCAGCCATCGTTAATCGGATCTGGCATGTTAATGCCCTTCCTGCCACCACCCTGTACCCCCCGGGACAGAGTTAGTATACCCCAACTGTCTGCATTGAGTGTAATCCAGGGAATAGTGTGAATGTGTTCAGATGTCTGCGAGCCGTGTAACTGAGGCGGAACATGGGGACCAGCCCGGTATTCACCTAGCGGGATGTGGAAAACCGCCTAAAAACCACATCCAGGCTGGCCGGCACATCGGCCCTCGTCGTTAATACGCCGGACGGATTCGATCCTGGGCCGGCACGCCCACCCGAGTCCAGGAAGCAGCGCGTCAGCGCTCTCGGCTACCCTGGCGGGTCCTCTGTTGAAATGTTCGACAGAAAATTTTCACGATCAGCCTCGTGTCGCCCAAGCAGTTCCACACAGATGATCTTTGGCTGCTCTTTGTGGTCTCCTGTTAGGCGGCAAGGAACGCAGCGGGCGCACAACTTTGGGTACCCCAACTGGTGGACGAGTGTGTCAGCACTACCACCGAGACGTCGAGTTGAGCAACGAGGTGTTTAATTGTGATCCTTTGATCACATCGAGTGAGAGTGTCCGCATGTTCCAACACTGCGTGAGTCACCGCACGCGGCAGATCGCACAGGTTTGCGTGACCTTCTTGCGGTGATGACAGACGCCTCGCCCGTTGACTCACCGTACTTTTGTTCACTTCCAGGTCTCCGTACACATTATCCAAGTGCCTATGAATATATCTGCAATGCTCTGGTTTTTCGCCAAAGGAAACTAAGTGACAGCTCGGGGTTGGAACGCATCTCCGTTAAAAACGCCATTTTCAAGGCTACGTATAACGCTGACGCCTACTGGAGCATCAATAAACTATAGTGGTTGAAGTGGGGATATTTCGCGATGCACCACAACAAATTCCGAATTTTTTCAACCGAAATTGGTCGTGAAAAATATGTGTTGCATTACTTATTGAACACGTCTTGTAGCTATTGAGGCAGTGTACCGAAGAATTAATGCTTGGATATCTTTGACATCATTGAAATTATTTTGGGATGTAGACTCTTGATCTAATTTCCAGTTCCAATAAGAGCCCCATGCTAGGAAAGTAACACAAGAGAGTGAAAAAACTACAAACTGGTGAAAACTGTCAACGTTATAAAATTGTTAAAAAAGAAGCAATACACGGAGCTGCTATGGCCAGTAGAACCATTATCAATCAACTTATGATCTATTAGAAAGAAAACGCATAAAATTTTGTCTAAGAGGTGGCAAAAACACGGAAAAGGTAGGGAAGAAAACACAACTGTACGTGTATGCGTGCGTCCATGCATAAGAGCTCAAGCGCACCTTTTCTGTGAATATGTGTGTGTGTGTGTGTGTGTGTGTGTGTGTGCGTATGTGTGCATAAAGGAAAAAAAATGGATATCGTTTACATGACAATCAAATGAAACAGTGTCAAGAGCATTTGGGACATGCATCAAATGTCGAGTTCCTCATCTACTAATCTCATAGAGACTGACACGTCTACGCCAGTCGAATGCATCAGCAGTAAAGAGGTTTCCAGGAATATGAGCCATTCACAGCTATCAGACGTAATGACTTGCGAGGATTCGCCTAGGACGAGAGTCAGCACATTATTTTAATCCTCGAGTATATCGTGAAGACCGGGAATTTTAGCTGAGAGACCAGGCCAACTACAAGTAAGCGGATGTATTTGTACTAATGTTGATGGAAAGCTGTTGCCGGAAGGTATTTACTGTGACGAGCCAGGCAGTACCCAGAGATGCTGAGGGAGATGAAATTAGAGAAAGCAAGGGAACTTTGTACAGCCACTTTTTTGACCGAGCAGCATTGAAATCACTTTTAAATCACCTCATAGTGTACCTTTATGGTATGAATAGCAGAGTTTGCTTGAAACCAGTTCAAGGTTTTCGTAAACATTTTTTTAAGTGAACCGAGTGCCCAACAGGTATAGAAGCATACTTACTGCCATTGTGTAGAAGTACTGCTTTAAGGCTTCTTTTTGAAGAATCAATAAAAAGTCTCCACTCATCAGGAGCATATTCTACACTCCTGGAAATTGAAATAAGAACACCGTGAATTCATTGTCCCAGGAAGGGGAAACTTTATTGACACATTCCTGGGGTCAGATACATCACATGATCACACTGACAGAACCACAGGCACATAGACACAGGCAACAGAGCATGCACAATGTCGGCACTAGTACGGTGTATATCCACCTTTCGCAGCAATGCAGGCTGCTATTCTCCCATGGAGACGATCGTAGAGATGCTGGATGTAGTCCTGTGGAACGGCTTGCCATGCCATTTCCACCTGGCGCCTCAGTTGGACCAGCGTTCGTGCTGGACGTGCAGACCGCGTGAGACGACGCTTCATCCAGTCCCAAACATGCTCAATGGGGGACAGATCCGGAGATCTTGCTGGCCAGGGTAGTTGACTTACACCTTCTAGAGCACGTTGGGTGGCACGGGATACATGCGGACGTGCATTGTCCTGTTGGAACAGCAAGTTCCCTTGCCGGTCTAGGAATGGTAGAACGATGGGTTCGATGACGGTTTGGATGTACCGTGCACTATTCAGTGTCCCCTCGACGATCACCAGTGGTGTACGGCCAGTGTAGGAGATCGCTCCCCACACCATGATGCCGGGTGTTGGCCCTGTGTGCCTCGGTCGTATGCAGTCCTGATTGTGGCGCTCACCTGCACGGCGCCAAACACGCATACGACCATCATTGGCACCAAGGCAGAAGCGACTCTCATCGCTGAAGACGACACGTCTCCATTCGTCCTTCCATTCACGCCTGTCGCGGCACCACTGGAGGCGGGCTGCACGATGTTGGGGCGTGAGCGGAAGACGGCCTAACGGTGTGCGGGACCGTAGCCCAGCTTCATGGAGACGGTTGCGAATGGTCCTCGCCAATACCCCAGGAGCAACAGTGTCCCTAATTTGCTGGGACGTGGCGGTGCGGTCCCCTACGGCACTGCGTAGGATCCTACGGTCTTGGCGTGCATCCGTGCGTCGCTGCGGTCCGGTCCCAGGTCGACGGGCACGTGCTCCTTCCGCCGACCACTGGCGACAACATCGGTGTACTGTGGAGACATCACGCCCCACGTGTTGAGCAATTCGGCGGTACGTCCACCCGGCCTCCCGCATGCCCACTATACGCCCTCGCTCAAAGTCCGTCAACTGCACATACGGTTCACGTCCACGCTGTCGCGGCATGCTACCAGTGTTAAAGACTGCGATGGAGCTCCGTATGCCACGGCAAACTGGCTGACACTGACGGCGGCGGTGCACAAATGCTGCGCAGCTAGCGCCATTCGACGGCCAACACCGCGGTTCCTGGTGTGTCCGCTGTGCCGTGCGTGTGATCATTGCTTGTACAGCCCTCTCGCAGTGTCCGGAGCAAGTATGGTGGGTCTGACACACCGGTGTCAATGTGTTCTTTTTACATTTCCAGGAGTGTATTTTGAAACGTGCCGTAAATCCAGGAACATCACTGCAAAACACCAGGTCACCTTCTTGAGAGAAGAAAGATACAAACTTATTTCCCTCGATCGATACCAAGAAAAGGATGTACCCGGAGCCAACATATGTTTATCTTTCAATCCAGATCCTAAAACCTCTGCCGATTCTTTAGAGCTGGCCGGAGTTGCCGAGCGGTTCTAGGCGCTACAGTCTGGAACCGCGCGACCGCTACGGTCGCAGGTTCGAATCCTGCCTCGGGAATGGATGTGTGTGATGTCCTTAGGTTCGTTAGGTTTAAGTAGTTCTAAGGCTACGTATAACGCTGCCGCCTATTGGAGCATCAATAAACTATAGTGGGACCAGCCCGGTATTCACCTAGCGGGATGTGGAAAACCGCCTAAAAACCACATCTAGGCTGGCCGGCACATCGGCCCTCGTCGTTAATCCGTCAGACGGATTCGATCCAGGGCCGGCGCGCCCACCCGAGTCCAGGAAGCAGCGCGTAAGCGATCTCGGCTACCCTGGCGGGTCCTCTGTGGCAATGTTCGACAGAAAAATTTCACGATCAGCCTCGTGTCGCCCAAGCAGTTCCACCTCAGAAGTTGAGTCCCATAGTGCTCAGAGCCATTTGAACCATATGATACTTTAGAAAGGCCTAGGTCTCTAACTAAATCGTTCGGTTCAGATTGTGAGAATGGAATGGGATCGGTTGTGCTAGGATCGTAGCAATCTCTGTCTTCTTCACTATCACCTTGCTCAGCCAATGGCTCGTGATCGTCTATATCATCCAAAGAATCTGGAGGGGAGGGTATTGGTACTTCAGGTCTATCAGGAACAGGGCGATTGGCTGATTGAATGTTAGGGTAAGAAATATCCTTTTTGTTTTTCAATTTGAAACCTCGTACGTTGCAAGAACGAAAATAGCAGTCATCACTATGATTTTTGTGCTCCCTCCAAACCACCGGTATTCCAAAACGTAAGGACTTTTTTTTACGTTGAAACCATTGCCTCAACACACACTGAGCAAACTTTGTGTGGGGCCCAAGGCTTATCTTTATCGCCCAACTTTATACCAAAATATGCAAAATATACTTTTCCAACAAAATCGGAAATGTTTCTTTGTTGCTTTTTAACGTTTTAGTTACCACAAATTTGGCAGAAGCAATCTGGCGAGTTTATACATCCTGAGGTAGTCATTGTCCATAAAACAACTTCACAACACAAGAAAACAGTCACTACTTTAAAGCACTAGTAACAACACTGAACAGCACAGAGTGAAGAGGTACTGTGAACTGAAGGACAATTGCAGAAGCTCACTACTTGGTGCTGGCGGGGGAAGGGGCAGCGCGACAGACGGGCACTGACATGAAAATACTGCTGGTTTCTCCTAGTTACTCTTTATTTTACATATATCTAGTATAAAAACGGTAAAATAACAGTTTATGGAGATCCTAAAAACCAAAATTCAAATTCACTAGAGTGCTGAAATATCGAAAAAAGCTAAAACTAGACAAGTAGTTTGTGAAATGACTGTACGTGATGGAATTTTTTCACTATTTTTCCCGAAATCAGCGTCGAAAACTCTATAAACATCACTTACTAAATTTACAACAATTTTTATGTCGCAGACCTGTGATAATTAACTATCTCTAAAATGTAATGCACAAAAATAACATTTAGTCTTCCGGCACAAGTACAAATTGTGAATAAGGTACAGAAACTGGTCTGCTTAGAGTTCCTCACAGTGAACATCATGGGACTCCTTTCTCAATGCCAGTGTATCTGTGTTTGTCATGTACTGGTTAGAAGTCGTTTGTTTCTTTTTTGTATTGTACCCACTTCTAAAATTTCAGACGAACATGTTCTCCATTTCTGGACACAAATATTACGTTTATAGTCTAAATATGTCAACTTCAGCAATAAAAAACTTAAATTTATTAATATTATTATAATTATTGTACCAGCCTCCAATTCGATCTACTATATATTTAACAAAGGATCGTTCTAATAGAGTAATGAATTTATAATGTTAAATTTTCTGTAGAAACATATCACTCACTTGTTTACAAAATACGTAAAACCTACAAAGAACTGCTACACCCCAAAATGCGCGAATCGCTGCATTACTGACCAGAGAAGAATGTACACTAATTCGAAAAGTTGGTTTTGATGTTTGTGGAAGATAATATTCATTTTATGGACTTCTGCAAAACGATTCTCTTTTAATGTTTTTCTTTTAAAATACATTTCTAAGTCAGATTCATTGGTATTAGTAGCCCTGTTCAGGCTAATTCTTGCCTTTGTCCACATTGCAAATTTGCTGTGACGCAGTTAAGTGGCATGATGCGGCTCTGTGATGAAGACGAGGAGTTCGTCAAAAGGGAATGGTGGAGACTACGACATTCCTCACAGAGAGACTGAGCGAAGAGGATTGTAATTCCGCAAGTAAAGTTCCAAGAGTTGAGAGAATAGCACGGAAGAGACAATGGTGACCCGTTCTGCAGAACATGGCGCAGGAGAACAGTGCGACGAACCGCCAAGCGCATTCTACGTGAAAATGTGCGGCGGATGGCCGCATTGCACTCGCGTACACACACAGTGCTTACATTAATAGAGATGACGACGAAGACGCACGAATGTCTGCTATGTCTCCCTGCCTTTGATATTCATGCGGTCGGAATTAATAAGGTCCTTCAACAAGGCCCTGGTACTACCAGCTGTTGGATTCTGGGGCGTACACCTTTTGTCGCGAAAGACAGACACGAGTATTATTTGACTGGTGGCCGCAGTCATTTATGCATACGCATAATACCGACCTGGTAAGTTCTGTTATTCTCGCCTAGGTATACGTTTCCGGCGTTTCAGGCTGAAAAGTCTAATTCATTTATTATAGAAAGGAGGATGAACAATAGTTTCCGAAAAATGTTTTAAAAGAGTCCGTATGGACACTGCACAAGATAATAGATATCGAATTTTCTTTCGTAGGACGTAAAATGTGGGAGAGTGATTTGACAATTGCTGACACATAACTGTCTTCTTAAAAATGTGTTTTGTGAATTAAAAACGACAAAAATTCACTGTAAAATCGCCTAATTGCGGAATTCATTCGAATAATTGTTTAATGAACACGGATGATGAAACAGTTACTGAACAGGTTACTGCCTGCTAATGTAATGACTTGAATGCAGTATTATGAAATAATCAGAAGCAATTGTAATTAGTGTGTTATTCCTTTATTCACCTCAAGACGAAATCAATTTTTCCACCTTCTATGAACGATATTCTGCAGGATTGGTTTTAAGAAGTTCTTTCACAGATTTTCGGTTTAGGTAGATAGAATAAATGATTTCTGTCCTCCTTCGACTTAATCTTAAAATGGTCGAGCGAATCCTGATCAGGTTTGAGATTCACATGTATTTAAGACCTTCCAATATAACATAATTTCAGTTGACCTAACTTTGTTGTTCCTTCCATAAGTTTTATTTATTTCGGCTGAAATGTAGAATTCATTTTCATTCGAATTACGCTCCTAGTAAAACGAACATTGAATGTAAATTTTCGATTATGTGTAGCGATGCCGTTATACTACCACCAGTGACATACACCGTTTCCAGTGACTTATGCAACAAATAGCAAACAGAAAGTTAAAGCAACCATTTTCAAAATAGATTTTGGCAAATCTCTCAGATGTATTTCTACAGAAATTGGCAACTACGAAACGTTCGTTTTTGCTAGAATTAGCACTGGGAAAACATCCTACAAGGAGAGACTACAGATAAGAGAGAGCCCAGTTCGGCCTAATGAGAATAATAGCTTATATAAAAAGTCGGACGAAGGTACTTGACATCTAACAGTATGCTGCCATTTCACGTCCTTACACCTACTGTTATTCCCTTTTGCGCTTTTCTTTCAAACGATCGCCTGTATTTTTTACTTAGATGTTCAGCAAGTTCCGCTGGGAATGATACAGACATTTCCTTCTCAGTAACAGCAACAACATTTCATTCAGTCCACAACAGTCATCGTACGATACTGAATACTCGAACACAAGTTATTTCATTGCTTCTCATAAATGTTTCGCTTACGGGAGTACAAAATCACTCTATAAATTGTAAACTACATAATTTAGCAACAAAATTTCTGCCTAAGCATTTCCCAATACGATATGGGCTCTTGTATGTAGTTCAATGACTCATTCAAGCAGAGTACTACATAAAACATCAGCCGCCCGCTGTGGTCGAGCGGTTCAAGGCGTTTTAGTCTGGAACTGCGAGACCGCTACGGTCGCAGGTTCGAATCCTGCCTCGAGCAAGGATGTGTGTAATGTCCTTAGGTTAGTTAGGTTTAAGTAGTTCTAAGTGACTGATGTACTCAAATGTTAAGTCTCATAGTGTTCAGAGCCTTTTGAACCACAAAACATCCAGGAGGAAAGCGCTCAGGGATATGGATCGAATCAGATTACAAAATGATAAGCAGAAGCGCCACAATCGTTTACGACACATTATTATGCTCTTACACTGCAAAACAAAATTAAAGGATCACTTTTTCGAAATTCTGTTACTGTCTCCCATCCCAAAGCAAGTGGTTGAAATTTGGCTCAAGGCTGCCAACAACCTTCCTCTGTAATTGTGCAACAGCTTGGAGCCCTGCGACGTCACCCTTGAGCTCGGCGACTCTTGAAGAACCTAGACATCGGCTCAAAAAAAAAAAAAAAAAAAAAAAAAAAAAAATGCCACAGCTCAAGATGATAATGTGAGTTAGAAGATAGAAGAGCGTTAATGAAGTCTCACTGACGCCAAATTTTACCACAAATCTACTCAACGCCACCGTGGACGTGTAACGCGATGGGAAGTTCATCACACCCCATCTTACCTTATTTCACTCCATCCTTTGACGCCTCTGCAATGTAGGTTAGAAACGTGACACCCATATTGAAACCACATGGTTTCTTATGAGTGGCCGAGGCAAATATTTCAGACATACCACCGCTCAGATCCCACGAGAAAGGGGTATGAGATAAAGGAGTTAAGGGAACCATCCCTTCCCTTGGGGCGTTGATCCCCACACATTTCGCAGCGGAAAGGTCAGCTAGCAGTGCGATGGGCAATAGGAAGACGTTCTTGACAACTCTAGAAACTGCTAGAACCTCCTTGGTTTTTCTGTTCCATTCTATATCGTGTGGTTGCAATCATGTTGAACGTAAACTCACTCCTTTGGGGCGTAGTGCAACCACAATTTTAACTCCAGTATACGGCATGGAATCGCTAGGAATCGTTCAGAACCGTTGGACGAAGTTTGAACGTGATCCGAAGCCGCTAAAGATGCTTATGCTTTTTCAGATCTTCTACTTTGTGTCCACATGTGGCGTGATCGTAGGTGGATGTGACATTAACGCGTGCGTGTATGAAATGGCAGAGGGTCCCTCTAATCCCCTCGGTTCGGCAACACGCGCGGTGTCACCAACGCACCTTTACTGTCTGTGTTACGAATGTAGCGGTCACAAACATCGACCCACATTCAGCCTCGCGGCTGTCTTAGCGCCTGATGGTTAGGCAACCCCTCCGGCACCCTGCCTGCCTGCCTGCCTGAATTGAGGCGCTGGAGCAGCCGCGACGCTGAATGTTTGTCGAAGTATCCTACAGGTGCTCAAAAAAGGAGCGTGGGTGGCACCGAGGCTGGTGCCGCATTGGGAGGGGGGGCGGTTAAGGGAACCCTTTGCCATACTACTTCTGCTGAACACCTAATAAAACATGATCATGAGCCATCCAATATGGAACAGGACATGAAAATTATTAGAGTAAACGATTACCACAAAAAACTCCTGAAATTACAGGAAAACTTTCATATACAAAGAGCCCTTGCAATAAAAATGGAAGAATGGAAGCAATTAATGACCAAATCAATGTAAGCAATAATTCACTGATCATGTTAACCACTAAAACAATGACAAACAGAAATGTGAAACATGACCAGAATAAATAAGAAATGAACCTCTCCCTCTCCCTCTCACTCTCACTCTCACTCTCACTCTCACTCTCACTCTCTCTTCTCTCTCTCTCTCTCTCTCTCTCTCTCTCTCTCTCTCTCTCTTCACACACACACACACACACACACACACACACACACACTCTCTCTCTCTCTCTCTCTCTCTCTCTCTCTCACTCACTCTCACTCTCAATCTCACTCTCACTCTTTCTCTCTCTCTCTCTCTCTCTCTCTCTCTCTCTCTCTCTCGCTCTTCTCTCTACTCTCTTCTCTGTCTCATACATACATACGAATAGTAATAATAAATACAAATGCATTCACACAAAGAACATCATATCCACACTTAATAAAATATACACACATCCTAGAACATACAATGAAACAGCTACAGACTGTAAATACATACAAGTTAAACACACAATGGAAAGTGCAAGTGAAGCATTGTAATAAATGTGGGAGAAAAAAACGCTGAAAATCAGCCATCTGAAGTATGGGGACCGAGTAAACCAATCTCCATAACCAAACACATGGATGGGCAAAACTGAAACCGTAAAACCAGGTGACAATTTAATCTCATGAATACTGTGTTGCAAAATTGTTTCCAACCTGAAAAATAAGAGAGAAAAATGAGAAAACGTAACATAGTAACATGTTTGTAATTACTATATAATGCTGTTATGAGTGTTGTATATATATACTATGTTACGTTTTCTCATTATATATATATATATATATATATATATATATATATATATATATATATATATATATGTGTGTGTGTGTGTGTGTGTGTGTGTGTGTGTGTGAAAACAAACATGTATTAGAGGCTGATGAAGGTGCTTCATAAATAAAAGAAACGAAACACGTATGACAAAAAACGAATTGTCTTTCATTTAGTTGCAAAGAAGGAAAACATCTCCATAAAGGATACCTCCTCCGCTGAACAAGTGTTCATAGCTCTTATGCCAAGCATTTTAGAGCTCTTAATAACTATATATGTTTGATTCGAATGATCTCTACTGTCATATGGCTCAATATTGATCATTTCTTTTGGGGCACCCTGTGTAACACTACCAACACATAAAGAGAAGGCTACTATGCGTGACGTCTCATATAGCGGACAGGTTTGGCAGTGCGCTGCGATGACGGTATTGAAGTACAAGCCCTGCAATGTTTCTCAAGTGAATTTACACAATCTATTAGGTAAAAAAATTGATTCCTACGTTACTTATAGCTTTATATGTCGGCTTCATTGTCAAGTGCTCATCATTTCGTTAATGATGATAGTTATTGTGATATTTCACATACAAGTAACATACTGAATAAAATTCGAAAAAAAGTAAAAACTATAGCTTCTATTATATCGCCAGGGACAACAAAGGGGTCTGTATATTACTCCCCTCTTTCTGTGATATCATTTCCTAAAATCTCCTTTAGATATCTCGTGTGGTTTATGGGGTAGGAGGGATGTTATGCATATCTCATTTTTGCGTGAGTACGATGGAATGTGAATGAGCTAGATAAAAATCAATGTTCTTGACACTGAAGCCAGATATTGATCGTCTCCCAAATAAAAAAAAAATTAATTGCTAGCTACATTTCATACGCAGCAATATATGGTCTGATAAGTGCCTAACGCAAATTCATAGCCATCTCTATTTTTGACCGTAACATTTTCGAATTTCTTGCACTGTGTTACTTATATGTGAAATATAACAATAACTATTACCATTAACAAAAGGATCGGCAGTTCACCGTAAAACTGGCATACAAAGTTACAAGTAACATAGAAGCCAATTTTGTTTATCGAATAAATTCTGTAAAATCGTCTCAGAAAGACTGGAGAGCTTGAAGCTCGTTTCTGTCAGCACAGTGCCTCGCCTACCCTGGATCTCTCTGCGTGATGTCACACTTGCATGCCGAAACCCTCTTTTTGTAGTTGTGTTGGTAAGACATGGGAAAGTGACCATGGTAGCTAGTCCTCAGTGAAGCTACGCAGAGTCGCGCCATTGTAAAATTTCTGGCTTTACAGTCATCATATAGGGCTACAAGAAGCGATTCCTAGAGCAGTCGAGAAGACAGAAGTGGCAAGATGACGTAATGTGGTGTGAGGTACCGATGACAGATTGTTCGTTCGGTGCAGGTATCGTGAGAAAGACAGGATAAATTGTGGTCCTCCTCCGCGATTGGCTGATGCATTCGGAAGTTGCGCGCCAAAATATTAATTTTCTGTTATTAATATTAGACAAACTAAACAGCGTATTTACTTGCACTTCAAATTAAACCATCTCTCAATAGCGTGTTATCAGTCCAGTATTTCACAAGTATTCTTCGGATGGCTCCTAAAGTGGATGGCCTTTGTTCGGCTGTGAGATCAGAGCTGGTTTGGCAGTGTCGGAGGACAGACGTGTTGTCTGTCGCAGTCAGTGTCAGTTACGATTTCATGAGTAATCCTTGGTTTGTAAAAATAGAGCTGGTTCAACAATCTCGGAGGACGGACAACTTGACCGCCTCGGTATAAGTTGAGACTTAATTTGCAATGTCCACTTTGTAAATGTGAGAGCTGGTTCGCGCAGTTTCGGTGGACAGACATGTGTATGCCGCGGTATGGTTATTTGGAACATACAGTTGACACCGGTGTTACAGTAATCACGGAAATACGCAATTCATTATTTTGTTGAAGAATAGACACATTGCCGTCCTTTAAAACGACCAGCTAAAAGTTACATTGCTTTACAGCTATTATCGGTGCATTGCCGTCCTTTCAGTAAGACGAAAGATTCTTTACACTTTTTTCTCTATTGTGTCGGCACATGCCGTTCTGCACTTATTTATGTTTGAATGCGTTCAAATGGTTCTGAGCACATCTGTGGTCATCAGTCCCCTAGAACTTAGAACTACTTAAACCTAACCAACCTAAGGACAGCCTTCACATCCATGCCCGAGGCAGGATTCGAACCTGCGACCGTAGCGGTCACGCGGTTCCAGACTGAAGCGCCTAGAACCGCACGGCCACACCGGCCGGCTTGAATGCGTCATAAAGACGTTAACTTCGCATTGTTACAAATAAAACGAACACAACACCTTGAAACGCGTATGTGTTTGGTGCAGCGGTGGCGAGCCATGAGAGAATCTCTGACCAGAGAGTTATTTATCGTTGCTAGTCTGCGCGAGAGTTCAGTTGAGTGGCTTGTAGGGCGTCGGTAGTAGTAGTTGTACGTAGCGAGTCGCGAGAGTAGTAGTCAGTGCTAGTAGCGCGCGAGAGACAGTCGCAGTTGTGTGTGAGGAGTCGGCGGGCGTCGACATGGCTCTATGGTCGGGATTCAGGACGAGGTATATTGTTAAATAAGGTAATGAAGCAGCATTGCGCTCGTCTGATAATGTAATGGATCTTAAGTGTAATTAATTTGTTCAAGAATCGCCCCAATAATAATTTTGTTTTCAAACCAAGCATTTTAACAAAACAAACATTTTATTGAAAGAAAATTTCCTTTGCTTTTCCTCCAAGAATCAATTTATCATGCTGGTTATTGCACAGGGCCTAAGGTTAGCGCAGCTGGCCTTATAAATTTTATGAGGTTTAGCATAACGTTAATTTTGTGGGGACTTAACATTTTTGCACATTTTTATTATCATTGACTTTTATTACTGTGGGAAGCTAACATATGGGGCTATTTGCATTCTTATTCAATTCATATCATTTAAAAAAAATTACGGGGAATTTACACATGGCTCTATGTCCATTAATATTTAATTATTTTCCTTCGTTTTTGTGGGGAGGTTACAACCTATACATTTCACAAATACGTGGAGATGGAAGAACTTCACATTCACACCTTTTACTAGAGCATACGAAAGCAGCCCACAACAACAACACATACTGATGATTCTGTAGTCCGTAACGTGGTCTTGCGTCGTGCAACTCCAGACTTTCCAAAGTAGTGTTGAGTTCAACAACTGTCAGTCCATTCTCTCATCTCCAACCTCAGCATATAGCTCCAATACAATTCCATGTTCATCAATGTCTGTGTTTTGGTCACAGCTGTAACTGCATACATCTGGGGCATTGGCCTTCGCACTCTTTAACAGCTCTGTGCTTGCTCGCACCATCTCCTACTTCGGTAATGACTCACGCCCTTGCTGGCGTCAACTTACCTTACAATTGCGATTCACAGGTACAGTGAGAGAACGTTTTAGAATCTCGCTTTAATGGTAATGCACAAATTTTCATTTAGCAAATTGTTGCTTCATTACACAGTGTGAGGCATCATTACATCTATATTTGAGTGCCATTGTTACTACAAACCATACTACTGGAACAGTATTCATGTAATGATGCGTTTTTTCTACTGGCTTACATATATGAGAATTATGTGACTTTTTAATACGTTGGGGCTAATTACCTTATTCTTAGCTAGACCTTTATTCTACCTTCCTTTCATATTTAAAACCAGTGTGTGGTATTACTTTCTATTCTTCATATTACGTGGCATTGTATTTAAACCTTATTTACTACGTTTATGTGATTTATGACATCTCCACGTCAGTGTTGTGTCCTATGTCGACAATACGTTTACTCCCTTGTACTTCATAAACTAGTTGGCGGAAGCCACTTTGCCCATAAATACTACATAACGCCGACTTTTGCCCTTCCTCCCTTACTCTTCATTAAAAATTGGCCGACTTTCCTGTCGCTTAGCAATCATATTTCTCCTTTCTCTCTCTACGTACGTAATTGACCGACTTTTCTGTCGCCTAATAACAATAAGTCTCCATTTATTGTAAACCTCTTTGGTGGGGCTGTTCCTAGGTTATCAGTGTATTACAATACATTACAGTAGAAATCGCTTCACCTTTCAATGTATACTAAAGAGTAACGATATGTCTACGTCGACATACCGAGCGAGGTGGCGCAGTGGTTAGACACTGGACTCGCATTCGGGAGGACGACGGTTCAATCCCGGGTCCGGCCATCCTGATTTAGGTTTTCCGTGATTTCCCTAAATCACTCCAGGCAAATGCCGGGATGATTCCTCTGAAAGGGCACGGCCGACTTCCTTCCCCATCCTTCCCTAATCCGATGAGACCGATGACCACGCTGTCCGGTCTCCTTCCCCAAAACAACCAACCAACCAATCTACGTCGACACAATCTGTATATCGTCTCAAGACAACATTTCATTATTTCCATAATTTTTGTCACCAGAATTTCTGCTATTGTACATTGTCACATTCACTTACATGGTTTAGCGTCTTCCTCTTATGCCGCAGTCTTCTGCTTATTTTTATGCATTATTTCACTTTTGTTATATATAAAATAGCTCTCGTCTTGCTTTCTTATTCTTAAATTTTTTTCAAACATACAGGTTTGTGTATCATTGTTGTAAATATTTAAAAATTGTTCCATTGCAAGCTTTATGATATGTTTTTGTTATGTGCATTAACATGGAACTGGTGTCTTGTCTTATTCATGTATCTTTAATCCTATATTTTGTATATTCTGGCCTGTCTGCATACATTCCATCAAATGGCTGTTTTTCACCCACGCTAAGCAGATGTTTATTCTGCTGGGTTACTTTGTGTCACAGCTCGTTTCTTTGTTGTCACGTTCAGTGTAAGAAAATTTACTCATCTTAACCTTGATAGTAAACAATGTTAAAGAAGACCGGTATAGTTCTGAATGGAAGAAGGGGAAGAACTAACAGCAGGAAAAGAAAGTGAAGTATGCTGTCAGTTAATTCGGGCACTTGATAATCGCCAATTACCTAGCAATACAAAGAACATTATTGCCCTCTGCGGTTAATATTCATAATATTTTTTCATGTCACTGACTGACATCTCATGTAATAATTGTTGTGCCGGTATTTCCATGACAGAATGAGGCACTTCGTTCACAACTCTCTCAGATTCAACCAAGTAATCTAGACCCACAAGATGCTTTTTAGAACTGAAGTGATAACTCTGTCTCCCATAGACGAATGCAGTATACATTTGACCATTTTTTGCTAGCGCCCTCTCACGGAAGCTGGCTGTCACGTCTATGTTTACTAATATCTTGACGTCACTGAACTTCTGTACCGGACTTTCTAGTAACTTACTCCTATCCATCTCTGTTATAATGACATTTTAATCATCAAACCCTGTGTTCACAACTACTTCACCTCTTGCTCTGCTTTATGTGCTCCAAGAACAGTCTTGATTCAAGAATGCATGAACAAATTCTTTACATGTTTTACTTGTGTTACTGGACTTTGTTCCCCATGGTTTTGCTTCTCCTTCTCGCCCACTGGCCACGATTCTATTTTTTGTTGTTCAATCGTGTTTTTGAGAATGATGCCCTCGAACTGTCTAGTGAAGGCTACTGGGCGTACAGTTCCCTTACTAAAGAAATGAAGGATTTTATACGCATCAGCCTGATTTGCTACGTCACAACATGAACAATACCTTTCTTTCTTGTTCACTCCAAATTTCTGCCTTTTGTTGAACTTTAATTTATATGTTATGTTGTGTCTCAGTAAGAACATTTTACTCTACTCCTCTCAACTTACCCTCAGTCGCACTTTTGTCGTCTTTACAAGAGGTTTCTACATGTGAAATGTTGCAACTAAGTATTTCATGATCACTTTTGATATTTTGTAAATTATTCCATTGTAATGTGTGCTTATCCTGACATAGTTTGAAAGCTTTGCCTTGCTCTTGTCTTCAATACTAATTTCATTAATTTTTGTTGCTATTGTCCCCTCTGGATTCTACAAATACTCATTTAACTTTCCGATTTCATGGTCAAACCTCTGAAGTATACATGACTTCCAGACTTCTTCTTTACCCCATTCTTTTGTTTCGTAATCCACTTTCTTGCTGCATCCCTAAGTTTTAGCTTCAAGATTTGTATCCTTTTATTCCATAACATCGAACTTAGCGATAGTTTGAACAATTCCTACCTTAACTTCTTTTACTTCCTCCTTAGTTTTTTTAATTCCTCCTTAGTTTTTTAATTCCTACTTAGTTTTTTTACTCCCTCATCTGTTTTATTACTTAATTCCTCCCTATTTTCTTTTAGTGCTTTACTTAATTGTTCTTTCAAAATTAATTTTAACGTTGATCTTATATCCTGATCAATATCCTGAGTTGGTACTGTGTCAGCTGATGCTGCATGACTTACTTTCTTTACCCCACATATGTTATTAATACTAATGTTCCAGTTATAAATCTAAGACTGCTATATGCAAGCCCAACACTTAAGCTACTTTTCTTCCTCGACGTACTGCCTCTGATTCTCGTAGCTACTGTCATGGAAATAAGTATTCATATAGTAGGTGGTGACAAACTACGATGGTGTGTTGGGATAGTAAATCACCCACAGCACCGATACGAATAAGTACGATGATGTAGAGTCAGATAACCATGTTCTTGGTAATGAAGCTTCCAGTATGCCATGAATCTACTCTGGGAAAATCAAATGTGTTACACTCCGCACGGTCTACGACAGGGCAAAATGTATTCATACAGCGGACTACTTTCAACCAAACAAACGGCTGACGCAGCCCCGGAGTGCTTGCCACACTTGTTTAGTCGTGTGGCGGCCGTGAAGCAACAGCACGTCGGACGTGGGTGCCGTGGAACAGCAGAATGGGCCGCAAGGGGAAGGAAACGACCATTGAGGAACGAAACAGCGTTGTCGCCCAATATCTTCAACACAAGTCGTATGCCGAAATTGCGAACATCATAGGACGAAGCCGAGCGACTGTGCAGTCTATCAGTAAGCGATATAAGGACAGACATGTAGTAATAAACAGTGAACGACACGGTCGTCCACAGAAGCTTACAACAAGAGAGACCAGAATGCTACTAAGAATCATCAAGAAAAACCCGAAAACGACAGCGTCGGCACTATCCGCATATGTACATGACCGCCTCCGAAGGGACATCACTCCAAGGGAAGTTTGTACTATTCTCAATCGTTTGGGCTACAGAGTCAGGGTCCCGAGACGAAAGCCCTATATCAGCAAAAAGAACAGGAAGTGGTGGATGGAATTCGTGAAATAGCATGTATCCAAGGCAGAAGACTTCTGGGATACGGTATTGTTTAGTGATGAAAGCAAATTTAATATCATGCACAGTGATGGTAGGATTTTGGTCTGGAGAAGACCGAATACAGACCTCGACTGAAACAACATTCAACCCACGGTGAAGCACAGAAGTGGTGGAGTGATGGTATGGGGCTGTATGTCAGCCTCCGGTGTCGGAAAATTAGTGTTTGTGGAAGGTACCATGGACAGATTTGTGTATATGAACATTCTCAATCAGAACTTACAACAGAGTGTTGACGCCTTGGCTCTTCCTAGAAATTATTACTTCCAACAGGACAATGATCCCAAAGCTACAGCGCCAATTGCCCGGCTGTGGTTGCTCTACAACACTCCACACACTCTTAAAACACCAGCTCAGAGTCCGGACCTGCATCCCATCAAACACTTGTGGAGTGAGCTGATAACACGAGTAAGAAAACACGACGTCCGTAGTAAGGCCTCTTTGAAAGAGGCTCTCCTTCGAGAATGGGAAGATATCATGTCGGAAACTACAAGCAAATTGGTCCATTCCATGCCACGGAGGTTGCGAGAAGTAATACATCGGAAGGGTATGCATACGAAGTATTAAACATGTTCTGGCTTTGTTAGAAGTGTCATTTACTGTTGGTTTATGATTGCTTAATTCCCAGCGCAGTAGAGAAGTGGGCAGACGTTTTTGTATTTTGTTTTGTAAAGGCTTGTTCATTCTCGTTCTATATACCAGCATAGCTGCATTGGCGACTGGCCAATGTGTATAGTGCATATCCAATTAGTGTTTTTGGTTTCGTATTGTCAATAAGGGCAGTATACTTTTCCACGCTCTAGTGTATGAATACTTATTTCCATTACTGTATGGGCTGCAGCTCTGCCGCTATGGTGTGCTGAAACTGGCGCATATAACGCGCCTTGTATTGCTAAGATCCAACGGAGAGCAGCGCGCTTCGTTACAGGATCATTTAGTAATCGCGAAAGCGTTACGGAGATGATAGATAAACTCCAGTGGAAGACTCTGCAGGAGAGACGCTCAGTAGCTCGGTACGGGCTTTTGTCAGAGTTTCGAGAACATACCTTCACAGAAACGTCAAGCAGTATATTGCTCCCTCCTACGTATATCTCGCGAAGAGACCATGAGGATAAAATCAGAGAGATTAGAGCCCACACAAAGGCATACCTACAATCCTTCTTCCCACGAACAATACGAGACTGGAATAGAAGGTAGAACCGATAGAGGTACTCAAGGTACCCTCCGCCACACACCGTCAGGTGGCTTGCGGAGTATGGATGTAGATGTACACTCCTGGAAATGGAAAAAAGAACACATTGACACCGGTGTGTCAGACCCACCATACTTGCTCCGGACACTGCGAGAGGGCTGTACAAGCAATGATCACACGCACGGCACAGCGGACACACCAGGAACCGCGGTGTTGGCCGTCGAATGGCGCTAGCTGCGCAGCATTTGTGCACCGCCGCCGTCAGTGTCAGCCAGTTTGCCGTGGCATACGGAGCTCCATCGCAGTCTTTAACACTGGTAGCATGCCGCGACAGCGTGGACGTGAACCGTATGTGCAGTTGACGGACTTTGAGCGAGGGCGTATAGTGGGCATGCGGGAGGCCGGGTGGACGTACCGCCGAATTGCTCAACACGTGGGGCGTGAGGTCTCCACAGTACATCGATGTTGTCGCCAGTGGTCGGCGGAAGGTGCACGTGCCCGTCGACCTGGGACCGGACCGCAGCGACGCACGGATGCACGCCAAGACCGTAGGATCCTACGCAGTGCCGTAGGGGACCGCACCACCACTTCCCAGCAAATTAGGGACACTGTTGCTCCTGGGGTATTGGCGAGGACCATTCGCAACCGTCTCCATGAAGCTGGGCTACGGTCCCGCACACCGTTAGGCCGTCTTCCGCTCACGCCCCAACATCGTGCAGCCCGCCTCCAGTGGTGTCGCGACAGGCGTGAATGGAGGGACGAATGGAGACGTGTCGTCTTCAGCGATGAGAGTCGCTTCTGCCTTGGTGCCAATGATGGTCGTATGCGTGTTTGGCGCCGTGCAGGTGAGCGCCACAATCAGGACTGCATACGACCGAGGCACACAGGGCCAACACCCGGCATCATGGTGTGGGGAGCGATCTCCTACACTGGCCGTACACCACTGGTGATCGTCGAGGGGACACTGAATAGTGCATGGTACATCCAAACCGTCATCGAACCCATCGTTCTACCATTCCTAGACTGGCAAGGGAACTTGCTGTTCCAACAGGACAATGCACGTCCGCATGTATCCCGTGCCACCCAACGTGCTCTAGAAGGTCTAAGTCAACTACCCTGGCCAGCAAGATCTCCGGATCTGTCCCCCATTGAGCATGTTTGGGACTGGATGAAGCGTCGTCTCACGCGGTCTGCACGTCCAGCACGAACGCTGGTCCAACTGAGGCGCCAGGTGGAAATGGCATGGCAAGCCATTCCACAGGACTACATCCAGCATCTCTACGATCGTCTCCATGGGAGAATAGCAGCCTGCATTGCTGCGAAAGGTGGATATACACTGTACTAGTGCCGACATTGTGCATGCTCTGTTGCCTGTGTCTATGTGCCTGTGGTTCTGTCAGTGTGATCATGTGATGTATCTGACCCCAGGAATGTGTCAATAAAGTTTCCCCTTCCTGGGACAATGAATTCACGGTGTTCTTATTTCAATTTCCAGGAGTGTAGATGTAACTGCGCCGGCAGTTGCTTGCTGCCGCCGCACCTGTTGTCTGTGGCTGCCTCAAGCTGCTCTGCAGGCTGCGCCGTCTCGTGGCATGAAGAACCTGTAAGTGATGGTTCAAATGGTTCAAATGGCTCTGAGCACTATGGGTCTTAACATCTGAGGTCATCAATCCCCTAGAACTTAGAACTACTTAGAACCTAACTAACCTAAGGACATCACACACATCCATGCCCGAGGCAGGATTCGAACCTGCGACTGTAGCGGTCGCGCGGTTCCAGTCTGAAGCGCCTAGAACCGCTCGGCCACACGGTCCGGCCTGTAAGTGATGATTAATAAATTAATCCCATGGACTGCGCACACAACGGTGACTTTTGTTCTCGTGACGCTTCCGTACTTCCCATTCCTCAGTTGCCGATACTACTTTCTTTGTAATCGGAAAACTTGTTTTTGTGGCATCAGATATTAATATTTGAACTAAAGTTCAAAAACATTTCGAACATAGTTGAAAGCCTACTTATCGCAGTTCTCATGCAGCTCTCTGGTAATTTACAGTTCACACGAATTACAGTCCTTATATAGTTCGCTGGTCGGTTACAGTTTACATTTCTCGATAATAAAATCTAGCCTCATAATCCCAAAGCACTTCATCTTCAACGATTTTTTCACCGTAGGGGATGTCATGTACGGAATGTTGAAGAAGAGAGAGTGGGGAGTGAGCCAGGGTGATTTGTACGTGCGCATTGTAGACCATTTCTCTCGAAAATATTTCTCTCCTTCATATCTCCTCTGTGGTAAGGTGATCGTTACGAGATTGTCATTTAAGTACATATAAACTGCACTATGTTTTACTACTTTATGTTTGTGTAATATACCGAGACGTTTATTCAACCTCTCCTACGTTGTGGTTGTGAATTGTTACATACCGATGGGTAACGGAAATACACAGCAAATGGTTCAAATGGCTCTGAGCACTATGGGACTTAACATCTATGGTCATCAGTCCCCTAGAACTTAGAACTACTTAAACCAAAGTAACCTAAGGACAGCACACAACATCCAGCCATCACGAGGCAGAGAAAATCCCCGACCCCGTCGGGAATCGAACCCGAGCGTGGGAAGCGAGAACGCTACCGCACGACCACGAGATGCGGGCAAAAATACACAGCAGGAAGCGAGGTTAATGTGTTTAAGTATCCTAAAGACGATGTACTGATACTGAAATTAGTCGATTTAATTTCAAGGCAGGGTTTCATACTCATTAATTATTCACGGTAAATTTAACAAGAATCTTTGTTTTGAATGTAATTTACTAATGCTTGTTTGAGAGAATGATATGTTGTTTGTTGGATCACTTAGCTTGAATACATTATGATTACTGCACTTCTTGCTCACTTTTCGATTGTCTCAGAAGCATTTCAAAGCTAGTGACATTATCTAGGAAGTATCTGCCATAGATGGAGAAACCGTAACTGCCTCACTTTCAAAATCACGGCTTGATTCAAATGACACATCACGCATTTTTGCAGTCTCTGAGTACATACTCTCTCTCTCTGATCGAGAGCTGGACAAGTTAATAAAACTGTTATTTATATTGCATAATTGTTCCTGTCACGGTTCGCGCGCCTGCTCCCGCCGGTGGTTTGAGTTCTCCCTCAGGCATGGGTGTGTGTGTTGTCCGTAGCGTCAGTTAGTTTAAGTTAGAGCAAGTAGTGTGTAAGCTTAGCGACCGATGACCTAAGCAATTTGGTCCCACAAGATCAGACCACAAATTTACAATGTTTTTCCCTTTGATTTGTCCCGCACCAAAACGTATCTGATACTTTAATTGTAACAGGCCGCCTCGCATTTCCCTTTCTGGAAACATATGCAAGATTTTACCAGACCTGTCCGACTTGTAGTCTCTCTGATTAATATTCAGAAACCACTGCTAGATATCATGTTCGATCCTGGCCACGTTCAAGACTAGAAGATTAGCAGGTAAGGTTAAATTTGCCTGTTAATTGGGAACAGAAAGTCAAGCAGCTATTTTAATTTCTATCGACCCTACCGCCCCTATAGTCACGTTGGTTCTTTTAAAAGTACCGAAATTTAGCATCTACAAGACGAGCGCTACATACTCCCATGTTGACTGAACAAAAAAATCAATTACATCAGCAGTAGGTATGAGGTCATCGAGATTTCACTAGGTCGATGATAGTATCCAGATACACTGTCTTCCAGGTGAACACGGACGCAGGCTAGAGACGGCAGTATTATGCTGTCTGGGCTTCCCTGGGATGTGTGGTGGTAATAGAAGGCGCGGTGGCAGCTGTGGACTACGTAAACGCTTCTGACTACCACCTATATCCCATAATGCATGATGTCTTCCCGATGATGATGGGATCTCCCAGTAGAATAAACACCTGTGTCACACGGCCAGAATAATGCTTCAGAGGTTTAAGAAGCATGAAACTGAACTCACGCTGACGTCTCGACTACCAGACCCGACGGATCTGGACGGAACACATCTGGGACAATTTCAGGCGTTGCCTCCACATCCACAAACGAGCAGCCCGTAATTTGCGGGAACTCAGTGACCTGTGAGGAGAAATCTGATTCCACATAGCTCCGGAAACATACCCAGTTTGAATCCACGCCACGCACAATCGCTATCATACGGAGTTCCAGAGGTAGACCAATAAGCTACACTACTGGCCATTAAAATTGCTACACCAAGAAGAAATGCAGATGATAAACGGGTATTCATTGGACAAATATATTATACTAGAACTGACATGTGATTACATTTTCACGCAATTTGGGTGCATAGATCCTGAGAAATCAGTACCCAGAACAACCACCTATGGCCGTAATACCGCCCTTGATAAGCCTGGGCACTGACTGAGCTTGGATGGCGTGTACAGGTACAGCTGTCCATGCAGCTTCAACACGATACCACAGTTCATCAAGAGTAGTGACTGGCGTATTGTGACGAATCAGTTCCTCGGCCACCATTGACCAGACGTTTTCAATTGGTGTGAGATCTGGAGAATGTGCTGGCCAGGGCAGCAGTCGAACATTTTCTGTATCCAGAAAGACCCGTACAGGACCTGCAACATGCGGTCGTGCATTATTCTGCTGAAATGCAGGGTTTCGCAGGGATCGAATGATGGGTAGAGCCACGGGTCGTAACACATCTGAAATGTAACGTCCACTGTTCAAAATGTCCGGTCCCGGTAGCTGAATGGTCAGCATGACGGAATGTCAATCGTAAGGTCCCGGGTTCGATTCCCGGTTGGGTCAGAGAGTTTCTCCGCTCAGGGACTGGGTGTTGTGTTGTCCTAATCATCATTTCATCCCCATCGACGCGCAGGTGGCCTAAGTGGCGTCAACTCGGAAGACCTGCACCAGGCGAACGGTCTACCCGACGGGAGGCCCTAGCCACACGACATTTCATTTCACTGTTCAAAATGCCGTCAGTGCGAAGAAGAGGTGACCGAGAGGTGTAACCAACGGCGCCCCATACCACCACGCCGGGTGATACGCCAGTATGGCGATGATGAATACACACTTCCAATGTGAGTTCACCGCGATGTCGCCAAACACGGATGCGACCATTATGATGCTGCAAACAGAACCTGGATTCATCCGAAAAAATTACGTTTTGCCACGCGTGCACCCAGGTTCGTCGTTGAGTACACCATCGCAGGCGCTCCTGTCTGTGATGCAGCGTCAAAGGTAGCCATGGTCTCCGAGATGATAGTCCATGCTGCTGCAAACGTCGTCGAACTGTTCGTGCAGATGGTTGTTGTCTTGCAAACGTCTCCATCTTTGACTCAGGGATCGAGACGTGCCTGCACGATCCGTTACAGCCATGTGGATATGATGCCTGTCATCTCGACTGCTAGTGATACGAGGCCGTTGGTATCCAGCACTCCGTTCCGTATTAACCTCCTGAACCCATCGATTCCATATTCTGCTAACAGTCATTGGATCTCGACCAAGGCGAACAGCAATGTCGCGATACGATAAATCGCAATCGCGGTAGGCTACAATCCGATCTTTATCAAAGTCGGAAACATGGTAGTACACATTTCTCCTCCTTACACGAGGCATCACAACAACGTTTCACCAGGCAACGCCGGTCAACTGCTGTTTGTGTATGAGAAATCGGTTGGAAACTTTCCTCATATCAGCACGTTGTAGGTGTCGCCACCGGTGCCAACCTTGTGTGAATGCTCTGAAAAGCTAATCAATTGAATGTCACAGTATCTTCTTCCTGTCGGTTAAATTTCGCGTCTGTAGCACGTCATCTTCGTGGTGTAACAATTTTAATGGCCAGTAGTGTAACAAGGAGATAGTCATAACGTATTGACTCATAATTGTACGAGGGGTGTTCAGTAAGAAGTGCAAAAGTTTGTTTTTCTCTGCGGGTTTCTGTTGAAAAAGGGCGTAATTTGCTTTGGGACATCTTGGAACATTCCCTCTTCAGCCCCTATAGTACCGATAGGCGGTGGCGCCTTCAAAATGGCGTCTGTAGCGGAGGTGCGTTCCAAGCACCGAGCTGTCCCTGAGGTTTTATTTAGCGAAAAATCATAGCATCGCAGATATTTATAGGGGGTTACAGAACGTCTACGGAGACCTGGACGTGAACAAAAGCACGGTGAGCCTTTGGGCGAGGCGTCTGTCATTTTCGCAGAAAAGTCGCGCAAACTTGTCCGATCTGCCACGTGCCGGCCGGCCGCTCACATGTGTGAAATGGAAGAAATGGGTTACTCCATCTCTACGACCACGCAAGGCCTTGCACAAGTCTGCCCACTCCAGGGGAGCTCTCGAAACTTCAATGGACTGTTCTTCTTCATCCACCCTCACATCGGATCTCTGACTTGCATCTGTTTACCCTCAATGAAGGATACTCTCCGTGGATGACGAGGAGCCTACTGATGCAGCAACACGTTGACTTCGACATCGAACAATAGAGTACTACCATGCGAGCATACAGGCCCTCTTGGTAAGGTGGCGTAAGGCCGTCGCATTGAATAGAGATTACGTTGAAAAATGGGGTTTTATAGCCAAGAGATTGAGGAATAATGTGGCGTATTGGAATCCTGAATAAAAACAATCTTTTTCAGATAAAAGTGTTGCATTACTTACTGAACGCCCCTCGTATATGTTATGGAAAAGCTAGAAGAAATATTATAAAGTAATTGATCTTAAAAAAAGTGGGGTACTGATCGTTAGAGAGACTGTTCAAAGATTGAGCAGTATAAGCAAGAAGGTACCGGAAAACTATTCTCGTGGTGGTTATGGTTGTGTGACAGTATTTTGCACACAGGGAAGGGACGCAACACGTCATCCGATGGGTGAAATCGGAGCAAACAATTCTTTGTATCTTCATACAGGCATTGATTAAAAAATTATTTTTGACGCAATCCGACGGAAATCGTTATCTGTTGGTGGTGTATGCTATACCTAAGCGCTCCATAAGAGACTGGAAAATTTATAAACGTGACGCCGGCCGTTGTGGCCGAGCGGTTCTAGGCCCTCCAGTTCGGAACCGCGCTGCTGCTACGGTCGCATGTTCGAATCTGCCACGGGATTGGATGTGTGTGATGTCCTTAGGTTAGTTAGGTTCTTTCAATCATGCCATTACACAGCGAAATTCTTTGAAGGCAGATTACGGTGGCATCCTGTATGATGTGGCAACTTTTTTTATATCAGGCAGGCTGTATACATTGTCTACAGGGAACTGCGAGAGTATATTGTATCGCGCCGGCTTTATGACCAGTAACGAGGTACATAATGACTTAAGAGACGAATTAAAAAGTCCATTGGTGTGGGTTCATGAACATGCTCGAAGCATTTCTGTATTCTGATACTGTTCCCATTACTCTATGGAAGATATGAGGAATGACTAGATTCGGAGACCTTTACCATCACGGCTTGTTACGATGGGTGTTAACAAGCAGTGTTGCACTCCCACCCCTTCGTACACTATTCTCCTGTTGTTGCACATAGATGGCTTTGGTATACAC
Source organism: Schistocerca cancellata (assembly GCF_023864275.1). Lineage (NCBI taxonomy): Eukaryota > Metazoa > Arthropoda > Insecta > Orthoptera > Acrididae > Schistocerca > Schistocerca cancellata. The sequence continues at coordinate 222,361,695 of NC_064632.1, read as the reverse complement.
TTACGGAATGTGTTTATATTTTATTTTGATAGTTTATAAACGTTTGGAGACCTTCGATAGACCGTAGTTAAGTACACTTCAATCACAAATGGAGTAAAACTTTACGTTTCACACTTGTTAAGAATACTGAGTTACGTTAATAAACTGTAGAAAAGGAAGAATAGAAACAACCGTATAGGGTCACATAGGGTCTCATACTGGAGCCTCGACTGTTATTATGAACATACATAAGTAATGAGATTAGCGATAAACTTGAAATCAAAACTGGAAACCAAGAAGTGAACAAGTGAAGAAATTCTGTTGCCTTTGAACAAAAATAACGTATGACATACGAAGGTAGAACGACACGAATACCAGACTAGCACAGCAGACGGGAATTCAAAGCCAAAAGTAGTCTTCTAGTATAATACATCATCCTTAATTTTACGAAAAAATTTCTGAGACCAAATGTTTGGAGCGAATCATGGACTGTCATTATGTCGGAAATGAAGACAAAATGGTTCAAATGGCTCTGACCACTATGGGACTTAACTTTTGAGGTCATCAGTCCCCTAGAACTTAGAACTACATATACATAACTAACCTAAGGACATCACACACATCCATGCCCGAGGCAGGATTCGAACCTGCGACCGCAGCGGTCGCGCGGTTCCAGACTGTAGCGCCTAGAACCGCTCGGCCACCCCGGCCGGCGAAAAGAAGAGAATCAAAGTATTCGAGATGTGGTGCTGTAGAAGGAAGTTGAAAATGAGTTGGAATGATAAGATGAGAAATGAGGAGGTTCTCCGAAGAATCAGCGAAGAAAGGAACGTTTGGAAAATACAAGAGGAAGGGACAGGGTAAGAGGACATAAGACCTCAGTTATAACTTCCATGGTACTAGAGGGAGTTGCAGAGAGTAAAAACTGAATGGGAAGTGCAAGTGCAAGTACTATTGTGACAGGAATAGATTGAAAAAGGAGGGGAAGACATGATGGGCTGCATCAAACCAATCAGAATGGTGACGGTAAAAAGACGTTGTAGCGACTTCAGAATGTTCAAAAAATTCCACTGATCTCATAAGAAAGTTAATCATAGGCAGAATAGCAACCATTTCAGATATAGCGCAGTAGACAGAGGGTTGTACAAGAAGTTCATAGCAAATAAAAGTCACAACCTCTCAGGTACTCATATACACTCCTGGAAATTGAAATAAGAACACCGTGAATTCATTGTCCCAGGAAGGGGAAACTTTATTGACACATTCCTGGGGTCAGATACATCACATGATCACACTGACAGAACCACAGGCACATAGACACAGGCAACAGAGCATGCACAATGTCGGCACTAGTACAGTGTATATCCACCTTTCGCAGCAATGCAGGCTGCTATTCTCCCATGGAGACGATCGTAGAGATGCTGGATGTAGTCCTGTGGAACGGCTTGCCCTGCCATTTCCACCTGGCGCCTCAGTTGGACCAGCGTTCGTGCTGGACGTGCAGACCGCGTGAGACGACGCTTCATCCAGTCCCAAACATGCTCAATGGGGGACAGATCCGGAGACCTTGCTGGCCAGGGTAGTTGACTTACACCTTCTAGAGCACGTTGGGTGGCACGGGATACATGCGGACGTGCATTGTCCTGTTGGAACAGCAAGTTCCCTTGCCGGTCTAGGAATGGTAGAACGATGGGTTCGATGACGGTTTGGATGTACCGTGCACTATTCAGTGTCCCCTCGACGATCACCAGTGGTGTACGGCCAGTGTAGGAGATCGCTCCCCACACCATGATGCCGGGTGTTGGCCCTGTGTGCCTCGGTCGTATGCAGTCCTGATTGTGGCGCTCACCTGCACGGCGCCAAACACGCATACGACCATCATTGGCACCAAGTCAGAAGCGACTCTCATCGCTGAAGACGACACGTCTCCATTCGTCCCTCCATTCACGCCTGTCGCGACACCACTGGAGGCGGGCTGCACGATGTTGGGGCGTGAGCGGAAGACGGCCTAACGGTGTGCGGGACCGTAGCCCAGCTTCATGGAGACGGTTGCGAATGGTCCTCGCCGATACCCCAGGAGCAACAGTGTCCCTAATTTGCTGGGAAGTGGCGGTGCGGTCCCCTACGGCACTGCGTAGGATCCTACGGTCTTGGCGTGCATCCGTGCGTCGCTGCGGTCCGGTCCCAGGTCGACGGGCACGTGCACCTTCCGCCGACCACTGGCGACAACATCGATGTACTGTGGAGACCTCACGCCCCACGTGTTGAGCAATTCGGCGGTACGTCCACCCGGCCTCCCGCATGCCCACTATACGCCCTCGCTCAAAGTCCGTCAACTGCACATACGGTTTACGTCCACGCTGTCGCGGCATGCTACCAGTGTTAAAGACTGCGGTGGAGCTCCGTATGCCACGGCAAACTGGCTGACACTGACGGCGGCGGTGCACAAATGCTGCGCAGCTAGCGCCATTCGACGGCCAACACCGCGGTTCCTGGTGTGTCCGCTGTGCCGTGCGTGTGATCATTGCTTGTACAGCCCTCTCGCAGTGTCCGGAGCAAATATGGTGGGTCTGACACACCGGTGTCAATGTGTTCTTTTTTCCATTTCCAGGAGTGTATTTTGATTTCAGATATATAAAAATGCCTTTTCTCCATCGGAAATTGGAGTGCATATTTACATAATGAATGGAACACTGTATGTAAAATTACTTTTAGTTTAACTGGATAACTAGCTGTAACTGAATAAGCTCTGGGAGAAATTTTCAAAGGAGACCTTCGACCTGCTTGGCCTTAAGACGTACAATATGTTGCACTACGTTGACTTGAACGTGGTTATTAGTTTAATGTTCATACCTTCACTCTTTATTTTCTTATAGAATGAACTTTAGATGTGATACTGCTTAAGTAAATAAATAACCTATCCAGTACGAGTGAGGAACGCGAGTATTGTCTAAAGCAGGTAAGATTTCACTTGAAGAAGCTTCTTTAAGGATTTTGGATTTCCTACATTCACACTCCAATAACTGCGTTCACAATCGACAATACAAAACGGTTTACATTACCACTGATTAACAAAACTGTAATAGAAGACACGTAAATGATTTGTGTGCAGGCTTTTGCTCCTTGCCTAGGTTTCATAGCGGGATTTGGCTCTTGTTCAAATGTGTGTGAAATCTTATTGGACTTATCTGCCAAGGTCATCAGTCCCTAAGCTTACACACTACTTAACCTAAATTATCCTAAGGGCAAACACACACACCCATGTCCGAGGGAGGACTCGAACCTCCACCGGGACCAGATTTTGCTCTCAACTTCATTCTTTTTAACACTCTACTGAGAGATGTAAGGCAAGAAAATTTGTTTACCAAGGCCGGAATGGATCCTTCTTACTAAACAGGTGCGTTAGCCACTAAACCACTTCGGCACAGCGGTTCACACAACTGCACAGATTATCCTGGAACGCCTCCTTCCTCGATCCAAATTCTGGTTGCCACCACAGCTTGCTTTAAATTCCCCCTTACATTCGAACAGAATCGCCAAGGCTCTTCACGTTCTGGAATAGCACCTTAGTATCCAACGTAAATTGGGGATATAGTCTGAAACGCAGGTCCAGATACTTACGCAAATGAAATGACACAATTTCAGAGACTGGTCTCGTGCAGAAATGGTTTTTCTTTATCTATACTAAAGCAGAGTGTGAAAATTCTACCAAGGCAGGGAATCTAACTCAGGTCTCCTGCTTACTTGGCAGGTGCGTTAGCCGCTAAGCCACTTTGGTACAGCAATTCACACAACTGCACCGATTACCCTGGCATGCTTCTCTACTCGATCCAAATTATCACTGCCGCCCCAGTTCACTTCAAGTTCCCCCTTACACACGAACAGCATTGCCGAGGTTCTCCATGTTCTGGAGTAGCACCTCACTATCGATCGTAAATGGGGGATCCAGCCTGAAACCCAGGGAGTAAGGATTCCAGAAAATAAGAAGGAAAAAATATTCTATGAAAGTCGTTACGTGGAATGATAGATGTTTTGTTATCGTTATTATTGTTTACCTGTATAACATTTTCACCAAATCCCTAGTATATGTTATTCAGCTTATCCGTCATTGTACCGGGTGGTTATAATTAAACCTTCCATGTTTAACACGTCCTAACACGAAAACTGATTACCGTACGAGTACCAAACTTGGTAACATTAATGTCCAGAGTATGAGGTGCATGATTTCCATGTGTCAGAGACCCACCGTCCCGTTCCAACTATGGCCACTAGGTTCCGTGATCAGTTGGGGTTGGGTTGTTTGGAATAGGAGACCAGACAGCGAGGTCATCAGTCTCATCGGATTAGGGAAGGAAGTCGGACGTGCCCTTTCAAAGGACCCATCCCGGCATTTGCCTGGAGCGATTTAGGGAAATCACGGGAAACCTAAATCAGGATGGCCGGACGCGGGATTGAACCGTCGTCCTCCCGAATGCGAGTCCAGTGTGCTAGCCACTGCGCCACCTCGCTCGGTCCCGTGATCAGTCATCGTGATTCATAGTCTCACACACCTGACCAGTCGCAGTGCACTTGCTGACGTGTCAACATGAGCTTGAACATAAGGAATTGGGCATTACTGGTGAAGCTCTGTTATCAAAACAACAGTAATGCTGCAGTTGCGCTTCGAGAATATCGCCGGTTGAAAGGATTAAGGAAGGGTCTTCTTTCTCCATCTGCTGTGCAGACCATGGTGGAGAAGTTCGAATCATCTGGAGAACTGGGCGTCACTCTGGAAAGAGGCCGCCGACTGGTTGCACCACAGGTGGTTGATTAAATCGTTGTTGCTGTGGAAGACAACGCTGTGCGCAATTCCCGATCGTCAAGCAGTGCGTGTGCTGTGTCACGATTGTTGAACATCCCGTGGATCACTTTACGGAAGATATTTCGAACCATTCTCAAATGGTATCCGTACAACTTCCATATCGTACGGCAGCTTGCACCATAGAGCGCACAACAACGTGTTGACTTTGCTCTCCACTTTCTGGCAAGGGCTGAAGTTGACAAGGGCTGGCCCTGGACCATCCTACGGACAGGTGAAGCTCACTTTTCCTCTGACGGGTGATGTGAACACACAGATTTACTGAGTGTGGGAATCTTCACCTCCAGCCACTGTGCATGAAGCTCCTCTGTATGCTGAACGTGTCACCGTATGGTGTGGCTTCACGGCTACTTTCATCATTCACCCATTCTTTTTTGAACAGGTTGGCGCTCAAGGACCAAAGACGTGCAGCGTGACTGGCCAGCGCTACTGCGATTTTCGTCGCCAGCATCTCATACCTGCACTACAAGAGAGAGACTCATCGAACTCGACAGTTTTCATGCAAGATGGGGCCTCACAGCACATCGCTAGTCAAGTTCATCTGCTTCTCTGAAACACTTTTGGAAACGATCGAATTATCAGGCGATCGTTTCTAAACGCCTGGCCGGCATGATCGCCTATTCTCACTCTCTGTGATTTCTGGTTGTGGGGCTAGCTGAAGGACAGGATTTACCAGGGGAACATTCACACATGTGCTGATATCAAGCACAGCATATCAAGATAAGTAGCCATCATACCTACGGACATGTCTCGTTTTGCTCTGGAAAATGCAATCCCCCGCCTTCAGACTCTTCTAGACACTGATGGGTGCTATATTGAGCCGCTTTTGCAGCAGTAATATTACAGGTACGTAATGGTATGATGTACCGTAGTAGCACATTAAAAGTGTTTGAACTGAACTGATTCTGGATTATTTCTCTTTCCCACGTCCTTTCATTAATGCTACCAAGTTTGGTCCTCGTACGAGAATTACTTTCCGTGTTATAACGTGTTAAATAGGGAAAGCTTGATTATAACCAGCCGGTATTGAATGTATTGCTTAACATGTACTTTTCAACTGGCCTTTTAAGTAAATTTGTTTTAGCGAGTTCTTTAATCTCCTTTGACAGTTTATTGTACAGTTTTATTCCTCAGTAAAAATTGCTGTTTTGAGCTTTATGTTTATTGTTTCATGGAAAATGTAAGTTCAGTTTAAATGTTGTTCCAATAGCATGCTTGTGTAGTAATTATTAATGTGATTTTTGATGTGTACACCTGATTATTAAATATACTCATACAGTGCAATTAAAGTCCCCAGAGTTTTGAACAGATCTTTACTATCAGCTCGACTACTATTATTGGTTCTTATTCTTATGGACCTTTTCTGAAATTTGAAAACTGTGTTCATATTTTGTAGATTTGTTCCCCAAAAAATAACGTGACAGCTAAGAGCCGAATATAAAGTAAAAGACACTGGCTGTTACTGAGGGCAGACTGTTACTGCTGACGGGACTCTAAAAGTAAAATATGCTGATAGTATTCTGTTGGCAAGTACCTTGTGTGTTTAAAACTACTTCAGCCGAGAATCAAAATCCATTCCTAAAAATTTGCATTTGTTAGAGTCTATAAAGGTGTCATCTACATTTAATTTAACGCTGTAATTTTCCGTCTTCAAACTGAAATTTATGGCATTCGTTTTCTTTACACGTCGCTTTATTTTTGACTGACCAATTGTAAACTACTCTGAGGGTTTCATTTGCTTTCTCTGCAACGAGTTCTTTTGTCTTCTTGGTGACTATGATAATGCTGTCATCAGCAAAGATAGGTACTGGTCCTAATATGCTACCCTGAGGAACTCGTATATTAATGCGTTTTTTTTGTTCTGATAAGTGTTTTATTAAAAGTTTAAACATATTTGAGCTACATGTTACCTCATCTTTTTGTTTCCTATCAGCTAGATATGATCGGACCCAGTCGTTAGTTGCCCCTCTTTTTTCTAATGTTTCTTGTTTGTTTAGTAGAATCTTATGCCCAGCAGTTGCAGAAGCCTTAGAAAGATTTAAAAATATGTCTGAGACACATTCGTCTTCGCCGAGATCATCAAGTACGACTTTTGTCAATTGTACTATAGATGATTCTACAGTGTGTTTCTACCCCTCGGAAACCAAACTGTGATTCACTTAAAAGGCTATATTTATTCAATTAATTCATTAATCTATCTTTTATAATTGATTCTGTTATTTCTGAGAACGATTACAGAAGCGAAAAGACCGGTAATTACTTTCCTTTAATAGACATAGAACTCTTGTCTGTTCTAAATACCCTCGAAATTCAAATGAATGTATAAGTATCAATGAAAACACATGATTGAGCAAGAAATAATAAATAAACAGCAAATACTTAGAATGTATAGCTGAATAAAACAGTAGACTTGTTTAAAACGTTCTTTAGCTGCTGGGTTTAAATAATTTGAGCACAAACCATGTGTACCAAATTAGTGGTAGATAATTGAGATAGAGTGTATAAAATTAGCTTGCCTCATCTATTACTCTTTGATAACGTATGCCTCCAATAATTCCATTTTGTTGGTGGTTGTATTCATGATCGGATATATGGGGAACGACGAATCAAAGTATAAATATGCAAACGAATGGACTGGTCACCAGCCAGCGAAGCATGATTTGTATATATAATTTTGGTTTTGTGGTGTATTAAAGCAGTTCCATTCATGTACTTTTCTAGAAGAAAATGTGCAAAATATTGAGTGCACCATAAAACCTTGTCAAGGAAATTCAGTGTACTCATAAAGTGCTGAAGATGATATTTATTATTTGATTCAGAGAGATCGAGGCGAATATTTAAATTATAACGGTGGATTGAGTTATCTTCTGCTTTTAAGTTTAATCATAACTCAATTAGATTGTGAAGGGTACTATCTGGTTTTTCTGTTGGTTGCAGTTTTGAATATTGAGATAGTTTTGGAAAAGAGCACTGAACTTGATTAATATCAAATTTCGGTGGTGTAAAATAAAATAATAAATTTATTTCTTCATATAAAAAGTATAAAAAGATGAATCTTCGACAATGTTTGTAAATTAAACATCAGTTACAATTATATGGTGTGGAGATCAGTGTCTTCGTGAACTGTAGTTCTTTGAGTTTTTGTAACTGGAAACTGTTTGTGATCTGGCTAATGCTGATGATGTATGTTATGATGAGTGCAATGACATGAAAATATTCTTTAAAGATCATTAGATTGGTGAATGAGTTTCACAAATCGATAGTGCAATAACTATAGGTAATCTTAGACAAAATTAGTTGTAATAATTTTACTATTAATCAACTCGAAGCTTGTGGTTGTTAAGTTATGCTTAGCACTACCGGGTATCAGATAGTAGCAATGTTAAGTTAATCATTAATAGTGGACATTCAAGATCTGCCACAGTCGTCAACAGTATGAGGAAATGATTGACGAAAAGTTGTCGGGTTTCCAGCCAGTTGGCGGTGTCAAAGTACTGCGCCGTTTCGAAGAATGTCATACTCAGCATCTACATTTACCCAAGCCTACGGAACTTTTCGATCAAAATGATTTTCATAGTCGTTTGTTACAAGAAGCAGTAAAATCTTGATAGTCACCTACATCTGTTTTAATACCAATTATGAAAGTGATGAGTGATAATGCGTATAGACCTACTTTTTACAAATGTTTTAAAACGAAGCTATATAGATACAGCGGTCATTTTTCACTGCTGTCAAAGCGTATCGGTCTGTCTTACGTAACGGCTCTCTATAAATCTGATGGTGGCTATGTTTGGATCGTCTTGTTGTACTGTCTACACCGTTATATTCCGATCGTTTTTTTAAGAAAAAAATACGTGCTCTGCACAAACACTGACCTTCAGCAGATGCCAGCTCGTAAACTATCGTTCCTTCCTATTTGTTCATTAAAAGTATTAGCCTTTTTCTGGAGAGTGAAAAGCACCTCCAGCACCGTCTCACTTAATTACTGGCCTTCATCTACGCATCATGTGCGGACGTGTGTATACCGGTTTGTGTGTGTGTGTGTCAGCAAAAAAGAGAGAGAGAGAGAGAGAGAGAACGATTGCCGGATAGAGCAGGTAGAGAGGAAGGGGACAGGGAGAGAGAGCAATTGCCTATCGGATGTATTCTGTGCGTGGTGCAATTAGTTTTACATTAAATACATAAAAGGACGGTGTGGTTCATGCAGTCCTTTACCCACTATCGCGAATGTCAATTTCCGTTTAATATCCGGAGACAAGCTCTTTTGTATGGCTGCACAAGCAGCGACCGAAATGTGAAAGTAATCTAAATTCAATGTAAAACCTTGTATGTGAAGCGGCAGCTCGAAATACATACCATTCTCCAGCAATCGTTAGTATTTTTCGAACTCTAAGAGACAGAAATGAAAAATAACCGGTTAGAGAAAATCATATATGACGGTAGTATCTGTTGCCGAAAGAACAGTTACCGTGGATGACCATGCACCTTTGCTAGAAATGAAATGATAATTAAATGGACACCCTAGCTGCAAACAGGCGTAGATGTACTTCATTGGGGAAATGTTGAAAATATGTGCCCCGACCGGGATTCGAACGTGGGATCTCCTGCTTACATGGCAGACGCTCTATCCATCTGAGCCACCGCGGGCACAGAGGATAGTACGTCTGCAGGGACTTATCCCTTGCACGCTCCCCGTGAGGTCCACATTCCCAACATGTCCACACCACTACATTCGTAGTGCGCCTAATAGATGTTTGCCCATCATACTCATTACTCGTGGCAGATTAATCTACCAAGTCCCGTACGAGTTCGGGCATAGCGTGTGCGTTCGCACAAGAAGGTCAATGGTCGGGAGGACATATTTTAACTATACATGACGGTAGTATCAGTTCCCGAAAGAACAGTTACCGTGGATGACCACGCAGCTTTGCTAGAAATGAAATGATAATTAAATGGACACCCTAGCTGCAAACAGGAGTTGATGTACTTCATTGGGGACATGTTGAAAATGTGTGCCCCGACCGGGATTCGAACCCGGGATCTTCCGCTTACATGGCAGACGCTCTATCCATCTTAGCCACCGCGGGCACAGAGGATAGTGCGTCTGCAGGAACTTATCCCTTCTTAGAGAAAATATATAAGGTGGTTAATATACTATATAGCGCGTGTTGGTAATGTTTTTCTTCCTCGGCAGCACCTTACTTTCATTGCAGGGTTCGCATCTACATAATATCAGCTCATCACAAATGTGATATTCATTGGGTTGTCGAATATTTCAGTTTGCAGCACAGTGTGAGCTGTTTTGAAACTTCCTGATACCTAGAGTGTGGCTAGAACAGTTCTCCGCCATGTCCTATCTGCCAAGAGTGCCACAGAAATGATACAGGATTTGGGCTGGACATCATTAAAAGAAAGGCGTTTTTCGTTGCGACGGAATCTCACCAAATTCCAGTCACCAACTTTCTCCTCCGAATGCGAAAATATTTTTTTGACACCAACCTACATGGGGAGGAACGATCACCACGATAAAATAAGGGAAATCAGAGCTCGTACTGAAAGATATAGGTGTTCATCCTTTTCGAGCGCTATACGAGAGTGGAATAATAGAGAATTGTGAAGGTGGTTGGAAAAAAACCCTCTGCCAGGCACTTAAATGTGATTTGCAGAGTATGCATGTAAATGTAGATGTAGAAGAGTGTTAGTCCTGCAGGGTACGCAGGAGAGCCTGTGTGTAGTTTGGAAGGTACTGAAAGAACTGAAACAAGGAAGGCGGGTTGTGGTTCGTGTCTGGGTAGCTTAGTCGGCAGTCTGCTTTCCACAGTAGTGAGGATGCGATGTCTGTCTGCGTTCCTTACGCGGAGCTTCGAGCGCGCGTTGTTGGTTACTTTGTGTTAGTCGGCGCTGGTGCTTGCACTTTCGATCTGTAATGGCTCATTCGTACCGACAGTCTACCACCAGGATGAGCATCAGTATCGAATTTGCACGACCGGTGTATACGTGAAGAAACTAATATTGAATCGCAAGATATGACTGGAAGCCATGTCATGAGCAGTGTGGTCTATATCAGATTGATGAAAGGCGCGATGTGTGACAAGATCGTACGCGACCATAAAAAATGGACTTAAATTTAAACATTCTGACGGCCATGTCGGAGCGGTAGCTAATGATTCTGCGGGGCCTGGGTTAAGTACTGTCAGAGTATTCGAGCTAACAATTGAGGTTCCGACTGACATCGTGGTTGGCGCGCTATAACCCTATGTTAGGGTGCACAGTCATATGGCAGACAAATGGGCAAACTTTACGACGTACCCGGTACATGATACTGTGCGACAAATACGGATCGAGCTATCAAAAGATGTGCCGTCTTATCTCACAATTGAAGGCTGAAGAGCGATAGTCATTTACGATGCTCAGCCGAAAACTTGCTGAGGTTGTCAGGAAGGTCACGTTTGCTCGGTATGTCCCCAACGGAGAACTGTACAGGTACAGACCGGTGAAGTTGTAGAAACACCTATGACGACATCCCTCCCTCTCAGATATACAATTGTGTTCCGGAAGGACGCCCCACTGAGCACTGACCTCACCCAAGAGCTGGACAGACCCGTCGAAAAGCCAACGACACGAGCATGGGGGCGGCGGCGACGCCCCCCGCCGAGCAGCACCGAACGATGCTCGCAATACAGAGAAAAAAGATAATAGTCATCGACGGCCGCATAGTGTCAAAGGCTGCCTTCGTCTGAGATTGCAGTGGCGACGGAGACGCACTCCCACATTCGGATATAGAAACACACATGCTGAACTAACGATCACCGAAACTGCACAAGAAATGACCCCTCACCCCGTCGGACGACTGCTTAAGGCGTATGCGGGGCGACGACCCATGAACGACCGAGGAAGAATTCACATCCAGAACACCACGATCTCGACAGCAACATACGTCAAGAGCGACGTAAAAAGCTTGACAACGCAGAGCTACAAGCAGTCCGCAGTCAATCCAAGGTAGTAGAAGAGGCGACACAGAGAGACAAAGCTGGAAAGACCTCGCCGACGACAAACTTATCGCAAGGAGACTGGGCTGATCATAGTGAAGCGGACACACTGAGAGTCGCAACAGGTGACACTGCAGGGCGGTGCCACTCTGAAGTTAGAAATATAACCAACGACGGCGGGTAGAACGGTGTCACCTAACGTGACGGTAGAACAGATGGCGTTAGTTCCCCTGGCCGATACACATGCTACCGAACTTACCTCTATCAACATCAATACCATACCGTACTGGTGTCTTTACTCGAAGATATGCTACAAGCAGCGGTAATCGACATCGCTCTCCTACGAGAAGTATACGTTCATGAATTTCCTATCACGTACGGATATGAATCCTGCTTATCACACGCCTCAGAAACTGGCAGCGGCGTAGCAACACTTCTGAGAGAAGGCATCACAGCAGACGATGTACTGTATCTACTGCTGGCGCGGGAATTAGCAATGATAGTGCCTGATGTATGACTCATCAACATCCTTGCACCGTCCGGTACAGGCAGCGTCCCCCTTCATCGCAGAGGAAACAGCTCTGTTCTTCCAAGGTCGACACGACTGTTTAATCCTAGACGGCGGTTTATGTGTGTACCTGCACCGAAAGATCAATTTCCTCGATATACCCCGTGCCCGGGACTACGGATGTTGGTGCAGAATATGCATTTGGTTTACACTTCGGAGAATGCCTTGGCCTACGTTCTGGATATAGCCATTCGACGAATCATTGCGCTAGTCGTCTCGACCGAATATACACTCCTGGAAATGGAAAAAAGAACACATTGACACCGGTGTGTCAGACCCACCATACTTGCTCCGGACACTGCGAGAGGGCTGTACAAGCAATGATCACACGCACGGCACAGCGGACACACCAGGAACCGCGGTGTTGGCCGTCGAATGGCGCTAGCTGCGCAGCATTTGTGCACCGCCGCCGTCAGTGTCAGCCAGTTTGCCGTGGCATACGGAGCTCCATCGCAGTCTTTAACACTGGTAGCATGCCGCGACAGCGTGGACGTGAACCGTATGTGCAGTTGACGGACTCTGAGCGAGGGCGTATAGTGGGCATGCGGGAGGCCGGGTGGACGTACCGCCGAATTGCTCAACACGTGGGGCGTGAGGTCTCCACAGTACATCGATGTTGTCGCCAGTGGTCGGCGGAAGGTGCACGTGCCCGTCGACCTGGGACCGGACCGCAGCGACGCACGGATGCACGCCAAGACCGTAGGATCCTACGCAGTGCCGTAGGGGACCGCACCGCCACTTCCCAGCAAATTAGGGACACTGTTGCTCCTGGGGTATCGGCGAGGACCATTCGCAACCGTCTCCATGAAGCTGGGCTACGGTCCCGCACACCGTTAGGCCGTCTTCCGCTCACGCCCCAACATCGTGCAGCCCGCCTCCAGTGGTGTCGCGACAGGCGTGAATGGAGGGACGAATGGAGACGTGTCGTCTTCAGCGATGAGAGTCGCTTCTGCCTTGGTGCCAATGATGGTCGTATGCGTGTTTGGCGCCGTGCAGGTGAGCGCCACAATCAGGACTGCATACGACCGAGGCACACAGGGCCAACACCCGGCATCATGGTGTGGGGAGCGATCTCCTACACTGGCCGTACACCACTAGTGATCGTCGAGGGGACACTGAATAGTGCACGGTACATCCAAACCGTCATCGAACCCATCGTTCTACCATTCCTAGACGGGCAAGGGAACTTGCTGTTCCAACAGGACAATGCACGTCCGCATGTATCCCGTGCCACCCAACGTGCTCTAGAAGGTGTAAGTCAACTACCCTGGCCAGCAAGATCTCCGGATCTGTCCCCCATTGAGCATGTTTGGGACTGGATGAAGCGTCGTCTCACGCGGTCTGCACGTCCAGCACGAACGCTGGTCCAACTGAGGTGCCAGGTGGAAATGGCATGGCAAGCCGTTCCACAGGACTACATCCAGCATCTCTACGATCGTCTCCATGGGAGAATAGCAGCCTGCATTGCTGCGAAAGGTGGATATACACTGTACTAGTGCCGACATTGTGCATGCTCTGTTGCCTGTGTCTATGTGCCTGTGGTTCTGTCAGTGTGATCATGTGATGTATTTGACCCCAGGAATGTGTCAATAAAGTTTCCCCTTCCTGGGACAATGAATTCACGGTGTTCTTATTTCAATTTCCAGGAGTGTATGTTACATGCAATATTAACGCTGACGCCCTAAAAGCGGAATTGTGGACTGCAGTGTACACTGACCATACGGCAGTAATATGTACAATCTCCCTCCGGTGGCAGCACGTGTGGAGTATTTTCGATCCTTGTCGAGACACCATTGCAAATGTTTGAAGATCCTACGCCTTCAGGCGTATTCCACGGCCCAGCGTTGGTGAATGGACTGCGCCAGACCGGCATTACGCCATGCAATTATGACATATGGTCGTGAGCAGGCAATGTAGCGACGTCAGATGATGGACTTCTCTTTCACGGTGCTACGGGAATGCGCCGACCAAGCGCCTGCCATCTCCGGAGCGGCATGGGAGGTAAAATGAGCTAAGGGCAAAATTATATCCACCATGCGGTGCCACCTCGAAGGGACAGCAGACGGACACTAGATCGGGTCACAGCAGAACGCCCATCGATATTTCACATCATCAACGAAATCAAAACACGACGAAGAATCCTGGTACATGTCTTGGACATGGAGGATGGCAGACACCTAACATCGCAACAAGAAATAGGCGATGCCTTTGTAGAACATTACACTCAACTTTACACTGCAGTGGATACCGACATGGCGGCCATTACCAAAGTTACATGTACTATTTTCGGCACCATTGAACCATAGACGGAAGCACAACTGATGGAGAATGTTACAGAAGAGGAAGTGATGGAGGCTGCTGGTAGGGGAGCAGTGAATAAATCGCCGAGAATTCTATAGGACCTTTGGCTGCCTGTTAGCACCACGATGGACTGCTATCCGTCTCGAGTTAATGTCTCCTGACATGACCTTTCAGCTGGCTTTTGTGTAGCGGCATATTATCCCGATACAAAAACCTTCGGGTGGAACGCGGATACTGGGACACGGTGACTCTCTTCAACTGCGACTTTAAAATGTTCGCTAGACTAATAGCAGCTCGCCTTCGAAGAGTATTGGGCCAAGTGATCTCACTCGATCAAACGTCGCTCGGGGGAGAAAACAACATATAGATGGCGCTTTGTGAATATTGCGATTTGATTGCACAAGCAAAGACATGCCACCTCCGTACAGCACTACGGTCGACAGGTTTTGATCAAGCCTTTGACAGGGTAAGGCATACCTTGTAAAACCATAGCTTAGACACTACATACCTTTTGTTGATTCATTTAGCTTTCTATTTTGTTCAGCATCCCATCGTTGAACTTCTGTAATTAGTGTATGATTAATTCAATGCAATAATGAAGTGTAATCTCTGTAATATGCACAATATGAGCAAATGATCTTTTGTCTTCCCCATATACTCTCTTCGAATTCTTTACAGACGAATGGAAAAACTAGTAGAAGCCGAGCTCGGGGAAGATCAGTTTGGATTCCGTAGAAATACTGGAACACGTGAGGCAATACTGACCTTACGACTTATCTTAGAAGAAAGATTAAGGAAAGGCAAACCTACGTTCCTAGCATTTGTAGACTTAGAGAAAGCTTTTGACAATGTTGACTGGAATACTCTCTTTCAAATTCTAAAGGTGGCAGGGGTAAAATACAGGGAGCGAAAGGCTATTTACAATTTGTATAGAAACCAGATGGCAGTTATAAGAGTCGAGGGGCATGAAAGAGAAGCAGTGGTTGGGAAGGGAGTAAGAATGGGTTGTAGCCTCTCCCCGATGCTATTCAATCTGTATATTGAGCAAGCAGTAAAGGAAACAAAAGAAAAATTCGGAGTAGGTATTAAAATCCATGGAGAAGAAATAAAAACGTTGAGGTTCGCCGATGACATTGTAATTCTGTCAGAGGCAGCAAAGGACTTGGAAGAGCAGTTGAACGGAATGGATAGTGTCTTGAAGGGAGGATATAAGATGAACATCAACAGAAGCAAAACGAGGATAATGGAGTGTAGTCGAATTAAGTCGGGTGATGTTGAGGGTATTAGATTAGGAAATGAGACACTTAAAGTAGTAAAGGAGTTTTGCTATTTGGGGAGCAAAATAACTGATGATGGTCGAAGTAGAGAGGATATAAAATGTAGACTGGCAATGGCAAGGAAAGCGTTTCTGAAGAAGAGAAATTTGTTAACATCGAGTATAGATTTAAGTGTCAGGAAGTCATTTCTGAAAGTATTTGTATGGAGTGTAGCCATGTATGGAAGCGAAACATGGACGGTAAATAGTTTGGACAAGAAGAGAATAGAAGCTTTCGAAATGTGGTGCTACAGAAGAATGCTGAAGATTAGATGAGTAGATCACATAACTAATGAGGAAGTATTGAATAGGATTGGGGAGAAGAGAAGTTTGTGGCACAACTTGTCCAGAAGAAGGGATCGGTTGGCAGGACATGTTCTGAGGCATCAAGGGATCACCAATTTAGTATTGGAGGGCAGCGTGGAGGGTAAAAATCGTAGGGGGAGACCAAGAGATGAATACACTAAGCAGATTCAGAAAGATGTAGGTTGCAGTAGGTACTGGGAGATGAAGAAGCTTGCACAGGATAGAGTAGCATGGAGAGCTGCATCAAACCAGTCTCAGGACTGAAGACCACAACAACAACAACATATACTCTCTTTGGTTATCTTTAAAATTAAATAATTTTATTTAAATAATTCTGTGTAGAACTACCAATATATGCAAATGTTCTGTTTTATTTAAAATGTTTGTTTGCTGTTATGTAAATTGCTGACGTTTACTTAGGGTTCTTAGTTATTTTGTATGTAAAATATGTTGTGGTTCGCCTCGGGAACGGACCTCTGTAGCGCGTCCAAATTGTGGTTGGCCTAGGTAGAAAAGGTGGAACCAAGAGTCAGTCGGGGACGAGCTACCAAACTATCAACTGCTCATGTAAAAGTTGTGTATTGTGCTGGTGCCGAGAGAGGCTTTTCTTGACGCTTTCCAGTACCTCGGATGGATGGATAAAGAGCTAGAACTATTCTGAAATTGGTATCTATCATCGCCACCAAGAAATGACAGAATCGTGCAATTCTACCTGAAAATCCACCTACCAACATCCACCTACCAACATGCACACGCCACCACATTGCGCAATCACTGTAATAGAACAGAAGAACGATAGTAATGTACAGTGAAGGATCAGCTCATTGGATGTGTTAGTGTGCTGAAATGTAAGGTAATTTATAACTGAATTTACCTTGATTTTTTCATTGAAGTTACTTATTTTCAGTTTCTTGAATAAGAATGTTACTCATTCTTATGCTTTATTAGGCTGGCGACCGTTGTTATTATCATTAGGACACTGTGGACAGGCAAATTATTGTTCGTTACTGTTAAATATTTATGTAATTCTGACTTTCACTTCCGATAAGCTTCCTCCGTTAGATATTTCACGCTCAACGCAAACAAAATTCCTCTCAGAGGGTAACACTGCTCTGTTGCTTTACACCATAATTACTTTAACAAAATAGTTTTTATTTCACGACCTGCCTCCAACTTTAAGGTTATGGTGTAACAGTAGCGGACAGAAGTGTTATAACCTATCTTGGAGAAGTCCTGACACACACACAGTTTCCACCACCATTTATCACTGTCGCGATGCGACTACTCCGCAATGCCTCCTCCAAAAGTGATCGTCAATGGACGTACGACGAAATCTTTCAACGTAGCGAGATCGGTCAGACAAGGATGACCTTTAACTCCGATGTGATATGCACTGGCCCTCAATCCATTACTTTGCGGCCTTCGTCATCGCTTGACAGGAATGACTTGCGAGGAAACACATTTAAGTGCACGTCACTTGATGATGACATGGTGCTGGGAGTGCGGAATGAAAACTATATGCGTGTGGGCAACCGCATAAATGTGGACGAGACTGTAGCAGTGAATGTTGGCGTTGGGCTAACGGAAGGATATGTAGCAGTTTTGCGGCTCATGGATACCTTTACCAGCAGCGTACAGCTATAAGAAACTACTACAGTTAGTCCGGACGGGAGTC
Source organism: Schistocerca cancellata (assembly GCF_023864275.1). NCBI lineage: Eukaryota > Metazoa > Arthropoda > Insecta > Orthoptera > Acrididae > Schistocerca > Schistocerca cancellata. Next base: position 222,343,704 of record NC_064632.1, on the reverse strand, counting down.
AAAGGGAACATCACACGGCCATTAGACGTGATCCAGCGAGTCACATATAGTAACGTCTGCCTTGTTTAACGAATTCCGCACTTTGCCCAAGTACTCCCGATGCCGTTGATGATGGCACAACGCTGGCGGCGTTAAGTTCCTTCGTGAATGCAGGTCTACTGTTTAAAGTAAGATACGACACGCTTATCCCCCCTCTGGCTAGGGATGGACTGGGTCTTGTGCATGTTCACTATCGAGGGTGTAGTGTAACGACGTATAGGTTTGTTTATAAATGGTTTTCTTTCGACCTATGACCATGTGCAGACTTCGTCACCTACGTCAGTTACAACCCACTTCAAAATGATTTATATTCTTTTTTAAATTGTCACAGAATGGTTCTTGAACGAAACTATAAAACATCAGTCGAGTCGTATGCAAAGAATTACATCACTCGGGCCAATTGGTTTGCGTAAACTTTTTCAATTTAAATTTCGTTTGTTTCTCCTCAGAACTTATATTGACACACTTTATCTTGACTTAATCGATATCAGAATCACCCATTGACTAAACCTTTTAGATTCAAAGTTGCGATGACCACTGTCAAAATTCAATAATCTTGTCAAATATACTATTCATCAGTTCACATAATTCTCCATAAATAAATCCTCAGAACACGTGTTTCAACTTTAGTAGTATCCACTATTTTATTAACTTCCTACATACAGACGTTCTGAACCTGAGGCTTAACAGAATAGGACTGACTTTTCAACAAGATTAAGCTCTCTATGACGTCATTGTCATACAAAAAGAGTACAAAATTTCGTTTTCGATTTTTAGAAGCACGACGCAACAACTCGGTTCCAGGATCTTCCGTTGCTCCTCGGCTGTCGACCCGCGACGTATAGCGGCCAGCAATTTCCTCTCTGGTCGCGGCAACGAAGATGCTGTCTCCGTTCGTTGCGCCGCCCTCTCCGTACATGAAACACATAAAAAAATACAAAACTTTTAGATAATTCACATCTATTACCAATAATAAGAAAAATATATAAACAAACTAAATTAAACTTATAGTCACCTGCAAACTGGGCTGACACTGGTGGATGGGTGACGCTTCAATTTCGCGTCCCACTACATACCCCACCCACAAGCTCAGTTTGTCAGGTTTTAACCGAAAATAAGACCTTTTCTATATACCATATTTAACTGTTAATACATTTTCCTCACATTTTACGTAATCTAGAGTCCTTGTTCTCAGATAGATTTAATCCTTTTAATACGATATTGTTGTGACTATTTGTCATTTACTCTTAATTGTGCCATTGTGGTAATTCATAACCGAATATATGGAGATTACTCCTCTTCATTTAATAGTTGCTAGTAAATACTAATTTAGTACGTTCTTTAACGTTGTTACATTAGGACAGAGCGTTCAAATTGTGATAAATTAGTCTCAGTTTTATTCATTTACTAGAGTTATTCTTTCCAAAAATGTACATTACTAATAAGTTTCTCACAATAACTAATAGTACTACTTCCTTTACTTCATTATTTTCCCTAATACCTTATTTATGCCTGAGGTCAAGAAGAAATCAAGGAAAACTTTCTTTAGAATCTCGGCACGGCTTTCTTTACCTTCGGACACCTTGTTGGGTAATGGCAATTTATTTAGGAGAAACATGCGAGAGAGCCCCGTTTGGTGTGTTCTATATTAACACTATTACAAACCTCAGTTAAAGGCACTCTGCTATGTTCTCGTGAGCCATATAGCTCTGGACGCCCATGGTCCCTAAAATTATTTACCATCCCCTTTGGTTCCTACTATCCGAGTAAACATGAAAATATACAAAATTCCTTTTGACCTAACAGCAAGATTTCTTCCATATAAATCCCCCTTTTGGTTATCTTTCTCTTTTTGAAGTACCAGTAGATTATTGTAGAACACTTGTTTAAGCTTTCTGTTATTTCTTTAAAATAACACGTAACTATCACGAAAACTTCACATGAATAAACTATGAACGCTCTTCCGTATGTAACATATACTACATATTAACTTATTTAGGAATGAAGGGTTTCATTTTGTCAACAGTATATAATCCTTTAATTACACCTGATGAAGGTTCCATAAGAAGTAACGCTTTGGGATGTACAATCTTATTTACAACATATGGACCTTCAAAGATAAAGAAGAATTTTCTACATTCCTTACCGATCTTAGAACTTTTAGGATGAGATCGTACTAGCACAAGATCTCCTACCTGAAATGAGGGTTCTATAGCATGTTGATTATAAATTTTAATTCTCCGTTCGGCATTTTTAATAATCTGTTCGCAAACTTTTTCGTCTGGGATGCATTGTTGGATCTCATTTACTGGTGGCCAAGGTAGAGCAGCTAGTAAAGGCTCACCTATAATTCGTAGAGTAACATTTTTCTTTCCTTTACATAATACGGTAATCCACTAATTAGGACTCGTATTAGATGAAGTTCAATAATTGGTTCTCCAATTAATTTAGCACGGTTTAAATGCCATTCGAAATAATTCCTATAACCTCTCCACCGTTTAGAATATGGATGAGGGTCTAGCAACTCTAAAGTTAAGTGTTGTTGTTTTCCTCTTGACCAATAATGTTGTTTAAACTGCTTAACAAAATCATCCCAGTCCCTGAATTCAGTTCTATGCAGTACTGCCCATTCCGCAGCTTCTGCTTCTAAATGTCCTATTACAAATTGAATGCGTTTTACATTACTCCATTTGGGAGATAATGATGTTTCAAAAGCTTTTATAAAGATTATAGGGTGAAGTTCGCCTCCTGGTTTGAATACAGGAAATCGACTTGCCACATTTGAATTTGTCGTTATATCATCCAGACATTCTGCGAGAGAAATAGTCGGATTTTGTTTAGATTGCGGAGACGGAGTTGCATCGGATTGGCTTGCCGTGATTTCTTTATTCATATTGTTGTCGTCCGAGCTAGCAAATGCGATGCGACTGTTGTCTCTGATTATGTTATTACCTCTGCTATCTGAAAGGTTTTCGTTATTATCTAATTCCGATAGCCGTTTAGTAATTTCCTGTATTCGCATTTCTGTATTGGAAACGCGATTAGCTAATATCGATTCTTCACTGTGTTCACGATGTGAACGCTCTGTACCTTCGTCAATGTTATTATCTTTGGCAGTCTCAAGGTTACTGCATATTTCAGTAATTAAAAATTTCATGTTTTCGATTTCGGTATGGTCCTTTTCTACTTGATGAGTTAATGTCTCTAATTCTACATTATCTATTGAAGAAATCTCTACAGGTTTGGTAGAGACCTCTTTAATAGATCCCAATAATTCTCTACGAACAGTTTCCGTTTGCATAGAAAATTCATCTCGTAACATATCGTTATTTTTCTGTATTTCATTTACAGCTAAGATATTGACACTATCTAGTCTCTCGGTTAAGTCAGTAATATCGTTTCGCATACGAGCTTTTTCCTCTCGTGATTCCTGGATATGTTCTTCTAACCTTTTACAATTATCAGCAATCTTATTACTAAGTCCTACTAGTTTTTCCTGCATTTCAACTTTAGAAGACTCTATTTTATCACTTAATTCTCGACTGGTTTCATTAAGATATTCCTGTAACCTGTCCGTAGATTTTGTTAGCTCCCCTTTAAGTCTAGCAGTAGATTCCTCGTTAGACTGTTTTAACTCCTGTTTTAGTTCCTCTTTCAATCTAGCAGTAGATTCCTCGTTAGACTGTTTTAATCTAGCCATAGATTCTTCGTTAGACTGTTTTAATTCCTGTTTTAGTTCCTCTTTTAATCTAGCAGTAGATTCTTCGTTAGACTGTTTTAATCTAGCCATAGATTCTTCGTTAGACTGTTTTAATTCCTGTTTTAGTTCCTCTTTTAATCTAGCAGTAGATTCTTCGTTAGACTGTTTTAATTTAGCGATCGCCCTAAAAAGGGATCTCATGCTCCTATCGGACATAGACTGCTCTTCGTCTGACATTTCACTTCCCGACATTATTGTAAGATATTAACTAGTTACACACGCAGACTTGTAATCAACAATCCCGTAAAGGCACACTCCCTATGTACAACACTGCACTTCCAACTTGAAACAAACTCACCGGACACTAATATTGTAGTTTGTAGTTCTCGGTGATCAGTGTGCTGCTATGGGCTGCAGATATAACAGCCGTCGATGCAGCCGCTGAGCTGCTGCGACCCCGCTTCCGCAACCGGCAGGACGCTGAGTCGAACACCGGAGACGTCCCTGGCTGCAACCACGCCCGGCACCGCCGTAGACAGGCGAAGCCCTCAGCAACACCTCTAATACCAGCCGGAGGAACGCCCCGCAGCTGACGTACTGGGCCTGTTAGTTTAGGGAGAAAAAGGGTTGTCGGGGTTTGCAGCGTTCAGCTGCTGCCCAACAGATGCGCTTTCTCGTGGAATAACTGCGTGACCGTACTGCTTGGCTGCGCTCCGTCAGATGCCCACACCCGCGAAGTCGCCGCTGGCTGGTGAAGGCTCCACGAAAACTCGCGTTCACTTCCGAAGGACTCTTGATGTTTTGTTTCGTACCTGTGCGTCTTAGTTGCACACAAATCCTGTTTATAAGGTCGCCACGGTGTAGTGTAACGATGTATAGGTTTGTTTATAAATGGTTTTCTTTCGACCTATGACCATGTGCAGACTTCGTCACCTACGCCAGTTACAACCCACTTCAAAATGATTTATATTCTTTTTTAAATTGTCACAGAATGGTTCTTGAACGAAACTATAAAACATCAGTCGAGTCGTATGCAAAGAATTACATCACTCGGGCCAATTGGTTTGCGTAAACTTTTTCAATTTAAATTTCGTTTGTTTCTCCTCAGAACTTATATTGACACACTTTATCTTGACTTAATCGATATCAGAATCACCCATTGACTAAACCTTTTAGATTCAAAGTTGCGATGACCACTGTCAAAATTCAATAATCTTGTCAAATATACTATTCATCAGTTCACATAATTCTCCATAAATAAATCCTCAGAACACGTGTTTCAACTTTAGTAGTATCCACTATTTTATTAACTTCCTACATACAGACGTTCTGAACCTGAGGCTTAACAGAATAGGACTGACTTTTCAACAAGATTAAGCTCTCTATGACGTCATTGTCATACAAAAAGAGTACAAAATTTCGTTTTCGATTTTTAGAAGCACGACGCAACAACTCGGTTCCAGGATCTTCCGTTGCTCCTCGGCTGTCGACCCGCGACATATAGCGGCCAGCAATTTCCTCTCTGGTCGCGGCAACGAAGATGCTGTCTCCGTTCGTTGCGCCGCCCTCTCCGTACATGAAACACATAAAAAAAATACAAAACTTTTAGATAATTCACATCTATTACCAATAATAAGAAAAATATATAAACAAACTAAATTAAACTTATAGTCACCTGCAAACTGGGCTGACACTGGTGGATGGGTGACGCTTCAATTTCGCGTCCCACTACAAGGGGTGGCGCTATGTATCAGCACGATGTTAAAACTGTGGGAACGACGTCAGATAGGTCTGACAGGAATCTTAGCAGAAGAACTAGCACCAGTTTCTCGAATGGCTCCAGTGGCGGTCCAGCACATTTCCCAGTATACACGCTGTTTTTTATCGAGTACAGCTTTATTCAGATGGCTCATCCATCGGCGCTCGACCTGTGTCGGGTACTAACTTCTGGACGAGGTAGCAATCCTATTGAGAGGAGGCGTCCACATATCAATTGGCATTTAGTATGGTGATCGAAGCGCCATGTTCCCTTAGACACAGAGACACGTGCAGTATGGAACCTGGTAATGGTAATGGTAATGGTAAAAGTGTCACACCATCAAAAAAAAGCATGCAGTTGATGTGACGGATTCATCATTGTACCCCCCAAGAGCCAAACTCTCCACAACGATGAACACCGCCTCATATGCGGCCCTTGGCAGAAGTGGGACATTTGGTGACACAAATGATCGTTGTCTTCCTTCGAATGGTACAACACAACATTGTACCGGGGATTGTATTCTTCCCAGACGAGAAAAAAAAAAGTAACGTGGCTTCGAGGCCACATCGTGCTGGCCCAATGAGTTTGATGGACATTTGGACCATTTTTTTTTTACAGGAACGACGTCTGTAGACCTTATTAATCAGAAATACCTATAGTATTTCTCTAACTTCCTATGAAGTGCGTTTCAAGAAATCCCCCTCTCCCCGCATAGCTGGAACGTCCAGGGTAACAGAAGTTGAATTAGCAATGCGCTGAAAGAACGAAGGGAAGATAAGATGGCTGTGCATCCTGTCCTCCTCCTCTCTCTCTCTGTCTCTTCTCCTGACCCTCTTTTTGTGCATCTTCAAGTCCACATCTCTCTGACTGTCCTGCCTTTCCCCACTATCTGCACATGTCCTCCTACAACTTCTCTATCCATCTCAACCTCACCCCTCTCTATATCCATCTCCTCCACACGCCGTTTCTCTTTACATATCCTCCTCTCCCCTTTCTTTGTCATCTCCTCCTCCTCCTCCTCTCTTCGTACACCCCGTCTTCCCCCTCTCCATGTCCACCATATGGTCACTTGGTAAGACCTCATCAACTGGTGATCGAATGACCTCGATATTACGCTTTCGGAGTAATCCATAATCAGATATCTCTGAAACAGAAGATGTCATGTGATAAGAGCAACAGCAATGCCATGGCGCATCACAAAAACCTCCATAAGCTACATGCAAAAGACACATATAAAATACATCGAATTGTACAGAGGAACTGCAAGTTACAGGTTACAGTCATAATTGTTAGAGGTACACTGATAATTCCACAGCGATAACAGCAACACGAAATTAAATTCTACCAGTAGGCGGCGATAGTGTTTCTTTGTGGCTCTACACAATGTCAAGTGCGAACAAATATTTTTTCAAAATACGTGAAGTGATAAAATCAAGAAGATTTAAACAACATTATAAATTATATACATAATTGTTTGGTGACTTATAAGCGCCAATGTAATAAGCATAAAGACTACATAAGTAAAATAAGAAATTGTTTTAATTAAGCTATACAGGCTGATAAGACCGCTGTAGATGATTTCGTGGGCATTTCTCTCGTATTTCGCTGTCGTGAATGCGTAAGCGCCTTTGTACTGTTTGAAATTATAAGCGTGCAGTGTCATCAGAGATACTGTGTCGCCTGTAGGCTTTCTTGAACCATCTATGCCTTGCAAGATGCGCGGTATATGATGCGCACTGTTCATTGCGAGATGAGAAGACACAGTTTTTGGTAGTGGTGTGTTATGAGAAGTAGTATGGCGTGGGCCGATTGGTACGATTGCAGGAACATGTTGATCTACTGATTAATTATTTGAGATGAGGAAAGAGACTGAACCATTTTGAGAAGAATATTTTATTATGACTATTTTGATGAGTAATAGAAGAGGATTTGACTAAAGGTAATTGATATCAGATTTTGTACTTCATTGCGGCAGTTTGTAGTTCTGCATTCTTGCTTCAAACAATGGAAAATCCAGGATGGAATGTAACAATATTATGGGAAGGAAAGTTGCTACTCGCCATCTAGCGGAGATGCCGAGTCGCAGAGAGGCACAACAAAAAGACTCTCACGATTAAAGCTTTCGGCCGTTGGCCTTCGTCAACAATAGACACACGTACTCTCACACACATACCAGCACACACACACACACACACACACACACACACACACACCACACATACACACACACTCGCGCTAACGCAGCTCACACGCACGATTGCAGTCTCAGTCATCTGAAACCACAGTTGCCTGAGACAGTAGTCAAGTGTGTGTGTGTGTGTGTGTGTGTGTGTGTGTGTGTGTGTGTCTATTGTTGACGAAGGCCGATGGCCGAAAGCTTTAATTGTGAGATTTTTTTTATATGCTTATCTGCGACTCATCATTCTTGGTTCAGAAATCCAAGAACTTGACTATAGGGAAAGATAAACAGTCATGTATGATTTTCAGTTTGAACATCTCAATGGGAATAACTGTTGGATATTTAGTGTAATTTTTACCAGTTGCATTTTTGAAAAGATCTCATTCGATGTTAAAGACTACTTACATTTGCCCACTCAAGAACTGCAATTTTTTTGTGTATTAATGTCTATGAAGCGAAGAAAGAGATAATTTTTCAATATAGAACTTTTCTAATCGGAAAACTAATTACAATTGATGCTATAATTTATTCTTTGCTGGCAGAAGTAAAGCTGTGAGGACCGGGCGTGAGTCGTGCTTCGGTAGCTCAGATGGTAGAGCACTTGGCCGCGAATGGCAAAGGTCCCGAGTTCGAGTCTCGGTCGGGCACTCAGTTTTGATCTGCCAGGAAGTTTCATGTCCATTCCTTTTCAACTTAGCTGTCTGCTGAGCTATTTATCATCGCAATATCTGTAGCTTCAGAGTACTTCAGGCTTATCTAAAAATGGCTCTGAGCACTATGGGACTTAACATCTATGGTCATCAGTCCCCTAGAACTCAGGACTACTTAAACCTAACTAACCTAAGGACATCACACAACACCCAGTCATCACAAGCCAGAGAAAATCCCTGACCCCGCCGGGAATCGAACCCGGGAACCCGGGCGTGGGAAGCGAGAACGCTACCGCACGACCACGAGATGCGGACTCAGGCGTATCTCTTCATTCCTTAGTACTCTAGTATCCCACATCTTTACGCATTGATTCTTCCTGACTAGTCTCCGTAACTTCAGCCTACTCCTCATCATTACTAAATTGTATTCTCAGTCTATATCTGCTCCTACATACGCCTTGCATTCCAGTATCTAATTTAGAAGTCTCCGCCTGGCCATGATTTAATGTAACTGAAAATTTCCCGTATCTCCCGAGCTTTCCCAACTATACTACCATCTCTTATGGTTCTAGAACAGAGCTTTCGCTAGCACTAGCTGAAATTTATTGCAGAACTCAGTCAGTATTCCTCTTCTCTCATTGCTAGTACAAAGCCCACATTCTCCCATAATCGTTTCTTCTACTTGTTCCCCTAAAACCGAACATTGCGTGGAGATCTGAATGCCGTGGATATATTAGGATAACAGAAGAAATATTGAGTTCAATTGATGAAAGGAGAAAATAAAAGAATGCATTAAACGAAGCTGGCGGAAAGGAATACAGCCTCTCAAAAATGAGATCGACAGGAATTGCAAAATGGCTAATCAAGCATGGCTACAGAACAAATGTAAGAATGTAGAAGCCTGTATCACTAGGGGTAAGACAGATACTGCCGTCCTAAGCAAAGAAGGAAAACAGAAAGGTGGAAGGAGTATATAGAGGGTCTATACAAGGGCGATGTACTTGAGGGCAATATTAAGGAAATGGAAGAGAACATAGATGAAGATAAAATAGGAGATATGATACTGCATGAAGAATTTGACAGAGCACTGAAAGATGTAAGTCGAAACAAGGCCAAGGGAGTAGACAACATAATGTTACAAATACTGATAGCCTTCGGAGGGCCAGTCATGACAAACCTCTTCCATCTGGTGTGCAAAATGTATGAGAGGCGAAATACCCTGAGACTTCAAGAAGAATATAATAATTCCAATCACAAGGAAAGCAGGTGTTGACAGGTGTGAAAATTACCGAACTATCAGTTTAATAAGTTACGGTTGCAAAATACTAACACGAATTCTTTACAGGCGAATGGAAAAACTACTAGAAGCCGAGCTCGGGGGAGATCAGTTTGGATTCCGTAGAAATACTGGAACACGTGAGGCAATATTGACCTTACGACTTATCTTAGAAGAAAGATTAAGGAAAGGCAAACGTACGTTTCTAGCATTTGTAGACTTAGAGAAAGCTTTTGACAATGTTGACTGGAATACTCTCTTTCAAATTCTAAAGGTGGCAGGGGTAAAATACAGGGAGCGAAAGGCTATTTATAATTTGTACAGAAACCAGATGGCAGTTATAAGAGTCGCGGGACATGAAAGGGAAGCAGTTGTTGGGAAGGGAGTAAGACAGGGTTGTATCCTCTCCCCGATGTTATTCAATCTGTATATCGAGCAAGCAGTAAAGGAAACAAAAGAAATGGGAAAACTGGAAGAAGCCGACCTCGGGAAAGATCAGTTTGGATTCCGTAGAAACGTTGGAACACGCTAGGTAATATTGACCCTACTACTTATCTTAGAAGATAAGTTAAGGAAAGGCAAATCTACGTTTCTAGCATTTATAGACTTAGAGAAAGCTTTTGACAATGTTGACTGGAATACTCGTTCAGATTTTGAAGGTGGCAGTAGAAAAATACAGGGAGCGAAAGGCTATTTTCAATTTGTTCAGAAACCAGATACACTATGTGATAAAAAGTACCAGAACAACCAGAAAAACATACGTTTTTCATATTAGGTGCAATGTGCTGCCACCTACTGCCAGGTACTCCATATTAGCGACCTCAGTAGTCATTAGAATCGTGAGAGGGCAGAATGGGGCGCTCCGCAGAACTCACGGACTTCGAACGTTGTCAGGTGATTGAATGTCATTTGTGTCATACGTCTGCATGCGAGATTTCCACACTCGTAAACGTTCTTAGGTCCATTGTTTCCGATATGATAGTGAGGTGGAAACGTGGAGGGAGACGTAGAGCACAAGAGCGTACATGCCGACCTCTTCTGTTGACTGACAGAGACCGCCGACAGTTGAAGAGGGTCGTAACGTGTAATAGGCAGACATCTAGCCAGAACATCACACAGGAATTTCAAACTGCATCAGGATCCACTGCAAGTACTATAACACTTAGGCGGGAGGTGAGAAAACTTGGATTTCATGGTCGAGCGGCTGCTCATAAGCCACACATCACTCCGGTAAATGCCAAATGAAACCTCGCTTGGTGTAAGGAGCGTAAACATTGGACGATTGAACGGTAGAAAAACGTTGTGTGGAGTGACGAATCACGGTACACAATGTGGCGAGCCGATGGCATGGTGTGGGTATGGCGAATGCCCGGTGAACGTCATCTGCCAGCGTGTGTTGAGGCGGTGGTGTTATGGTGTGGTGGTGTTTTTCATGGAGGGGGCTTGCACCCCTTGTTGTTTTGAGTGACACTGTCACACCACAGGCCTACATTGATGTTTTAAGCACCTTCTTGCTTCCCACCGTTTAAGAGCAATCCGGGTATGGCGATTGCAGCTTTCAACAAGATCGAGCACCTGTTCATAATGCACGGCCTGTGGCGGATTGGTTATACGACAATAACATCCCTGTAATGGACTGGCCTGCACAGAGTCCTGACCTGAATCATATAGAACACCTTTGGGATGTTCTGGAACGTCGACTTCTTGCCAGCCCTCACCGAGCGATATCGATACCTCCCTCAGTGCAGTACTCCGTGAAGAATGGGCTGCCAAAGAAACCTTCTAGCACCTAATTGAACGTATGCCTGCGAGAGTGGAAGCTGTTATCAAGGCTAAGGGTGGGCCAACACCATACAGAATTCCAGCATTACTGATGGAGGGCGCCACGAACTTGTAAGTCATTTTCATCCAGGTGTCCGGATACTTTTGGTCACATAGTGTAGCAGCTATAAGCGTCAAGGGGCACGAAAGGGAAGCAGTGGCTGAGAAGGGAGGGAGACAAGGTTGTAGCTTGTCCCCTATGTCATTCAATGTACATACTGAGCAAGCAGTAAAGGAAACAAAAGAAAAATTTGGTGTAGGAATTAAAACCCATGGAGAAGAAATAAAAACTTTGAGGTTTGACTAAGACAGAGACAGCGATGGATCTGGAAGAGCAGCAGAATGGAATGGAATATAAGATGAACATCAACGAAGGCAAAACCAGGACAATGGAATGTAGTGATGCTTAGGGTATTAAGTTAGGAAATGAGACACTAAAAGTAGTAAATGAGTTCCGTTATTTGGGGAGCAAAATAACTGATGATGGTCTGAGTAGACAGGATATAAAATGTAGACTGGCTATGGTAAGGAAATCGATTGTAACGAAGAGAAATTTAGTAACATCGAGTATAGATTGAAGTGTCAGGAAGTCTTTTCTGAAAGTATTTGTATGAAGTGTAGCCATGTATGGAAGTGAAACATGGACGATAAACAGTTTAGACAAGAAGAGAATAGGAGCTTTTGAAACGTGGTGCTACAGAAGAACGCTGAAGATTAGATGGGTAGATCACGTAACTAATGAGGACGTAATGAATAGAATTGGGGAGAAGAGGAATTTGTGGCACAACTTGACAAGAAGAAGGGATCGGTTGGTAGGACACGTTCTGTGGCATCAAGGGATGACCAATGTAGCACTGGAGGGAAGCGTGGAGGTTGAAAATCGTAGAGGGAGACCAAGAGACGAATACACTAAGCAGATTCAGAAGGATGTAGGTTGCAGTGGGTACTGGGTATGAAGAAGCTTTCACAGGATAGAGTAGCATGGAGAGCTGCATCAAATCAGTCTCTGGGCTGAAGACCGTAACAATAGCAATCTCGAAAAAGGCCATCAGTCACTTCCTAAATGATCAGACGATACATAAACTGTAGTAGTGTGCATGAGCGTTCCTCCTTCCAGGAACATCATGTGTGCAGCCCTCTGAACACGGCTGTTGTGGTGCTGAAGGGCGGGTTTGCTCAAAGCAAACTTATGAAGATCAGCAAAAAACAACGCTTGGCCATCGAGAATGTTGGATTAAACATTCTCTTTCATGCTGACGACACCCTGAACGAGTGGACTCGAGTCATGGTACTCATAACACTCCCAAAACTTCGATCAAACATCCCCTGCCTGACGTACACCATCCACACTGCGCATCATCTGAAAAGAGGTAAAATTGTGACTCGTCGGAACAGACGACACTATCAAGTCAGCTATTGAGCTGGAGTGTTATGAGTACCATGACTGGGGTCGACTCGTTGATGGTGAACCAGAATGTTTATTCCAACATTCTCGATGGCCAAGCGCTGCTTTGAACATTCACGCCTTTCAGGACCGCAACAGCCGTGTTCGGAGGGCCGCACACATGATGTTCCTGGAAAGAGAAACACTCAGGCACACTATTACACCTCTTCTGGTCCCTAAAATCGACAAATAAACCGAGCGAGGTGACGCAGTGCTTAGCACACTGGATTCTCATTTGGGAGGACGACGGTTCAAACTTGCGTCCGGCCATCCTGATTTGGGTTTTCAGTGATCTCCCTAAATCGCTCCAGGCAAATGCCGGGATAGTTCCTTTGAAAGGGTACGGCCGACTTCCTTCCCATCCCTTTCTTAATCTGAAAGGACCGATGACCTCGTTGTTTGGTCCCCTCCCCCAAATCAATCAACCGTCCGATCTTAATATCGTGTAAATTATGTAGAACTGTTTGGAACAGCAGCTGAGAGATAAAAGTCAACTTCCCCTGTAATATGGTAGCTCTGTAATCATTGAAGGTTGGCTTCAGTGGATGTGATATACTCGTAGAAACTTGCAGACTTTCTTTCTTACCGAGGCTGTGTTGTACGCCATTAGCGTTGGGTCTCCCAGGGATGTCTAATTTCATGTCTGATTTTAACTTAGCCTGTGAGACTGTTTGCTCTTGTAACCGTCTGAGTATAGCGAGGTGACATCGTTAGAAATTAGAGGTCAGCAAGAAGTTCCATATAATCTCTTTAAACTTGTCTGCTGGTTTTGTGACGCTACCTCCTAAATCGCCGTCTCCGTGTGCTTGGAAACACGACTCACGTCTCCGCCGTTGCTTATTTAACTCAAAACTCAGTTGTCGGGTATAAGTGGACGATACCAGCATAGAGAGGAGAGCGAGCATACTAGTTCGCAAGTATAACCGAGGACTCACGGCACTGCCGCTTCATAAGCAACTGTTGGACATGACGGTTATTGTACAGGGTGTTCAGTATTCAGGAATTCTGTGAAACACATCTCTTCTACTCAACAAGCTGTACGGCGCCACTCTTTAGATATTTGTAGGAGATATACTGTGTGAACAGGCTCTAACAGCACTGAAATACGTAGGTGAAAAGCAACGTTGGACAATGTAGCTCACTCTCATAATATTGCAATAAGATATACTCACAAGACCTTGCCTACGCTCAACGACGTTATCTGTGTAACTTTAAATAATCGTCTGTCCTAACTCGATGACGTCATGTAAGATTTGATATTCAGCTTCTGAGCTGCAAATCACACTACACTCGCTACGACACCAATGTGCTCAAAAGGATGGACACAATAACACTTTTCGCTGTATAATGGGGTCAGTGGTAGCTATCTGGATACTAATTACAACAACGTATCTCACTGTTAGGGGTTACTAGGTTCGAAAGATAAAATACTACTAAAGCTAGTATCAGTCACCAGAAAAATACTAAATGCGAGTGTCTAGGTTGGAGTAGGAATGATCTATTTACCTTACCAAGTATAGCAACCTATAGTGAAGCTAATTCTGTGTACTCCAACAACACAACTAAACACTTTTCAACGACGAAGGTACCAGAAACGACATCTTTCGTATATAACTGATGAATACGTCATATAGATCCCTTGCCTCTTCTGGTTGCTCCAGGAAGGATTCAGGATTCACACTCTTAGCTGTGGAAGTTCAAAAACACGAAAAAATAATATTTTTTAAATTTGAAACTTCATGATTATTTTTTCACTTACTGTTGGCTGCATTTATTGCTACAGGTACACTTTTCTTCATAAGTAAGAGAGATTCCTCGATGAATTTTGCACAGCTTACAAACTCTAGAATTTATTCAATCTATGGAAAAATGAATGGGCTGTTACGTTTTTAACTTCGTGTTTAGAGAAAAATCGAATTTTATAGTTATTTATCTCAATTTTTACCACAGTTTTAACAGATTTGGGAAAATCTAGAGTTTCATACACCTGTTAGTATGGTGTGTATGCTGTGCAAAATTCATCGAAGAATCTCTCTTACTTATGAAGAAAAGTGTATCTACAGCAACAATGCAGCCAGTACCAAGTGAAAAAATGAAGAAATTTCACATGTAAAGAAATTTGTTTTCTTACGTTTTTGAGCTTCCTCTGCTATGAGTATGAATCCTGAATCCTTCCTGGTCATGCTAACAAAGTTTTATGAATTTGAAACTTGAAACTTCCTGGCTGATTAAAACTGTGTGCCGGGCCGAGACTCGAACTCGGGACCTCTGCCTTTCGCGGGAAGGTGCTCTACCAACTGAGCTACCAAAGCAGGACTCACGCGCCGTCCTCACAGCTTTACTTCTACCAGTACCTCGTCTCCTACCTTCCAAACTTTACTTTTATGAATTTATTTGTAAAAGTATAGATAGTGTAAATTAAAATGTCCTGTGGTGCCTCTCCTGCTCCAAGTCGGCCCGTTTCACGTCCTATCCCCTTTAAACCTAACTAGCTAAGGACATTACACGGATCCGTACCCGAGGCAGGATTCGAACCTTCAGTTTAAAACAGTTTAGTAACTTTTCAGTGTAAAACAATCAGTTCTTTATTTCCTACCGTTAATTCGTTTACAGGTGCAAGTCTGCTTTTACTTTACGACTGCTGGTTCTCCATTGAACACCCTACTAAGCGGAAATGTAACAAACAAATCTAAGAAAAAGAAAAAGAAAACAAAAAATCCTGAGTGTCACTGCCACTTTAACTTCAAATAATCAAACAAAGCTCAACTAATTCAAGCGTTGACTTCCGAGATAATATTTAAAACTCAAAACCCAGCACTCGATGATCTCTTTTAGAGAGCATTAGCGTGTCTCTAATAAATGGTTCTTGATTTGTCGTTTAGGGACAAGAGGAAATGCTATCAAATTCTCAATAAACTTCCGATTGTTTCTCAAAGCATAACTATTACGTACGACGAGTGTACTCTTTAATACAGACTATACATTCGGTGCATCCAACGAGGTTTCCGGAATTTGCTGTATTACGACGCTCACACCGAAATCACACAATAATAACCAAACATCGCTAAGTTATTATTCCTCAGTGCTTGCATACCTCTGTACAACCACAATAAAGGCATGCAACGCTTCTATCCCCTAGTACGTTCTTTAATCCTCAACCACAAAATAACTAAATGACTTCACGTGAACACATCTCTTCACATACACTATTGAACGGAATTTCTCCCAAAAATACTGAAACACGGTTCGCCTACAAATGAGGGGCTATTTAACAGTACAACGCCCCATTAATCACAAATAGGAGAAACTATTCTCACACTTCAGTAAAACAGAGTTTTTCCTATACCTGGCGAGTCTACACACTCTACCAAAATCTGCGAAATAATAACTTTCTACACAAGCCGATAATCTTCTCAAAATATCTTTCTAAACAATTTAGAACTATTTTAAACACGCTTGAACTCTATCCC
Source organism: Schistocerca cancellata (assembly GCF_023864275.1). Classification (NCBI taxonomy): domain Eukaryota; kingdom Metazoa; phylum Arthropoda; class Insecta; order Orthoptera; family Acrididae; genus Schistocerca; species Schistocerca cancellata. The sequence goes on along the minus strand of NC_064632.1, from coordinate 222,327,366 downwards.
CATTACAGACTAATTCACGTATCGTGCGATATCATCACACTCTTGAGATAATCTCTCACGAGGCTCACTCTTCGAACGTATTGAGATACTAAAGTGAAATTCTGAAAAGGACCAACCAAGAATCATTCTCTGCAAACAAACATATCACGCTAATTTTCTCTTTAACAACAAGTTAATGATTACAGCCACTAGTGAACCATATTTTCTGACGCTGTCATATCTCGAAACGAGTCGCCTTTCTCGAACCTGTGTGCTACAGTAAAATTCCAACCTCATTGTAGGTAGTCCCTATGCATCTTGAAACTATCCCCTCAGACTCTGTGCTACCACCCCTGCAGCTTTGCGCATGTGATCGTTCCACTGTAAGTCGGAACTGAGAAGAAGTCGGAGAAAACTACACTCCTGGAAATTGAATTAAGAACACCGTGAATTCATTGTCCCAGGAAGGGGAAACTTTATTGACACATTCCTGGGGTCAGATACATCACATGATCACACTGACAGAACCACAGGCACATAGACACAGGCAACAGAGCATGCACAATGTCGGCACTAGTACAGTGTATATCCACCTTTCGCAGCAATGCAGGCTGCTATTCTCCCATGGAGACGATCGTAGAGATGCTGGATGTAGTCCTGTGGAACGGCTTGCCATGCCATTTCCACCTGGCGCCTCAGTTGGACCAGCGTTCGTGCTGGACGTGCAGACCGCGTGAGACGACGCTTCATCCAGTCCCAAACATGCTCAATGGGGGACAGATCCGGAGATCTTGCTGGCCAGGGTAGTTGACTTACACCTTCTAGAGCACGTTGGGTGGCACGGGATACATGCGGACGTGCATTGTCCTGTTGGAACAGCAAGTTCCCTTGCCCGTCTAGGAATGGTAGAACGATGGGTTCGATGACGGTTTGGATGTACCGTGCACTATTCAGTGTCCCCTCGACGATCACCAGTGGTGTACGGCCAGTGTAGGAGATCGCTCCCCACACCATGATGCCGGGTGTTGGCCCTGTGTGCCTCGGTCGTATGCAGTCCTGATTGTGGCGCTCATCTGCACGGCGCCAAACACGCATACGACCATCATTGGCACCAAGGCAGAAGCGACTCTCATCGCTGAAGACGACACGTCTCCATTCGTCCCTCCATTCACGCCTGTCGCGACACCACTGGAGGCGGGCTGCACGATGTTGGGGCGTGAGCGGAAGACGGCCTAACGGTGTGCGGGACCGTAGCCCAGCTTCATGGAGACGGTTGCGAATGGTCCTCGCCGATACCCCAGGAGCAACAGTGTCCCTAATTTGCTGGGAAGTGGCGGTGCGGTCCCCTACGGCACTGCGTAGGATCCTACGGTCTTGGCGTGCATCCGTGCGTCGCTGCGGTCCGGTCTCAGGTCGACGGGCACGTGCACCTTCCGCCGACCACTGGCGACAACATCGATGTACTGTGGAGACCTCACGCCCCACGGGTTGAGCAATTCGGCGGTACGTCCACCCGGCCTCCCGCATGCCCACTATACGCCCTCGCTCAAAGTCCGTCAACTGCACATACGGTTCACGTCCACGCTGTCGCGGCATGCTACCAGTGTTAAAGACTGCGATGGAGCTCCGTATGCCACGGCAAACTGGCTGACACTGACGGCGGCGGTGCACAAGTGCTGCGCAGCTAGCGCCATACGACGGCCAACACCGCGGTTCCTGGTGTGTCCGCTGTGCCGTGCGTGTGATCATTGCTTGTACAGCCCTCTCGCAGTGTCCGGAGCAAGTATGGTGGGTCTGACACACCGGTGTCAATGTGTTCTTTTTTCCATTTCCAGGAGTGTATATCTACTACCTTCTGAATCCTGTGTAGAAATAGGCTAAGCTGCCTTACTGTGACTGGACTGTGTTTTCACCATTCGATGGAAACGGGAAGTAGGAGAAGAACGAATATTTTTGCTACTGCACTGTGGTGCGTCCCCAAACTACATACAAGTACTACAGATCTGCGTCCTGCAAGGCCCATTCACATCTATCACTCCATTCAACACAGAAAAATTACGAACTATAAAAGCTCCACTAACTTCATCCAATAGAGAACTTGATAAGATTTTTTCCGCACCTCTCTCCTCCCATGTATTGAAAACAATTACTGCATGCATGCCAGCATTGACCACATGTGACGACACTGTTAATTGTGCAAATACTGATCAACTACACAGACCAGTTTAAAGTTGCATCACCTGTAGTGTAGGAGGATGTATGCCCAGTACATGTGATGCATTATGACACGTTCAATACAGGTGATAGTTTTTTTACAACAGTTTCGAAGTATAATTAAAACTGTGACGCATTTTTTCCATCAGCTGTGATAGAGTGTATTGGCTTTGGTTAACTGGGCTGTAGGGTGATTTTTGGCAGCCATGTGTAGTGAACTCTGACGTCAAACAATGATAGATGCTACATTCTTGCAAGTAACACACTTTTCTTAAACTCCTCTTAGTCCAACACCAGCATCTAGTCAATTGAACGCATTTTCCACCAAAAAGAATAAAGTTTGCACCTTACACTCCAGCTTTTTTCAACCCTAGCTTGTAGGTGTAGGGTGGAGTTTGAGTGTTTCTGTCGCTGGTTTCGAGTGGTATTGCGAGATTTTTTTCCCAGCAGGATAAGAGCAGTTGTATGGTGTTGTTAGTTTTTGTGATTTTAAGGCGTCCTTGTGCAGCGCTATGCACATAATTGTGTAATTATTACCGATCTTAGGATGGATATTTGTGTTAGTTTCCCAACAAAAAATGAATAAAGTACAATAACCTTCCTCTCCTGCATCTGGACAGTTTCCATGTGTTAGGGGGTGCGTTTAGGCTTTTCATACAGTAGAATCAGGGTTCGAGTTGCTAATAAGTTGTGTTTTTTATGTGCACTGAGTGTTTGAGCACTTCATTATTTTCGGGTGTTTAAGCGTTGTGAGCCTGTTTGCATGTATTATTTCAGTGATCTACGTCTGTATGCTGCGCACTGGATTTCAACTGATTAACAGCCGTCATCGGTGCTTTCAACCAATATGGTCCCTGAGCAGCACCGATGATGGCTGTTAATCAGTTGAAATCGATTTGGAAAAGTGAACAAATAAACCAAATGATTTTGCGGCAGGTTGCTGCAAATTTGGTAATTTTAAATGTAAATAAATTTAAAGAAATTCAAACAAATTATATTCGAACTGAATGACATCATGAGAAGGGGCTCAGCTGAAGGAGTAAGCTCTTAGAGCAAAATTCCCTCCAAAATTCGAAATTCCCGCCCATTTTCCAGTATGATGACACGACAGGACCCCGTGGCAAACAGACTTGATGCTGGTACTGCCTCTAATTGTTTAAATAAAGACGAAAAATAAAGACTTATGTCCAGCACAGGCTGAGACCTTTACCCACCAGTTCCTAGGAAGAGGTGACGGTCGGGTGACAGGTTAGTGGAGGTAGCCCAAGTGCCCTTATTTTCCCGCCATTTTCTTAGGTTAGTAGAGATAGCCCAACTGACCTATCTTGCCACCAGGTGGTCGTGGCACTTTCCCGCCAAAAGCCCCCATCTTGTATAACTTTACTCGCGTCATCAGCTGACGTCACGGCCGCTATCTTGAATGACGTCAATGGGGCAACGCCGGCCTTGTTACAGTACTCAGGAGATGTGGTAAGAGGAGTCTGCAACGCTCCGCCAATAACCGCAGAAAAAAATCTTGTGATCAGTACTTAATAAGGCAATAGGGCGGTAGTGGGCCATACCCTCGACAAAAGCGCAGCTGCGGATGCGATCAGTTCATTATACATCTCCGTCTATAATGTAGACATGAGACCACAAAACGTACGATACAACTTAGTAGGGAATACGACGACACCTGGCGACTTGTACAGAGCAGCCATGACGATAGCGGTAGTGACCTCCTTGGAGGTGAAATGTTCCATTAACGTAGGCCTCTCCACAAGTACGAGGGTGCGTGGAACGTCCACGGCGATGGGATCGAAGTGAAGGACGGCTCCATAGTAGGCACGGTAGACTCGGCGATAATGTTCAACAACGCTATGAACTAGGTCGGCTTGGCAGGTGATCTACTGCGCACGGTGATCTACAAGTTTGGTGACTAAGTTCTTTCTGCGATCGAGCACAGCATGATGCATGGAGGGGTTATCCCAGCATACGACGTAGAGTCTGCTGCGTTCAGTTTGCTCTTTCGGGGGACGCTGAAGTAACAGTCTGTAGTGCACGACCGACTCTCTGCTGTAAGATGAATGTGTGACGGAGCATCGGTTTGGCACATTCCAGCCACCAGTCAATCACTAATGCTTAGGAGTGAAGACGCTGTTCTCATCTTGTCCAAGCCTCAGTGAAACGTTGGCAACAATCAGGATCCTGCAGATGCTGATAGCTAAGTTTCTATGGTACCGACTTCTCCAAACCTCCTTGCAGGGAGGGAGTAGTGTACACAGGTATTCACAGTGGACAGAGGAGACCAAAGGCCAGCGCTCTACATCGAGCACCACATCAACCACGGGAGACATAAATGCGGACTAACCGACTAGCCGAATGGCTCGTGTGAAACGTGAATCCCGGGTCGTACCTCCAAGTTACCGCATAGATCGCGAACAATGGAAAGCAGCCCCTGGCACGTTGTAAAATTCGGGTATTGATCTTTTCGGCCGACTGTGCAGTTATAGTCTCCTGTAAAGAGAAGATGTTCATGCCGACCTGAGAACAGTGGGGCAATCTCCTCCGCATAAAACCACGTCATTTAACGCCGACTTCTGGTACTAGAAGACGCATAGACATTAATGAATTCGGGAGGACGACGGTTCAATCCCGCGTCCGGCCATCCTGATTTAGGTTTTCCGTGATTTCCCTAAATTGCTCCAGGCAAATTCCGGGATGGTTCCTTTGAAAGGGCACGGCCGACTTCCTTCTCCTTCCTTCCCTAATCCGATGAGACCGATGACCTCGCTGTCTGGTCTCCTCCCCCAGACACAACCCTCCCATTAATGAATCGTAAATTAGTGAATCGTAAATGCCGGGTACCCCTGGCGGCCGGGAGATAAATGATGTCGTCAATTAGGATGGCTTCACCAACATCCACCGCTACTCCACGGCCAAGGTGACTGCCGTGTAAGGCATAGAAGTCATTCATATCCCCCTAAGCTTGGTAGCGCTGCTAAATTCACCTTCTGTAGCAGTGCAGTGTCTCTTTCCGAAGTCGTATATTTTCTTTCAGGAGACTGTTCTTGTCTGTCGCGCGGACACCGTTGACATTCAGTGTCGCGTTACGGTACGCATGGAGCTGCGCTCTATCGGGGTGGGGGCCTTCAGATCGCTGCTGTGAAGATACGTGGGCACCGGCGGCAGCCACTGCCGGCGCGCCTCGCACGACGTAGAAGTCTACATCAACAGATCTTCACCTCTACAGGCCAAGACTCTCGCACTGGATCTGCTGTTTCTTCAGAATCTTCGCAGTGACTCCGTCGCCGTGGTATCCAAATGTTGAACGCCTGCTGACACCGCCACAGCGGCTGGTACTGAAGGGACTTCGGAGGCAGGAACATTCTGCTCCGTGTATGAGAGAGTCACTGGCCTGGCAACGGAAGACAGCACAACGACAGCTGAAATTTTAAATTTAGCATTTGAGAAATCTTTCACGCAGGAGGATCGTACAAACATTCCGCCGTTTGTGTCTCTTACAGATTCCCGTATGGAAGACGTAGTGATAGACATCCCTGGGGTTGTGAAGCAGCTGAATTGGTTGAAAATAAATAAATCGCCAGGTCCTGATGGGATTCCAATTCGGTTTTACAGAGAGTACTCTACTGCATTGGCTCCTTACTTATCTTACATTTATCGCGAATCTCTTGCCCAACGTAAAGTTCCGAGCGATTGGAAAAAAGCGCAGGTGACGCCTGTATATAAGAAGGGTAGAAGGACGGATCCTCAAAATTACAGACCAATATCCTTAACATCGGTTTGTTGCAGGATTCTCGAACATATTCTCAGTTCGAATATAATAAATTTCCTTGAGACAGAGAAGTTGCTGTCCATGCATCAGCACGGCTTTAGAAAGCATCGATCCTGAGAAACGCAACTCGCCCTTTTTTCACATGATATCTTGGCAACGATGGATGAAGGGTATCAGACGGATGCCATATTCTTTGACTTCCGGAAAGCGTTTGACTCGGTGTCCCACTGCAGATTCCTAACTAAGGTACGAGCATATGGAATTGGTTCCCAAGTATGTGAGTGGCTCGAAGACTTCTTAAGTAATAGAACCCAGTACGTTGACCTCAACGGAGGTGAGGGTATCATCTGGAGTGCCCCAGGGAAGTGTGGTAGGTCCGCTGTTGTTTTCTATCTACATAAATGATCTTTTGGATAGGGTGGATAGCAATGTGCGGCTGTTTGCTGATGCTGTGGTGTACGGGAAGGTGTCGTCGTTGAATGACTGTAGGAGAATAGAAGATGACTTGGACAGGATTTGTGATTGGTGTAAAGAATGGCAGCTAAATCTAAATATAGATAAATGTAAATTAATGCAGATGAATAGGAAAAAGAATCCTGTAATATACACTCCTGGAAATTGAAATAAGAACACCGTGAATTCATTGTCCCAGGAAGGGGAAACTTTATTGACACATTCCTGGGGTCAGATACATCACATGATCACACTGACAGAACCACAGGCACATAGACACAGGCAACAGAGCATGCACAATGTCGGCACTAGTACAGTGTATATCCACCTTTCGCAGCAATGCAGGCTGCTATTCTCCCATGGAGACGATCGTAGAGATGCTGGATGTAGTCCTGTGGAACGGCTTGCCATGCCATTTCCACCTGGCGCCTCAGTTGGACCAGCGTTCGTGCTGGACGTGCAGACCGCGTGAGACGACGCTTCATCCAGTCCCAAACATGCTCAATGGGGGACAGATCCGGAGATCTTGCTGGCCAGGGTAGTTGACTTACACCTTCTAGAGCGCGTTGGGTGGCACGGAATACATGCGGACGTGCATTGTCCTGTTGGAACAGCAAGTTCCCTTGCCGGTCTAAGAATGGTAGAACGATGGGTTCGATGACGGTTTGGATGTACCGTGCACTATTCAGTGTCCCCTCGACGATCACCAGTGGTGTACGGCCAGTGTAGGAGATCGCTCCCCACACCATGATGCCGGGTGTTGGCCCTGTGTGCCTCGGTCGTATGCAGTCCTGATTGTGGCGCTCACCTGCACGGCGCCAAACACGCATACGACCATCATTGGCACCAAGGCAGAAGCGACTCTCATCGCTGAAGACGACACGTCTCCATTCGTCCCTCCATTCACGCCTGTCGCGACACCACTGGAGGCGGGCTGCACGATGTTGGGGCGTGAGCGGAAGACGGCCTAACGGTGTGCGGGACCGTAGCCCAGCTTCATGGAGACGGTTGCGAATGGTCCTCGCCGATACCCCAGGAGCAACAGTGTCCCTAATTTGCTGGGAAGTGGCGGTGCGGTCCCCTACGGCACTGCGTAGGATCCTACGGTCTTGGCGTGCATCCGTGCGTCGCTGCGGTCCGGTCCCAGGTCGACGGGCACGTGCACCTTCCGCCGACCACTGGCGACAACATCGATGTACTGTGGAGACCTCACGCCCCACGTGTTGAGCAATTCGGCGGTACGTCCACCCGGCCTCCCGCATGCCCACTATACGCCCTCGCTCAAAGTCCGTCAACTGCACATACGGTTCACGTCCACGCTGTCGCGGCATGCTACCAGTGTTAAAGACTGCGATGGAGCTCCGTATGCCACGGCAAACTGGCTGACACTGACGGCGGCGGTGCACAAATGCTGCGCAGCTAGCGCCATTCGACGGCCAACACCGCGGTTCCTGGTGTGTCCGCTGTGCCGTGCGTGTGATCATTGCTTGTACAGCCCTCTCGCAGTGTCCGGAGCAAGTATGGTGGGTCTGACACACCGGTGTCAATGTGTTCTTTTTTCCATTTCCAGGAGTGTATTAGTAGTGTAGCGCTTGACGCAGTCACGTCAATTAAATATTTGGGCGTAACATTGCAGAGCGATGTAAGCATGTAATGGCAGTTGTGGGGAAGGCGGACAGTCGTCTTCGGATCATTGGTAGAATCTTGGGAAGATGTGGTTCATCTGTAAAGGAGACCGCTTATAAAACACTAATACGAACTATTCTTGAGTACTGCTCGGGCGTTTGGGATCCCTATCAGGTCGGACTGAGGGAGGACATAGAAGCAATTCAGAGGCGGGCTGCTAGATTTGTTACTGGTAGGTTTGATCATCACGCGAGTGTCACGGAAATGCTTCAGGAACTCGGGTGGGAGTCTCTAGAGGAAAGGAGGCGTTCTTTTCGTGAATCGCTACTGAGGAAATTTAGAGAACCAGCATCTGAGGCTGACTGCAGTACAATTTAACTGCCACCTTACATTTCGCGGAAAGACCACAAAGAAAAGACAAGAGACATTAGGACTCGTACAGAGACATGCAGGCAGTCATTTTTCCCTCGTTCTGTTTGGGAGTGGAACAGGGAGAGAAGATGCTAATTGTGGTACGAGGTACCCTCCGCCACGCACCGCATGGTGGATTGCGAAGTATTTATGTAGATGTAGATGTAGACTGAGGGCAGTCGTTCTACAGACGTCTTGCCGACGCCGTCATCCGCTTTCTCATATGCTGAAACGTTGATTTGTTCAACAGGTAGTGCATCACCTGAAGGACAGGGAGAAGAGTCCCGTTTCTGCGTCGTACAGCCTCTTTGGATATCTAGAATGAAATGATAATTAAATCAAGACCCTAAGCTGTCGACGGGCGTTGATATACATCAACGGGGACAGTTGAAAATGTGTGCCCCAGCTGGGACTCGAACCTGGGATCTACTGCTTACGTGGCAGACACTCTAACCATCTGAGCCACCGAGGGCACAGAGGATAGTAAGACTGCAGGGATTTATCCCTTGCACGTTCCCCGTGAGAGCCACATTCCCAACTTAATGTCCACACACTAAATTCGTAGTGCCCCTGCCCATTACACTCATTACTCGCGGCAGCCAATCTTACAGAGACAAGGAAGAGTTCGGGCAATGCTGTGTATCCAGCACAGAAGAAAAAGGTCAATGGCTGGTTAGCCTGAGCTATATGAAGATGGTATGTGTTCTTTCGGACATGTCCGAAAGAGCAGATACCATCTTCATATGGATATCTAGAAGTTCCGCTGGCGTGATCTTCGCCTCCTCACGGAGGAAACATTCCACATCTAAGGATTTCGGTTGGACATAATCTGGACAAAAATCTGAAACGTGATGTCGAATTCCTGAATTTATTTGCGATGATTTCAGTGCGCGAAGCCCGCCGCAGGCTAAGTCGCAACGTAAACAAACACGAACTCACTCGCTCCGCAGGAGGCAGTAAGGCACGTCCTCTCCGGGCCGCTAAAGCCACACTGTACCGATCAAACTGGACACCTTCAGCACAGTGCAGAGTTCATGCTATCTTTTCTCGGCCACGCTGCACGCAGATACAATATTGCCAGAGTCTCGTTTCTTAAATCACACTTCTGTTAATCCTATCGGCACTCTCATTCGAGCCGGCTGCTGTGGCCGAGCGGTTCTAGGCGCTTCAGTCCTACGGTCGCAGGTTCGAATCCTGCCTCGGGCTTGGATGTGTGTTATGTCCTTATGTTAGTTAGGTTTAAGTAGTCTAGGGGACTGATGACATCAGATGCTAAGTCCCATAGTGCTTAGAGCCATTTGAACCATTTTTTGAACTCACGTTCGAATAGTTACCAAATGTGTGACGACAGTACAACGGCCTCGCAGGGTAGCCGTGCTGTCTGAGGCGCCTTGCCCCGGTTCGCGCGGCTTCCCCCGTCGGAGTTTCGAGTCCTTCCTCGGGCATGGGTGTGTCGTCCTTGGCGTAAGTTAGTTTACGTTAGATTAAGTAATGTGTAACCCTAGGGACCGATAACGTCAGCAGTTTGGTCCCAAAGAACAGATTTTCCAGACAGTACAACAAAACAGGACACAGCGGTGGTCTGTATTCTCAAACTGGTGATTAATTAGTAAAATAAATGTGCAGCGATCTTCGGAAGAGTTACAGAAATGAATGACAAGTTGCACAACTCTGTGTTAGTCCGTAAACCCGAGTTGACATGACTAATAGAACACATGAATAGTGCACTTTTTGGTCACGGGGACATAATAGCGACATTGCTCCGAGTTCTGTTTCAGTTCGAGAGTGCATTTATGACATCTCATGGTAGAGGTGGAACGATAATGCAACTATTTTATTTGCACTGGACGATCATTGTAAGTTTTCCTTATGGAGCACATTTGCAGTTGTATACACTACATCACTTCGTTTTCGCCTGACACCCTTCACAGTCTCACAAAACACAGCTTCATTAGGGGCAACCTGATTCTGACGATCGCTCATTTTCGTTTGACAGTGCTTCATTACATCAACATTACATCGTGTACTCAACTTCCGTACCGAGTCATGACTAGCCATAGCTTCCTGCACGCTACAGTAAGAGGGAACGAGCCCACCGGCAGAAAGCGACCGCAGCAGCAACGTTCTGAGATACATTATTCTTGCGGTACTGTAGTGGGAAGGAAATAAGCCAGTATGCCAGTGCCATTGTAAGACGTCGTGGTCTCCTGACCTTCATTGCTTACATATTCCGCCCTCACAATCATATATCATATTCCACACATCAAGACGCTTCATTCGAACCCAAAGTCGATAAGATAAAGTCAATGTTGTATGAATTCATCTAAACAATATGCAAATAACAAATAAATCGCAAGTGCGCACCAAGGATGAAATACTTGAGGCTGGCATACACACACACATTCAAGGCACGACGGTCACAAAAACTTTTAGTTCGGGAGAGGCAAACCGCACAGCAGGAGGCCGGTTCCTTCAGAGGACGAGTCAACCTATCTACATCGCCCGGCGACCACCCGTAGAGCAGACAGCGTTTGCTCGAGTGAAAGGGAGAACGACCCTGTGTTCGGTTTAAAAGCAAATTCCGCTACATTGTGTGGGAGCGCCCAACTTACGCATTCTTTACAAACATAGCATGCAGTTTCAGAGGTTTTCACAGGGAGACAGCAAACGCCAAACGCCAATGCTACAGATTTCCGGATTGGTCGACTTAAGCGAAACGTTATTCTCCCATTTTAGAAGAGCAATGCTGCTTGGCAGACGATATTCCTGACGCCTTGAGCTGAAGGAGTAGTGGAAGAGACCGAAAGATATACCCCTTCACGTCTGGCGTGGAGAGGGCCGTTCCGTTGTCACCCTTAGAGCGAGAACACGTAACGAGAGTGTGTGCGCTTGTACGTGTACCCAAAGAGCAAGGAACAAGTCTCTCCTCAGTACTTCACTGGGAGAGCACCTCTGTCAAGAGCGAATTGGAGTGCAACTCTATATTGAGTCCTTTCGATTAAGCGTTGTTCACTGTGTTGGCCACCACACTTATTGTGTGGTGTGAACGGACAGAGTTATAGTTAAACGCCTGCGAGAGAATTTTTGAGTGGGATTGCGGTGGACTGGTTATCTGACCGGTATATCACGCCAATAGTTAGACTAGGGGCGAATAGGAGTCCTCGACTTCATCAAGGCGTAGGGAGAGTTTGATTGGCGAAGGTCAATCCAGATAGAGCGAGAGTTATCTTATTTGTCAGCAGCCAGCGGTGCAGACAGCAGTCATCACAGCTTATGGTATTGTGCGCTACAGCTCTTGCGAGCCCCATATTTCCTCCACAACAGTACACTTCACTGCATTTCACATGCGACAGCCTCGACCGTACCTAGCAACATTCTAAAGGATAATTATTCAAGTTGAGTAGGCGCACCTCTCAGCCATTCTGCCAAGTCAATAATAATCTTAAACTTTGTACAGAAACTTCATTAGCGAGTCCTATCCTTAAGAGGTAACTTCACATTCCGAAAAGAACCCGGAAATAACTTGTTCAGTTCATAACTAAAAGTGCCATTGTGATTTCTCAGAATTTTTGCAAAAAAAAAAAAATAATTTTCGTTAGTTTCATGTTTTTATTATTCTAACTAGCACTACTCCGGTACCCAAGTATCCCACTAGTTACGTAAGAAATTTTGTGAATTTCTTACATAACTAGTGGGATCTGTCTGACTTCTGTAGTAGTGTGGGGGTGGAAATTGCATCTTGCAGGAGCCACAGGGTAACGGGTACATCTCAGATCAATCTGTTGCGCAGAATGACAGAATAGCACCCATACGTCGCTCACACCATAAAAGCGGCGCCTTGATTTATGATGTACGTAGTCCTCAACTTAAGACTCATGCTCGCTTTTTTATAGACAATTATTACAAATTAATTAGCTTTGCCCACTCACATTAACGTGACCGCTGCCTGTGTTCGACATCATCGTGTATAACCACTAACAGACAGCAGAAGGCAGTACTGGTAGTGGAGAATATGTAAAGCACGTTATGGGGGGCGGGGGAATGGACGCGGAAAAAAGTGCAGTCGTTGTGGTAATGTGGAAGCCGAGCGATTTAACTGACGTCCAAAAGAGTGAGGGTGGAAGCATTTCCGAAACTGTTAAGTTTGTAAATTGTTCTTCTGCTGCCGCGGTTAAAGTACACTGTGCACGACAAAACAGCGTTATCCAAAATCGATACCTAGGAAGCTGCGTTGCACCAAGGGCCGCTTATGGCAGGGGTGAATGACAGTGTTACATCGTACAGACGTGCAACTGTTGAGCAACTAGCACTCCAGATGAATGAAAGGGCTACCAACAGTGTCTGCTCAAAGATCGTTTAGCGAATGTGCTGCGTACAGATCTCTGTAGCAAGCATCAGGCTTATGCAAACACGCTGACTGCCGTTCGTCGGCGACGAAGGCTGGAATTTGCACGCCAGTGCCATAACTGGACGTTCACTGAGTGGGGAAAGGTGGAGTTTTCAGATTAATCACATCTTATGCTCCATCGGACAGATGGCCTTTGGTGTGTAAGGCGTGAAAACTTTGAAAATAAACACCCTGCAACAATGGCGAGAAGTGTCCACGCTGGAAGGTATCTAGTCATTCTATAAGGCACACTGGAGAGACACGACTATGCATCTGTCCTCGGGGGCCATGTCTACCGCTACGTGCACGATGGCACGATGCTATTTTCCAGCAGAACAAAGCAATGTGTCATACAAAAAAATGGTTCAAATGGCTCTGAGCACTATGGGACTCAACTGCTGTGGTCATCAGTCCCCTAGAACTTAGAACTACTTAAACCTAACTAACCTAAGGACATCACACACACCCATGCCCGAGGCAGCATTCGAACCTGCGAACATAGCAGCAGCGCGGTTCCGGACTGGAGCTCCTAGAACCGCACGGCCACCGCTGCGGGCAACGTGTCGTACAACTATTAGTGTACATGCGTTGTCCGAAGAGCACCACGACGAGTTCACCGTACTCCTAAGATATAACCCAATCGCGAATTCGCGAGACCACGTCGATCGGGCTTTTCGCGTCCTGGATCCTCAACTACGTAACCCTGGCAATCTGGTACGGCAATGGAGTCGACAGGGTTCCATATCCCCGCCGGTATCTACCAGAACTTCAAAGACTCTTCCTGCGTATCCTACAGCGGTCAGCGTTGCAAAAGATAGTTATTCATGCTTTTCACAGATCATGTTAATGTGACTGGACCGTATATGAAATGAGGAAGGCACAGTGTTCGTGTAACATTCGGAGCTATAATGTTCTGAAGATGTAGCGTCTATGCCACATACATCCCAATGATTATTACATTTTTGTTACTATGTTTTTAAGGAACGAAGATTTTGTTACGGGAGGGTAGCCAGTAGGTAGGATCATAAGTAAGAATCATCGAACGACGCGCCAGGGAAGGGCCTGGCGAGCGAGAGGCGTATCTTACTGGAAGAGAGAGAGGAAGTGGGGACTCACCTGCAACGATGGGCGCCAGGTAGTGAATCTTTTATTATTTATATTTACTGTTTAAATAAAATAGTACGACTCCAACTATCAGGATGAAGTTATTGCACTGAGAACTTGGTGATACTAATTTCAACATCAATAAGTTCATCGGAATATTATAATTACAAATTTTAGTTGCTGTCAGTGCTCATTGACGGAGAGGATGGACCAATCACAACTACGACTTAAGAGGGCAGGTACAAGACTGTTAAGATAGCTCAAAAAAAGTGTGTGAAATCTTATGGGACTTAACTTCTAAGGTCATCAGTCCCTAAGCTTTTACACTTCTTAACCTAAATTATCCTAAGGACAACCACACACACCCATGCCCGAGGGAGGACCCGAACCTCCGCCGGGACCAGCCGCAAAGTCCATGACTGCAGCGCCTGAGACCGCTCGGCTAATCCCGCGCAGCTCAGATAGCTCACTACCAGTCTACAGTCGGTTTCCGAAGAGGTAATATATGAATCCATAAATACAATTTGATCGCATATAAAGACGGAACAGACTGTTGAAAACCTGCATTGGATAACATGCGATGTTGTGTTAAACCAAGACAGTCCGACTGTGTGTGACGTGCAACTCTGCGAACGATGAAATTAATTGTTAAAGTTGCCTTAGAAAACATATTTAGGCGATCTCATGTGGATTCTAAGATGACGTGAAGCATTTTGTGGCTTATGTGGTACTCGAGAACTAATGATTATTGACCGGGAATTTTGTTATGGATACTAACAACAGAGTGGCTATAGGAATCGTTTTGCTAATGTTGAGATTGGGCAAATAAAACAAAATTAGTTGGCATCCTAACATTTTTCGATTGTAACGCTTAAGCATTTAAATCTAAACACTTACCACATTATTATGCACAGTTTATTGCACAAGCGTTAAGAACTCGCAACTGACGGAGAACAAACTAGTGGAACTACACTACTGGCCATAAAATTGCTACACCAAGAAGAAAAACAGATGATAAACGGGTATTCATTGGACAAATATATTATAATAGAACTGACATGTGATTACATTTACACGCAATTTGGGTGCATAGATCCTGAGAAATCAGTACCCAGAACAACCACCTCTGGCCGTAATAACGGCCTTGATACGCCTAGGCATTGAGTCAAACAGAGCTTGGATGGCGTGTGCAGGTACAGCTGCCCATGCAGCTTCAACACGATACCACAGTTCATCAAGAGTAGTGACTGGCGTATTGTGACGAGCCAGTTGCTCGGCCACCATTGACCAGACGTTTTCAATTGGTGAGAGATCTGGAGAATGTGCTGGACAGGGCACCAGTCGAACATTTTGTGTATCCAGAAAGGCCCGTACAAGACCTGCAACATGGGGTCGTGCATTATCAAATGGTTCAAATGGCTCTGAGCACTATGGGACTTAACATCTGACATCATCAGTCCCCTAGAACTTCTAACTACTTAAACCTAACTAACCTAAGGACATCACACACATCCATGCCCGAGGCAGAAGTCGAACCTGCGACCGTAGCTTTCTTGCGGTTCCAGACTGAAGCGCCTAGAAGCGCTCGGCCACCACGGCTGGCGTGCATTATCCTGCCGAAATGTAGGGTTTTGCAGGGATCGAACGAAGGGTAGATCCACGGGTCGTAACACATGTGAAATGTAACGTCCACTGTTCTAAATGCAGTCAATGCGAACAAGAGGTGACCGAGACGTGTAACCAATGTCACCCCATACCATCACGCCGGGTGATACGCCAGTATGGCGATGACGAATACACGCTTCCAATGTGCGTTCACCGGGGTGTCACCAAACACGGATGGGACCATCATGATGCTGTAACCAGAACCTGCACTCATCCGAAAAAATGACGTTTCGCCATTCGTGCACCCAGGTTCGTCGTTGAGTACATCATCGCAGGCGCCCCTATCTGTGATGCAGCGTCAAGGGTAAGTGCAGCCATGGTCTCCGAGCTTATAGTCCATGCTGCTGCAAACGTCGTCGAATTGTTCGTGCAGATGGTTGTTGTCTTGCAAATGTCCCCATCTGTTGATTCAGGGATCGAGACGTGGCTGCACGATCCGTTACAGCCGTGCAGATAAGATGCCTGTCATCTCGACTGCTAGTGATATATGGCCGTTGGGGTCGAGCACGGCGTTCCGTATTACCCTCCTGAACCCACCGATTCCATATTCTGCTAACAGTCCTTGGATCTCGACCAAAGCGAGCAGCAATGTCGAGATACGATAAACCGCAATCGCGACAGGCTACAATTCCACCGCTATCAAACGTGATGGTACGCATTTCTCCTCCTTACACGAGGCATCACAACAACGTTTCTCTAGGCAACGCCGGTCAACCGCTGTTTGTGTATGAGAAATCGGTTGGAAAATTTCCTCATGTCAGCACGTTGTAGGTGTCGCCACCGGCGCCAACCTTGTTTGAATGCTCTGAAAAGCTAATCATTTGCATATCACAGCAGCTTCTTTCTGTCGGTTAAATTTCGCGTCTGTAGCACGTCATCTTCGTGGTGTAGCAGTTTTGATGGCCAGTAGTGTAAATGACGTGAGGTTAGCAAATTGGCTGCAGTTCATTTACGAGAAGTGGGTAGGGGACGCAGTGAATTTTCATTGCAAATCACACGTAGCATCATTGGGTTCCCCGTGAACATAGTGTGGCAGACGATGTTTCGAACATCCATTTCCCTGTTTACCGTGATAACGTTACACTTTTAGGAAGAGACTCCACGATAGGGAGCTGGGCTTTACTCAGAGTTTTTGTTGTTGTGGTCTTCGGTCTTGTGACTGGTTTGATGCAGCTCTCCATGCTACTCTATCCTGTGCAAGCTTCTTCATCTCCCAGTACCTACTGCAGCCTACATCCTTCTGAGTCTGCTTAGTGTATTCATCTCTTGGTCTCCATCTATGATTTTAACCCCCTACGCTGCCCTCCAATACTACATTGGTGATCCCTCGATGTCTCAGAACATGTCCTACCAACCGATCCCTTCTTCTAGTCAAGTTGTGCCACAAGCTCCTCTTCTCCCCAATTCTATTCAATACCTCCTGATTAGTTATGTGATTTACCCATCAGCATTCTTCTGTAGCACCACATTTCGAAAGCTTCTATTCTCCTCTTGTCTAAAGTATTTATCGTCCACGTTTCACTTCCATACATGGCCACACTCCACACAAATACTTTCAGAAACGACTTCCTGACATTTAAATCTATACTCGATGTTAACAAATTTTTCTTCTTCAGAAACGCTTTCCTTGGCATTGCCAGTCTACATTTGATATCCTCTCTACTTCGACCATCATCAGTTATTTTGCTCCCCAAATAGCAAAACTCGTTTACTACTTTAAGTGTCTCATTTCCTAATCTAATTCCCTCAGCATCACCGGACTTAATTGGATTACATTCCATTATCCTCGTTTTGCTTTTGTTGATGTTCATCTTATACTCTCCTTTCAAGACACTGTCCATTCTGTTCAACTGCTCTTCCAAGTCCTTTGCTGTCTCTGACAGAATTACAGTGTCATCGGCGAACCTCAAATTTTTTATTTCTTCTCCATGGATTTTAATACCTACTCCGAACTTTTGTTTCCTTTATTGCTTGCTCAATATACAGACTGAATAACATCAGGGAGAGGCTACAACCCTGTCTCACTCCCTTCCCAACCACTACTTCCCTTTCATACCCCTCGACTCTTATTACTCAGAGTACCTGCGCAAAAGCCGCTACAAATTGGAGAAAGGTAGCTGCCATGAGCGTAACGCGAACACTTTGTTGGAAGTGTAGAGGCTGGAAAGTTGCAGCCGTCCAGGGAATTTTTTTGCGCCGAGAGAGTCAAAAAAAGTTGGCGTGCTGAGGTCGTGTGTGGGGTTATGCGCAGGCCGCGAGGTGGGCGCGTCGCGAGCAGCTGCTGCCGCCGGTGCGATGCCGCCGTGATGAGGCGGTGGCCCGCGGGTTTTGCTGGGCCGTGTCCCGCGCGCCGACCGCCGCTGTTTTGCTGGTCTAATGGCGCCGCCGCCCGCGCCTCGCTGATCCGCCTTTAAATGGGACTGTGCTCCTCCCCCCCCCCCACCCTGCGCCGCCCCCTCCCTCGCCCCCTCCCCAGCTCGCGCCCTCTGCTACCCACCGACAACAGGCGCGGCGCCATTCGTCTTCCTGACACATTACGCCGGGTATAAGCTCCCCCCTCGGCCCGTCTTTTTGCGCTCCTCCGAAGTCAGTCGTATTCGCAGCCAGAGGTAATATATAAAAGGCGCGGGCGTGATGCGCCTAGCAAAGTGTTTGCTACTGGTGTTAGCTTTGCCCCCTGCCGCCTCTCCCTTTCGCTCCGTTCCTCGCGCGCTCTCTCTCTTTCGCGATCCCCCCACAACTTCCTGCCTCGCTGTTTCTCTCGCCCGTGTAAGCGGCGGCCGCTGAACCGGCAAACAAATCGCGCACTTTGCTTTTGGCCGCGCCGGACGAGAGCAAACACGCCCGATTTACAGGCGCCGTTGTCTCTGCGTAGCAGCCGTTACTGTCTGCGTCACTCGTTTTCTTCCTTCTTTTTTTCTTTTTTTAGTTTCTTCCGCTGGCGCTCTCAACCGTCAAGCCTGTTCTCTTCTCTTTTTCCCCCTCCTAGTAAAACGCTTTCTCTCCTCTCAGAAGCAGAGATACCCTTTTATCAGAGCTGATAGCTCGGAGCCATGCAGGCAGCTGAGGAGAGCCCTCTTGTGCCACACACGCTCACATTCTAAAGGCAGTGAAATTGAGTCGCGCATACTCTCGCTTTATTTCTTTGATTGCTGTTCAACGTGAAACCCGCGCATGAGTGGAGTTTGAAACGAAAAACAAACTCAAAAGCACAGGAAGGCGGTATTAAAAACGTGAAACTCTGTGCGCTTTGTTTGACGTTTAAAAGCGTGTAACATTCTCAATTTCAAGTAATTCATGTAACACTTGTAAACAAAAATGTTAGTTAAAAAAATGGTTCAAATGGCTCTGAGCACTATGGGACTTAACATCTATGGTCATCAGTCCCCTAGAACTTAGAACTACTTAAACCTAACTAACCTAAGGACAGCACACAACACCCAGCCATCACGAGGCAGAGACGATCCCTGACCCCGCCGGGAATCGAACCCGGGAACCCGGGCGTGGGAAGCGAGAACGCTACCGCACGACCACGAGATGCGGGCAAAAATGTTAGTTCCGCAAGGCCAAAGAAATACACTTCTGGCCATTAAAATTGCTAAACCACGAAGATGACGTGCTACAGACGCCGACAGGAAGAAGATGCTGTGATATGCAAATGATTGGCTTTTCAGAGCATTCACACAAGGTTGGCACCAGTGGCGACACCTACAAGGTGCTGACATGAGGAAAGTTTCCAACCGATTTCTCATACACAAACAACAGTTGACCGGCATTGCCTGATGAAACGTTGTTATGATGCCTCGTGTAAGGAGGAGAAATGCGTACCATCACGTTTCCGACTTTGATAAAGGTCGGATTGTAGCTTATCGCGATTGCGGTTTATCGTATCGCGACATCGATACTCGCGTTGGTCGAGATCCAATGACTGTTAGCAGAATATGGAATCGGTGGGTTCAGGAGGGTAATACGGAACGCCTTGCTGGTTCCCAACGGCCTCGTATCACTAGCAGTCGACATGTCAGGCATCTTATCCCTATGGCTGTAACCGATCGTGAGCCACGTCTCGATCCCTGAGACAACAGATGGGGACGTTTGCAAGACAACCACCATCTGCACGAACAGCTCGACGACGTTTGCAGCAATATGGACTAAAAGCTCGGAGACCATGGTTGCGGTTACCCTTGACGCTGCATCACAGACAGGAGCGCCTACGATGGTGTACGCAACGACGAACCTGGCTGCACGAATGGCAAAACGTCATTTTTTCGGATGAATCAAGGTTCTGTTTACAGCATCACGATGGTGGCATCCGTGTTTGGCGACATCGCGGTGAACGCACATTGGAAGCGTGTATTCGCCATCGCCATACTGGCGTATCACCCGGCATTGACGGCACTTTCAATAGTGGACGTTACAATGGTTCCAATGGCTCTGAGCACTATGGGACTTAACATCTGAGGTCATCAGTCCCCTAGAACTTAGAACTACTTAAACCTAACTAACCTAAGGACATCACACACATCCATGCCCGAGGCAGGATTCGAACCTGCGACCGTTGCGATCGCGCGGTTCCAGACTGAAGCGCCTTTAACCGCGTGGCCCCACTGGCCGGCGGACGTTACATTTCAGATGTGTTACGACCCATGGCTCTACCCCTCGATCCCTGCGAAATCCTACATTTCAGCAGGACAATGCACGACAGCATGTTGCAGGTCGTGTACGGGCCTTTCTGGACACAGAAAATGTTCGACTGCTGACATGGCCAGAACATTCCCCAGATCTCTCACCAATTGAAAACGTCTGGTCAATGGTGGTCAAGCAACTGGCTCATCACAATACGCCAGTCACTACTCTTGATGAACTGTGGTATCGTGTTGAAGCTGCATGTGCAGCTGTACCTTCATACGCCATCCAAGCTCTGTTTGACTCAATGCCCAGGCGTATCAAGGCCGTTGTTACAGCCAGAGGTGGTTGTCGTGGGTACTGATTTCTCAGGATCTATGCACCCAAATTCCGTGAAAATGTAATCACATGTCAGTTCTAGTATAATATATTTGACCAATGAATACCCGTTTATCATCTGCATTTCTTATTGGTGTAGCAATTTTAATGGCCAGTATTGTACCTTGCATTCATTAGTGTTTTTCTACAAATATAATATCAGTCTCTTCCTTCTAGAAAATTCTAGAGCAGTTTATATACCCGAATGAGAACTGTTTTTAGAATACAATGTTTGTGACAATGTGTGGTGTAGGACGATTAGGAAGCTGCGAGATGCTACTTGCTGCTCTGCGTTCCCGTGTCCTACAGAAGACGTTCTCACACTTGCAAGTTAGCTTCTGTCGTCCCGGTGATCGCACAAAGGAGGAAAGCTTGCCTTGTGTCCACATTTAGGCGGATATATTTGAAGTTTTACGGTCGTGTCCGGCCAAATGTACACTGTATAAGAAGAGGTGATAAAATTCAAGGGCCAGCGATATGCACACATACACATGGTGGTACTACCGCGAACGCAAGGTATAAAAGGGCAGTGCCCTGGCGGAGCTCTCATTTCTACATCTACATCTACATCCATACTCCACAAGCCACCTGACGGTGTGTGGCGGAGGGTACTGTGAGTACCTCTATCAGTTCTCCCTTCTATTTCCAGTCTCGTATTGTTAGTGAAAAGAAGATTGTCGGTATGCCTTTGTGTTGGCTCTAATCTCTCTGATTTTATCCTCATGGTCTCTTCGCGAGATATACGTAGGAGGGAGCAATATACTGCTTGACTCCTCGGTGAAGGTATGTTCTCGAAACTTCAACAAAGGCCCGTACCGAGTTACTGAGCGTCTCTCCTGCAGAGTCTTCCACTGGAGTTTATCTATCACCTCCGTAACGCTTTCGCGATTACTAAACGATCCTGTAACGAAGCGCGCTGCTCTCCGTTGGATCTTCTCTATCTCTTCTATCAACCCTATCTGGTACGGATCCCACACTGGTGAGCAATACTCAAGCAGTGGGCAAACAAGTGTACTGCAACCTACTTCCTTTGTTTTCGGATTGCATTTCCTTAGGATTCGACCGATGAATCTCAGTCTGGCATCTTATTTACCGACGATCAACTTGATATGATCATTTCATTTTAAATCACTCCTAATGCCTACTCCCATATAATTTATGGAATTAACTGCTTCCAGTTGCTGACCTGCTATATTGTGGCTAAATGATAAAGCATCTTTCCTTCTATGTATTCGCAGCACATTACACTTGTCTACATTGAGATTCAGTTGCCATTCCCTGCACCATGCGTCAATTCGTTGCAGATCCTCCTGCATTTCAGTAGAATTTTCCATTGTTACAACCTCTCGATATACCACAGCATCAACCGCAAAAATCCTCAGTGAACTTTCGATGTTATCCACAAGGTCATTTATGTATATTGTGAATAGCAAAGGTCCTACAACACTCCCCTGCGGCACACCCGAAATCACTCTTACTTCGCAAGACTTCTCTCCATTGACAATGACATGCTGCGTTCTGTTATCTAGGAACTTTTCAATCTTATCACACAATTGGTCTGACAGTCCATATGCTCTTACTTTGTTCATTAAACGACTGTGGGGAACTGGATCGAACGCCTTGCGGAAGTCAAGAAACACGGCATCGACCTGGGAACCCGTGTCTATGGCTCTCTGAGTCTCGTGGCCTAATAGCGCGAGCTGGGTTTCATACGATCGTCTTTTTCGAAACCCATGCTGATTCCTACAGAGTAAATTTCTAGTCTCCAGAAAAGTCATTATTCTCAAACATAATATGTGTTCCAAAATTCTACAACTGATCGACGTTAGGGATATAGGCCTATAGTTCTTCACATCTGTTCGACGTCCCTTCTTGAAAACGGGCATGACCTGTGCCCTTTTCCAATCCTTTGGAACGCTACGCTCTTCTACGGTACACCCCTGCAAAAAGGGGGCAAGTTCCTTCGCGTACTCTGTGTAAAATCGAACTGGTATCCCATCAGGTGATTCATATGCAAAGGTTACCTACATGAGTTTGGCGGTACGACGGCAGTTTGAAGAGTTGGAATGCGGAAGAGTAGTTGGAGCTAGACGCATGGGACATTCTATTTAGCCGGCAGGGTTGGCCGAGGGATTCAAGGCGCTTCAGTCTGGAACCGCGCGACCGCTACGGTCGCTAGTTGGAATCCTGCCTCGGGCCTGGATGTATGTGATGTCCGTAGGTTAGTTTGGTTTAAGTAGTTCTAAGTTCTAGGGGACTGATGACCTCAGAAGTTAAGTCCCATAGTGCTGAGAGCCATTTTGAACATTGTATTTCGGAAATCTTTACGGACTTCAACAGGGTTGTCAGTGCTAACAGACAAGTGACACTGCGTGAAATAACCTCAGAAATCACTGCAGAACGTACGGCGAACGTGTCAGTTTGAACATTGTGGCGAAATTTAGTGTTACTTGGGTGTGTCAGAAGAGGAACGACGGGAGTGTCTCTGCTCACAGTACATCACATGCAGCGCCTTTCCTGGGCTCGCGATCGTATCGGTTGGACCCTAGACGACTGGAAAACCGTGGCCTGATCTGATGAGTTCCGATTTGAGTTGGTTAGAGCTGACGACGCGGACCCCACGAAGCCATAGCCCGAAATTATCAGCAAGGCAGTGTGAAAGCTGGTGGTTGCTCCATAGTGATGCAGGCTGTGTTTACAGGAAACAGAGTGGGTCCTCTGGTCAAACTGAACCGATCACTGAAGGGAAATGGTAATATTCGGCTGATTGGAAATCATTTGCAGTCCATTAATGGACTTCATATTGCCTAACAACAGTGTCATGTTGTAAGAGGTCCATGACCAAGGAATTTATTGCTAGAGCACTCGAGCAGATGTAATTTCGATGGATTGCTCACGCGCTGTCTGCGATATGTAAGCTATAAGAGAAGAGCGGTGCTGGCTGCAGTAAGAGCAGTGTGGTAGTAGGAGTAAGTAGTAGCGTGCAGTCGTGTGTATGAAGTTGGCTGGGCCAGTCGTGGGGAGCGATGGCGGTGCCTGAGCGATGTATTGTAAGGTAAAAGCAGCCTCGCGCATATGTATTATTGTTATATCAAGTCCCATGTAAACGTTTACAAAAATCGCTTAATAATAATCTTTCTTATAAAAATTAACTTTTGACAATCATTCATCTCAATTTAAAGAATTTACTAATTTCTCCAATCCATGGTCATCCCGATTATTGTAAAGAAAAGTCAGTTGTTTCTTATTATACACGACAAATCTATCGGCCAGCATTGCACAGGGCTGTGCCAGAAAAATTTCTTATAGGAGCAGATATATATGCGTTATCCGGCAACTTCATTGAGGTAAGATTTTTCAGTTTATTCAGTATGATCTTTCAGGGCCATGACGCAGCACTGCTGACGTCCAAATTCACCAGTTTAGATTCACAGTCATTTAATTATTGAAAGGTTATACTGTCACGTTACTATTCCAAGGTTACGGAAGTAAACTGTTGGTAGGTTACGCTGAATGTGAATGATATAAATAATTATATTTTTTCTGTTGGGAGGTTACGGAAATTCTCTGTTGGGAGGTTACAATGTCAGTTGTTCGCGGCTGGTTTGAAGAACATTCTGGACAATTCAAGCGAATGATTTGGCCACCCAGATCGCTCGATACGAATCGCATCACGGGATATAATCGAGAGAACAGTTCGTGCACAAAATCATGCACCGGCAACGCTTTCGCAATTATGGACTGCTATAGAGGCAGCATGGCTCAATATTTCTGCAGGGGACTTTCCACAACCTATTGAATTTTTTCACGTCGAGTCGCTACACTACGCCGAGAAAAAGTAAGTCGGAGACAATGTAAGGATGCATCCCATGATTATGTCACCTTAGTGCATACAACGCCGACCTGTCCAGCTTTCGTTATGCTTTTTACTGATGAAGCAGAGAACGCAGAAATAAGGCCCATTCCGAACTAATGCCTTAGGCACTAGCAATGTCCGCCCCCGGTAGCTGAGTAGTCAGCGCGACAGAATGTCAATCCTAATGGCCTGGGTTCGATTCCCGGCTGGGTCGGAGATTTTCTCCACTCAAGCGCTGGATGTTGTGTTGTCCTAATTATCATCATTTCATCCCCATCGAAGAGCAAGTCGCCGAAGTGGCGTCAAATCGAAGGACTTGCACGCAGCAAAATGTCTACCCGACGGAATGCGCTAGTCACACGACATTTACATTTTTAGCACTAGTAATAAAAGTGAGGAGGAATAAGGAGATATTCTGCAAGGATAAATGTAGATATAGCAACCGATGCTATTCTTTTGCCTGTGTCTTATATTTTTCTTTGTAGGCTGAACAATCTAGGAACACAATGTCTCAAACACGCTACATGCAGAGCGAGCAAGGTGAAGTACGAGGGCTATTCGAGGAGTAAAAGGTCCGATCGGTCGCGAAATGGAAACTACAGCGAACATAAAAAATGTTTTGTTTGCAACAGTTAGCTACATCTTCCAGCTTCTTCTCTGCGTAGTCGTCGTTCCGACGTAGACATTTGTCGCAGCTTTGTATCAGCTGTCAAGTGCCTACGTCATAGAAAGCAGCCGCCCGTGCTCGCCGCCAGTTCTCTACGCTGGTCTGCAGTTCGTTGTCTGTGCCAAAATGCGGGTGATCAAGTACTTCCTACCTAAAACGGTGCAGGGGCGTCCTCATTGCATCTGCAATGTGTGGTCGAGGATTGGCATGAAGTAGAGCATGCGCCACGTCATGTGGGGTTGCATGAAATTAGGCGAAATCTCGCTGCAGGCACACATACTTGGCGGGAAACACTATTGCTCTAGTCATCTTCTTGTGTTCACCGTGTGTTCAGAACTGAAACGAGCGACGTGACGCCATTGACAGTCATATGACAGACACTGCCCAACACATCTGTGCAAAGCTTCATAGGACATTCAATGTAGTTTCCATTTAGCAACCTATCGGACCTTACTTTCCGAATAGCCCTCATAGAATGTGGCGATCAGCCGATGCCAACCCGCCTCATCCGTGCTTATTTCGACATAAGTTTATCTTGTGAAGGTGAATGAGCAATTATGAGGACTGAGCAATTAGTTGCTATCATAACTGCCAAATTATGAGGGTGTTAACTGATTTTTTTTTAGTTTAAACACTTGTATGATTGATCTTCCGAAAAACTGACCAACTGATTATTAATAACCGATTAAAAATAACCAGCTGCTTCTACTTCTATTTAAAACAGGTAGTCCTGCTTTTAGGGCAAAATATCCGGCTAAACTTAATACCGAGACTAGCTTTTCTATTTATGGACCTGGAAACCCTAATTGGGGATGTACCCTGCGTGTGTCACTTTTCAGATCGTTTAAATCACACAACAGTCCTCTCCCGTTTGCTAATCGCTATGGAATTTTATGTAGCCGTTCAGAATAACGGTAGTTAGCTCCTGTACGAGTTTCAGTTCCATTCTTGAAATAATTTTAGAGACATTCAAAAATGCGTGAGACCTAAATTTTATAACTCTGTTTTCGTTAGTACACGAGAGGAAGGTTTAAACTAAAAACTTCGTGATAAAAATGTTAACTAAACAGTGTTTTATTCATAACGACGTAAGTTACGTAAAGTTTCGCTTTTCAAACAGTAATCATTATTTTCAGTTGTCGAACATTATTATTTTCTTTTGTTATGCTGTAAGAGTGAGTGAGCAGGTGAATTCAGTATGTATGTAACACACGAATCTTGGAATTTGTTAATGTTGTTAATGTTATTAGCTTGTGAATCATATTGTGTAAAGGGGCAGTGAGTAAATGCATGGTTAATGCAGTTAATGTATTGTAGCCGGTTTAAGGATTCCGGGAATAAGTTCTTTACTTCTGTCCATAAGGACCAGTAAAGACGGCCGTTTCTGGGTTAATTAGCTTTTCGGCAAATATAAAGTTTGAAAAAAGATTAAACGAATTTTTCAAGGAGGGAAATTATCATTCTGTCAGCAAAAGTGTCTGGGAACAGCAGGGGTGACCTGCTGGCGTGATTCACATGCGGCTCGCAGGCCACGTCCTCATGACATGACAGCAACGCCCCTAGTGCATGAAATCAAAACTATAGCCTTCGTGAGTATAATGTTTACGGGCCGATATGAATGGCACCCGTTTGTCGAGATGTCGCATCAACAAATTATGCCTCAAAACGGGTGATTTGAGGAAATGTTCATTTTAGTTTCACCAGGAACTTCTTCCGCAGTCCAGTCCCTCACACATCCCCTCTAGCTCGAAGGAAGGTGTGGGGGGACGCGTGTCGCAGATGTGAGCTAACTGCCATATTCCCGCCACCAGGCAGAGGAACTAATCTGATTGACTGAATTTGTAGTCATAGAACGAGATAGAATTTTCTAGAAGGTTTTACCGAAATGAATATGGGTTGAAGATTCTTGACTGACGGCTGCATGTCTTGTAGGGTGGGAGGCATTCCGTTTGTAATGGGCGTGATGATTGGCCACATGGTGACCGCATGTTAACGATGGTAGGTTTGGTATAAACCACAGCATGGCGCATTAAAGTGTTTCTCTGGCGGATGTCGATAGGACAGAAGTCACTGGAGAACATCTTGACATATTGCTGGCAACGCGCCAATGAACACTCTCACTACTAGATTTCATAAAGTGCTCATTTCGCCACTAGGAGAGGAATAATTCAATTCCCAGTGAGCATAAAACGAGTCTGTACTTCCTCGTGGAGACTGAAGCATTACAAAGTGCTTGCTGTGTCCACCGGCTATGGTCAGAACAAGAAATTTCTAAGTCACTTATAAGCATTTTATTACAAGTCTAGCTGCCAATCAGAAAGATTCTTCAGACACACAAAATGACCGCTGTGCTGGCCACTTCGGACGCCCACAATAAAAATATTCAATTAGAAAATTGTTCCAGTTCAAGCACAACTTAATACTACTACACAAAACGGAAGTTCGAGCTTGCTGTAAAAATCAGCAAAACAGTTACTCGAGTAACCACATAATCACCTGGGGTGACCGATGACGTGAAGACTTCCAGCGGTCGACGTGTTTTTTGTGGCAGGTTGTGGAACCGCGTCACCGGTGGATCTCCGTCTTACTGTCTTGGTGTGAGGGTGTATCTCACAGTGACATCATTCCAGTGAAATCATTGGAGTGCACGTCGACGTTGTGGCAATGGGACGTAAACCTCCGTGCCGCCCTGCGATGGTGGAAGTTCAAGGTAATAGGCAAAAGGGAACACAACTACTGATACTGGTGGTCGTATTAAGGACGTCACACATCGAGTGGTCGTAGCAATACTTCCCGTGTCTCGGCACGGGCCTATATAGTACGCGCGCACCAGAATACATTGCTAGGTACCGTCATGTGGTATGTGAAAGGAAGCAGTCCAGTAGATACTGCGACTCTGGTAGTGCAACTGACGCCGCCTGGTGGGCGCCGATGTGAGTTTGCGTACACCGGGGGACCGGCAAAACTAGCCCCTAAACGTTCCGGAGCCCGCTCTACAGGCCCGTCCAGCGGGCGGCCGGTATTACAGGCGCTCGGCGACGACACTTTAGTGCTTCTTTACGACCGCATGCTTGAGTAAAGTCTCTGCTCCTGGAGCAAGCAGAACTTCTTGATTCGTGTCCAGAATTGTACTGAAGTAGTTTTCGACCCTTGGAGTTTGCATACGCTATTTCACGTCCTCTGTGTAGTTATAATTTACAGCTAAGCAACGCACCACGTTTGCAGCACTGAGCAGAATTTCTCTTCCTAGCACTGAATTCGGTGATACACGCACCGTATATTGTTCGGCAGGGAATCTTTAATAAAAAATTTGTTAAGTTCCATTTGCTTGATCTCCGAGTTCCTTACTGTCAGTGCGAGACAGGGTGGAGGCTCTCTTTTTCCTTGAATACACGGGGCCGCGGTTTCGAGTCAGGTCATAGATGTTTTGCTGAACTCACATTTAGATTAATGAGTATGTGTCAACATTCTGTTTCAAAAGTCTGTTCAAATTGAATTTTTGAGGGTCGTTTTTATAATAAATATCTTCCCTGACCCAGTTGTTCTCCTTTTCCAAGGATTACATTCAAAAGTACTGACTCCCATTACGTTAGAGTATTATCAAAACTTGGTAACTTATTCACAGTTTTATTCCCGGTTGCAGGTTGTAAGAAACAGAGTTAATTGAATTCACTTTCAGGCGTGAGCACCCACTACGAACACAACATTCACAACCATCACACCTACACAAGCCAGAGTAGCATTGGAATCTAAATAAAGGGGGAAGCCACAGATGTCAATAATTACCGGCCAGTATCCTAACTTACAGCATTTTCAAAAATCTTTGAGAAAGTAATGTACTCAAGAGTGGTTAGCCATTTCAACAGTAATGGGATACTTAGTAAATCACGTTCGGATTTCAGAAATGCTGTTCCACTGAGACAGCAATACACAATTTCACTGTCCACATAATAGAGTCTTTAAATAGTAAAATATCACCAGTAGGAATATTCTGTGACTTATCCAAAGCATTTGATTGTGTGAAGAATGACTTTATGTTAGAGAAATTACTATTCTATCGTATAAATGGAACAGCATATGAGTGGTTTAAGTCATATCTACAGAACAGGAAGCAAAAAGTCTTTTTATATGCTTCAAGTGATTCAAAGGAGTTTGCCACTTCATCCAACTGGGATGAAATTACATTAGGTGTTCCACAAGGCTCGATCATGGGTCCCCTCCTGTTCTTGATATATGTGAATGACCTCCCTTCTTATGTGAAAGAAGATGCTGAACTGACACTGTTTGCTTATGATACAAGCATAATTATTAATCCAGTAAAAGAAAGTCCGATAGAAAATGATACAAATAAGGTCTTTGGAAAAGTTATTAATTGGTTTTCTGCGAATGGGCTTGCTCTGAACTTTGAAAAAACACAATTCATCCAATTTTCTGCTCCAAAAAGTATAATTCCTTCAATGAACGTAACACATCAAAAGAAGTCAGTAGCCAGGGTAGAGAATACTAAGTTTTTGGGTGTACATATGGATGACAAACTTAATTGGAAAATTCATAGTTCGGATCTCCTAAAGCGACTAGGTTCAGCAACTTTTTCAATCAGAACAACTGCCAATTTTGAGGATGTAGACAGTAGTAAGCTAACATACTTTGCATACTTCCGCTCTCTGATGTCATACGGAATAATATTCTGGGCAGCTCAACACTTAGGGAAAAGGTATTCACTGCTCAAAAGAAAGTAGTTAGAATAATGTGTGGGGCTCATAGTCGCACATCTTGTATGCATCTGTTTAAAAGGTTAGGAATTCTTACAACTGCTTCGCAGTACATTTACTCAGCAATGAAATTTTTTCTCAACAACATGGACCAGTTTAAAATCAACAGCTACGTTCATGATTACAATACCAGAAAAAAGAAAAACCTACACTATCCTTTATCTAACCTATCTTTGGCCAGAAAGGGGTAAAATATGCAGCTATAAAACTTTTTGATAAATTACCAGATGAAATAAAATGTCTGACAGACAGCAGCAATAGTTTCAAAACAAATTGAAATCATACCTCCTTGACATCTCCTTCTATACCATAGATGAATTCTTGAATATGAGTTAATAAATCTGGAGATATAATATATGCATTTTGTGCCATTTAAGGGAATGGGATAGATAATAGAAATATTCAGGTATAACACCATAATGTTAAAAAAACTTGTTTCCTCTGCCCATTTCTTGTGCGTTTGACACGTTCCACATCATAATGGTTTTTCCGTGCTATTGATCTATGGAACACGTAACTAACTAACTAATTAATAAATTCACTTCTCGTGTATTGATCAGACTGACAAGTAATTGCTACGATATTGTGATACTGCAATGCTTCTGTTATTCCGAATTACAAGCACAGTGGTGACTATAGCCGTCATGAATTACATGAAATGTTTTCGCATTCGCGAATATGGACAACCATCAGCTGTATAATGGAATGACGACAGTGAAAATTTGTGCAGTACCCGGACTGGAACCTGGATTTCACGCTTACAGCAAGCGGTCGCCATCCCATTTGTCTGTCTGAGCACGAATCACGACCACACCCAGACTTGCATGATGTGTCCACATCCTGTACTCGTACATCCATTCTGTATATTCCCGTACAAGGGCGACATTTTATTTGAAAGTCATCTGCTCGGTGTCGGCTGACAAATACGATACTGCAGTACCTATGATATTCTGAATTATAATTTAAAGTTAATTCCAACATCCATGATTCATATTTACAATTATGAACAACAGTCAGTTGTATAAGGTAATGATGGCAGTGAAAATCTCAGCTGGACTGGGACTCCATCTGGGATTTCCCGCTTTACTAGTTGTCAACTTAACTGGTACGGCTATCAAAAATGGTTCAAATGGCTCTGAGCACTATGGGACTTAACATCTGAGGTCATCAGTCCCCTAGAACTTAGAACTACTTAAACCTAACTAATCTAAGGACATCACACACATCCATGCCCGAGGCCGGATTCGAACCTGCGACCGTTGCGATCGCGCGGTTCCAGACTGAAGCGCCCAGAAACGCTCGGTCACATCGGCCGGCGGTACGGCTATTCAAGCACGATTCAGGGCCAGACCCAAACTACTATATGTAGTCGTTCCTGAGTGTCCGCAGGAACTGCCAATGTGGCGACTATCCAGCCATTATGAAATACATGAAAAGTATTTGCCGTTGCGAATACGAACATCCTTGAGCTGTATAAGGCAATGTCGACAGTGACAATTTGTACCCGTTGGGGTCTCGAGCTATCAATGCACGTCTCATGGCCAGGCTCAAACTTCCATATGTCATCGTGCCTGCATCACAACCCGTACTGCTACACACATTATGTAATTCCTGCACAGTGGAGGACATTTTAACTGAAAGTCACTGTTTGGTATTGGCAGAAAAAGACAATATTGAAGTGCCTGTGTTGTTAAGAAGTACGATGCAATCAATGTTCATTCCGACACGCATGCATGCATCCTTTAGAATATAAGGGCGTGTGGTATAGGAGGGTTCTCCTCAGCTTCCTGCAAAGTTCCGAGCTGTTATCTGCGATATAGGAGTATTTCTACTTCTGAGAGGAGAGAAATCGTTTTACTAAGAGGTAAAAAAGGAGAACAGGCTTGACGGTTGAGAGCGCCAGCATAAGAAATTAAAATGAGTCAGTCCCACACAAATTTTCATTTCCTTGTGTAGCTGATGGTTTTTTGTATTCGTAACGGTGAACACATTCCATGTCTGTGCACTGAAGTAATTTGTTTGGTGATAACTATAATAGTTTCAGAATCTAGTTTTTGAAACGGGGCATTTCACCAGAATACTAGACGAAACATCTAGTAGAAATAATATGTAAGTATGATAGGTGTCATGTATAATTTTGGTATGTGCATTTTTGGTATCAGAATGATTGTGAGCGAGTAGCGATGTTGTAAGCTGTATCACAGAAGTTAAGCTAACATCTCTGAGCTGTGTGAGGGCGCAATGAAGGAGACAATGTTTAGCTCGGGTAGTGAGTGGAGTCGAAGTACAACTTTGTAGGATTGAAGCTGATAATTTTAAGCAGCGTTAGTGAGGAAGCTATGGCGATATTATAATTCAAATTAAAATTTATATTTTGTTCAATCAACATGACTATCAAACTGATTTGTGAATGAAGGAATGTAATGGAATGTGAGGTAAATACAATAATGATATTGTATTTTACTATTGCTACGCCATCCAACGAACTTGGTTATTGTACTGGAAATTGTTAGATTTGAGAGATAGAAAAGTGTATTGTTTGAATGTTGAGCAGTTCATTAAATTTAAAATCTGCCTTGAGCACTTTTTCTCAATATACAAAGGAAACAGAGTGTTGTCATTTATGCGCATATTTCATTTGCGTACTAACCTGTCTCTTACAATTCTTTTTAATGGGTGATCCAACCAAGTATGTTCGATTTGCAATTAGCAGAGAACTCATTGCACCTCAAGAGTCTCTCTGTGCAGATACAGTAATTTGCAGCCTTAGGATAGCGGTGTGCAAGACGGAGCAGTACTGCGACGCGTTATCCAGATTTGCGCAGATTAGAGGTAAGGAGAAAATATTTTGAATGTTTTATTTATTCAGTCAGGGCCAACTTACTTCAGGCAATAATATTTTTTACTTATTCAGATAACTTTCAAGTAATAGTACCAAGATATTGACTTTGATAAGCATAATCATCATACTATACATCACATTAATATCCTAACATTGGATAGCTTTCCTCCTTCTGTATGTACAGAATTTCAAAGGCAACAGACAAGTCTAGCAGAAAGGTACACCAGCATCGACCTCATAACGGTCCCAGCAGGTAATTCCCATGAAACTAAACGCTTGCTCAGCATGAAACCTACATAATGTCTCAAGTGTGACTCTAAGCCAACAATATATGAAAGCATAAGATCAAAAATCATATGTAATGGTTGAGTACATAGTGTTTAAACCAAAATTATCATCTTTGTGTTATATTAGTACAGTCTCAACGTATGTCTAATCATGTTCAATCTGCATCACAGGATACACATCTTGAATTTTCGTGCAAAATATATATTTTTAGAAGAATGGCTTTATGTCATATCAGTAAACTAAACTTTAAATTCCAAATTTTCCATATAGCATTTAGAATCCAGTAAGATCATGTATATTACGGTATAAAATGTGTCACTCACTTGACCCAATCTTGACCTGATGTGTTATTCAGTTAGCATGTAATTAATCAGTTACTTAGTTAAACAAGAAAAAATCGTCACAGTGGTTATTCACAAAATAAATGAAACTTTAAGTACTAGCACTTAGTCTAAATTAGTCATAAAAATCAGATAAATATATGTAATTCAAAGGTAATCAAGTTGCAGATTTGCTTCCTGGATCGTTCCTGAAACCTCAGGTTGAAGTCAACATATAACGCCAATAATTAGAAGGGTTTCAGCGTTAGAAACATATGCATATGGAAAAGAGGTAAACCGTTTGTGTGATGCAGTATAGGAGATAGAAAAAAACTTACAGCTTGTTAGGAACGAAGAAAAACAGAAGACAGATTCCCTATATGTTTCCCTGAATACCACTTCCCACCTCATTGAAGATGATACCCAAATGTAGGTGTTGGCATACAGCAATAAACAATAGCACAAAAACAAACTAGCGTAACATAAGTTTGAGATGATAATACAGAATGAAGATTAAACAAACTAATCGTAAAATGCAACTGAGCATTGAAAACAAACTTAAATATTATGTGTGTTTACACACAAAGAAAATTAAAATTTTAGACATCAAAGTAGTAAGTTGAACTTCCAGTTCCAGACCACTTTCACAACCATAATACATAGGATAAGATACAAACACGAAAGCCAAAATTACGGAACAAGATACTAAGAGTCAAGTAGGCCAAAAGCGCATATACATATGTATACAGAACAATTGGTTCCAGATATCATCATTGGTTCATTTGAAGAATGTCAGATCAAACATCAGCTCAGGGTCACATATCCCTAAATCACATTTCTGCTATACAGAATAGGATTGGTGAACAAGTAACCAAAGTACATCAACCACACACAACATGTTCGAAATTCTAAGAGTTTCCCCCACCATTGCCAGAAAAATGGAGAAGTTCAAGCAAGATCAAGAGTACCATCAAATACAATAAAACAAGCTACGTATATATAAGTGTCCAATCCAATAGAGTTAAGCATCATGTGTATAGAGCAATTTCGTAGAATCACAAGTAAAGATTAATAAAGAATGTCAGTAAAGAATGAAATGTAATGCAAGTAGGTAAATTATCTGTTGTCACACTAGGACAAAACAGAAGATGGCTAAGCATAAAGGTCAATTCAGAGAATAATTATACATTTCTGTTGTACTCTAGGACAAAACAGAGGGATGCAAAGCATGAAGGCCAAATCAGATAACACACTCCCTAACACTCAGCAGTATGATCGGGTCAGTAATCGAAAAAAAACATTAACTTCATATCTTCCTAATAAGACTTCAATAGAATGACAGAATCCCATTAAATACTTCATAAAGTCAGACCACAAAGCACAACTGCTTCAAAATGTACAGAATAATAAATTTGATGCATTACCTCCTTCTGAGAGCATCGTGCAATAAGTGTAAGACATTCTGCATGAAAGTGTATCAACTGTAGAATGACTATCAATGTAGGCATCACAATAGCCATTGAAAAGCATTGTATTCACATATGTGAAAAGCATAAAGGTACGTTAGTTGAAGAAGCATAATAAGCATGTGTCAGTCATAAGCATGATCAAATTATAAATATCATAAGTATCTTCAAGGAGCACTATATTCATGTATGTGGGTATATTCCCAATGATTTTATAACACACAAAAAGTAAGCTCAGTTATCCAATCCCCCACAATTCTACTGACAATACATGGTATCAACCATCATAAGGAAAGATTTGTGTAATCTCATGTAAAAGGAATGTGGCATTGATGTGTAAAACTGTAGAAGCAAATACCACATTAGCTGGGGACCTTGCGTTTTCCACATGGATGATGCACAAAGTCTGCACATTTCCTTGAGGGTTCAGGTTAATGATGAATGTAAGGTTTCAGATGAACAATATTTCTCAAACTAAACACTTTTCTTGATTTCGGGTAGGTAAGTTGATAAGCATTAGGATGTGGTATCTCAGATATTTCAAAAGGTGCAATGTATATATAAAAAAAATTCATACTCTCTTTGTTTATTGCTTTAGACTTCTCATAGCCTTTGATTAATACTAAGTCACCAACTTTGTACTATGTTACGTTCAAACCTTTATCATGCCTTAACATTTTCTTGTTTTAATAGGCTTCCATATTTTTCCTCACAATATCCTCTCTCTCATCAGGTGAAAGTCAAAGCATACAGAGAACTTAACTAATTCATACAAAAGGTTTGCAGGCTTCTTCTCGTAATGTATTTCATATGGGGCAAACAAAGTTGAGGTGTGTTGTAAATGGTTGAGAATATCCTCAAACTGCTTTAGGTAAGAATATCAGTTAGTATCGCTCTTAGCACAGTAAGTTCTACATAGGTGTCAAATCTCTTATATTTATCTCCCTGTTGAATAGCAAAAAAGTGAACAGACTGAAATACATTTATGTATGGTGTTATTATCTGTAACAAACTGCTTCTAAACATTGGATGTAAATTGACTGCCATTGTCAGATAGGATTGCTTTTGGCTTACCCACATTAGTGAAGTAATCACTGACAAACCATTGAATTATCTTGTGGCTAGTGGTTTCCTTCAGTGGGTACAGCTTTACTAATTTAGTGAACAAATGAACAACTACAAATATATAAGAGGACCCATCTCTCAAATGAGGAAGCTGACCATAGAAATAGACTCCAACGAACACAGACTTACCTTTAGAAATAATGTTATCTAAGGATCCTTTGTGACTTTCATTTTTCACCTTTACCCTCTGATATCTGTCACGAGACTTCACTCTTCTAGAGATATTACTAAAATAAACATTCTCCTGCAACTTATGGGTGCGCTTCACACTGCCACAATGTCCCAAACTTTCATGTACAAACTTAATAAGTAAATCAATGTGTTGTTTAGGCCAGCATGATTTCCACTGATCAGAATCAGGTCTGTCTTTCAAACAAAATCCCCATCTGTATATGACATTGTTATGCAACTTTCTCATACCCCCTTTTACCAAGTAAGCCCTTTACTAACTTAAGATCTGTATCCTGATTCTGATGTCTCCTCAGTTTTTCACATATCTTAACTATTTCTTTTTCACGTTTTACACATTTGATAAATAGGAAAAAAAAGGTTCAAATGGCTCTGAGCACTATGGGACTTAACTTCTAAGGTCATCAGTCCCCTAGAACTTAGAACTACTTAAACCTAACTAACCTAAGGACATCACAAACATCCATGCCCGAGGCAGGATTCGAACCTGCGACCGTAGCAGTCGCACTGTTCCGGACTGAGGATAAATAGGAGTCTGAAGTTCTTACCATCCTGTATTCCAGCATTTTTCTGTTCATTCCCTATTGGCAATCTAGATAGAGCATCTGCAACACAGTTCTGCTCACCCTTAATATGCAAAATAATATAATCAAACTGTTGCAAGAATAAGACACAAACATGTTAGCCTGTTACGATAAAGTTTACACTCTTGCAAATAACATAGATCTTTATGACCAGTAAAAACAGTGACTTGTGTCCAGTTAAACATCTTCTAAACTTTTTGAATCTCCACACAATGGCAAATAGTACTTTTTCTATTACAGTACACCTTCTCTCAAGTTTTAACAAACTATGGCTTGCAAATTTGATTACACACTGCTCCACCTGTCCATTTACCTCCTTTTGCTGGGATAAATAAACAGCTAAACCATAGTCACTACCATCAGTCGTAAGGAGAAGTGGTAAAGCAAGATCAGGTGCATGTCGAATTTGGCTGTTACACAGTTGTTTCTTTATCTCATCAAAAACTGACTCGCAAATAGTTGACCATTCCTGTATTGTATTTTGCTTTAAAAGATGATGTAAACTAGGTGCGTTTCAGACTTGAGACCTAATGTATTTGCGATAGAAATTGCATAGACCAAAGTATGACTTTAATTCCTTAGTATTTCCAGGTTTACGAAATTTAGCAATAGTTTTAGTTTTGTCTGGATCAGGTACTATTCCTTCTTCTCAAAAACAGTGTCCTAAAAAGTACAAAGTTCTTTCGTGAAACTTACACTTAACTCACGTGTCACACCTCCCTGCCTGAACTTATTACCTACCTCTTTAACTGCGTTAACATGCTCATCACAACTGTTGCTTGTTACAAGTACATCGTATATACAAATTAACACTTTCGAATGCATTTCACTATCTGATACAAGATCTAAGGCTCTGATAAACTCTGCTACAGATAAATTCAGACCAACAGGTACTACACAATACTGATAGCATCTATGAGGGATTAAGAAAGCAGTATATTTCCTAGATTCTGATTCTAATGTTATCAGGTGGAAACCTGAGGTCAAATCCAAGGATGAAAAATACTTGGCACCAGAAAATTTATTGAGTAATTCTTCCACTGACATAGGGTGATCAGTGTCTCTTTTCAAAAAATTATTCAGACGGTGGGAATCAAGCATGAGTGTGACCCCATCATCCTTTTTCGTTACAACAATCAAAGGGTTTTAGTATTGGCTAGTACTCCTGTCAATAATCCTTCATTTTTGCATTTTCTGCAACTCTTTCTCCACAACCAGTACTTTACAAATAGGAACTGAATATGGTTTTATAAAAGGAAAGGCTGGTGCTCTTTAAGCCTTAACACACGCATATAGTTCTTAATGTAACTGGTTTCTCACTAAGTATATCTCTGTAGGATCTCAACACATCTTCCAGTTCAGACTTTTCATCTCCAGTAAGCTTGTCTGCTTCTTTCAGCCTGACAGTTACAAGTTGGTCAAAATCCCTATCAATTGTATCATTACTTGACAAATCATCATTTATGTATCGTTTTTCTACAGCAGTGTCAAAACCGTATATTCTCTTAGCAGTTGTATCTCCAGTTCTTAAGTGTAACATAGTATAACCAGAAAAATGTGCATTTTTGTTGCAAAAATTTACTCTGAATTTCACTCAGTTTTTTTTGTTTTTCAATATTCAATCCATGCCTAGCAACATATCCTCATCACTGAACACCAAACATCCGTGTTCAAAAATGCATTGCCAACATTAAATGTGATTAAAGCTTGTTTTATACAGCTTTACTAAACTTACATGTAACATCTTTAATGGTAACTCTCGTTATAGGAAATTCAATGTACTCAGAACTCTGTTCAACTCTATCCCTGAACTTTTCAGAAATAATTGAATTGTACTACCTGTGTCAATCAAACAATAACCATGCCAGTTGCCGACTGTGATTTTCACAAATGGACGACCACATAAATCTTGGTGTTCGTTAATATTTGTTTCTCTAATCAAATCATCCACTATTCCTACAAAATGTAAACCTTTTTTCAAATGGTTCTCATTATCGCTAGGTAGCTGTATAGGGCAAAGTAGTACCAGTGTCATGAATAACTTCTAATGCTTGATTGGATTTACTAGCTGGACTTGAATAGATGTGCTCGTTAGTGTTGCAAGTAAAATATGGCAGAGAATGATCAATAAACTGACTATCTGAACTGAAATCTGACTCATCCTTACAAACATCTCTAAAATGTTGAATAATCCTCTTAGTTAAATCGCAATGCTGTGTACTAATGTTCTGGCATTCACACAAAATATCACTAATGTGGACTGGAACAAATTGACCCTCCTGAGCCACATCATTGGCCCGGTCATGACCAATTACTTCAGTATTAACCATATCGTCCAGCTCTTCTAAATTATGTATATCAGCTTCAGCTTCAAGCACTAAATCATTAGTGCTGACACCACACACCTGTGTGTCAAACACTCCCATCACCACTCCCTCAGCAAGCCACCACCCTCACCATCACAATTAGCTACAAAAGTCTTCTGCTCTGGGTACAAAAGAATACCAATACCAAAGTAATCACTGTCAACATCTACATTATTCACACAAAATTCTGAATTAAACAGCTTTGTCAAGTTCATAAGGAGGTACATTACATTTCTTACTACTATACATCTATTTACTTATAACATCACAAAACTTATTTTCAAAATTAGTTGCATTGACAGGATGTCACATAAACTCTCATCATGAAACCCCTCTTGATCTGAATTTGTTATTGGCTGGTCATGAAAATTATTTACCTCCTCCCTCAAGTGAAGGTGTTAACAGTTTTCCTGGTTCTGTTTACTATGGTTTTTGTTCTGACTATCACTATTATCCTTTCTATTATTATTATTAGTTTTATAATAAGTATTATTGTTCCTTTTGTTACCATACTGTCTATTTTTCTGGTTGTGCTGAGATGACTCCAGCTATAATTGTTGTTTCTGTTGTTATGTGAGCTACTAGCTCTGTCTTCTGCCTCAAAAGCTTTGACAAGTTTATCAACATGTTTTCAAAAATTCTCTAATGAATCATCGGGACCCCAAACAAGGCCACATTGAACTCTCATTGGCAGACGTCTTTTCAAAGCGTCAATAAGAATAAGATCTTCAAAAGGCTCGCATCGACGGATTACCTGGTCTGTAACTACTACCGTTCAAAAATGTAATTTTGATGCCCGTCTGTTTACTTTCGGACCAGAATTTATTCAAGAATATTTGTTCGAATTCATTGTCATGTTTGGCTTTACATTTTGATTAGCCCATGATAACACATCACCATCAATGGAACGTTTGGCTAGTTTTTTCGCAGGATCGGCAAGTTCGGAAGAAAACTGTCTTCATATTGCCATAGGCAGTTCACTGGGAGTATTTTAAAATCCCCAGGGATGTATTTAAGAGATAAACTGTTACAAACAGGTACAAAATTTCCGCCGATTTGTGGATAAGGCATATTTGTTTCGACATCACTTAGTCGGATGTTAATGTGTTGTAAATTTTCAATGTGTCAGTTTTATTATTAACACTGGTAGTATGGCTACGAATTTGATCATTTAGTTTTAGTTTTTGTTAGATGAACTTACTTTCCAACTCTATACATTCGTGCATAATTTTGAATTCGCTACCAAATTTAGCGTTAATAGCATCTTCAACGTTCTCCATACGCAACCGTACGTGCATATACTTATCGTTTACTGTTTGAATTTCAAGGGTAGTCATTTCACGTAACTGACTAATTTCTGAAAGGGAGTTTGCTACTTGTCTCTACGAAGCCTGAATTTTCCTTTCCGTTGTCTTAACAGTGTCATTTAGATCAATAATAGTCTTTTTTAGATAATTGTTTTGACTTGTAAGTTAATTCTTTAAATCATTATTCTGACTTGTGAGCTTGTGATCCAAGAGTTGAGATAATCTTTGTAATAAACCTGAAGCCTGTTCATTTGGAGAAAATACTAAGAAAAATTATGCCTCTGATGACTGTTGCATGTGGAAACTACTGTATACGTTATGTTATATCAGAAACAGCTTGTAGTGTTTGAAAATGTAGCGTAGAAAATCAAAGCGCTTTTAGTCAGAAGCACTGACTCATTGGTCGGGAGATTGCTATTGGACAACGGATTAAAACGCTCCACTAGGAATCAAACTTGTACATTCTTTCGTT
Organism: Schistocerca cancellata; assembly: GCF_023864275.1. Taxonomy (NCBI): domain Eukaryota; kingdom Metazoa; phylum Arthropoda; class Insecta; order Orthoptera; family Acrididae; genus Schistocerca; species Schistocerca cancellata. The sequence continues at coordinate 222,286,494 of NC_064632.1, read as the reverse complement.
TCTCAGAAACTCATAGGGAGCAACGCTAATCGTACTAACTAAAGTTTATAGCTGAAACGTTAATTGTGACCAACGGACTATTTAAGGTAGCAATTACAAGATAAAGACAATACACGAACTAATTTCATTTTCGCTAACTGTAATTTGATAATGCGAAAATTGTGTTTATTGCGATTACTGTATAGCCGTTTCCACCAAACTGTTGTAGCTGTACGACAGCGTCTTGTTGACATCGCTCTTCACAAGCAAATGAACGAAAATAAACAGCCAACCGGGACGCGATCGTTACCATGTCGTAGATGTATCTCGTTCATTTGTAAACACACCATAATTCACATCAATGGCTGAAAATACCGAGGTTAACAGAGATAACTGTGTTCACAGGGCAGTTTAATTCAACTATGAGCGCGCACTGTGGCGTATTGATAATCTGCCCGCTCTAGCTCTCCCACGGAACGGACCCCTTCATTACTCAGTCGCCCAGTTAAAGTGTCTTGGGGTTCATACTTCCGAGAGAGAAATCTCGAAACGTCCGTGCAGACGCGACATTTACGAAGGTTTTTCAGCTAATGGTTCGATGCTCTATAAAGATTCTCCTTGCTAAAAGGAGAAGCAACTCTCGGAGGTACTGTTAAGCCGACTTTCCAAGCAGAATATAAAGAGAAGGGAATCGCTAGAGACCAGGAGAACAGCTAATGCAAAATTATGGATAAGCGGATGTTGGTTTTCAAACTGTGTAGACGAGATGGCGCAACTGGTTGTAGAAGTTAATCACTGCGATCACTGATAATATCACTTTGCATACATGGACCAAAAAGTCCCCCGTTACCGCTCCTCGTCTTGTACGGAGTACGAGAAATCACATCTTGCAAGCATTTTTTCACTTCCATGTATGTTGGTACTGTTTCGCTAAAAATCCTTGGAAAAAGGGATGCTAAAATATTATTTTACCATGGGTGGTTTTGATTACTTTTAAGTAATGACAAATAAGAATATCGTCGTTCGCAGTATTCACAATGTAAGTTGAACTTTACGATCGTATAGTGGGCTCTTGTGATATACAGCACACGTTAAGCAGGATTTCGAGAAGCACGAGATATTTATTACAGTTCTCATGGTCGAATATGTTTATGAAGGGTTCAGTTACCCTAATGATTTCCTTCGATAATAGCTGCAGCGAGATACATATTTAACTAACTTTGTAAACCCCTTGTATTATTAGTGTGTATATGGCCTGTGTACGTATAGTTGCAACTGTTGTGTTCACAGGAAATTATCAAGCCTATAAGTAATTTAAAAACAGCCCTGTCATTGACAATCTGCACCTACAGGAGTATTTACATCAGATATCTAGTCGTGACTATATTCTGTTCTAGCTTAATTAGGAGATAATGTTCAGTAGATATCATACTGGAATGAATGCAGCTAGATAACATAAAATATTTATTTTCAAACGACAGTGAAATTAATGAAATGTACACTGAAAAGCCAAAGCAACTGGTATACCTGCGAAATATAGTGTAGGGCCCCCGCGAGCACGCAGAAGTGCTGTTACACGACGTGGAATGGACTCGAGTAATGTCTGAAGTAGGGCCGGAGGGAATTGACACCATGAATCCTGCACGCTGTCGTAAGAGTACGACGGAGTAGAGATCGCTTCTGAACAGCACGTTGCAAGGCATCCCAGATATGCTCAATAATGTTCATGTCTGGGGAGTTTGGTGCCCAGCGGAAGTATTTGAATTCAGAAGAGCGATCCTGGAGACACAATGGAGCAATTCTGGACGTGTGGGATGTCGCATTGTCCTGCTGGAATTGCTTAAGTCCGTCGGAATGCAAAATGGGCATGAATCGATGCAGATGATCAGACAGGATGCTTACGTACGTGTCATCAGTCAGAGTCGTGTCTAGAGGTATCCGGGGTCCCACATCACGACAAGTGCACACGCCCCACACCATTGCAGGGCCTCCACCAGCTTGAACACACCGTGCCGACAAGTAGGGTCCATTGATTCATGAGCAGCCGCTCGATAAAATTTGAAACGAGTCTCGTCCGACCAACAAAATATTTACAGTAATCAACAGTCTAATGTCGGTATTGACAAGCCCAGGTGAGGAGTAAAGCTTTGTGTCGTGCGGTCAAGATTACGCGAGTGGGACATCGGCTCCGAATGCCCATATTGATGATCATTCGTTGAATGGTTCGCACGTTGACACTTGTTGATGGTCCAGCATTGAAATCTACAGTAATTTGCGGAAGGGTTGCACTTGTGTCACGTTGAACGATTCTCTTCGGTTGACGCGCGGAGTGGCAGCGCGGTAAGAGGCGTCATGTCACGAATTGCGCGGCCCCTCTCGCTGGAGGTTCGAGTCCTCCCTCGGGCATGAGTGTGTGTGTTGTCCTTAGCATAAGTTAGTTTAAGTAGGGTGTAAGTCTAGGCACCTATGACCTCAGCAGTTCGGTCCCTTAGGAATTCAGACACATTTGAACATTTTCTCTTCAGTTGTCGTTACTCTCGTTATTGCACGATCTTTTTCCTGCCGCAGTGATGTCAGAGATTTGATGTTTTGTCGGAGTCCTGATATTCACAGTACACTCGTGAAATGGTCGTACGGGAAAATCCCCGCTTTATCGCTACCTCGGAGATGCTGTGTCCCATCACTCGTGCGCCCACTATAACACGAAGTTCAAATCTTGATAACCTGCCATTGTAGGAGCAGGAACCGAGAAAACAACTGTGTCAGACACTTGTTGTCTTATACAGGCGCTGCCGACCACAGCGCCGTATTCTGCCTGTTTACGTACAGGGTGATCAAAAAGTCAGTATAAATTTGAAAACTTAATAAACCACGGAATAATGTAGATAGAGAGGTAAAAATTGACACACATTCTTGGAATGAAAGGGGTTCTATTAGAACAAAAAAAAGTTCACAAAATGTCCGACAGATGGCGCTGGACAGCAAAACTGCTACCGTGACGGGTGAGAGGAACGCCGATATGTTACAGAATCGCATCATCCCCAGCCTGGCTGATAAACACCTGCTGGAACGTACGATATTTATGCAGGATGGCGCTCCACCCCATATTGTTAGATGCGTGAAAGATCTCTTGCGCGCGTCGTTTGGTGCTGATTGTGTGCTCAGCCGCCACTTTCGTCATGCTTGGCCTCCCAGGTCCCCAGGCGTCAGGCCGTGCGATTATTGGCTTTGGGGTTACCTGAAGTCGCAAGTGTACCGTGATCGACTGACATCTCTAGGGATGCTGAAAGACAACACCAGACGCGAATGCCTCACCATAACTCCGGACATGCTTTACAGTGCCGTTCATAACATTATGAACTACAGCTATTGTTGAGAAATGATGGTGGACATATTGAGCATTTCCTGTAAAGAACATCAACTTTGCTTTATCTTACTTTGTTATGCTAATTATTGCTATTCTGATCATATGATATCTGTCGGACATTTTTTGAACGTTTGTATTTTTTTGGTTCTAATAAAACCCCATGTCACTCCAAGCATGTGTGTCAATTTGTACCTCTCTATCTACATTATTCCGTGATTTATTCAGTTTTCAAATTTATACTGACTGATGTGTTAGCAGAAGAGCCAACACCGTATAGCTAGAGGAAGCCGAAATGCACGCGTTAAAGCTCACGCAGGCTGGCGTGAGGTCTGGAAAATGACAAGGAATTATAGTAGCTAAAAATAGTACATGGCTTCTG